>NC_139035.1:20407750-21072454 GCF_964662115.1 Mustela nivalis
TGAAGTCTTTAGGAAGCGAGGCTCCTTCTGTGCACTTACTTCACTCTGCACGAGCTTCTTCTTAAAAGGATACCTCTGGGACGCTAGAGTGGCTCAGTCGGTGAAGCATCCAACTCTTAATTTAGGTCTTAGACCTTAATTCAGGTCTTGATCTCAAGGTCATGAGATTGAGCCCAGCGTCTAAGATTCTCTCTCTGTCCCTCCCCTCTCTGTTCTGCCCCAACCCCCACCCACTTGTGTGCACTTTCTCCCTAAAGAAAAAAAAAATTTTTTTTTTCAAAAAAATCAGGGAAAAATGACATTGGGGGGTAACCTGCACTCTCTACCGCCCCAATGCAAAGAGGGGTTAGCATACTACACAAGAAATACTCAGGACAGGGGTACCTCGGTGGTTCAGTAGGTTAAGCCTCTGCCTTCGGCTCGGGTCATGATCTCAGTGATCTCAGGGTCCTGGGATCGAGCCCCGCATCGGGCTCTCTGCTCAGCAGGGACCCTGCTTCCCTTCCTCTCTCTCCGCCTGCCTCTCTGCCTACTTGTGACCTCTCTCTCTGTGTGTCAAATAAATAAGTAAAATCTTTTAAAAAAAGAAAAAAAATACTCAGGACAAGCAGGTGGTCAGCGAGATGTGCTTGGGCTCCTGCTTCTCTTCTCTGAGACTCTGTAGGCCTGGCCGTGCTCCCATGTGGCCCATGTCTTTGAGCTGGCTCCCTTCCTATTTAGTTCCAGGCATCACATTCAGATGTGACAAAGTCCAAGAGAAGAAAGGGAAGAAGACTGTATCTCTACCCTTTGTCTCCTTCTTAAAAGGGAAGAGGACTTTCTTAGAAGCAGCTAGCATACTTTCCTTCAAGCCTCACTGTCCAGACTGCATCACAACCTCATTGCTTGTATAGTCACTGGCAAGGAGAACATACCACCATGGTAGGCATGGACCAGTCAAGACCCACCCCACAAAAGCCCTAAGTGGGGTGAGCTTCCCTGAAACACAGGGCTTTACATAGAGGAAGTTCAATACCCCAACAAAATTGGGGTTCTGTTGGAAAGAGGAAAGGGGAAAATATGTTGCGTTGACATCCAACTGTGTATACTGCAATCCATATCCTAACTTCCCATTATGATATACTGCCATTTCTAGCCAGGTAAATTGGACTCTCAGATTACATTGTCATAATTATCCTTACAAATCAGCCCAGTTCTTATCCCCAACTCCTATCAACAAATTGTGACTTAAGGATAAACAAATGTATGGAATAGCACACACTGAGGTTAAGCAGACAGCTAACATGTCCAGTTCTCCCTGACTTCTGTTCACCTTGTCTGTGGAGACATCACTCCAGATACTGCTATCAGCAGTAATCTCATATACATATACAGCAGTAATCTCATAACCCTTTTAGTATAAATATGAGAAAATCTCCCTAAGAGAAATACATGTTGTTTCTAAGCTGTTACTCATTTCCTACTTTATAAGCAACAGATCTCTGACGAGCATTTCACTGGAAGTCACCGCGCCCTCAACAGAAAAGTGTGCCTGACTGCAGTAACAAGTCTAGGAAAAGAAGCGTGCACCAGCCCCCACCCAGACGTGCATGTGCCACAGTTCTCAGTGACAGCACTGATTTCCCTGTACTCTTCCGACCGTCCGCACACCTACGTGGGGGCAGTTTTCAGGTTCATTTTTCTTTTGATTCATGATCAATCCAATGACAAGTCTAAAAAGGAAAGACAGTTCTTGCTCAAACAAGAAGGCACTGGGTGCTCTGAAGCTACAGGTCACTTTTTTGCATATCAAAGTTTAAAAAGTAAAAGAAAACTCTGAAAGAAGAGAGAAAGGGACGCCAAATTGGTCACCAATGCTTGGATTATATGAGCTTTCCTTCTCATTAAAAGAAGACCCTCTTCGGTCAGTGCTAAAAGAATCACTGAAGGCTAAAACAGATGACACTGTCCAGAGGATTACAAGGAGGTCTTAGTATTATTTCTTAATTGAAACATTTTTATCAAATGACGTTACTGAAAGTTTCTAGAAGCAATACTAAAAATTTGTTCTGTGGTAAGAAATGTATGGTAGTAGGGGCTCCTGGGTGGCTCAGTGGGTTAAAGCCTCTGCCTTTAGCTTGGGTCATGGTCTCAGGGTCCTGGGATCGAGCTCCACATCTGGCTCTCTGCTCAGGGGGGAGCCTGCTTCCCCCTCTCTCTCTTCTTGCCCCTCTGCCTACTTGTGAAATATGTCTGTCAAATAAAAAATTAAATCTTCTAAAAAAAATAGTGTGGTAGTGATTTTCAAAATATCTTTAGAAATGAAGTAACACCTTAATACTTCTGATATCCCTTTAACTAGAAATTTACTAAATCCTAAGAAATAATGTATTTTCGAAACATCCATGTGATGAACATCACTATCAACACAAAGTTTCAATGCACACAAACTGAATGGCAGCTGTTAAATGATTTGTCTAAAAGTAAATGCTGATTCAGACTCATTAGCATATCAGAAGTACAGGTGCTTATAACACATAAAAGATTAAGTTAACAAAACTCACTCCAAATATACTGGCTAGTTATTCTCCATAAGTTAGTAAACTTTACCAAGCTTGAAGGAGAGCTATTGAACCAGCTCTAGGAGCTTTCACTCTGTATTTCACTGGCAGCTATTTTATGAGAAACAGGTCATAAAATTGTATTTAAACTTTACTGTCATATTTTCAACTGCTCTGCATACAATTAGATAAAAACTTGAGAATATGCATGGGCTAAATGATGGGCAAAGTGGAAAAGATAGGGTTATGTGGTTTTTTTATTGTTGTGTGTGCGTTTTTTTTTTTTCAGGGATCTGGGGCTTCAAAACCATCAGGAAATCACAGCCCCATGACCTTCATGTGCTCATCCACTAACAATTCACAACGCCATGCATTTTTCCAATGCTCTTTTCTCTTTTGGCAAGACGAGTATTCTCAAATGAGGCAACATCTCATTTTCTCTGGAGGTATTCTAACGTTAACTCTTCTCTTCCCTCTGCCTGTACATGCCTTGAAAGTGTCCTCCCAAAGAATTATGAGATAAAAATTGAGCAGGACTTGTGGATGTAATGACTGTTACACAATCTGCTATAGTTTTTTGTTGCTGTTGTTTGTTTGTTTAGATTTTATTTGACCGGCAGAGATCACAAGAAGGCAGAGAGGCAGGCAGAGAGAGAGAGAGAGAGAGAGAGAGAGAGAGGAAGAAGCAGGCTCCCTGCCGAGCAGAGAGCTCGATGTAGAGCTCTATCCCAGGATCCTGGGATCATGACCCGAGTGGAAGGCAGAGGCTTTAACCCACTGAGCCACCCAGATGCCCCTATCTGCTATAGTTTTATTCATTCAGAACATATTTATTCCAGGTCCTTCCTGTGCACAAGCCTTTACATACTTTTGGATGTGCAATAATTTAAGTTCACAGTAAAATAAAAGGTAACACATTTTCTTTTCACATGAAGGCAGTGCTTGTATCAACAGCAACAACTGTCATGACCATGGAGTCTTCAAGAACATTAATCCCTTACATTGCTGGACTTCACTGATGGCTACGGAGGGCCATGATTCAACTTTAGGTGTTTTTAAGCTTTGCAGTGAAATAAAGTCCTATAAAGGAAATGGCATAAACATATTTTGCAAATAACTAAATGCAAACTCTTTCTCACTGGGTTCCCCTACAGTTCAGGCTCTTCCATGCTGGTGAAAACAAGCACATAGCCAAATTTGTAAGACTGGAGACAGTCTTCGTTTAGCTGTTTCACTAATATAAATAAGTCATCCATCTTCCTCCCAGTTTAACTAAAGACAGCAAAGGAATACTTGACCAAGTTGTATCCCCTGACAGAATGAGTTGTTGATGATCCTCTGTCTCCAGAAGTACCAGAGCAGGAGGAAGAATCTGGAAAGTCAATTACATTGCTCTCAAGTGCCCTGATTTGATATCCTTTTAAAATGGTTGTGAATACTGTGGTGACTGAAAACAAATATGGAATAAGGACACTAAGGAAATGCTTTCCTTTTAGGAAAGGTTCAGGGCCCAGAAAGAAAAGAACCTAATCAGGAAGAACTTAACCATTTCTTTACAGGATTAGGGTAAAACTTAGAGTTCGATACCTGGTTTAGAAGGTATTTTCTAAAGCCAGAAAATGACTAAGTTGACAAGATAACCAAACGTTAGGTAGTGGTTGTGGGCAAGGTTGCCTGGGAGGAAGACACCCAAGAGATAGCGTCATGATTTTCTGCAGTTTCAATTCAGTTTGGGGTTTTTTGTTTGTTTGTTTCTGCCTCACACTCTGTAGTGAGTCCCTGTATCTCTGAAGATCTCCCCAAACGAGTTTCCCTCCATCGGTAACTTTAGCAAATATTACAAAACCCGCCCGTGTTCCTCTTTCCCTTCCCCCAGCCCCCTCCGGAGAGGGAAAGGAACCCTACATCCTGGGAGCGGGATGACACGGTCCTTTCTGCTTCTGATGAAATCATCCCACAAGTGATCTGAAAGTTCAAGTGAAGCTGTGGCCGATACCTCGTTTTGCAAAACCAGGCCAACGTTACCAGGAGGGAAATTCTGCGTTAAAGGCCGGGAATCCCCCGGGAAGTCTCCACAAACGAGGGATATCCCCGCTCCCGTCTTTTGAGGCAAGCTCAGGAAGAGCTCAGAACTGAAGGGAGAGCGAGGTGTTTTCTGGATCCGGGCCTGAACAGCCCCCAGGGCGGGCTGAGAGGTGGAAATGAGGTCGCGCCCCCCAGCCCGCGGCCTGCACCTGCCTCCCGCATTCGCACCGCCGCCCTTCCCAGAGCATCGCGGGCGGGCTGACCACCCACCCCCGCTCCGGTCCCCGTCCGGGTCCCAAGAGCGGCCTCGCCCGAGCTAGGGTGTGCGGCCCCGGCGGCGCAGGGAGGCAGCCGGCCGCGCGACGCGCCCTGGCCCCGGAGGTCCCCGCGCCCGCAGGTAGCGCGCCGCAGCTGGAGGGCGGGGGGCGCGGCGGGCACCCGCTCTCCACGCGCCCTCTGGGGCCGGGTGCGCGCAGCTGTGCAGGCCCCCGGCCGGCGCGGCGCTCCCGGGAAGCCCCCCGCGCACGTACCTCGGATGTAGCTGCACTTGCCCTCGTCCAGCAGGCTGGAGGCCGAGCCGCCCATGGCCGCGGTGCGGGCGGTGCACGCCGGGCCGCGCTGACAGCTCCCGTCGGCGCTCGGCGCTCGCTCCTGGAGGTGCCTGCGACGGCGGACCCGGCTCTGCAATTAAAGGGCAAACTTCCTCCGACAGGCGCCGCCTTCTGGGGCGCCTCCGCCAGGTCCGCGCCCTCGGAGCGTCTGTGGGCTGGCCCGGGGGGCTGTCCTCCCGCCCTCGCTTCGCTGGGCAGCTCCGAGGGGACGTCCATCTGGGAAGACTTCCCGCTCTTTCTTCCTCCTCGCCAGCTTTTGCTGCTGCTTCTCACCGTCATGGGCCGCCGAGAAACCCCTTCGAGGAAGCGGGCCATTTCCCTAGTGACTGAACCTGTGCGGGCTGGAACCTTCTCCACAGACGAGCCTCGGGGTGGAATTCAAGACCCCGTTGCTTTAAGAAACAGCAGTTCCCAAGCATCACCGAAGAACTTTGTATTTTGTTAGAAATACAAAATTGCGGCTCCCCCAGCCGTCCACGCCCCTCTACACACATGCACGTGTGCACAGGCGCGCGCGCACGGCACCCCAGTTAGAAACTCCAGGACTGGAGCTGGCAGCGTAGTTCGGGTGCTGCCGAAGTGTGAGATCGAACCGGGAACTGTTCCTTCCCGCAGCCGCGAAGCAGGGCCAAGGAGGGGGTGGGAAATGAAGGGGGAGAAAAAGAGAGAAATAGAAAAACAGGGAAAACCTAAGCTGGGACGGGCAATACGTTCCCAGTCCTGAAACTTCAGACACCCCTCACCCCCCATCAAAACCTGTTCTTTTGTCTTTTGGTCCATTTCTTCCCCTTGACAAACTGGAAATAATTCATTAGAAAGGGCATCGATTCTTTTTCCCACAACCAGTATTTAACTTGGCAGCCTCTCCCGAGTAACACTCGACTGGGGCAGAAGGGTCACCATGCATTTCTTCCTATTCTTAGCAATCAGATTTTTTTTTTATTTAAAGATTTTTATTTATTTATTTGTTAGAGGGAGAGAGAGAGAGCACGAGCACAGACAGGCAGAATTGTAGGCAGAGGCAGAGGGAGAAGCAGGCTCCCTGCCGAGCAAGGAGCCTGATGTGGGACTCGATTCCAGGACGCTGGGATCATGACCCGAGCCGAAGGCAGCTGCTCAACCAACTGAGCCACCCAGGCGTCCCAGCAATCAGATTTTTAGCGAGTCCTATTGACTTAACCTCCAAGGTCAGACGGCCTGTACACACCAAAACCAGGCGCGGAGAACACTTGGAAGGTGTTGCCCTCAAAAGTTCATTGACTAGCATTTTTAACGCCAAGATTTCCCCCTCCTCACACCCAGTCTCGCTCACCCTATGTTCTAATCCATCATGAATTCTCTCCATTCTGCTTTCAAAATATATCCAGTATCCACCCATCTCTCACCCCTTCCTCGGCTACCTCATCGTGTCTCACCTGCGTAATTGCGATAGCCTCCTAACCGGTCCTCCTCCTTCAGAGAAGAAGCCCTGGTCTGTCATTGACACTAGGCCCTACTTCCTCCCTGTCCCCATCGACCCCCACTTCCCACTGGCCTTTTTGCTCCTCTAGGACACACCTTTGCATGTGCCTTGCTTCCCCTAGGATGCCCTTCCCTCACTTACTCACATGGTGCTCTCTAAGTCTCTCATTTCATTCCAATCTCCTCTTAAATGCTAATACCTCAAAAGAGACTTTTTTTTTTTTTTTTGGACCTTCTGTTTATACACCAGCCCTCATCTCTGTCCTATCCCTTACCCTTCACTATTTCTATTCATATCACTTAGGGTTATCTGGTGTGTTTCTTTTCTGTCCCCACTAAAATGGAAACTCCATAAGGTTGGGGATTTCCTTTGTTGATGTTGTTTCTTGTTTGGTTGGTTTTTGGTTTTTTTTTTTTTAGTTATTCATTTTCTTTCTTACTTTTTTTTTTCCTTTAAGAGCAGGGATTTTTGTTCATTCTATTCTCTGGCATATCTCAGATGCCTAGTACAGCATCTGGCAGATGGGTGCTCAATAAATAACCATTGAATAAGTGAACGGATGAAAGATGAACTATGGGGTATGGACTTAATGGAAGCGGTGAATCTCAATGAATAAAGAAAATTTCCAGGTAATGACTCCATGATTTAAAGTCTTCCATGTTCAACTCTTTTCTCAATATTCTAGTTAGCTCTTAGAATTAAGTGTATCTTGGGGCACTTGGGTAGCTCAGTAAGTTAAGTGTCCAGCTCATGATTTCGGTTCAGGTCATAATCTCAGGGTTGTGAGATCGAACCTAGTGTGGTGCTCAGTGCTGAGTGTGGACCCTGCTTAAGATTCTCTCTCTCCGGGGTGCCTGGTGGCTCAGCGGGTTAAAGCCTCTGCCTTCGGCTCAGGTCATGATACCGGGGTCCTGGGATTGAGTCCCAAATCTGACTCTCTGCTCAGCAGGGAGCCTGCTTCCTCCTCTCTCTCTGCCTGCTTCTCTGCCTACTTGTGATCTCTGTCTGTCAAATAAATAAGTAAAATCTTTAAAAAAAAAATTCTCTCTCTCCCTTGCCTTTTCCCTCTGCTCCTTCACCCACAGTGTCCTTTCACACTCTAGCTCTTAAAAAAAAAAAAAAAAAAAAAGGCAGGGGGCACCTGGAGGGCTCAGTCTATTAAGTGCCTGCCTTTGGCTCAGGTCCCGATCCCAGGAGGGATCAAGTCCTGCAGAGGGCTCCCTGCTCTGTGGGGAGCCTGCTTCTCCCACTCCCTCTGCATTCCCCTCTCTCTCTGTCTTGTGAATAAATAAATAAAATCTAAAACAAAACAAAACAAAAAAACCGCTTATTTCAGGTAAATAGTACATACTAAAATGATTATCTTATTAAATATCTTTATTGAGATATAATTCACTTACATAAATTCACCCATTTAGATTACTTTTTTTGAAGGAGCAAATTAGATTAATAGACATTTATTTTATTTTTTTTAAAGATTTTATTTATTTATTTGACAGGCAGAGATCACAAGTAGGCTGAGAGGCAGGCAGAGAGAAAGAAGGAGGAAGCAGGCTCCCTGCTGAGCAGAGAGCCCGATGTGGGGCTCAATCCCAGGACCCTGGGATCATGACCTGAGCTGAAGGCAGAGGCTTTAACCCACTGAGCCACCCAGGCGCCCCAGATTAATAGACATTTAGTACCAGTACCTATAAACTGTGCATGTGTTTGGGGGATTCTCTTACCTGTCATTGAACTATGAACCCCTTTTTGGGCATGTTTTCATTTGAGTGAGTGGCATCTGTGTATTTAGGCATTTAACTGCCTGCAGAGTAGGAACAGTTTCAAACTTCTTTGCACTCCCCCCAGTGCCTTGTACTGCTGTGTAATACAGGATTGGGAGCTTTGTAATTACTTTCTTTTTTAAAGATTTTTTTTTTTTTTTTTTTTTTACAGAGAGAGATCACAAGCAGGCAGAGAGGCAGGCAGAGAGAGTGGAGAAAGCAAAGCAGGCTCCCTGCTGAGCAGAGAGCCTAATGTGGGCCTTGATCCCAGGACCCTAAGATCATAACCGGAGCCGAAGGCAGCGGCTTAACCCACTGAGCCACCCAGGGGCCCGTCTGTAATTACTTTCTTTTTTATTTATTTATTTATTTATTTATTTGACAGACAGAGATCACAAGTAGGCAGAGAGAGAGAGAGGGAAGCAGGCTCCCCGCCAAGCAGAGAGCCCGATGTGGGGCTCGATCCCAGGACCCTGAGATCATGACCTGAGCCGAAGGCAGAGGCTTTAACCCACTGAACCACCCAGGTGCCCCTGTAATTACTTTCTTGTGTGATAAGTACACATGATAGGTTACCAGTTATCCAATGAAATCTTCACAAAAAACTGACTGAAGTAGGTACTGTTCTTATCACCATTTTAAAGACAAGAAAAATCAAAGTGAAAAAGCTTAAGCAATTTAACTAAGGTCACCCGTCACCTGGGTTTATCTAACTCCAGAGTTCATCCTTTTAACCACAGATGCTACTACTTTTATGTTAAATCTTGCTTTTGTTTATTTACATAAATAATCCAGGTTTTACTATTTTAAAAAATCAGAAACCATGGACAAATAAAAAGGAAAAAAAGGGGAGAGAATCATCCAGATCCCAATGTTAATGTCTGTATTCTTATTTATTTATTATTTAGAGTTAGAGAAAAGGAGAGAGTGCATGTGAGCAAGGGGAAGGGATGGGGCAGAGGGAGAGAGAATCCTTAACAGGCTGCAGGCTCATTGCCAAGCTCCACATGGGGCTTAATCTTCCAACTCTGAGATCACGATCTGTGCTGAAATCAAGAGTCCAACACTTAACCAACTGGGGTACCCAGATGCCCCAGTGTAAATATCTTTTCAGTAACCCCAGTCACCAGTTTGATACAGATTCCTATAAATTTACATATAAATACATGTGCAATTATAATTTATAATTATATAAAATCTTACTTATTGTTACTTAGTTACAGAAATGAGGTGATGCTCTTTATATATTCTATAACCACATATTGTAATTTTTCATTTGGAATATTTCCATTTAAATAAATATCTAAATCTAGGTCAATGGTAGTTCATCATATAAATGTAACCTAAATCACCTATCTACCAGCAATGTATGCCTGTTTTCCTCCTTCTCAGTCACATTGGACGTATCTTTTTAAAAACTATCATCATTAATTTCATTATTCATTTTAATATTTGGCAATTTAAAAGTCAAAATAAGTATCACTTTCTGTGGTTTACTTTTGAAATCCTTAAAGAGAAAGATTCATTATTTTTCCATGGGCTTTTTGGCTATACATGCTCCCTTGTGAATAAGTTGTTCTTATATTTTTCTGGTTTCCTATCAATTTCTTATTCTTATTGATTTGGAAGAGTTTTGTATATTTTAAAGAAATTGACCCATTTACTCTAACTCACATTGCAAATTAAACACATTTTGTTTATTAAAATGTATTTCCTTGTGTTCTTTATTCAGTAATTTTCTTTGAATATTTGCTAACCATATACAAATTGTAAAATCAATTACATTTTTCTCTGGCATCTTCTAATCCTCCCTTAACACTCCCTTCTCTTTTCTCTTTGTATAGTTTCTGATGAATGTCTAATCTTATCACCAATATCTCTTATAGACTGTTGTAGCTTAACTATTGAAAGTCATTTTTATGAATTATTTTTAATAAGCTCCTTCACTTACTAGCAAAATTGTTACAATAATCTGATATGTCCTATTTTCCTCGGGAGTATAAGTTTTAGAAGCTCCAGTTGTCATTCTGATTATCAACTTGTTTCATGACTTTGAAAAACAACTTAAATTTTGTACTTTATATTCCTTATCTTTAAAATGAGTGTCTGTGAAAATTTAATGTGATCATTTTTGCAATGCACTTAATACATATTAATATGCATAGCACATATTTAGCATTCTCTAAATGAAGCTAACATGACAAGAAGTAATAAATAAAAAGATGTTTTATTAACTTTTTAAACTATCAACATTAGTTCATTTTATTTTTCTTCTTATTATAGTACCTTTATTACATGATTGGGAAATCACCTTCCAGGAGGCAGGGTACCAAGACCAATTTTGAAAAAGGAAGAAGTGTATCTATTACCTTTTGACTGTATTATGAAAGACATAAAAAGCTGATTCATAGTACAAACTACAGAAAACTCAGCTGGATAAAATATTTTTAGAGAGAATATATACAAAATGAAATTCTACTTCTGCTCGTCATTGATTCTTGAGGGAAAGTTTCAGGAGCTTCTGTGTGAAATTCTTATTAGAAAAGACAGATATGGGGCGCCTGGGTGGCTCAGTTGTTAAACATCTGCCTTTGGCTCAGGTCATGATCCCAGAGTCCTGGGATCGAGTCCCTCATCGGGCTCCCTGCTCAGTGGGGCGCCTGCTTCTCCCTCTCCCTCTGCTGCTCTGCCTGCTTGTGCTCTCTTGCTTTCTCTGTCAAATAAATAAATAAAATCTTTAAAAAAAAAAAAAAGAAAGAAAGAAAAGATAGAAAAGACATATATTTATTTTTAAAAGATTTTATTTATTTATTTGAAAAAAGAGAGAGACAGCAAGAGAGGGAATATAAGCAGAGAGAGTGGGAGAGGGAGAAGCAGGCTTCCCGCCAAGCAGGAAGCCTGATGGCGGGGCTCGATCCCAGGACCCTAGGATCATTACCTGCGCCGAAGGCAGACACTTAATGACTGAGCCACCCAGGTGCTCCCAGGTTTTTTTTTAATTGAGAAACATTGCTTTTCTTCAACATGCTCTTCCTTTTTTTTAAATTGAAATACAATTAGCATACAATGTTATATTAACTTCAGGTGTATGACATATTGATTTCACAATTCTATTCATTACTCAATGTTCACTGTAAGTGGAATCACCATCTGTCACTACACATTATTACAATACAATTGAATATATTCCCTATGCTATACTTATCATCTCTTATCATTTATTTATTTAAGAACTGGAAGTTTCTACCTCTTAATTTCCTTTACCTATTTCTCTATCCCCCCACCCACCTCCTTTATGGCAACCACCAATTTCTTCTACTTAAGAATTTGATTTTGTTTGTTTGCTTGCTTTTGGTTTTTGGATTCCCCATATAAGTGAAATCAAATGGTATTTGTCTTTCTGTGTGACTTATTTCACCTAGTATAATAATTCATGCTGTCACAAATGGCAAGATCTTGTTCTTTTTATGGCTGAGTAATATTCCATTGAATATACAGACCATATCTTTTTTATCCATTTATCTATCATCTATCCATTCATCTATCAATGGGTACTTGGGTTGCTTCCATAATTTTGCTATTGTAAATAATGTTGCAATAAACATTGGGCTGCATAAATCTTTTGGAGTTAGGGTTTTCATTTCCTTTGAGTAAATATCCAGTAGAGGGATTACTGGATTATATGGTATTTCTATTTTTAATTTTTTGAGGAACTGCCATGCTGTTTCCCACACTGGACGCACCAATTTACATTCCCACCAATGGTGCATGAGAGTTCCCTTTTCTCTACATCCTCACAAACACTATTTCTTGTCTTTTTTTGAAAAAGATTTATCTCTTTGAGAGAGAGAGAAAGACAGAGACAGAGAGAGTGAGAATGAGTTGGGGGAGGGGCAGAGGGACAAGCAACGTCCCTGCTGAGTGGGGAGCCAGAAGTAGGGCTCCATCCCAGGACCCTGGGATCATGACCTGAGTCAAAGGCAGCAGCTTAAGTGACTGAGCCCCCAGGCGTCCCTAACTTGATTTTTTTTTAAATGTTGAATTGTATATTCATTTCTTAAAACTATATTTTAGACCTTAATCCCTTACCAAATAAATCATTTGTAAATATCTTCTCCCATTCATAGGTTGGTTTTTGTGTTGATTCCTTCCTTATTGGCTTCCTTTGCTATCCAAAAAGCTTTTTATTTTGTTTATTTTGGTGTAGTTTCAGTAGTTCATTTTTGCTTTTGCTTCCCTTGTCTGAAGAGACATAGCCATAAATGTGTTGCTAAGGCCCATATCTAAGATTTACTGCCTTTGTTTTCCTGAGGTGTACATGGTTTCAGGTCTCACATTTAGGTCTTTAATCCACCTGGAGTTTATTTTGGGGTATGGTGCAAGAAAGTGGTCCAGTGTCCTTCTTTTGCATATATCCGTCCAGATTTCCAAATACCTTTTATTGAAAAGACTGTTTTCCCCATTGTGTATTTTTTTCTTCCTTTGTTGTAGATTCATTGACCATTTAGGTGTGAGTCAATGTGCTTTTCCAATATGAATCATCACAATTTTTTTATAGATCTCTAGCACTGCACAGTATCTTGGGCACAGAGTAGAAGTACAAGTATTTTAACAGAAACTAATACAGGCTTAGAACTAAGGATGACAAAGTCTAGAACCAAAGGAGCACTTAGATGTGTTGGTATCAGTCTTCAAATCTGACAAAAAACAGACCAAAGCAATAACCTATTATTGCTGTAGATAAGCAGATGCTACTGGTTCTGAGGGCAGGTCTCTAAACTACCTTGTACTTGGGCTGGGTGTTAGTTTAGTACAAGTGCACAAAGGGTAGAGTGCCACCTGCTGGACCAGCTGTGATACTCCGTGTAGGGTTGGGGCTACTTGGCAATGAGGAAAATGACAGGCTCCAGTCCAAATCAAATTCTTAGCTTGCACTTCAATTAGTTTAACAGTCATTTGGAATTATTATCTCTTACAAGGTTCTTCTGCTCACCTGACAAAGAATTGCTCTTCCAAAACAGAATTTTTCTCTTGAATTTATCTTGGGGGGATAATTCTATTATTTTACCATACAAGCGTATACTTAACTTACTGCTTATAACAACACATTTTGACATTAGTTATAATCCATTTTGTAAAGCACAGTCATGTGGTTATTTCCTCTCGGAGTCACAGTTCACTCTTTTCTCTATAGTACAAGAAAATCAACACATGAATTCTTCTAGGCAGGAATCATAGTTGCGAAAAGTAATGTTCCAGGGCTCTGACTTCTGTTCTAGTATGCTCAAATGGGCAAATGGAAGGAAGAATTGGCATGGAGCCCCACAGGGTGCAGGAACAGTGGGACGGATCCATAAAGGTGGCAAGGGATGTTATACATCACTGACTTTCTTTGGAATTTCTGTACGTGATAATTTAAAAAATGCGATCTGACTTAGTTTTATTGCTTTTCTGTTTTCTACAGACAATGCACCCCTTATTATCTGAACCAAGGGCAGACCACTCCCACAGCATCCCCTTGATATATCTCCAAGTATTTGCACTCACAAATAGTATGGGGTAGTAGGGCAGAGACGTCTAGATATATATGTCTTATGTATGGAGAAAAATACATGATGATTTATTATATCTGATTAAAACTGCCTTCATCCATACTGCCTTAAATTCCTTCTTATTTTGACAGTGAACCAATTATTAGTTATTTAGGTAACCGATGATAAAACTTCTGTATTGAATACCTTAAGGTGAATCCATTTAATCAGATTACATTCTTTTAAAATTTAGTTAACATCTTGGGACACATGGGTGGCTCAGTGGGTTAAAGCCTCTGCCTTCAGCTCAGGTCCTGATCCCAGGGTTCTGGGACTGAGCACCCCATCGGGATCTATTCTCAGCGGGGAGCCTGCTCCCCCCACCCCCCGCCTGCCTCTCTGCCTACTTGTGATCTCTGTCAAATAAATAAATAAAATCTTTAAAAAAAAAAATGAAAGGACTCATATCCTATAACCCTGTCATTAAAAAAAAAGAAAGAAAGAAAGAAAGAAAGAAAGAAAGGAAAAGTTAGTTAACATCAGCTCACGTCAGGACTAACAGTTTTGAAGGAGAAAAGAGTCATCTAGGAGTGGGAGGGTCTTTAAAATACATTGGTTAGTCTTGGGGCGCCTGGGTGGCTCAGTGGGTTAAGCTGCTGCCTTCGGCTCAGGTCATGATCTCAGGGTCCTGGAATCGAGTCCCACATCGGGCTCTTTGCTCAGCGGGGAGCCTGCTTCCTCCTCTCTCTCTCTGCCTGCCTCTCTGTCTACTTGTGATCTCTCTCTATCAAATAAATAAATAAAATCTTTAAAATAAAATAAAATACATTGGTTAGTCTGTTTCCAAACTGGCCAATCAGGCTCCTTGCCCAGGATTGCTCTATTGTAAGGACTGAAAAAGAGTTTATTTCCCCTAGGGTTGATAAACTGGTAGGAAATTAATCCTGAGCTGCTGTCAGACATTTGTCCACGGAAGGAGAACCTGTGATTGAGAGAAAATAATTCTCAGATGACATTGCATTAATTGAGTCCGGACTTGCCCAATTCCATGAAATAATAAATCCTCCCCATTTCTGTTTGTTAAACAAGTTTGAATTGGATTTCTGTTTTCCTCCCCAACCAAAACCATTTTGACAGCGTAAGATCTTAAATATAGTGTTTATATGCCAGATTAAAATGTTCTGTAGCTATACTGTATCCCTTTATATAATTGATTAAAGCATATATATGTAGACATTACTTTCTATGAGTGATTTGTAGTGTATGCCAACAATTGGCAGCACAATATATAACAATTTACTTTTCTTAGTCATTTTTTATTCTCAGCAGTCAGTTTTGAAAGTGATTTATTCTCATTCTAGACATTTGATTAATTATTGGTCCTACATATACACTAATTCCAATTCAGATTTTAAATTAGCTGCTCAAATTTTGACATGAGAATTAACAGTCTTTCTGCACAACTTGACCTGAATATATATGAATATAGTCCCTTATTACTCTCATTCTATTCATTTTTTTAAGTAATTCATAAAACGCAAAATTTTAGTTCAAGGCGTGCTGTAATTAAATTAGGAAGCATGGCAGAGTTTGGATTAGAACTAAATCAGATTGGCAGAAATTCTGTTGCCTTAAATAGCTTTGTTTTACATGGTGCTATTAAAGTTATAGCTACATAAATCATATCCCTTAATCCTAAAATTCTTGGAAATTAACTACTGGAAGAGTGATAATAACTTTGAGGGAGCTCAGTGTAGATGAACTCAGCAATACTGGGAAAGGGAAATACAAGTAAAAACCAGCTGGAAGACAAGGGTAGCATCAAGTTTTGGGGTTTTCTCTGTTTTGTTTGTTTGTTGAAACTGATGCACTATAATTTTGATGGCTCTGACTTGGCCTTCAGTGTGAACAGTGGTGCCAGGCTTATGGTCAGCACTCAATAAAGGCTTGTCGAGTGAATGAATAAATGTTTTACAATAGATACAAATTTTTGGTGTAGTAAGATTCTTCCTGTAATTGTTGCAAGTTTTAAGACAGTCATTTGAGGACTGAGCCAGAGGGAATTTCAGGTATCCTTTTTAAGTTTCCTTATTTTAATATTGAAGGAACTGAGATCAGAAGAGGTAAAAATGACTGCCCAAAACAGAGATAGGAGTAGTAAATCAGTTAACAAACACTTATGGAGCACCCAGTACTAGGTAAATGTTTGGCATTGTTTCAGATAATGGACGTATAGCAGAGCAGAAGTCATCCAAAGTCTGACTTCAAAAGAGCTTATATTCTGGAGCACCTGGGTGGCTCAGTCTGTTAAATGTCTGACTCTTGATTGTGGTTCAGGTCATGATCTCATGATCGTGAGATCGAACCCCACACTGGGCTCTGTGCTGGGCATGGAGCCTGCTTAGGATTCTCTTTCCCTCTCTCTCTCTCTCTCTCTCTCTCTCTCTCTCGCTTAGTCCCTCTCCCCCTGCCCCCACTCTCTCTCCCTCTCTCAAAAAAAAAAAAAAAAAAAAGTTATATTCCAGTGGGGAGAGATGATTAACATGTCAAATGAATGAATAAATAAGATAATTTCAAGTCTGATAAATAATGCTAGTGAAAATGCTAATACAGAATATTGTGATGGAGAAATGACAGAGGGTGGGAAGAGACACAACTGATTTAGTAGAGGACTCAGCACGAGGCTCTCTAAGAACTCTTCTGTGAGCTGAGCCTTGAGTCATGAGGACACATCCATGCAAATGTATGAAGGAAGAGTATTCCAAGTGCAAGTGCAAAGGTCCTGAGATGGGAACAAGCTTGGTGTGCTTGATGGGGGGGGGGGGGGAATAGCCGTAGTGTTTCAACCGGAAGAAATGGTTGGACAAAATGGACAGAGATGAGGTTAGGTATGGAGGAAAAGGAGTTGGGTTTTATTACAGAGGGTGATGAGACAGCATATAAAAGGTTTCAAGGAAAGGAGACATCTAACCTAATTTTCATGGTAGACAAATCATTCCAGCTGTTCTGTGGAGAAGGGACCAGGGTGGGAATGAGAGGAGACTTGAGCACCTTGGAAGGCTGTCCCGGTCATCCAGGCATGATGGTGGTCACTTGGATTAGGGTGTAGCAGTGGGCAGGGGAGCAATAGCTGTACTCAAGCATGTTTTGTATGTACCTGCAAGACTTACTGATAAATGCATGTGGGCAGTGAGGAAATGAACACACCATTTACAGTGATGGGGAAATGGAGAAATTAGGGGAAATGAGTAGTTCTGCTTTAGACTTAAGTTTGACGCTTTTTTTTTAAAAGATTTTATTTATTTATTTGATAGAGATTACAAGTAGGCAGAGAGGCAGGCAGAGAAAGAGAGGAGAAAGCAGGCTCCCTGCTGAGCAGAGAGCCCGATGCGGGGCTCAATCCCAGGACCCTGAGATCACAACCCGAGCCGAATGCAGAGGCTTTAACCCACTGAGCCACCCAGGTGGCCCAAGTTTGACACTATTTTTAAAAAGGGGTTTCATTTATTTATTTGTCTGAGAGAGAGAACAAGCAGGGGAATCAGCAGGCGGGCAAAAGGAGAAGCAGGCTTCCCTCTGAGCAGGGAGCCCGATGTAGGACTAGATCCCATAACCCTGGGATCATGACCTGAGCCAAAGGCAGATGCTAACTGACTGAGCCACTCAGACATCTGACTTTTTTTTTCTCTTAAAGTTGGCTCCACACTCAGTGTGGGGCTTAAACTCATGACCCCAAGACCAAGAGTCTCATTCTCTACTGATTGAGTAAGACAGGCACCCCAGTTTGACATTTCTATTAAACACTGAAGTGGAAATGCTAAAAGGGAGTTGGAGGAACAAGGCTAAGCCTCAGGATAGAAGTCAGGAGAGGAGGTATGGATTTAGAAGTCATGAGGACATGGGTGAAAATTAAAGCCATGGTGCTAGGGGAGACTGGTGGTAGAGAAAAGAGAACTAGGGCTAGAGCCTGGAGCACAGTGGGAGGTCTGCAGGAGAGGAGGAGCTAGAAAAGGGGCTGAGAAAAAGCTACCAGGCAAGAGGGGCAAATCAAAAGCGTACGGCTCCATGGACATCTTTGCAGACCACCTTAATAAGAACTGTTTTTTTTTTTTTAACTATTTATTCATTTGAGAAAGAGAGAGAGAGCGTGAGAGGGGAGAAGGTCAGAGGGAGAAGCAGACTCCCTATGGATCTGGAAACCGGATGTGGGACTCGATCCCAGAGTCCTGGGATCATGAACTGAGCCAAAGGCAGTCACTTAACCCACTGAGCCACCCAGGCACCCAGAACTGTTTCTTATTGATACTGGACTGGGAGAATGGGGGAATGAAAGCCTACCTGGAGTACTGAGGTTAGAAGGAGAGGTAAGGACAAAAAAGTAGCAGGTCTTAAAGCAAGACTTTCAGATGTCTTTCCATGGAGTGAGGAAGAGAGATAGAATTGTGGTTGAAGGGCGTTGGAAGGTCAGGGGACTGCTAATGGAAACAACACAGTGAAGGAAAAAAATGTGGTGTTAAAGGGAACAGGGGAATAGCCATGAGGAAGGACTGGTCTGGATAGAGCAGGGATGCCTCTTTCATTAGAACGCAAGGGAAAGACAGGTACCTGGTTCAGATGCAGATGGTCTACGGAATTTGGTGAGGCGCTGTGGTAATCTTTGGCCATTTCCATCAGTATGTATCCAATTTTCCCAAATCCTACTCCTGGGTGTAACCATACAGCCTCCATTAGACTTCAGAAAGATGTTAATTCCTACTTTAATTGATTTGCAGCGTGAAAATATTCTCCAAACCGGATCATCTTAGTGGCACAAACATGTCATTGTCCAATTAAGTGGAATTCTTGTAGAACTAAGCTTGTTTGGAGTACAATGTAAAAGGGACACAGTCTTCAGTTTTTAGTTTGAATAGAAGAATAGAGTTAACAAATGGAAAAAGTAGAAGCAGCTGAGGTCCTTGCAATCACTGTTGAACCCCTGAATTAACGAACTCTGGAAGGATCCTATCCTGGATTTCTTTTATGTGAGTTAATAAATGTATCGATGACTTGAGCTGTTCTCCTGGTTGTTGTCACTTAGAGCCAAAAGCATTTTAACGGGCATAGTATTTCATTGAGATAGGCGGTAGCCATCTGGAAAAATGAAGCTCAAACTTTACACAAAAATAGATAAATCAAAATATAATTTAAAATGTACTGGCAATACTGTGCAATTCCTTCCCAAGCATGACACCAAATCTAGAGACCTCATGTAGATGGGATAGTTATTGAATAAATCATAATACCTTAAGACATGTTACGTGTTTTTTGTTTGCTTGTTTGTTAAAGATCTTATTTATTTATTTGATATTTGATATTATTTATTTATTTATTTATTTGATACAGAGAGACACAGCAAGAGAGGGAACACAAGCAGGGGGAGAGGGAGAAACGTGGTTCCCGCCTAGCAGGGAGCTGGATGCAGGGGTGCATCCAAGGACCCTGGGATCTGACCTGAGCAGAAGGAAGGTACTTAACAACTGAGCCACCCAGGCCCCTCTGCAATGTTTATATGAAAAAAAAAAAAAAAAAGGATTCACAACATGTACATGCCCCATATACTTTGTGTTTTTTGTTTTCATTTTTAAGATTGATTTATTTATTTATTTGAAGAGAGAGAGAGATCACAGGAGTGCTGGACCGGGGGAGGAGGAGGGGCAGAGGGAGGCGCAGGCTCCCCTCCTAGCAGGAAGACCATGAATGGGGGAAGGGGGGATGCATGTGGGCAGATGCGGTCTATAATGGGCCCATGTGGGGCTCCGTCCCAGGCCCCTGGGATCATGACCTGAGCTGAAGGCAGACACTTAACTGACTGAGCCGCCCAGATGCCCCATATTCCATGCAAGTTGTATAAGATTATGGCTCTGTGTCCATTGGGTGTTTGTTTTTTTTTTTTTTTTTTATTGTTAAACTGTAAAGTTTCTTGGATTTCTGATTCATTTTAAAGATGTTGATTTAATTATCAATATAATGCAATGTTGAAAAAAAAATCCTAGAGGCCATAAAAGAAAAGACTGATAGATCCATAAATATTAAAAATTCTCCATTAAAAAAAATTACAAGTCAAGGGAAAAATGAAAAGTTGGGGAAATTTGCAATTTTTTAAAAAGATTTTATTTATTTACTTGACAGAGATCACAAGTAGGCAGAGAGGCAAGCAGAGAGAGGAGGAAGCAGGCTCCCTGCTGAGCAGAGAGCCCGATGCGGGACTCGATTCCAGGACCTTGAGATCATGACCCGAGCCGACGGCAGCGGCTCAACCCGCTGAGCCACCCGGGCGCCCGGGAAATTTGCAATTTGAACCTGGGATGAAAGGCTAATTTTCCTAACATAGAGTTCCACTAAGCTTTTTAAATTTTATTTATTTATTTATTTGACAGACAAAGATCACAAGTAGGCAGAGAGGCAAGCAGAGAGAGAGGAGGAAGCAGGCTCCCTACTGAGCAGAGAGCCTATGTGGGGCTCGATCCCAGGACCCTGGGATCATGACCTGAGCCGAAGGCAGGGGCTTTAACCCACTGAACCAACCAGGCACCCCACTAAGCCTTTTTAAAACACCATCACCGGGGCGCCTGGGTGGCTCAGTGGGTTAAGCCGCTGCCTTTGGCTCAGGTCATGATCTCAGGGTCCTGGGATCAAGTCCCACATCGGGCTCTCTGCTCAACAGGGAGCCTGCTTCCTCCTCTCTCTCTCTCTATGCCTGCCTCTCTGCCTACTTGTGATCTCTCTGTCAAATAAATAAATAAAATCTTTAAAAAAAATAAATAAAACACCATCACCAAAATAAGAAATGATACAGGATATGAATAGTGTATGTTTATAAACAACTGGCTCTTAAATTTATAAAAAGATGCTCAATTTACCTATAAGAGGAGAATTTCACATTGAAACTGCGCTATTTCTTGGATGACATCTTCTGTTGGGGAAAGTGTGGGAAACACGTCCTCTTGGTAAATTGCTGGCCAGAGTGCAAACGGATTCAACTGAAGAGTAACTTGACAATATCTATCAACCTTACAAATGTTACCTTGAAGTAGCAATGCTACTTTAAGAATGTATCCTATTGAACTATTTGTATACTAGTAAAACAACATTTGTACAAGGTTATTCTTTGTAGCATTATTTATAAAAACAAAAGGTTCAAAGACCAGATAAAGGTCCATCAAGGGTCCAGTTAAATAAATTTTGGAGCAATGATTAAATTGAACACTACTTTAGCTGTAAAAACAAAGAAAAGAATTAAAATTTCCTTTAAAATCTGGGTGGCTGGCTGGCTTAGTCGGTAGAGCCCATGACTCTTCATCTCAGAGTGTGAGCCTTACATTTGCCAGAGAGTTTACTTAAAATCAATCAATTAATCAATTAAAAAAAAAAGGATAATTCCTTTAAATTCTGATATGGAAGGATCTTCATGATTTAGTGTTAAGTTAAAAAAAAACATAAGATTCAGTATGTATAGTATGCCACCATTTATATAAAAATGTATAGATAACTATATATACACACTTGTTTGTGTATGCATAAAAATTTCTGTAAGAATATACAGGAAACTAATAACACAGGTTGTCAATGACAGTAAAGTTGGGGACAAACAGGAAAAGAAAAGGATCTTTAACAACTTACTCTTTTATACATATGGGATTTTAAAGCAAATACATGTATTATATATACTTTTTTAAAAATTTTGAACATTGCAGATTAGAAAAACTAAATCTCTGTTGTTAGATACTTAAAATTCGAGAAATACAAAAATTATTATTGTAAAAACAAATGTTTGGGAAAAATGAAATGTCCAATAGTAGTGGACAGATTAAATAAACTGTGGGACATCCATACAATAGAATACTAGACAGCCATTAAAAGAGATTGAGGGAGCACCTGGCTGGCTCAGTCCATGGGACACTTGATCTTGAGGTTGTGGGTTTGAGCCCCATGCTGGGTGTAGAGATAGCTTAAAAATAAAATCTTAAAAAATAAATAAATAAAAGAAAAGGAGGAAGCATTTCTTGTAAAAACACAGAAAGATCTCTAGGATACATTTTTAAGAAGGAAAAGAACATATGGAATGGGTCACAGAATAGCCTACCATTTATACAAAAAGAGGGAAAAATAGTAAGTGCATGAAAGTTTATTGGTTGGAGAGCTTTTTCACTGTATATCCTTTAGTACCTTCAAAATTTTTAACCATATGAGAATAGTGCCTTTTTTTTTTTAAGATTTTATATATTTATTTGACACAAAGAGAGATCAGGTAGGCAGAGCAGAAGGTAGAGTGGGGGGGAAGCAGGCTCCCTGCTGAGCAGAGACCACCCCCCCCCCCATGTGGGGCTCAATCCCAGGACCCTGAGATCCTGTCCTGAGCTGAAGGCAGAGGCTTAACCCACTGAGTTGCCCAGGAGCCCAGAGTATTGTCTGTTTTTTAACAAAATAAAATGTGACTACATACATACTCACAATCATGGCTCAGCATTTTAGGACAGTTTAAAAAAATTCCCTATCAGATGGTAGTTAAAAAGGGTTCTGGAGTCAGGTTTCCTGGGTTCAAAGGCTCATCCCACAGTGATGTTAGGCAAGCTTACTTAACTTCTCTGTACCTTGATTTTCCCATGTCCCAAGATGGGGATCATAATGCCATTCTGAAGACTGTAGGACATAATGCTTGCACTACTTAGCACAATGCTGGAAATCAAAAGTAAGTCCACAGTAAATGGTAGCTAGCACTATACCTAAAATTTGTGTGATTATCAAAAGAGGCAGAAATTTTATTTTTTTATTTTTTTTTCAAAGTAGCAGAAATTTTAAAGTGAAAGCTCTTCTCCTAAGTTTTATTTTGGTTATTCTAAGTTATACTTAAGGCATCTAAAGTGGTCTATCAGATGGGACATAATGTGATGCAGGAAACAAAGGCAGATGAAAAATTATTAAATTTCCTTACTACCTACAGTCCATTGACAGGCCCTTGAAACAGGCAGTGACAGGCAGTCCCCTCTAGGGACTCAGCTGCCTCAATATTGTTACTTGGCTTTAGGGCAAAAGACAATCCCACTCCACCCCAACCCCCCAATCATGTAAGTCCACTTTATTATTATTATTTTTTAAAGATTTTATTTATTTGACCGAGATCACAAGTAGACAGAGAGGCAGGTAGAGAGAGAAGAAGGGAAGCAGGCTCCCCGCGGAGCAGAGAGCCCAATGCGCGGCTCGATCCCAGGACCCTGAAATCCTGACATGAGCTGAAGGCAGAGGCTTTAATCCACTGAGCCACCCAGATGCCCCGTTGATTCTTGTTTTTGATCTTAGTCTCATTGCTATCTCTGGAGGTTTGCTTCTGCTCTAACTTGCTGGGTGTAATCTCACAACTGGCTAGATGATGAAATGTGATGCTGTTTAAAGATTGATTGATTGATTGATTGATTTGACAGACAGAGATCATGAGCAGGCAGAGAGGTAGGCAGAGAGAGGAGGAAGCTGGCTCCCTGCTGAACAGAGAGCCCAATGTGGGGCTCGATCCCAGGACCCTGGGATCATGACCTGAGCGGAAAGCAGAGGCTTTAACCTACTGAGCCACCCAGGTGCCCCCATTTTATTATTTTTTTAAGATTTTATTTTATTTATTTAACAGAGAGAAAGACAGTGAGAAAGGGAACACAGCAGGGGGAACAGAAGAGAGAGAAGCAGACTTTCCCCTGAGCAGGGAGCTGGAAGCAGGGCTGGATCCCAGGACCCTGGTACCAGGACCTGAGTAGAAGGCAACCACTTAAGGACTGAGACATCCAAGCGCCCTCTGTAAGTCTACTTTAACAACAACCAAAAAATTCCTTTAGAAATCTCCTTTATCTCTAACCCCCCCCCCCCACGATACATTTTGGCAATCACTCCCCCTGCCCCAAGCATATGGTCCACCCATATACAATCTGAAGGATCTCATGACTAAGGTTTAATTAGACAGTAATAAATGACCTTTTCTTATAATAGCTAGCCCTCTCAAGGTCCTGGATACCTTGCTTTCAAAATCTCTTAAAGACTTTGCTATCCCTAACCACCCCCCACCCCGCCCCACTTGGAAGTGTAGAATGGGCCACTTCTCATGACCACATGGCAGCTCTTTCTGACCGTGTGTCCTGTCCCCATGCTTTTTTTCTTTTTCTTTTTTTTCTGTCCCCACGCTTTAGAAAAATCACTTTTTTGCACCAAAGACGTCTCAAGAATTCTTTCTTGGTTGTTGGTTTCAAACCCCTTATATCATGATGAGTGGATAATATATGCCCAAAGCAGTTTTTTGTCATTAAGACATTTTTTTCAACACTTATTGTTCTCTTCCCATTTTAGTATGTTGATTTTTCCTAAGTTATAAAATACTACTTACTGGAACTTGCAGACATCATTATCCTTTCTACAGTTAAATATGAGTCTATCAGTAGAACCCTAAATCTACCTCTTTGTCCTCTGTTTCTGTGTGAGCAATCCTGGTCACCCTATCACCTTCTCAAAGGTCACAGTAAGTGATCAGTATTGTATTCTCAGTCACTGCCAGCATGCCTGGAGCATGGAGGCATTCAGTAAGGGATTGTTGAATGGATGGATGGATGGATAGATGAATGCACATGCGCACGAATGAGAGAAAATGGCAGGAAAGTAATTCTCTTTCTGCTTCTGCAGTCTTGCATAGCCAAAAGAGAGAGAACAAAATACTGGGGGTTCATGGAAAGTTCAGAGACCAAGAAAGAGGGTTCTCTTATCCAGTTCATGGGCTCTAGGAGTTGTCGCTCATGGGCAGTTCTGAGAACTCCTATAGGACCGGTGACAAAAACACTTTCTGAATGCCTACTATAGATAAGGCAGTGTACTGGGCACTTTAAAACATGATTTAATCCTCTCAACAATTACATATGAAGGTGTTATCTTCTAAAAGAGGTGCACAAACTGTTCTACTCTGGGAATTAGCAAATCCTAAAACATTGTGTCTATAGCTCAACAGCCTGAACTCTGCCTAAGTTCCCAATTAACTATCTCCCTGAACCAAGTAGCCTCACTTGGAAGCCAAATTGTAGGGTGTGGTAAAAATAACTAACACAGCAATGCCTCTCTCTATATTTCTAATATCTTTCTAAATAAAAACATTATATAGTTCCCACTGTAGCTGCACCAACAAGGACATACAACATAGTAGTCAAGAATTCCACTAGGATTTACCTTGTTAAATCTAGTTTACTTGATTTTCTTGATTTACTATGTTGTGGGAGAAGATAGAGACATAATGAAGGAATATACTATTGCTTTTTGTCATCCTATGCTAATGAATATATCCAATAGGGTAGCTGTAATGGTTAAATTTTATGTGTCAATTTGGTTAAACTATAGTGTCCTGTTTTTTGGTTAAACACTAGTGTAGAAGTTGCTGTGAAGATTTTGTAGATGTGATTAACATCCCCAATCAGCTGATTTTAAGTAAAGGAAACTACTCTCTATTATGTGGATGGGTCTCATTCAATCAGTTGAAAGTCTTAACAGAAAAAATTCAAGACTTCCAGAGAGGCAGGAATTCTACTTCAAGATTATAACACAGAAACCATTCTTGAGTTTCCAGCCTGCTGACCTGCCCCATGAGTTTCAGACCCACTGCCCCCAAAATAGCATGAGGCAATTCCTTAAAATAAATCTCTTCATATTTATTTGTACATAAAAAGGAGGTTTATATAATATATATAAAATTTTAATCATTTGAGTGAAGGGATATTCATAATGCTCATCTAAAAGCATTTAGAATACCTTTTTTGATCAGAAGTTGTGCTATATATTCTAAGCTGTGGGGGTAAAAATATTAACATAGGGGCTGTGATACTGTGATTTATACTGGGAAATACATGTTTGGACTTTGTTTCCGGCAGAGAGCTCCTAAAACCCATAGGATTTCCTAAGTGGTGAGAATAAAGGTGCCTTTTGTTACGTTAATGACTGACTTTGGAAAGCCTTAGGTAACCAAAGGATGGGGGATGGTTGCTGGGGGAGCCAACCCTGTGATATGGAACTTTCAGCTCCACCCCCAACCCTCACCCCCAGCCTTCAGGAAGGGGGAGGAGCTGGAGATTGAGTTCAACCTCCAGCAGCCGCCAATGATTTAACTGAACATGCCTATGAAACAAAGCCTCCATTAAAAGCCCAATGGAGAGAGTTCAAAGAAGGGACCTGGAGAGATGCTGGGAGAGTGATGGGCTAGCTGAGGGTCTGGGGGCTCCTTGCCCTTTCCCCATATCCTGCCCTATGCATCTCTTCCAGATTAATCAAATCCAAGGAAAGGGTTGTGGGAACCTTGTGTTCAAAGCCAATTGATCATGAGTACAGGTACCAATCTGGATTTTCGACCAGCTCCAGAAAAGGGGCATTGGAGGTGGGGCAGTCTTGTGGGACTGACTGAGTTCTTAGCCTGTGGAATCTGATGCTGTCTCTGGGTAGACTGTGTCAGAAGTCAGATGAATTATAGTATGCCCTGCTGTTGTCCAAGATGTGTGGAAAAACCCCTCCCCACATTGAAACTGGGTCCCAGAACACACTTCTTGGGCAACAGTAAACAATAGGCAGTTGTCCCAACTATCTGTCGTAAATATTTGGGCACCTTGGTCCTCTACACCTTGACTACTTTGCTCCATGTATTTCTTGTCTGCTCACTCCTATTGTCTCACCAGTCTCAGTACTTCTATTCTGTTTTTTGTTTTTTGTTTTTTAAGATTTTCTTTATTTGGGTGCCAGGGTGGCTCAGTGAGTTAAGCCTCTACCTTCGGCTCAGATCATGAACTCAGGGTCCTGGGATCGGGCCCCACATAGGGCTCTCTGCTCATCAGGGAACCTGCTTCCTCCTCTCTCTGTCTGCCTCTCTGCCTACTTGTGATGTCTATGTGTCAAATAAATAAAGATTTATTTGTCAGAGACAGAGTGCATGTGAGCAAGCACGAGCAGGGGTGTGGGAGGCAGAGGGAGAAGTAGGCTCCTCATTTGAGCAAGGAGCCCGATGCAGGATTCGATCCCAGGACCCCAGTATTATGACCTGAGCCAAAAGCAGACACTTAACCAAATGAGCCACGCAGGCATCCCTCCAGTCTCAGTGCTTCTAAATGAAGCCACCCTGGTCACACAAACCTTATAGAAATATACATATACATTTCTGGACACGAGGGATGTGCACACAGAGAATAAAAGACCATGTGAATAGGCAGCAAGAGGGTGGTCATCTACAAGTCAAGGAGGGAGAACTTCCAGCCTCTAGAACTGTAAGAAAATAAATGTCTTGTTTAAGCCAAACAAATAATATATTTGTATATTTTATTAAGATCCTATATATATATGTATATAGAGAGAGATATATATAGAGATCTCCTATATTTTATATATATCTCCTATATTTTATATATATATATATATATATGATCATATATATAATTCTGTTTCTTGGGTGAATCATGACTGATACAACAGCTATATCATTTGCAACAGATTAAAAATAAACTAATATTGAAAAGACTGAAGTAGAGGCACCTGGCTGGCTCAGTCGGTGGGACCTGCGACTTTTGATCTCAGGATTGTGAATACAAGTCCCACATTGGGCATAGAGATCACTTAAAAAATAAATAAATATTTTTATATAAAAAAAGATTTCTTTACTTAAAAAAAAAGACTGAAGTAATTAGGAGTCTGCCTCTCTCCCTTTTGATAGCATTTATTCAGAAACACAAATTCCAAATCTGCTTTGGAATTCTGCAATCTCTAATTATGGTTCCACCATTTTAAAAAATAAAATTAATTGTGGGTCATTTTAATTTAAAAATTTTAAGACTGTAAAAAAAAATTTTAAGACTTTTTATTTATTTATTTATTTGACAGAGAGAAAGACAGTGAGAGAGGGAACATAAGTAGGGGGAGTGGGAGAGGGAGAAGCAGGCTTCCCGCTGAGCAGGGAGAGTGGGTCATTTTAATTTTAAAAACCACATGTGATTTATTGTTTTGAGAATACACTAAATAATCATTAAATGAGACAAAGAGAAAATGATGCAACTTTAAGCACTGAAGCACTAATTTCAGGCAGGGTGGCTCAGTGAGGCAGATTGTATTGCAAAACCTTTCAGATGTGTCCCAATAAGTGTAACACCTATGAAATTTAAGGATGCCTGGCTGGCTCAGCTGGTAGAACATGCATGTCTTGATCTTGGGATTGTGAGTTCAAGCCCCTGTTGGGTGAAGAGATTACTTACAAAAAAAAAAAAATCTTAAAAAAAAAAAATCCACAACAACCCACAAAGACTTATGAAATTTGATCAAACAAGATGGCATGTAGCATGGGCACAAAGAGCTAGAGGGGAGTGCAATCCCAGTGCCCTGAGTGGGTGACAGCCACAGACCCAGATCTACAACAAAGAAAGAATAAAACACAAGATGAATTGACCTTGCTGAAAGCATGTGAACCTCAAATGTGGAAAACACGTCTAGTTCTCTGACAGTTTACATATTGTGGCTCTTTAAGCAGCACCTATCTCAGACCTGGCGGCACACAGGGCTTGGACACAGCCCCTCCCTCCCAAGATTAGAGTCTGCTGGGGACACCATCAGACAAGTAAATAACTACAATGAATTGCAACATGTTTTATAAAATGATTCCGCTTGCAACAATTTCCAAGAGCACCAAGGAAAGCCAGGAAATGATTCTGGTAGAGAGAAAGGATTGATTACAAACAGAAGGTAACCAACAGTGGGACCCAGAAGCTGAATTTCCAGCGGAGGGGGCAGAGAATTTGAGAGTAAAGAGAATGGAGACCAAAGCAAGGAAATTCATCCTAAAATACTCCAAGCAGAAGGTTTCCAAAGGCACAAAGTCAAATTTAGGTTGGCTTGGCTATGGAGTATGTGGTAGAGCATTGCATGGAGTGAGGTGAGAGAGACAGGGCTTTGGGAGGGGCTGCACGTGGTTAAAGGGAGTGTCAGGGTGGGCACATGGCTGGTAGACAGTAGAAGGCTAAGGATGTACAAAAGGAAAAACTGCCTGTCAGGGGGAAAGAGGACGAGTTCACTTGGGTGATGATGAGATTCCAGTAATCACTTAATAACTGGGGTCTGCTGCTTTGGAGAGAATTTAGGCTAAACTACAGGGTTAGTCATCATTAGCAAAAAGGATGAGATTCCCCAGAGGAAGAAGGCAGGACAATCAATGAAGAAAGCCAAGGACCAAAGCTGCTGAGCTTTGGTTTAAGAGGCAGACGAAAAGTGAGGAGCCCTGCCAGACCCTGAAAAGGGTCAAGGACATATTATTGTGCTGTTTTGTTGTGATAAATTATGCACGGGACATGAAATTTACCATTTGAACCACTAGTAAGTTACAATCTGATGGCATTATCGTCACCACGTGGGCAACCATCACCACTATATATTTCCAAAACTTTTTCATTACTCCAAACAGAAATCCTGCAACCATTAAACGATAGCTCCCCTATTGCCCCTAAACCAAACCCCAGGTAACTTCTAATCTACTTTCTGTCTACTTTCTGAAGAATACTTGTTCTTCTGCATCTGGCTTATTTCATTTAACATGTCTTCAAGTTTCATCCACATTGTAACATATTATCAGCACTTCATTCTCTTTTATATAGTGTGCCTTTTTATAGTCAGGAAATAGGAGTAGGAAGAGTAGCACTTGGGGGTATTCTAGGACTGTTATTAAGGCTCACGTGCTGGAGCTTGCCAGAAGGACCCAAATCAACTGGTAGACCAGAGCTGAAACCTGAATGGAGAAACCATGATCCATTAGCCAGGAATTCTATAGAGCAGATGAATATTTGAGAGCTGGATGGTGCCAAGCAAATCTTCATCTGGGAAAGAGACAGTAGAGTGTATCCAGATTCATGGATGAACCCAACACAATATTCCCTTCCTCAGGCTCTCTTAAGCAGGCTCTGCTTAAGATTCTGCCTCTCTCCTTCTCCCTCTGCTCCTCCCTCTGCTCCTCTGCTCTCTAAAATAAATAAATAAATACTTTAAAAAAGAAGAAGTTGGGAAAAATTACAGTAAAATAAACATAAACAAGGACAAGGAAAAATATTAAATAATTTGTCACCGGGCTCTAAAGAATGAAGAGGTAGACCAGACAGGGTGACGGGCAGCAAAGCAAGGCTTATTGAGGGATAACAAAGTCGTAGTACAAAGTGCCAGAGGAGGAAGGGGACTTGAGAGGGCTACCATCAGGGTTTCTAAGTCTAAGGGTTTTTATGGACTTGCTGGCAGGAACTGTTTTAATCTGATTAACCTTCCGTGTATGCCTGTCATCCAATCAGGCTTTTGTCATCTATCACATGGGAATGGATGGAGAGCTCCTTCCAGGTGGGTGTAAAATCCTTTTAAAGGTGGTTTCCTCCCTGGGCAGGAGGCGTGGGTATGTGGGTGTAGGGGGTGTTCCATTGTCCCTGCCCAACTTTCTTCCAATTATCCTTCAGCAAGGGCACAGAGTTACTTTGGGGGAATGGGGTGATAAAAATGTTCTAAACTTAGATTGTGGTGTGGTAGCGCAACTACCTTCTGTTGTTATTAAAGATTTTATTTATTTATTTGAGGGGGGGAGAGCACACACATAAGTGGGGGAGGGGCAGAGGGAGAAAGAATCTGAAGCAGACTCCACTCTGAGTGTAGAGCCCATGGCAGGACTCAGGGGTGGGGGGTGGGGATGGGGATTTGAGGGTGAGGGGGTGGCTGGGTGGGTAGGTGAAGAGGAGTGGGATAAGAGGGTGGAGCTCAACCCCACAACAGCAAGATCATGACCTGAGCCCAAACCAGGACTTGGTTACTTAATTGAGTGAACCACCCAGGTGGCCCTGGTGATAAAAAGCCTTTAAACAGGTCCTTAGGTTAAACTGAGGTGATTAGGATACATCCTAATCCAATCTGACTGGTGTTCTTATAAGGAAAGGAGATCTGATAGAGATATATATTGGTTTTGTTCTGGCAGGAAAGTGAACTAAAGGTATCTCAAACAAGATGTTGAAAAAGAAAGAGTATTTTGTCAAATAGACCTGGTTCTCCCCTAAAAGAAATTGTGTATTCAGCTCCCCAAACTATTAGAACTATGTAGGTCTTGTGTAGAAATGTCTTTCTTCCTCTTCTCCTCCTCCTTCTTCTTCTTCTTTTTAAATCTGTTTCCTTAAATTCTTGCTTGCATTCTATATTTTCACATCCTTCCTAATGATAACAGACTTCGTTAATATAAGCTGTGACTTTCAGGAACTGGCTTATTGATTTAGTGAAGAACTGGGGTAAAGAGCACATAAGAACCTGCAAAAACTAAGCTTCTACCAGAGCAAGGCAGCCAATGATTCAAAAAACTCCCTTTGGTGTAATATCCACCCAGCCTAATGGGAAAATCCAAGTTCAGGCAATATAGATTCACGGACCCAGACTTGTAACTAACACTTTCCTACATTTACATTTTCTCAAAGTAGAAGAAATAAAGGATATAGTTTGTGAATTTGCCAATTGGTTTTCATTTAAATAGGAATATACAGTGAAAGCTGTATAAAAAACAGTTTTGAGAGGTATAAAGTTTGTGAAATAAAGGCCATCTGTATATTTACAAATAATAAAAAATTAATAAGATAATATTTTGAACTTTATATCAACAATTTGAAAATTTAGGGGCAACTGGGTGGCTCAGTGGCCTCTGCCTTCAGCTCAGGTCATGATCTCAGGGTCTTGGGATCAAGACCTGCATCAGGCTCTCTGCTCCACGGGGAGCCTGCTTCCTCCTCTCTTTCTCTGCCTGCCTCTCTGCCTACTTGTGATCTCTGTCTTTCTCTTTGTCGAATAAATAAATAAAATCTTTTAAAAATTTTTTGAAAATTTAGATGAAGTGGATAAATTCCTAAAATATTACAGAAGATAAAGACAAATATAATTTATATACTCATACTGATTTAAGTGGTTATTTCTTCTAATAACTCTTTTTGGGGGGAGGGAAAGGCATGGAGCCCAAAGTGTGGCTTCACCTCACAATCTTGAGATCATGACCTGAGCTGAAATCAAGAGTCAGATGTTTAACGGATGGAGCCACCCACGGGTCCCTCTCCTAATAACTTTAGATATGTAGATATATATTCCCTATGAAGCTTCAGCAAAACTAGCAATACTTCATCTGTAAAGAAGATGTCAGCTGGCACCCTACTCATTAAAATACAGAAGGGATCAGCTCAAATATTCATTGCCCTAGTAGAAAGCTCAGTATCTTCCTCAAGATTCCTGAAAATTTCTGGGGAGATCATACTCTTGTGGTCACCTGGCTTTGACAAAATTTACCCAAACTTTCAGTCAGATTCCTTTTCAACTGGGTTTCAGTCTTGGCTTGTAAGAACTGCAACTTTCCATATAACAGTTTCATCTATCTGCTACATGAGAAGACTTGAAGAAACACTGCCATAACTTCTAAGAGCTCAAGGCTATGTCTCTAGGATCAACACCCCCGCCCCTTAAATTCTTGCCTGAGAAAGCAGCCAGGCTGTTTATTCCCAGCTGAAATCTGATTATAGGGCCCTGACCCTCCTTTTCTTAGGCCTCTGATTTTTTTTTTAATTTTATTTATTTATTTTTTATTTCTTTTCAGTGTTCCAGAATTCATTGTTTATGCATCACACCCAGTGCTCCATGCAATACGTGCCCTCCATAATACCCACCACTAGGCTCCCCCAACCTCCCAACCCCCTCCCCTCCAAACCCTCAGTTTGTTTCTCAGAGTCCAGTCTCTCATGGTTCGTCTCCTCGTCCAATTTCCCCCAACTCACTTCTCCTTTCCATCTCCCCATGTCCTCTGTGTTTTTCCTTATGGTCCACAAGTAAGTGAAACCATATGATAATTGACTCTTTCCACTTGACTGATTTCACTCAGCATAATCTCTTCCAGTCCTGTCCATGTTGCTACAAAAGTTGGGTATTCATCCTTTCTGATGGAGGCATTGTACTCCATCATACTCCATGGATATCTTTATCCATTCGTCTGTTGAAGGGCATCTTGGTTCTTTCCACAGTTTGGCGACTGTCACCGTTGCTGCTATGAACATTGCGGTACAGGTGGCCCTTCTTTCCCTACATCTGTATCTTTGGGTTAAATACCCAGTAGTGTAATTGCAGGGTCATAGGGAAGCTCTATTTTTAATTTCTTAAGGAGTCTCCACACTGTTTTCCAAAGTGGCTGCACCAATTTGCATTCCCAACAGTGTAAGAAGGTTCCCCTTTCTCTGCATCCTCTCCAACACTTGTTGTTTACTGTCTTTTTAATTCTTAGGCCCCTGATTTACTTCAGAACAGTTGGAATTGTAATTCCTCTATCTTTTTGAGATGTGTTTTCTGCAACTTAGAATCCCTTTCTCGGGACGCCTGGGTGGCTCAGTTGGTTAAGCGGCTGCCTTCAGCTCAGGTCATGATCCCAGCGTCCTGGGATCGAGTCCCACATTGGGCTCCTTACTTGGCAGGGAACCTGCTTCTCCCTCTGCCTCTGCCTGCCACTCTGTCTGCCTGTGCTCGCTCTCGCTTCTCTCTCTATGACAAATAAATAAATAAAATCTTTAAAAAAAAAATAAAAGAATCGCTTTCTCAAGGACTGGGGGCCAGCCATCCCTTTGAACTGTAGTCACCAAGAAAAATAGGACCCCTGTCTCCTAGGCTCTGCGGGAGAATAGCAGCTTAAGCACCACTTATCAAGCACAGCCTAACTCTTATGGACTAAACCTCTCCCACGGACATCTATTGGTACTTCTCCTTTTGCACACACCAGCATTTTAAAATAAGCCTTCCACCTTTTGTTTTGGCAGAGTTCAACTTCAGGATATACTGCAGTCTCTGCCCAAGTGCACTAGTACTGAATAAAATCTGTCTTGCTGATTTTAACAGGTGTTCAGTACAAAATTTTTCTTTTCTTTTACTTCAAATTTTTGCTTCTGCTGAATTAATTCAGGTAATGGAAGACTCCACTGTCCCACATGGGCCATTTCTGTTCCATACATATGGATCCTGTTGCAAAACCCATTGCTTTCCTCTAACTTCCTTAAAAAAAATATTAAAAAATGCGCAAAATTTCCATAGGTAATTAGTGTGAACAGTCACTTTCACTGAAAGTTCTGGGAGACAGAGGGATTTTACATGACAGAAAGGTAAATACCTTAAAGCAGAGTATCAGAGATCCTTTAAAAAAAAAATCCTTTACCTCTCTATGTTGTTTATTATTCTCTCTCCTTCCTCTCCTTCTGAACTTTGTTCCTTTCTTGTACTGAGGAATATGCCACTTCTTTTGTTCTCTTGTCTCACGCTGACCCTGCTGAGATTTTCACCTTCCACCCCAAACTGTTAAAGTATGTCCTAAAGTAAGACAGATACATTCCAGTGCCATTTACAAAGAGAATTTTTTTCACCTTGCTATAATTCATATATATCTATTTGCATATCATTATTGAAGCTCTTATCATCATGCTTATAAAGGGTCATTATAATACCCTTGGATACCAATAAGCAAATAAATGTTCTCTGCTTTATCAGAGAAGCAAAACCATCAACAGACAGGGGAGAGATTTCACTAAACTAAGGACACTTACAAGTGGCAATTAAAAAGTACATTACTTCGCACAAAAAGCACTTAAATAGCCATTTATTTGCTGCATAAATATATAAAAATCACATAAAAATCACTTAGTTAGTTAACAGATTATGAGACTGTAAAATGAAATATATTAAAGATTTTAGCCCTGAACCATACCTTCAAAATTCACAAAATTCACTATTTCTCATTTTCCAATAAATATCAACCTTGAAACAATCCATTTTCTCAAAATTCTCCAAGAGTCACTTAGTTATTTTTTATTCTACTGCACTTAGTTTCCATTCTCTCTCCTTCCCTCCTTCCTTCCTTCCCCATCTTCTGGAGCCTGGCTTGGATTATTTTTTGCGGAAAATTAAAAAACTGCTGCGTCTACTTCACACCTAATAGTACCCTCAGTGAGAGCAATGCCTGGGTGACTCAGGTGGCTAAGCATCCAACTCTTAATCTTGGCTCAGTTCATGATCTCAGGGCCGTGGGGTCAAACACCACACTGTGGCACTGCACAGGGATGGAGCCTGGCTAAGATTCTCTCTCCCTCTCCCTTTGCCCCACCCCCACTAAAATAAATCATACTCTCAGGGAGAAGGACACGTTGTTACAACTAAGCAAATCACTAGAAACTTAAATGATGATGATTCCAGAATAGCTAGATAATTACAGATCCTGGTCACTAGTCAATCTACCAAAAACATGCTGAATAATGAAACAGGTTAACACATATTAGCCGTCTAGTATGTCTAGTTATTTCTTTTCTTTTTTTTTTAAGATTTTATTTATTTATTTGACAGAGATCACAAGTAGGCAGAGAGGCAGGCAGAGAGAGACAGAGAAGCAGGCTCCCCGCTGAGCAGAGAGCCCGATGTGGGGCTCTATCCTAGGATCCCGGGATCATGACCCCAGATCCCGGGATCATGACCCCAGCCGAAGGCAGAGGCTTTAACCCACTGAGCCACCCAGGCGCCCCTGTCTAGTTATTTCTAATACATATTCTCCTGTAATTCCACAACCTGGCTGTGGGTGAGTATAGTCATCTCAATTTTATAGTTCAGGAAATGAGGCTGAAGGAGGTTAAGCAACTGTCCCTTGTCCCCAAATTAAATAACCAAGAAGTGACAGAATGTGATTAAAAACTAAGTGATGTTTCAGATGCAAAAGCTTATGCTCTTAATACAACGAGATTTTTGTCACACACTATTGCTCTTCACTTTCATATACACGTTTGCAGTCTGGGGATTTTTATCTGTAATTAGGAATTAAGGCAGCTTCCTTGTTGATCCTGTGGCTCAGTCAGGTGAACAGATCTAATTAACAGATACCGCCAAAAAAGGTGCCACAAGTTTTAAGTAATTTTAAGTTCTAAGTAATTTTAATACTCCAGGAAATATTTAAATTATTTTAAAATAATAACCTTATTTATGTTTACATTGACTAGTTATACATATTTTCTAGACCATTACTTACTAAATCCTGGCAGTTTTTTTATTTCTCCCAAAACATAAAGAAATACACAAAATATTTTTAAAAACTCTTCTTAGGGCCACCTGGGTGGCTCAGTCGTTTGAACACATGCCTTCGGCTCAGGTTGTGACCCCAGGGTCCTGGGATTGAGTCCTGCACTGAGCTCCTTGCTCAGGGGGGAGTCTGCTTCTTCCTTTGCCCTTCACTCTGCTTGTACTTGCTTGTTCTCTCTCAAATAAATAAAATCTTTTTTTTTAAAGATTTTATTTATTTATTTGTCAGAGAGAGAGAGAGCAAGAGCGAGCACAGGCAGACAGAGTGGCAGGTAGAGGCAGACGGAGAAGCAGGCTCCCTGCGGAGCAAGGAGCCCGATGTGGGGCTCGATCCCAGGACGCTGGGATCATGGCCTGAGCTGAAGGCAGCTGCTCAACCGACTGAGCCACCCAGGCGTCCCCAAATAAATAAAATCTTAAAAAACAAAAACAAAAACAAAAAACCCAAGAAACAAACAAACAAAAAAACAAACAAAACACTTTTCTTAACAATTATTAAGAAAAATTTCACTTTTCATCACCCCTTCATTTTCTTAAATCTCATTCATACTATGCAATAACACTCCTGCCCATACACAGACCCAGGATCACAAAAATAAGAGTCCCTAAAGACTTCATGTGTACAAAGTAGTGAAAGGAAAGTGCCTTTCCCCCCCTTTCCTTTATAGAAGGAATTTCAGATATGGATTAATCTAGTCTTCTGACCTATCAAGTAACTGTCTTTAGTTGAGCAGTGCTGCTGACCTGAATTAAATAAATTTCAGGGGCTTAACATGAAATTTTTAATATAAATTTGTTTTTGTGATTCGAGACAAACTAATGCCAAATATTCAATGAATTATTAATTAATGCAGTAATTGTATGAGGGACTAATACCAAATGACCAACACCAGTGGCTGTGGGAAGATCACACATCTAGAATCTGAGCTTTTGAGGTTTGCTGTTAAAGCGACAAAAAACATGTTAACGTTATGGTTTCCACTGTGGAAGGTCTCAAGGAAACGGTCACTTCTATACACGATAGGTGAACATGTAGTTTACTATAATTATTCATTGGGAAAATTGAATAATGTTATCAAACTTTAAAATGTTTACACTCTTCCATGACCAGTATTTTCTTTTTAAGGAGTTCATCCTACAGAAGTATATACTGTTGAAAAGATTCATGTGTAAGCATGTACATAAAGCCTACTTATGCAAAATTTATGTGTAAAGATGTTTACCAGAGATTTTGATACTAAAAAAAACCCTGTGAAACAACATAAATATTGAACAACAGATCAGTTTAATAATTGGTGACATATTGGCATGACAGCACACAGTAGGCAAGGCAGTATGTTATACTAGAGGAAAGGCTTTCAAACCAGGCAAACTAAGGTTTAATCCCAACTCAATCAGATACTTGCTGTGTGTCTTGACTATCTCTTAGACTCGGATTTTTCATCTGTAGAGACTACAGTACCTACTACACATAGATATTATGAAAATTTAATGAAAGAATGAATGTTTTTAAACACACATTCTCTAACACTTGAGAGTTATTCTTTTCTGTCCATTACAAATTATGTTTTAAATATTATTTCAGAATAAGGGAAAATTCTTATATGATTAAGATTGAAATTATCTACAGATGGTTGTAATGATAGTATAATTCAAATAGTTCTACAACCTATTGTATGAATATATTAATGCCAGGCTTTTCTTTCTAATTAGCCCCTTGCTGGGTAACAGCAAGACCTCTGCTCTGTCTCCCCAGCCTTCCCCAGGCATGTCTTGGAAGCCCCAGGGTAAATCTCATATGCATTCCATTCCCACAGCATCCAGGCTACTCCTCGTATCAATTTGTCCAGAGCAACTGGGTTGAAATTTTTCAGCCTCCCAAACCAGTCCTATTGTTAATGTGATCTGAAATTCTTTGCCCTTTTTGGCTCTGGTACCTGAACCAAAGGTGCAAGACTGAAATATTCTTTAACTGTCTCTGGAGAATTAATGCTACTTGACTTCTACTAACTTTCCTAGCAATTTTTCTCTCTTTTCTTTCACTTTTTGTCACTTGTAGCTCATAATCAAAATCTTATTCTATGATGTCTTATTTTTAAACTGTTCTTCTTTCATAAATATAATTTTGTCATTCTATAAGGAATTACTTGTTTACTCATAGTGACTTAATGTCTTAAATTACATTATAAATTCCTTAGGAGAAGAGGCCCAGTTTTCTTTTTCTTTAGCATCCCCTCTAGCACTTAGTATAATTCTACCACAGACGGGAAGTCTGAACTCAGGATATTCTTATTAATGCAGTCTCAAAGATGCAGTAAGGAATAGATCATACAATAGATAACTATGATGGGCAAGAAATTCTTTTATGCTAATAGGGTAGTCCTTTGTATGCTGATTTCTCTCCTTCCTGCTCTGCACTATCACTATCCATCCCAGCCTAAAGTAGTGGCAATGCGGCAAACCTCTGGTCTGGGCTCCTTTGACCTGGCAATTCTTTCCCTACATGGGCTGCTGAGGCTGTAGAACCAGAACCGTGCTTCCGTGGAGAGCAAAGCAGGTGGAAACACTGGGATGCATTCAGCATGCACTACCCTATATCCCTGGTCAATTTCATGTGCATCCCTGCATCTGTTTCTTTTCTGGTTTCAGGTGAAAGTGAAAATAATCTCGACCAAGTCGTTATTCACATCAAGTCTTAAACCGGCACCAGCTTTTGTGGTCTGACCTAGCTCATCAGGTACAGTTGGAAACTGTAATATAATAATATAATATATATATATATAATAATATATATTATTCCCATCTAATCCTCCCCAAACAAGGGGTGATGTGTCAGCACACTTAGTGCTCACCAATGACTCCATAACCTCCTCTACATTTCCTAGCCTCCCCTGCAGAGAGGTTGGAGTCATGTGACTAGTTCTGGTCAATGGATCGAATAGAAATAACATACACCTTCGGGTTTCGGCATCCCTGTTTTTAACTCCACCCGTCTTCTGTTCTAATGATCTTGGATTTGGAGCCATTAGTCCCAACAGGGAGGGCAACTGCCAGATCCCACTGGAATCTATGAAAGCAAAAAATACGTCATTGTGTTAAAACACTGAGATTTCACAATTTGTTATTGCAGCATAACCTCTTCTGTCCTAACATAGATGACATTCAGAATATTTAATAACTAGCATAGAATGGACACTGACCTACCAGAATACATATGCTATGACCAATCAGACCAGACATTGGTTGTAAACAGCTGGTATGAATTTTATGAGTCCATACCAATTAATAGCGCAGAAAACAATACTAAAAACTTGTTCCATTTTTAATACTTGATGAAATTGAAGTTCAAAGAAGATCAAGTGACCTGCCTAAAATTAATGCCTTGTAAGTGATATTCAATCCAGCTGTTTGCTGCAAAGCCCACTCTCATTCTCAGCATTCCGCTTCCTGCTTGTGGAATGATGGCTAAGTTACCTCAGCAACACATCAAAAAAGTTAGGTTGCAACAGAACTGTCCAAACAGCTTAATTATTTTTCTTAAACTATGGAGGTATGGACCCAAAATATATGTTTATCATTGTATTTTCTTTAACTTGAACCTAGTCTTGCCTCTGTAAAGCATATCAGCATCATATCTTGCCTTTCCTTTTAAATTTTCCTTTTGTTCTTAGTCCTCATTAACCCTGAAACCGTATTATTTAGGTTGATACATCCAACTTTATGATAGAACATGCACATTAAAAAGGCAAGAGGAAAATTAAGCCAGATGAAATGCTTGGCTTTTGGCATGTTCTTTTCCTCCTGCTGCTCATTCTTCATTTAAATGCCTGTCTCTTTTCTCCATGACATGATAATCATCTCCACAGCAACTAACTATTATATCACAAAGGATGGTGCCAGTGAATGAGAACTGATCAGCCAGAGCTGAGCAACACTGAGGCAACAGTGATTCTATGTTCTTACAAATATCTCTAATTATAATAAGCTAAGGAAGAAATATATCATTCCTGTCTTACACCCACCTCTCGAATACAAGCAGTGCTCTGACTGCAGAGATTCTCACCCACAGTTCGCTTTAAAAAGAGCATATTCCTCAGTAAAGATGGTATCACCTGTTAAGGCAAGGCAAATGTATGTCTAGACTGAAAAGTAGACCCAAATTAAATTAAAATCAACACAGATTACTGTGTGATTTACGAGTGGAAACCAAAGCAGCATTTTACAGATGGCTAATAACATTAAAACAAACAGCAAATCAAAACCTCTTGAAAAAGTGATAGGAAGGGTACAGACAGAGTTACTTGGCAAGGGGATAAGTATTATCCGAGCTTCTCTTTCTAACAAGGAAGTGTGTGGAATGGGAGTGGTGTGGTCCCGAGGTTGTACAGGTGCTAATCACAGCAATGACACCCTGCATTACATTGGAAAGGGATTTGAATACTCCACAACACCGTCTCAAGGTGACACCTTCACTGGAGTACAGAATTCTCTAGGGAAGCTAGAACCATAATATAGCCTAGTGATGGAGTCCTAGAGAACAATGGATGATTACTAGATGCTGCCTTTTACCCACTGCTTTTGTATTGGTTTTGTAGAGTTTAAAATCAAATCATATAATCTATTATAACCAGTCTCATAAGTGGCATGTGTTGTTTGAAGAATATTAGTCTTGCCTCTCCCACTAAGATGACAAGCATCTTGAGGGCAGGTAAGGAGTCATATATGATTATACTAGATTCTATGAACGTATGTCAAGATAACTATGATAAAGATGTACTGTCTCAATTAAAGATTGACAAGGTCCTCAGATCTATATAACACTAGGAAAATATTATTGAAGTCGACACTGTCTCTGGTCTTTCAGCCCTAAAGTTCAAATGAGTTGGGGAGTAGGATGACTCACCATTCTGGGTTCTCTTGTCATTGGAGTCCTCCCACATTGTCAAACCCATTAGTCTCCTAATGACATTTTACCCTTAGCCTGGATTCCACTGTCAACCATCCTAGAGATACACCCCCCCCCCAGTACCTTAAATCTCTAGCCTGTGTTCTCTCATGATCACATCTGGTTTTTCTGGATCATCTCTACTGTCACTTTTTGTGTGGTCTCTGGCCTGATAATTGCTGGAGGAAGTCATGGAATTTTGTTGACATAGCTTTCTTTAAATTTACACTTTTCCTGGGGCGCCTGGGTGGCTCAGTGGATTAAGCCGCTGCCTTCAGCTCAGGTCATGATCTAGGGGTTCTGGGATGGAGTCCCGCATCGGGCTCTCTGCTCAGCGGGGAGCCTGCTTCCCTCTATCTCCCTCTCTGCCTGCCTCTCCGTCTGCTTGTGATCTCTCTCTGTCAAATAAATAAATAAAATCTTTAAAAAAAAAAATTTACACTTTTCCTCTCAACCTGGCCTGCCCAGGAATCCTTTAGGTCACCTCTTGCTGATTTCTTAACACTGTCTACATATTCAAAAAATTTTAACTGGTATAGCGAGGCACTGACCTTGAACTGGTAGAGCAGGGTCTGAGAGAAGCGCCTAGCTGCACCCTGTATTTACCCTTTAATTGCTAACTGAGGGCCTGGGAGACACGCCAAGGTTGCCTGGGCAGATGTTTACTAACTTTTGTTACAAAAACGTCAATATTTTGAAAAAGTAGCATAATAATGTGGTTTAAATCAACTATCAATCCTGTTTTCAACTATAACTCTTCCAAAAACTCTCTTTTTAAATTTTTTTTCTCTCAATTCAAAATCAACTTATTTATTTAATTTTTTAAAAAAAGATTTTATTTGTTTATTTGACAGACAGAGATCACAAGTAGGCAGAGGCAGGCAGAGAGAGAGGGGGAAGCAGACTCCCCGCTGAGCAGAGAGCCCAATGTGGGGCTCGATCCCAGGACCCTGGGATCATGACCTGAGCTGAAGGTAGAGGCTTAACCCACTGAGCCACCCAGGTGCTCCCAACATCAACTTTTTAAAGTATTCATTCAACAAATACTTATTGAGCATCAGCCATCATTCTAAGTAAATAAAAGAGACAAAAAAATCCCTGTCCTGTGGCCTTACATTCTAGTGGGAGGGGGTAGGTAACAGAAAACAAAAGCACCAAGTAAATCCTACAGTATGTTTGAAGGTGATAAGAGCTATGGAAAAAAAGAAAAAGGAGAGGGTAGGGGAGTTCTGGACTTTAAGAAGCAGGTGAAGAGTTTGGATATGGTGTGAGGGTTGGGCCCAGTGAGAAGGTGACTTGAAGAGGATGAGGGATAAGCCATGTGATGAGGAAAAGCATTTAGGACACAGGGACTAGGCCATGCAAAATCTTACCTTCTAGAGACTCTTGGATGGCTCAGTCAGTTGAGCACCTGACAATTGATTCTGACTCTGGTCAGGGACTGAGCCCCTGGTTAGGCTCCACGATTGGCAGGGAGTTTGCTCAAGATTCTCTCTTTCCCGCTGCCCCTCCCTGCTTTGTGTGTGGACTAACTAAATAAGTCTTTAAAAAAAAAAAAAAAGCTTACTTTCTAGAAACTCCTCACTATCCGAAGATTATTTAACCTTCAACTTCTTGCTCTATAGAAACCAAAATTATTGGTAAATAATCTCTGGCTTTTCTTCCTTTCCACTTCTAGAACGTCTTTACATTTTCTTCATCCCTTTACATCTTATATAAATAAGTGTTCCTCTTTCCAATGTCTCTGCTTTCCCCTATCCTCCCCACCTCATTTATTCTATTAGCTACAATCTCTTTTCATTGTCTCTCCAGATACACAAAAGTCTTTTCCAAATTAAAGACACCGTTTCACTTAAATATTTCTTCTAATTATAGACTATTTCTTCCGTTTAAAGTCCCTTCAATTTCTTCACCACATATACTCCCTTTAGCCTTGATTTCTGCCTTCTGCCCCCTTCAAATACCTTAAAAGATCTCTTGATTCCTAAAACCAAACTGTACCTTTACCCTGTTCACAGCTCTGTCAGTTGATGATTTTTTACAAGATTTATTTATTTATCTCAGAGAGCACCAGTGACTGCAGAGGGCAGGGCCCAAGGAGTGGGAGAGATGGAATCTCAAGCAGACTCCCCGCTGAGCACAGAGCTTGGGTCAGCTAGATCCCACAACCCTGAGATCAAGACCCGAGCAGAAACCAGGAGTCAGACACCCAACTGACTGAGCCACCTAGTCAACCCAGCTGTTAGTTGATAATTATTACTGTCCAGGGAAAACTGGTTTGCAGAGGAATATAATTACTTGTATTAAAATCAGTATTCAGTTTGTTAAAGTTGTAAATTTTAAAACCTCAGATACATCCTGCAATTTATCTCTCCTTATCTGCCCACTTGGTTTCCTCTCTTGTGGAATGTTCCTTTTCCCGCTTACCGAAATCCTGCTTATTCTTCAAGGCTCCAACGCTCCTTATCTGAAATTGTCTCCTCCTCTCTGCTCCCCTACCATTTCGCTTATACAGGAAAATGGTTTTATGCATACTCTTACCTCCTTCAGAAATCTGTGAGCTCCCTGAGGATATATACTATGTAGTGTTTTTGTTTCCTCGAGACATTCCTAAGAAACAGAGAATTCCTTTTTTTCTTGACTTTGTTTTTCAGATATTTTGGGTCTTAAATGAGGCAAAGTGTTTTTATATAATTATTAACGAAACATTCGGTCTCTCTGCACTAGCCGAACAAGGGCTACAAGATTGATTCTTGGCAAAAATAATAATTGACACTAAGGACTGTCATGATAATATTGCAACTGCTCTCCTCACACAGAACTGCATGAGGCAAACTGTAACTTCTAGGGGCTGGTGGTGGCAACATTTTCCTCATTTGGGGCATTCTTCCTGAGGCTTAACCTTGAGCCTAATGTTCCAAAAACCCCAACCATTGTGTGAACTACTTCATGCCCTTTAATAAAATTCTTTTTCTACTCAGTCAACCAAAGGCAGATTTTGTTGCTTACAACTGAGAACTCTGACTAAAAAGATATTTTCCTTAATTTCCCATGGACCAACTAAGTCATTATCATAATATTTAAAAAGACTTTAGTCATAGGGATAATACAATGAAAATATAACATTGTAAGTTAACTATCATAGGCCCCTAGATATTTGCCATAAGGCTTAGGGCCCACAAGCCTCACCTGTTTTCCTGAGGAAAGTTTCATAGGCCTCTTCACCCAGTTTCTGACGGAGCTACATGCACAGAACCTAGCTTTGCCCCTATAAGATCCAATTAGCCTCAGGCACAGTGCCTAGGGCCCCCAATATTTTCAGGAAACCATGAAACATTTTAATTTTAATTTCTTAAAATGGAATTTAAAAAATTTAAATATTTTTTAATAATGTATATAAATTATTATAAAAATGTAATAATGAATCCAGCCTGGAATAAACAACATGGTAATAAAATGTGTATGTGTATGTCTGTGTGTGTACAGAGCAGAACAGTGAAATCAAAGATAGATCTATCTATCTATCTATCTATCTATATAGTCAACTGAATATTACCAAGGTGTGGAGTCAATTCAATGAGATAGGGAATTTTTTTAAACAAATGGCATTGGAACAACTATAAAAATGTATGGGAAAAACCCTCAAGTACTCACTTCTTTTTTTTTAAAGATTTTTTTTTAAAGATTTTATTTATTTGAGAGAGAGAGAATGAGAGAGAGAGAGGGAGAGAACCTGAGAAGGGAGAAGGTCAGAGAGAAGGTCAGAGAGAGAAGCAGACTCCCCTCTGAGCACGGAGCCTGATTCGAGACTTGATCCCAGGACTCCAGGACCAAGACCTGAGGTGAGCCACACAGGTGCCCCTCAAGTACTCACTTCTGCAGTACATACATATACAAGAATTGGAATGATACAGAGATTAGCATGGCCTTTGTGCAAGGATGACGTGCAAATTTGTGAAGCAGCCCATATTTAAGAGTTGACCTTAAGTATTTTCACCACACAGAAAAATCTTAACTGTATGAGGTATTAGATATGTTAATTACCTTGATAGTGTTAATCTATTTACAATGTATATTTATATAAAATTCTTACATTAGGACACGCTAAAAAATGATCAAAAAATGAATAGACATATCACCCAAGAAGATACAGAAGGCAAATAAACATATTAAAAGTTGAGTGATATCACATGTCATTATATTATTGCAAATTAAAATAACCATGAGATACCACTACACACCTACTAGAATGGCCAAAATCCAAAATGCTAACACCACCAAATACTGGCAAGGATATGAAGCAATAGGAATTTTCAATCCATTGCTAATGGGTATGCAAAATGGTACAGATACTTTGGAAGACAATTTGGCAGTTTCTTACAAAACTTAATATTCTCTGACCACATGGCTTGGGAATTGCACTCTTTGGTATTTACCCAAATGAGCTGAAAAGTTATGGCTACACAAAAACATGCACACAGTTGTTTAAAGCAGTTTTATTCACAATTGCCAAAATCTGGAAACAACCAAGAAGTCCTACAGTAGGTTAATGGATAAATAAGCCTTGGCAGGTCCAGACAATGGAACCATCAAGCCATGAAAAGATATGGAAGAACATTAAGTGCATATTATTAAGTGAAAGAAGCTAATGTGAAAAGACTACACACGATTCCAGGTATATGACATTCTGGAAAAGACAAAACTACAGGGCTATAGAAAGATCAATGGGTTGTCGGAGGATGGGTATATATGAGTAAGTAGAACACTGAGGAATTTAGGGCATTGAAAGAACTCTGTATGATATGATACTGCAATGGTGGAGACATATCATTATATTATATATTTGTCCAAACTCATTGTACAACACCAAGTATGAACCCTAATATAAACTATGAACTTTGGGTAATAATGATGTGTCAGCTGACTGTAGCAAATGTACCACTCTGGGGTAGGGTGTTGACAGTAGGAGAGGCTATACGTAGCGGCAGGAGGTAGATGAGAATTCTTTATACCATCTGCTTAATTTTGCTGTTAACCTAAAACATCTCTAAAAAAAAAAAAATCTATTAAAAAACATAAGCCATACACTGAGAAAAAAATCTTAATACGTATGTTTGGTAAATAACTTATATAATAATACATGAAAGACACCTACAAATCAAAAATAAAAGGATAAAAAAAATTGAAATTAGCAAAAAGACATTTCACAAAAAGTAGCCAATAAGCACATGAAAAGATACTCAACATCACTAGTTATCAGGGGAATATGAATTAAAACCACACTGAAATTCCACTTCACACCCGCTAAAATGGCTAAAACAAAAAGACCAACAACATCAATTGTTGGTGAGCATGTTATACAAGTGGAACTCTCATACACTGTTGATGGAGTATAAAATGATATAATCTCTTTGGACAACTGTTTGGGAGCTTCTTATAAAATTCTATATCCACTTAATGACCCAGCAGTTCTAATCCTAGGTATTTATCCAAGAGAATGAAAAACTACATTCGCAAAAACTGGACCAAGAGTGCTAACAGCAGCTTTATTTTTAGTAGTTAAGAACTGGAAACAAATATAAATATCCATCAACAGGATTACGGATTTTTAAAAAAAGTTGTGCATGTATATAAAAGAATATTTGTCATAAAGTACTCATACAACAATACAAATGAATCTCTAAACAATCCACAGTGTAAAAGAATCAAACACCAAAGAATACATACATAAATCCATTTATGTGACTTTAAGAGCATAATAGAAATCAGAACACAATTGCCTCTCTGAGAAGTGAGACTCACTGAAGACATGAAAGAACTTTCTAGGGGAGATGAAAGTGTCTTATGTCTCAGCTGGGGTGGTAGTTACATGAATATATACTTTTGTTAAAACTCATACAACTGTACACTTAATATCTATGCATTTCACTGAATGTAAATTTACCTCCATAAGAAAGAAATGTTATCATGTAATTTACCTTAAGCTGGGCAAGCAAGACATATCATTTACATGGTTTTTGTTTTCTTCCCTGTAGCCTGGAAGTGTTCAGAACACAATGACTGCTCAATACTTGTTTGAGGGAAGTTAAACAAATTAACCAATTGCTTTGGCAGTTAAAGACATACAATAGGATATTCTGGTAGTTTCTTTTAGGCATGTGTTTAGTTTCCTACTGGTAACTCCTTAAAGAGAAAGGGACCTTTTTCTGTGTTTTTTTGAGACTGTCCATGATTGCCCTAGCTTTGAGCAAATTGGCTCTGGCAGTCGATGCACACGAATGTGTACCCATGTGCATGTCTCCATAGAATAATCAGTTGTCTTGGGCTGTCCTCCTGTGATAGGAACTGTCTAAAATTGGCTAATTATTTTTTTAAAGGTGTCTTATCACATAAATATATTGTAAAAATAAAATGAAAAGGAAATCACATGGGTTTTGAGAAATATATCTTTGCTCAATAAATGATTTTCCATTTCCCCTCAAAAAGTAGAGGAATGACTGCAGGTTGTTCCATATTGTGTTTTTTTGTTGTTGTTGTTCAGTCTGTTCCCAAACTAAAGCATTTATTATGAGAAACGCTTTCCTCAATAATGATTTTAAAGTTTTAAAAAATGAAAAGATTACGTAACTATGTAGATTATTCGTGTTAGGCTAGTTTTTCTTCCCTTAGATGTACACCCTTAAATGTGACTTGAAAGAATGCATTTTTTAAAAGTTTCAGTTTAAAAAAAGCAGATGGCAGAGAAAGATGTGTAACTGAATCTTAGCTATTAAAATTTGGTGTCTAAATTCCAGATGAGAATGAAGCAAACAGGAGTGTGTGCATTTTAACATTTACATACTAGAGCTGTATTTTCCAAAAATGTTTTGCTTTAGATTAAGCAGCAGTTACTCAGAAAATCCATGGTCTTTTTCAATATGAAAATAATTGCATTTCAAAAGCCAGAAGTTTCAACAACTTCCAGATTAAAAAATGACGTCTCAGTTAATTTGAAAAGATGACTGAAGAGCTTTTATTCTGTTATATAACTAGCATAAAAGGAAACTTCTGAACCACCACCAAATTTTGATTCTCTACTTTCAAGCTGAGGTCACATTCCTCTCCCCTGTCTGTCTTGGTATGGCCTCTTCCAGTAAGTATACATCTGGTTTAAATTCCCACCATATGTGATAAATCAATGCATAACAGATAATAAATTTAGAAGACCATATTCCTATAGGCTTTGGCTTCTATTCTCTTAGCTTTTGCAAGTCTGATGATTTTTCCATCTTAGCTTATCTGTGTTAGAGTAATAAGAGAAGCCCAAAACACAGAATGTACTTTAGGACTAATAATTTATCTCCAAAGGCAATCAACAGGAAACTTGAAATGATTAATCCTGTATCTTTATGAGCTTTGAAAAACTGAGCCCAACATTTCATGACTTCTTATGCTATAGACCTTTTTATCCAATTATATTTAATAATTGGGGGTTATTATTAGTAAAATATAATGGTTATTCACTATTTGGATTATTTGCATATTTATTTTTTATTTTAGTACAAATGTTTTTTAAAGACCTAGCACCATTATTACTAGTTAAAGGAGGGTCATCAATTGTGAGAAGGGATTTTAGAATAGTGGTTAAGGATATGGATTTGCCCACCCTATGACTTCAGGTGACTTAGTTAAGTACCAAAATGCATTAAACCTCACCTCTGTTTTCTAATCCATAAAATGGTAGTAATTATGGTAACTTCTTCCTAAAGTTGGCGTAAAGATTAAATGAGATAATGCTTCTAAAATACTTAGCACAGTAACTGACACATACAGAGATTATGAGACTGTTGGCTATAATCCAATAGCCAACAATCTTATAATGTAGCACAATGTAGTTGTGTTTACTTACTTTACTCTGTATGTGTAAGGTACTGTGCAACAACTTTTACTTACTGTCTTACAACTTTTTCTTTTACTTACAACTTACAACTGTTAGCACAGTTGTAAATTTACCTACAACTTTTTAATCGTTTTCAGGATAAAGCTAATATTGCCAAGACTGGAGTCCTTTGAGAGGTGCTGTCCCATAGTGTGTAATTAAAAATGGGCCTCAAGGAAGAATCATTCCTGTTGCCTTTCTTTTATTTACCTCATCACATCTGGTATGTGTCTGTGTCCCCTACTAGATGCCAGGTTCTTTAAGGAGAGGGTCTATGTTTTCTGTCTTTGAATTACTGAGTGTGGTCAGGAGTTATAGACTCTTGCGAAGGTAATGTATAAATGAATATGTATGCAAATATACTTAAAACATTAATATTACATTTTGAGTTATTTATGTGGTTTGAGTAATCATAAGGAGTAATTTCTTTTAACTCCCTTGGGTCTCTAAAGTGATTTAGATATTATAGCTACAAATAAAAGACAGTTAAAAATCATGTGTTGGGGGCCCCTGGGTGGCTCAGTGGGTTAAGCCTCTGCCTTCAGCTCAGGTCATGATCTCAGGGTCTTGGGATCAAGCCCCGCATCAGGCTCTCTTCTCAGCAGGGAGCCTTCTTCCCCCTCTCTCTGCCTACTTGTGATCTCTGTCAAATAAACAAAATCTTTAAAAAGAAATCACATGTTGTTCTCTGTTTACATTTCAAAAAGGAGATCTAGCTTAGACATTTTATATTTGAGATACTTAATTAGACATCTAAGAAGAGGGGCTGAAAAGGGAATTGGATATAAGTTTAGAGACGTCCTTAAATTCCAGGAAACTTAGAGAAATCCGTAAGTTTGGAGAAAATTGAGAGTAGTTAACATATACTTACAGCCACAGTACTGAAGAGAATCACCCAGACAGAGGATATAAATTAAAAGGGGAAAAAAGTACTAAGACTAAACCTTGAACATTCCAAAACTTAGAGCTTGAAGTCATGATGTGAAGCCACAACAGAGACTGACCTGGAGAGGGTCAGAGGATCCAAGAAATTGGAACCAAGAAAAAGCCAATTATCACATGCTCAGCTCTCACTGACATTGGCTGTTGCTCGCATCTGTGTTGGGAGATTTTCACAAATTTGGTATGCTATTTGTTTTTTTTTAAACCAGAACATTTATTGTGTGACTAGTAGTTGAAATCCTTCAGATGAACTGGACTCTGCAACAGCAGCCCTCTTGGGCTTAGGTGTTGTTCCTTCATGGAACCCATGCCTGAATCTGCCGTCTACAATTTTTAGGTGCCTCCTCATTCGACCAGTCTCAGTGGTGTTTCTTCTTTTAGCCTTGGCACTCCAGTTACACTTTCCCTTGCGGTTGGCAGGATAGCCACCTTTGCCACAGGTGGACCTCTGAAGGTAGTAGGCCTTTGAACCCCAGCAGCGGCACAATGTGTGCATCTTACGGCGATGCTTTCCAAACGATGACATCCCGTTTGTCTTCTTGTTTCCACAGCAGACATTCTCGGTATGCTATTTGGATCCATCTCTAGTTTTCCTAACGAACACTCTGTTTCTTACAACCCTCATTTGATACTCTGCTCTGCATGTGTCTTCAGACTAGGCCCCTCCGAATCTTTAGGATCTAGAGTCAAGGTCAGGGGTATCCTTTTGCCAGTCTCAGCTAACACCGGCCATATTGGACTTTACCCTTATTCTTCATCTCACTTGTCATCCTCTCCTGGAGGAGAAGGAAAGATAGCTACTCTTGATGAACTGGCTTCAGACCCCCTGATTCAGCTTTCAGGTAGGTGTATTTTACCCCCTTAAACTTATCCTATGCCCCACTTTTTGGAGTTCCTTCTTGCCTGTGTATTTGCTCTGGGCATCTGGACACTTTGGACAAACAACCTATTTTTTTCAGCCAGTTCCTGAGTTTATCTCTGCACAACCCCACCCCCATTCTACCCCAAATGCAATGACTAGTGTTCTTGCTTTGACCCTTTGGGTCATCTGATCCAATCTGGAGAAAGGTCAAGTCTCTTGAACCTGGCCTAACATACTGCCCAAGCTTTTCACCATATGGTGATCTCAAAAAGTCTAGAAACTTAGAATTCCCTGGAGTAGATGCATATAAGATGGAAAATTCAAATATGTGATTCTCAACCTACAATTTGTACTTGTTTCCAGTAATCACAAGCTAAATCAGCAGGAATTTCTGGAGGGAGTACTAGAAGTTTAATTAGCAAACAACATCTGATATTTCTCCTAGAGACTGTGGGATATAAATTAGTAGGAGAAGAATAGAATTCCAAGATAATTATATAGGTCCTAGAACTCTTTTAAAGGGTTGCTATTTGAGGGTTGTGTAATCATTGCTTGGAGCCTGCTTAGCCTAAATTCTTACTAAGTAGGGTCAGGAATGTTTAGGGGAATGGAAATTGAAGTTTAGTAATAAGACATTAATTTCCTGATTTTCAAGGTCACTACACAACTGGAGCTCTAGAACCAAAGAATTTCCAAATTCTAGTTTTTCTGTTTGCTTTGGCTGATATTGCCTGATCTAGAACAGCTTTTTTTTCACCTCCACCCTTCCTCTAATAATAGGTGGATATGTGCAGAAATTTCACTCATTTTTATTAGAGATTTACTTTTTTTTTTTTTTTTTTAGATTTTATTTGACAGAGAGAGAGAGAGACAGTGAGAGAGGGAACACAAGCAGGCGGAATGGAAGAGGGAGAGGCAGGCTTCCCACTGAGCAGGGAGCTAGACGCTAGGCTTGATTCCAGGACCCTGGGACCATGACCTGAGCCAAAGGCAGACGCTTGACGACTAAGCCACCCAGGTGCTCCTAGATGTTTACTTTTTACATGTAATTGTATCTTTACTTTTATGATAAAGTTTAATGTTTTATTTAAACATTATTTATTTATTTATTTATTTATTTATAGCTTAATGTTTTATTCCAGTGTGAAACATGCAGATGATACAGAAATTAAAAAATAATTCAGAAACTGAAAGTCCTCAAAAGTTCTCTTTTCCTTAAATATAATTCCTCTTAATATTTTGGTGTATATTCATTTGAATATGTTTGTATTACAAAAATAGGATAGGATATTTGGTACACATTACATACATTGCTGAGAGACTTGACTTTTCACTTGATAATATATTTTTGATATCTTTCTATATCAGTACTTGTAGTTTTTTTTCCTCCAAGATTTTATTTAAATTCTGGTTATTTATCATATATAGTAAAATTTGTTTCAGGTATAGAATTTAGTGATTCATCATTTACATATAACACCCAGTGCTCATCACAAGTGCCCTCCTTCATACCCATCACCCATTTAGCTCATTTCCCACCCACCTTCCTCCATCAACCCTGTTTGTTCTCTATTTTTTTTTTTTTTTAAGATTTTGTTTATTTACTTGACAGAGAGATCACAAGTAAGCGGAGAGGCAGGCAGAGAAAGAGAAAAGGAAGCAGGCTCCCCGCTGAGCAGAGAGCCAATGTGGGGCTCGATCCCAGGACCCCGGGATCATGACCTGAGCCTAAGGCAGAGGCTTTAACCCACTGAGCCACCCAGGCGCCCCATTGTTCTCTATTATTAAGAGTCTCTCTTTTTTAATAATATTAAGATTTTATTTTTATTTATTTATTTGACAGAGAGAGAGATCACAATTATGCAGAGAGGCAGGCAGAGATAGAGGGAAGCAGGGTCCCCCCTGAGCAGAGAGCCCAATGCGGGCCTCCATCCCAGGACCCTGAGATCATGACCTGGGCTGAAGGCAGAGGCTTAACCCATTGAGCCACCCAGGCGCCCCTATTGTTAAGAGTCTCTTATACTTTGCCTCTCTCCCCTTTCTTTTCCCTTCTCCTATGTTCATCTGTTTTGTTTCTTAAAATCCACGCAAGAGGGAAATCATGGTATTTGTCTTTCTCTGACTTATTTCACTTAGCATAATACACTCTAGCTTCATCTATGTCATTGCAAACGGCAAGATTTCATTCTTTTTGATGGCTGAGTAATATTCCGTTGTATATGCGTGCGTGCGTGCGTGCGTGTGTATGTATACCACATCTTCTTTGTCCATTCATCAGTCAGTGGACATTTGGGCTCTCTCCATAGTTTGGTTGTTGTTGGTAATGCTCCTATAAACATCAGGGTGCATGAGTCCTTTTGAATCTGTATTTTTGTGTCCTTTGGGCTAATACCCAGTAGTGCAATTGCTGGATCATAGGGTAGTTCTATTTTTTTAAAAAATATTTTATTTATTTATTTGACAGAGATCACAAGTAGGCAGAAAGGCAGGCAGAGAGAGGAGGAAGCAGGCTCCCCACCGAAGCAGAGAGCCCAATGCAGGACTCGATCCTAGGATCCTGGGATCATGACCCGAGCCGAAAGCAGAGGCTTTAACCCACTGAGCCACCCAGACACCCCCTATTTTTAACTTTTTGAGGAACCTCCATGCTGTTTTCCAGAGTGGCTGCACCAATATGCATTCCCACCAACACTGTAAGAGGCTTCCCCTTCCCTGAAATCTTGCCAACATCTGTTGTTTCCAGTGTTGTTAATTTTAGCCATTCTGACAGGTGTGAGGTGGTATCTCATCATGGTTTTGATTTTTATTTCCCTGATGAGTGATGTTAAGCAGTAGCTTTATCTCATTCTTTTTAACAGTTATAAGATACGGTGTTGAATACTAAATTTTATTTAACCAATAAATAAATAAAATTTATTTAACCAAAAATAAAATTATAGTCAGGTTTTTACAAATGTAAGCAATGTAAAAATTAACATCCATGTATATATTTCTTTGCACACTCGTGTGAGTACTTCTGTAAGATACATTCCTGGAACTGGATCTCTTAGGCTGAAAGATATACCCCCTCAAAATTTTGAGAACTACCAAATTGCCCTCTTAGGGGGTTGTGTCATTTTCATGCACATCATTAATATATGTAATATATGTGTTCATAAACACAGACCAACAACTTGTATTATAATTGTGTGAACGTAGTAGGTAGAAAATTATGCCTATTTAAAGTTTCCCTTTCTAAGTATTGTTGTAATTATTAAACACTCTTTGTAAAATACGCAAAACAAGTATATTTAGTGACTGCTTTTTAAAAACTGTAGTTATTCTCATTACCTGAAGACATTCCAGATGTATCTTAGGAGCAAAGCCTATGCATATCCATAGATTATAATGTTTCAAGTAGTGGGCCCACTTAAAATGAATAATGACTGGCACTGAAAGATGAATACTAACATTGTGCCGTCATGCTACTTTCATTCTCTTGGGTGGGTTAGGGGGACGTATTTCCATACAACAAATCTAGGCAAGTGAATGGGGGAGAAAATGCTAAATCTGGCTTGAGAAGTAATCAACTTTCAAGTTCCACATGGAATATTGGGACTAATATATAGCATGTTAAACTTTTACTCTTGGTATGAAATATTAGTATGTTTTGACAAGACTCTTCAAAAATCAACGTTCAAACTGAAGATCCACCAATAACAAACTTTCTTGTTGGTCATTATTCTTTTGGTGGGGTGGGGGGCAGCTGCAAGATACCACATGACATTCCTAACATGGGTTCTCCTGATCCAGGATTGTTCCTGGAGTATTCTGTACCACAGACAGCAGTCAGTGGACATTTGGGCTCTCTCCAAATGTCCTCCTCATTGTCTCTCCAAATGTCTTTCCTCATTGTTTCTCTGTTCTTTCCCACTAAAGAGCTCTGTATTTTCTGTATTTGTTGATAAAGATGGCTCTTTTCCCGTACCATAAATGGCATGGTGTCTACAGGTTATGTTTGGCATGTTCTTGTAATGCTGTTTGTATTCACTGTGTGTCAAGCCCCATGTTCAAGGCTGGGGTAAGGATATGGCCACGCCTAATTGAAGAGCAAGTCAGGAAATGAATAGGTTGGCAAATAGCTAAGAACTGGATCATGTGGAAGAAGGGACAGCTGTGTTGAAGTCAGGCCCACAGTCGTCTTTTTAAATTTTAGGAAAGGGTCAAACCAGGAAAGCTAATGTAATAAAGTCCAAGAGTGAAGTCGGAGACTAAGGATGTGTAAATGTCAAGAAGTCAATGAATTGAAAATACACGGAGAGCATCAGTACTGCCTTAAGACAAGAACTAATTAGATCATAGCTGTGAGTGTTGGAGAGGGATATAACAGTGTGTTAGGTCACCCTATATCCTTAACAGGATACTATGACAAGAAGGTTCTTTTGCAGTCATCTTTATCCCATACTTCATATGTGACAGATTTCATAATCCTTAAGGGACAATAGTTAATCCTGATCTCATAAGGACGGTCTGTGAAATGTTTATTTTAAAAATGATATAAATTTTGTACAGACTAAAATCCTTAAAAAATGTCTCTTCCTGGGTGTAACACACAAAACCTCATTATTCTAGGTTGACCAGAATGGTTTTTGGATTTACCTGAATTATAACCTACTTTAGTGTCTTATTTGATGTATATTTTAATGGCTTGCTTCTGTAGAGTGTAAAATGCAAATGACCCAGCAGATGGATGGATACTGCAGGGGTTTCCAGATCTTAATGTAGTCTAAAATAAAACAAAATTTTCTTTGTATGGGTGGGAGTTGGCAGTTCTTTCAGATTCTTTACTAAAAACATTTCCCAGAAATGTATTAGGTAAGAGATGTCTTTACCCTCTGCTCTCTCACCCCACAAAAACCATTCTAGCACCATGCTTGTTTTAAGTGGAAAAAATTAAAATGTCCAAAAAGGCAGTTTGAGCAGGTGTCATTTGACTTGAGTATTTTGCACTCTTCAGCTGTACTTTCCCATAAGGATCGTCCAGCTTTCTTCTCCCGAGAAATTTCCATTTTAGTTCTGAGTTTTGATCTTAATTATCTATTCCTTGTTAGCTTCCAGGATGATTCTTGGTGTTCCTATATCAACGCCAAGACACAACTCTCTTCCCTTCCAGTAAACATTTTGAAAGGAAAATACTTTCAAAGTTTACTTGAATGGAATAAACATTTTTCATGTTAGAAAGCTTAAGCCAGTAATTTTTAAATCATACTTTAACTTATACTTGAAGTTGGATATCACAGTAATATTTCCCATTTATATGTCCCATTATTAACTACAAAGAAACAGTTGGCTATTTGTGTTGCATCAGAATGAAAACTTTTATTCTTTCTTTTGACTTTTCAAACATATGCTAGTTCATTATTTTAATAAAATGCACTACCAGATGTTAGGCAGAATGTGGCCACATCTGGGACACATAAAATACCATTCCAAGTCTCCAAAGGAGGGAAGTAGCAGTATTGTGTAGTTCTCCCCAAAAGTCTAACTTGCCCATCTCATTTAATCTATTTAACTTCTTCAAGTTGAATCGTTAAGAGTAGCACCAATTATTTGGGTTGTCTTGGGAATATAAAGAGGAATGAACTAAAACACCAAGGGAAATGTCACAAGAAGACATGCACTATGCTGAAATACAAATAAAACTTCACTAAAGCCTGTGGCTACAGCTATATTTTTTCAGCTGAAGAGGTTGTAAATCTTGAGTTGCTGGCTTCCTGAAGTCACCTTGAATTATAGGTCTCTTTAGGCCTTTCTACAATGTCCCTACTTAAGTTGACCCCTTCAAAGAAAGCACAACACATCTAAAGGATGGCAAATAAAGAATTTTTTTTAGGAGATATATTTTGACAACAGTAAATATATAGATGGTGATTAAATCCCAAGCTATTCCTGTTTTCTAACCCAACTTTTAATTTTGTTTTGTTTTCATAAAGCAAACTTTTCCTAAAGGTTTTTATTTATTTATTTGACAGACAGAGATCACAAGTAGGCAGAGAGGCAGGCAGAGAGAGAGAGGGGGGGGGATGCAGGCTCCCTGCTGAGCAGAGAGCCTGATGTGGGGCTTGATCCCAGGACCCTGGGATCCTGACCTGAGCCGAAGGCAGAGGCTTTAACCCACTGAGCCACCCAGGTGCCCCTGTAAAGCAAATTTTCTAAGAAAACAAAACCAAGACCTGCTGGTTTTCTGTCAATGGATCAAGTTTACACACTTATATTTAACATCATCCCTAGCTTCTTAAAAATAGACCACACTGAGGACTGGAATAATACTAGTGTTGAGAGGAAGCTCTGGAGATGTTTCTCTTATATGCTGCTTACCTATTAGAAAGAAAGAAAATGCTGAAGTTTAGTATGCAGCATTGAGCGGGAAGGCACCTGTGGTACGAAGGTAAGGTATCCCTCGGCTTGAATTCAGATGACCTAGGTTTGAGTCTCAGCTCTGCCACTTATGAGCTCAATGTCTGCAAAAGCTAGTTAACCACAGAAGTCACATTTTCCTTGTCTATAAAGTAGGAATTATACCTTGGAGGGCTGAACTGAGGATTCCGTGAAATAATTAATATAAATGTGCTATAGAAACTGTGAGACATACATAGTTTATCGGTAACAAGCTATTGGTGGCCTTAAATCTTCATTTTAGAAAAGCAGGTTAACAATTAGATATTTGGAGCACAACTGAAAAGAAATCCATGTGGTATATATAGAATAGGCCGGCATATATTCCCATTTCAAACACACTGCCTAAATAGAGAAAGATTCTGGAAGGACTAACAGCAATCTTAATAGAAATTTCTGCTTGTCAGTGATAAAACTGAGGCAAACCCAGCTCATATGCACTGCTCTATTTCATTACACACTGAGATCAAAGATTCGTCTTTCATTCTTTTAACACCTATTTATTGAGCATCTAGTATATGGGCCTAGCATCACACTAATCTCTAGGTATACACTGGTGGACAGGATTTCTGTTCTCAAGGAACTTATGTCCTACTTACATTTGCATCTTTATTCCAAGAACTTGGCAAAGTGTTGGCACATAGTTGATGCTCAATAAACGTTGGTTGAGCTAAACTAATCTAATTTTGTATCATTACCATAGCAGAAAGCCAGTAAAGCTGTGAATTTTGTGATCAGAAATGATTTCTATACTCAGTTCACCATGTGATTAATAGGGCACACTTCTCAAGTTTTGAGGGAAAATAATCTTTTTTTCTTTTTAAGGTAAACTCCACCCCCAACACAGGGCTGAAACTGACAACCCCAAGATCAAGAGTCGCACGATCTTCTGACTGAGCCAGCCGGCCACCTCAAAAAGAATCTTTTTAACCTAGAGTTCATGGAGTCATCTACCTATAGTATGATACTTGTATTATGTAGTGTTAGCATTTTCCTACTGAAGATATGATTATTACCTTCAATTAGTAATGTAACATGGGTGCAGAGTATTAGTAGGAAATGTTTTTAGGGTAATATCCCTTAGGTCAGGTAAAAAAGTTAGCAAAAGGAATGTAGTTTGGATATGTCAATCACTAGACAGACTGACATTGATTTAATATACAACTAAAACAAAGGGGAAGAAAATGGCAAGTCCATTCTATTTACATGGTAGTCAATTCTTTTTTTTTTTTTTAAATTTTATTTATTTATTTGACAGACAGAGATCACAAGCAGGCAGAGAGGCAGGCAGAGACAGAGAGAGGGGGAAGCAGGCTCCCCGCTGAGCAGAGAACCCCATGCGGGGCTCGATCCCAGGACTCCAGAACCCTGACTTGAGCGGAAGGCAGAGGCTTTAACCCACTGAGCCACCCAGGTGCCCCATGATAGTCAATTCTTAACAAGCACAGAGAGTTTACTTTTGGAAGCATAACTTCCAGTTATGGAATAAAACTTCTTGGGAGTTTTTTCAAAATATATAGGAGCTCACTGGTGGGGCCGGGATGGGTGACATTAGTATTGTTCACCAATATCCCTACTTCTGACTTGGTTCAAGGACTCAGTCTCTCTGCAGATGGCAGAGGCTATGTAACTAGTTTAGGTCAGTGAAATTCTACCAGTAATGTGTGTGTGTGTTTAAATTTTTTTTTGCAGTAATGTGTTGTGTGTTTTTTTTTTCTCCAATATAAGGCTATGAAAAGTTCATTGGGATTCTTTCATCTCTTCCTCTTCCACAGGGAATCAGCTGCTATTATCTAGGTGAGATAGTTACAGAACAGTGGACCCTCTGTCAATCTGGTTCATGGAGTGACTGGAACAGAGGGCGTTTGATCCATATGAAGCATGAACAAGCAATAAATGTCTGTTGTGTTAAGGCATGGAGATTTTGGAAACTTTATTATGATACCATAACAAAATCTTTCCCGATTAATATAGTCACGGGTGGCGTATAGCACTTTCAATGCCAAGTTTTTGAGTAAGATAAAATAGATAATATGAGTTCCATTAATTTGACAGTCGTGTCTTTCATATTAAGGATGCTAGCCTGAGGTCTAGCTTTTTAATCACATTTAATCCACATATCCCATAAGTTTTCCATTTCCCACTAATTCTCCTGTGAATCTTTTAAAAGTACTATATTTAACTTTTATCCATAAAGTTCCCATGCTTTCAACAAATGATCACTTTTCGCAACATCGATTGAATTTCTTAATGTAACCATACACCATTATCTTCACAGGCATAACTGGAGCAAAAGGTTCCGAATTATGAAGACACAGGCAGTTGTCATGAGTAAAGAAGTGATGGTTCTGCAACCGCACTATCTTTAGAAAGCGGACCATTATAGGAAGGGAGAAGAAGAAGCATGCTTTGATTGTAGTTCTCCCTTGACTTACGACAAGGCTACATCCTGCTAAACTGGTGGAGGCTGAAAACATCATAGGTCAAAATCCAGTTAATACACCTAAACCTACTGTCATCATAGCCTACCTTAAACGCGCTCAGAACACTTAGATTAGCTACAGTTGGGCAAAATCATCTCACACAAAGTTATTTTATAATAAAGTGCTGAATAGCTCATATAATTGAATATTGTACTGAAAGTGAAAAACAGAATGGTTGTATATGGGTACAAAGTGATTGTATCAGATTTTACCCTCTTGATCGAATGGCTGACTGGAAGTTGTGGCTCAATGCTGCTTCCCAGTATCACAAGAGTATCCTATCACATATAGCTAGCCCAGGAAAAGATCAAAATTCAAAACCTGAAGTAGTTTCTACTGAACAGTATCACTTTCAACCACTGTTAGGTTGAAAAGTCCTACATGGAATTGTAAGTTGGGACCATCTGTATTTTGACTTTTTTTTTTTTTTCATACTGGAGACAGAGCTTGACCTTGAAGATCTTAGAGTCTGAGAATTGTCCTTCTTCCTTCCTTTCTTCCTCCCCCCCCCCCTTTCTTTCTTTCTTTCTTTGTAAGTAGGGGATTCCAAGCTCAATGTTGGGCTGAACTCACCACCCAGAGTTCAAGAGTTTAATGCTCTACCCACTGAGCCAGCCAGGCTCCCAAGAATTGTCATTTCTATTTAAAGCTATAGACAGTGAAAATTTTCAAGTCACTGAAAAAGAATAATGTTTTGCTTTATTGGATCGTTAGGTAGGATACATAATGTGTTATCTTTAACATTTTAATACCTGTCTTCTTTCTTTCTACCCATCCAAAAACTATCTGCCAAAGTACTAATCAAACCCTAGCTCCTTAGGAAATCTTCCTTCCACACACCAGCTGTAATGGATTCCTTTCTTTTCCAAAATCCTAAGTAAATTCATACCGTTTATTTGGCATTGCTTGGAGAGTTTCAGAAAGTTCAAAAACTGGAAAAGACCTAAGAATTACCCAACACAATATTCTCATTTTGCAAATGAAGAAAATTCAGTTCAGAGAGGTTATGCAATTTACTTAAGTCTCATGGTTAGAGACACAGTGGAGGCTATAAACCTAGTTTTATAGGATGGTCCATTTCTTTATGTCACAAATGCCTTCATATTTACTGTCTGATTTTGTGGATTATCTTTTTAAGAGAATAGGACATCTCACCAATAGCATACCCTGAGGTCAGGGAACTCTTTCGCTTAACTTCTTCAGTGTATCGCTTAATTTGTACGCATTTCACATTAATTTTTTTGGCTAATTGTTTGTGTTTTAGGTGATGATTACATCTACTTAATCTATTACTTCTCATATTCTCACGTTCAGAAGATAATACTGGAAGGGGCCAAGAAGGAAGAAAACAGCAAGGTGTAATAGAGCTGATGAAAACGATCGGAATACTTACGTCCAACAATGTACTTCTAGGATAGAAGGTCATTTACCCTGTAATAATTAGATGTTGTAGGGTCACTCTGCCAGGATGGTAAGTGTGTGTCTGTTGAACGGGGAGGCAGGCAGCCGAAGTTCAGGTGAAGTTCTAGGGCTGAATGCCTAACGAGGACGTCTGCCGGGTGGGATGGGAGGAAGAAGGGGAGGCAGTCACAGACAGCACAGCTCCCAGCCCAAACCCTAAATGCCGGCCGACGAGGGGTAATGGGTGGGCCGAAGCGGGGGCAGAAAGCTCCAGCAGCCTGAAGCTCGAGAACGAGGCCGCGCCGTCGACATCCGGGCGTTGCCCGGGGGCTGCATCGACCCCGCCGAGGGCGCCGAGGGGCGGGGCCGGCCGGCCCGGGGAGGGGCGGCTCGCGCCCTCCAGGCCAGCACGCGGCGGCGCCCCCTCCCCTCGCGCCGCGGCCTCCCCGCGCGGTGTACGTCCGCGTCCCGCGCCTCCGCCCCCTCGCTGGCTCGCTCCTTCCCGCCCTCCCCGCAGCGCCGGCCGAGCCGGCTTCCCCTCAGTCTCTCATGAATATTGAGCGGCCCCTGTTGTATTTCCCGAGCTCCATTGCGGAAGCCGAGGCTCGCCATATTGTGCGGCGGCGCCGGCGGCCGCGGCGGCTTGTACCTGAGTCTCGGTCTGGCCGCGGCCAGCTGAGTCCCGGGCTGGGGCAGGAGCCGGTGAGTGGGGCGGGCGAGAAGGCGAAGGGCCCGGGAACTGCGGGCCGGGACGCGCGTCGGCTCGGCGGGGCTGCGGGCGGCTGACGGCGGCCCGGGGGCCGGGGGTGTGTTGCCCGCGGGGGTGTGAGGGGAGATGGCGCCGCCGCCCCCGGCCGCTCTCGGGGCGGGGATGGTGGGGGGAGGCAGCTTCTCATTGTTCCCGTTCTTCAAGGGTCCGGCTTGCGGAGGACCCCGTGGGCGAAGCGCAGGGATTGAATTCCTTCCTTCGTTGGGAACCCTTTGCTGTCCGCTCCTCCGCGGAGGCCGGGGCCACTCTGCGGCCCCCTCGCCTCTCGGGGTGGGGGCTCCAGCCTCTCTGCGGGGCCTCTCCGAGGCCAGCCGCGTGGACTGCGGGGTTTTTCCTCCGGGCTTCCCCTCGCTGCCCGGCAGTCTGTGTCTACACCGTGGGGGTGGGGTAGGGGCGCTTTGTGCGGAATGCCCCCTTTTCCCCCCCGCGGGGCTGGAGTCTGGGTTCGCCGGTGGAGGCGCTCCTCGGCGTCGGGGTTCCTTGTGGGCTGCGGGGAGAGCCCCCCCGGGTTAAAACATTCCTGGAGTGCCGCCTGCCTGCCCGCGAGTATCTGTTGCTGCTCTCTGAAACCGCGAGGTTGCCCCGGAGGAGTCGTGGGGGGAGGGGGTGTCTTGGTTTGTTTCTGATGGAAGCCTCGCGTTTTGAACCCTGTCGTTGACGCCGAGATCTTCGGTATTGGGTGTCGCCAGGGAACCGTAGACCTGGTTGTCAAGAGACTTTGCCTCCTCTGGAAGTAGCTTCCTTGCTCCCGGAGATACTGTTAGTAAAAATTGGTCTTTGAAACTTCCGAGGTTCATTCCGATTATCCGCCCGCTGAGACCTTTATGGTCTTCCCGTCTTTAGACCTTTTTGGGGTATATACTGCATGGCTGTCAGAAAGTTTTGAGAGAATGTGTGCCTTTAAGGGGGTAAAGTGGCTTGAAAATGTTAGGTTTCCTTGAGGTGTCTGAATAAATTTGCTGTAACAGGATAGGTTTGCATTCAGTGTTTTGGTAATACGCTTTACTTTTAAAAATTAAAAAAAAAATTGAGACGTGGGTTGGATGTTTTAGACTGAGCATTATGTTTAAAACTCATGTCTGAGTGATTTGCATTACATAATCTACTTTTGGTGAGTTCCAAGACGATAAGCTGGAATACTTAGTGTAATTGGTAGGTAATCTACTTTCCCCTTTTTGCATTGGGGTATAGTTGTTGAATTTTTTAATAACTTAGATTGGTGTCAGATCAGGCTTCTTACAGTAAATATTTGACCCTTTGATCTACAAAGAATTTAAATGGCAGCAATAAGATTTTTGGTGATTTCCCCCCCACCCCACCCCCGGAATTTATACTTGTCACAATCAACAGGTATCTTTTAAAATCTGGATTGTACATTTAACGTGTTCAAAGTAAAATGATGGGTGGTTTTATAAGACTCCATTTTCCAGCGATAGCACAGCAAATATGGCCCCTTACTTTTTCTGAAGATTTGAGTTATTTCCTTCAGGTACACTTGTGGAATCCTCCTTGAGGTTAATTATAGTATGTATGAGAGTGATTTGGAGAATTTATGAAGGAGAAGTGCCTGAATAGGCTAGCCTGAGTATTTTAAAAATATGCTTGTGGTCCTCATATGTGCTGCACTGAAAATTTTCAAATTAGAGCCACTAATATTATGTAGACAATGCACACATTCAAAATACTGAGACATTTTGAGAATTTTGAGTTTTTCTCTGCCTGTATTGAGCACTCAGCTAGTTCCTAGGTTTGTGTGGATAGAAATACTGTATAGAGCAGGTCAGCAAATATCTTAGGAATTTCATTTTTGTATTATTGACCTTTAGTGTGTAGTGTGAGGTCATTCTCTGATTTATTCATGATTTGTGTTTTTATTATGTGGTCTTTGGAGTAAAGGTGATTTATGTCTAATGAATAATATATAACCAGATGTTTCAGTGACAGTTTCATTTCTGTACATTAAGCAAAGAAGCATAATTCCTTCCACCAAGAGAAGTGAGTTAACATGAAAATGTACTTTATTAAAGTTATGGACACATTTTTAGTATGACTTAAAGCACTCAATTTTGTGGCAACTCATTTATTAATTCTGGGGAAACTAAACAATGCATCACGGTTTGCCATTTTTAGAAAAGGAAAAATACTGTCGGATTATGTATGTTCTGCCCACATACAGATCTACATTGAGTGTTTATTACACTTGGTGTGAAGGCCTTTTTATTAGACAGACACATTATTCAATTTCATTTTTTCCCCATTTCTCTGAAATCCTAGTTAGCATAGTAACTTACTGAATTTTTTTTGCATTTAATTGAACAGATCCCCATATAATGGGGGGGGGCGGTGCAGAGGTACAATAACATTTGCCCTGTCCTTTCCCTCTCTATAGGTCAAGATATCCTATTTATCCCCTTCATCCCTAGGTTTCCATGTAATGTGTCAGATGGGTCCTTGGGTATTTCTTGTTGAAAGGAATAGAGCTTGGTTGATTTTACATGGACGTACTGACTATGGTAATACAACTCTTGGCGCATAAAGAGAAGGTGGTGTTAGTATTTTTACATCGGTAGCAGGAGCTAGGTAATGAGTCCCTGACTTTATAGATGTAGGTGGTAAGGGAAGTAGGTGGCCCACGATCCATTTTTATGCTACTTGGAGGAACTCCAGTAGAATTGGCATTGGATTTTCAAGTTTAAAGTTCTTTTCACTTCTCTTTTGCCTTACGGATGTTATAGGCAGGTGAAGTGGGCTAGTATGTCTGGGCCTAGTGATACTCTATGTTGGAAGCTCAGCTGTGAACATTACTAAAAATTACAGGAAGGATTCCTGTTGTTTGCATTTGCTTTCTCCCATTTCATTTGGAAATGGATTAACAGTGTGTTTGCTGCTTTTCCGTATCTTCCATTTTGTCATAATTAAAAATATAAGTTTGTTAGATACAATAATGAAAGATTATTTTTGTAGCTCACCTTAGATTAAATTGTCTAATGAGGCTATTTTATTAAGTAACAGACCATATGAAAGCTATCAGAGCATTTTGGTCATTGATTTTCAACAGATGTGTTGATTATGGACTCTCCTGCAAGGGGGATTTCTTTTTGTTACTATGCTACAGAGTGCCGTTGCATTTTATGAAGAGGTTAGATTCTAAAGTTGATGCATAAAGTGAAAGTCACACGTGGTAAAAAAAAAAGAAAATGATTTCTTGAAAATCCCTTAGGAAGGGAGAACAATATGCCAATAAATCTAGATTACCTTTAGTGTTGGAAAAGATTAGTGTTCAACAAAAGAAACAGCTTTCTATTGCATTTGGGGCCATATTGAACAATGAAATATGTATTTTTTTTAAAATTTTTAAAATCTTTATTTACTTTTTAATTTTTTTATTTTAAAGGTTCTATTTATTTATTTATTTGAGAGAGAGAGAGAAAATGAGAGAGGGCAAGCACTAGAGGGGGACAGTCAGAGGGATAAGCAGACCCCCTGCTTGAGTAGGGAGCCTGATGAGAACTGATCCCGAACTGATCTGGGGACCTGAGCTGAAGGCAGTTGCTCAACCAATTGAGCCACCCAGGTGCCCTTTATTTTCTTTTTAGAGTAAGCTTTGTGCCTAGTTTGGGGCTTGAATTCGTCCACAAGGTCCAGAGTCGCATGCTCCACCAACTCTACCAGCCAGGTGCCCCTCCAAAAATGTATTTAAATGTAAGAATCACAGCATGGTCATGCTTATGTGAGTAGACGCTTGTGCCAGCTGAGACCTTTGAAGAGCGGCAGGTGAGCTTTTACCATCTCATATTTTCTGTAGGATATGAGCTCTAGTAAAGGGAGATGGTTTTGTGTGCTTAGAATACCTTGTGCTATTTAAATAATTCTCATTTTCTTTCTTTTTTTCTTTCCAAGTTGGATAGTTTAAAACACAAAAGTGGAATGATTTTTGTGGTGCACCTCAACAAATTTTTAAAAGATTTTTAAGTAATCTCTATACCCAAGATGGGATTTGAACTCAGTCCTGAGATCAGGAGTTTCGTGCTCCACCAACTGAGCCAGCCAGGCACTCCTTAGCAGACAAATCTAAAGGGTTTTGAGTTATCCTTTATAAAATAGATTTTATCTATAGGAATAGTTCCAAATTTTCTTAACTTTTCAGTGAAGGTGCAAGATCTCTAAAAGGAGAGCTGTTTGATAGTGTATTAGTCCTAGTAGAGAAAACAGTAACTTGAGTAAGAATTTCAGCATAGGAGTTTTAATGTGGGGAGTTGGTTGGATGGTTTTAAGAGCAAAAAGAACGTTACAGTGTAATTGACCTAAGAGCTCAGAAAAAAAGAGTCCATTGGCCTGGTTCTGAACCTTTGAGGAGGTCACCATTCAGCTGCTGATCAGTTTCTGCAAGTACCTAAAAGTACCCAGAGTCGCTGGAGACTAAAAACTGTTGTTTCTGCCAGGGTGAGGGGCTGCAGTTGCTGCTGCTGCCAGGAACTGGAAGCAAGTCCTTTCACCCCTCTTTTTGCTTTTCAGTTTTCCTTTTACTACCTCCACTGTTGAAGCCTAACAGGGAGAGCTGGCAGAAGAGTACGTGAAATAAAATTGTGCAGTCTCAGCCCCAGTGCCAAAGTGCAGTATCTAGAATGGTGGTTTTGGAGTTGAGAGAGTGAGTAAATGATTGGCACAAAATAGTGTAGGTTAAAGTACAATAATTTAAATAGGGATTTTTGTCCTTACCTTGCCTGTTCAAAAAACATGTTGATTTTCTTCTGTGTGCCAGACCCTATTCAAGGGGTTAGGGGTAGAAAATGTATTGAACAAGGTCTCTGTCCTTAAGGAATTTAGAGTCTAAGTAGGGATGACAAATAAACCATCTTACAGTGTGTTAAATGCAATAACAGACGAGTGATGTGCTTTGAGAACCCAAAGGACCTTGCAACCTACTTGCCTCTTTGCCTTCTTAAACTTAATGACTACTATTTTTATTTTGTATCTTGATCAAATCCAACTTTATTCTCTCTGCTGTGTTCAGCTCAACTATGAAGGCTCTTTACCGGAGATACCACAATATTGTTATGTAGTCAGAATCATTACTAGTTAAGCATTTCTGTGTGCCGTATTGATTTAGATTGTAAAGCTATCACTTTCTCCGCACTTTTAGCCTAGCCTTGTGCTGTAACATAGAAGATGTTTGAGAAATTTTGTTTTTGCAGTAGATGATGGGAATTAAAATGTGGATTATTACTTTGCAGACATTGTTTCTTCCTTCCAAGGTCATTAGAAAGTAGTTTTGAGTAGAGTGTTTTTTGATTTTACAGATGTGAGAGTTGAAAGATTAAAATAATTGGTTAACTTAACCTGTATAGTACCAGCAGCTGATCTAGAAATAGGAGTTTGGATTTTTTATTCCAGAGCCAGCAATTTTGGCAGGGATTCATTTAATGGCTAAAAAAAATCCTCTTCTACACCTCTCATTATTTTGTAGGCTAATAATCTAAAGTCTCACAGTTACTTCTGGCAGAAAGACAGGCTCCTCATTTTATTTCCTAAAAATATGATCAGTTTCTTTTTATGTTGTTCTTTTTAATTATCCATTTTTTGTCTCCTTTTTTCCCCCTATTCCATTTGTTACTTACTACTGTCTCTATTAGCTATTGTAAAATATGCAAATCTGTAGTATTTCATTTTGACTTCTCTTAGAATAGTGTTCTGTTTGTTTCTACTACCATACACATACTATTAACTTAAATCAACTTAAAACCAACTGATTCTTCACTTTTAAAAAGATGTATGCCTCCATGCCAGTAATTGCATTAAACCTTCACTATTTACACTGTTTGCTATATAGAGTCCAATTCAGTCTGGGACTGCTGTCTTGGAATCCGGCCAAATGTTTTATAGGAGGCTTTACTATATTACAGAAAGGGTAGTGTTGTGTATAGTGGAAAGAGTTTCAGAACTGAAGGCCAGGAGTCTTGGTTTCTAGGTCTGGTTTCACTACAAGCAAGATTATTGGCCTTTCTGTTTTCTATTTAAAAAAAAAAAAAAAAAGCCACTCTTGCTGACCTCACAGATTATTTGTAAAGACATAAGAGGTAGTGTAAGTAAAAGGTTTTGTAAACAGCAAAGCACATTGCAAATATATGGCGTGTAGGTGAAGAAAGAGAGACAGAGATGGATTAATCTCTGGCATAGATCCTGGTTATAGTTCTGTGTCTACTTTCAGGGGAGTTTTCTTATTTCAAAGTTGTTAGGGTGGAATGGAGTGTGGGAGGAGTTGTGGATGTCTCCTAACCCTTTCCCCAAGTCTAGTTTATGGTATAATATTCTCTCCCCCTTAAATAATTGCATTTTAAGGTTGACCTGTCTCATTAATTTCTTTACACCAGGGTCAGATATCTTCCTTATATCATTAGGTAGTAATATCCCAAGCTTTACTTACACATTAGGAGCAAAACTACCACTTTGTAGATTGCTTAAATGACAAGGACCTGGGAGAGTAGGGGAAACAGATTGTATTACTGTTTTGACTGGAAACTACTCTAGTGGTTTTGTTTTACTTATTTGTTATTTTATGATATCAATTACAGAAAATATCTGCTTTTCACAATACACTTAGCAAAATTAGAAAATATATCTCTTGTTTACTTTTAATGAACTTACCCTCTTATCCTTGTTCTTAAAAATTTTAATTGGCCTATTTGTGAAGAAAACATGCCTCTTTGAATTAGTGGAAAGATGCCTTTTTCTAGCTTTTTTATTTTTATGAGGTACTGTCCTCCAGGAATGTTGTCTCATGTGGCTATAAAGTAATGAAATATGTTAAAGATTCTTGAACATTGATAGTTGAGTATTGTCTAAAATATTAAGACTCCGTTTCTCTGTCCTTATGTTATTATAATTGATTATGTTTGTATTTAAATGTAGGTCTCATTTCCAGTTTGGGTTAACCAGTGATAAATTACCAGTGTAGCCTCCTGAAATACTTTTTTTCTCAGTAGTCTCCATAACTTTTGGAAAGGTAATACTATAAATGTATAGATAACATGACAATCAATACTAGTTTAATTTCTTCTGAAACCTTTTGGATAATCTGTTGCAGTAATTGATTTAGGAAAATTAAGAAGACAATATTGGTGAGGGAAAAAAGTGTCACACAGTAACCTAGCTGTTTTTCATTTCTTTTTTTTTTTTTTTAAGATTTTATTTATTAATTATTTGAATGAGAAGAAGCACACGCATGTGTGAGCGTACGGGGAAGGGCAGAGAGTGAGAGAATTTCCGAGAGCTGACTCTGGGCTAAGCATGAGCCTATGTGCTGCTCTGTCTCAGGAATCTGAGATCTTGATCTGAGTCCCCCAGGTGCTTCATGTTATTCATCTCTTAAATGGATTGTTTTTAGTTTTAATACTCATGTTAAATATTTCTTGGTCCTTTAAAAAATAGCTTAGGAGCTGATGGGAAAATTGATAATGTATTGAATTTTTCTTTTTAATTAAATATAGTTTCAGTCATCACTTTAATTTTTTTAAGTGTATTTTTGGGGGCATTTTAAGAAGAAAGTTAAAAATCATGTTTTCAGTACTCAGTTTTAATTCCTCTTAAATTTTGATGTATTTCTTTTTGGAAATTTTATCTTTTGGTTTTCGTTTTGTTTAAAATGTAGTTTAGACTGATTTTATATTATGGACCTGAATTTATGTGTGTTTTTAAATTCTTTTGATATCACAAACATTTTCTATGCCATAACCAGTCTGGTAACGTTTTGACAATGGTATGATACCTCAGATGGATTTAACAGTGGTTGGATCGTGGGGTTCCTTTTAGCTTTGTATTTATGTTGGTTGTAGGAAAGTCCAGAATTCATTGTGACAGTCAGATCAAAGTAAACAAGCAATATTTTGGTCTCCATAAATTCACAAGAATCAATCTCTAATCCTTGGCAGTAGCTTTGTTGCAGTATAGCTGATGAAAACTGAGAAGGATTAAGAGCAGATAATCTCTGGTTTTTCTGTATATTAGGTTTTGGGATTCTTTTTTGGAGCCAAGTGTTCTTAGCCTTCAGTTCTGGGCTCTCTTAAGGCACCATTATTCTGAGATTTAGGGCATGTGTTTTGTGTATGGTATCCCACCCCACCTCCCACCCCCAACATGAGAGTTCCTAACTTTTTTCAGATTCTTAATGGAGTTGCGGATTCAAAAGTTAAGAAATGTGGACTTAAAGGATTTCGTTAAAAAGTGGATGTAGAGGGAAAGCTGTACAAAAAGTGCCTGCAAACAGTATCTTGTGTTGAATTAATGTCAGTTTTCTTTTTTGTTCATTGTTTAATAATATAGAATCAGTTTTGCTTATGAACGGGTGATTTCACTATTTTAGCTACTTACATCTTTTTTCTTAAAGATTTTATTTTTAAGTAATCTCCCAACATAGTGTGGGGCTTGAACTCACAACCCCAAAAAACCAGTAGGTTGCATGCTCCACTGACTGAACCAGCCAGATACCCCAAGTTTTTATTTTTCTATTTATTTATTTGTTTATTTATTTTTAAGGATTTTATTTATTTATTTGAGAGAGAGAGTAAGAGAGTATGAGAGGGGAGAAGGTCAGAGGAAGAAGCAGGCTCCCCATGGAGCTGGGAGCCCGATGCGGGACTCGATCCCAAGACTCCGGGATCATGACCGGAGCCGAAGGCAGTCGCTCAACCAACTGAGCCACCCAGGCGCCCATCCCAAGTTTTTATTATAGTATTATATGGTTTTCTCTTTTTAACATTATTTGAACTCACATTAAGATTACCAAAGTGTAATTGCTAGTAAGTAGCTTTTAAAAAATATTTTGATATATACAGATTTAAATATATTTTCATTGCTGATAAGGAACTCTGCCTTAATGGACATAAGATATATACATCTGTACACTACCTAAAACATGTTTATTTTATAAAGAGGTTAAATTTTTTTTTTAAAGATTTTATTTATTTATTTGACAGAGATCTCAAGTAGGTGGAGAGGCAGGCAGAAAGAGAGAGGAGGAGGAAGGCTCCCCGCTGAGCAGAGAGCCCGATGCGGGGATCGATCCTAGGACCCTGGGATCATGACCCGAGCTGAAGGCAGAGGCTTTAACCCACTGAGTCACCCAGGTGCCCCTAAAAAGGTTAAATCTATATATTAACTCAGAACCATGTTGATTTCCAGTATTGATGAGCTGTGCCAATTTTTGCTGCTTTCATGAACGTAAAGATTATGCTAATCTTTTAAAAAGATTATGTATTTATTTGACAGAGAAAGAGAGAAAAATCACAAGTAGGCAGGCAGAGAAAGGAGGGGAAAGCAGGCTCCCTGGTGAGCAGAGAGAAGAAGCAGGGCTTGATCCCAGGACCCTGAGATCATGTCCTGAGCAGAAGGCAGAGGCTTAACCCACTGATCACCCAGGCACCCCTATGCTAATCTTTAGATTTATCAGAGCTGTAAAACTTCTTTCTGTCCTCAGAGCTCCTGATTTCTTTTTCATGCTTCTAAGATCCTGGTCTTTGGAACCCCAGACTGCTTTTTCCGTTTAAAACTTTCTTTGGTGCAAGTTGTAGAAACCTAGAGATAAAGTCCAGAACAGAAGAAAAATTAAATCCATTTATCTTTTTTTTTTTTTTTTTTTTAAGATTTTATTTATTTATTTGACAGAGACACAGCGAGAGAAGGAACACAAGCTGGGGTGGGGGGGATGGGGCAGGAAGCACTCTTCCGGCCTACTAGGGAGCCCAATGTGCGTGGCTCAATCCCAGGACCATGACTTTAGCCAAAGGCAGATGCTTAATGACTGAGACACCGAGGTGCCCCTAAATCCGTTTATTTTTTGGAATTGTTTCAAGAACCCAAAATGAGAATCGAGGTCTCCTGGATCCCAGTCTGTCTGCTACTATTGAATATACATAGGGACATAATAGTTTTTCTTTTCTTGCAAGAGAAAATCTACCTTGTGTGACAAAGGGATACCAGAGACACGTTCTTCACTTCTCTGTTCTTATCTTTCATTGTCTTAAAACTGTTATAAGTCTGTGCTTACTATTTTGAGATTTGAAAAATGGAAACTCCCTCCACAAACTCCTAACACTGTGTTACCTTAGAACGTAACTTTTATATAGCTATAATTGTAGCACAGATGCAAATAGGTGGCCTCCTGTCATCATTTTATCTTGTGAGTATCATTAGTCATTGCATATCCTATTAACAATTGTTACATTTAATGACTGCGGAAATTTCCTGATGTTGATGTTGCAAGTGTGTCTCCTTGCTGATGGTGATGTTGCTATTGTAGTAGTACCAGTAGTCTTTGATGTGGTTAAGGGCATGGCCTCCTTAGTCAAATAGACCTACATTTGAGTCTTGCTTTTGACACTTATTACTGTGAGACCTTTAAGCAAGTTGCTTATTAATTTACACTTTAGCTCAATTTCCTTATTTCTTAGGTGAGGAAAATAGTACCTGCTTCATAGGGTTGTTTTGATTAAGCAGAATTTCAGAGAAATGATAAACCCTCTAAGTGTTTATTATTATTTTTTTTTCAAAGATTTTATTTACTTATTTGACAGAGATCACAAGTAGACAGAGAGGCAGGCAGAGAGAGAGAGAGAGAGAAGCAGTCTCCCCGCTGAGCAGAGAGCCCGATGCGGGACTCGATCCCAGGACGCTGGGATCATGACCCGAACTGAAGGCAGCGGCTTAACCCACTGAGCCACCCAGGCACCCCTAAATGTTTATTATTATTAACATTTCCTAGGACTGGGATTACTGGGTAAAAGCATTCATATATTTTTGTATTTGTGGAATTGAATTGCCTCACTGCTTTCTTTCTGAAAGTGTTATTCCATTATTCTAGCTGCTGTTATAAGAGCATTTGGGGGCATAAGCCTTCGGCTTTCTCTATTATCCTCATTAATCATATTCTTTTGTCATTACCACAGATTTAATTTTTCAGCAGATATGCCTTTGTCAGAAGTGTAGACCCTGTTACTGTATTTTCAGTGACACATTGGAGTGTTGCTGTGATTTCCTATGCTGTTATTTGCTAATGCTGATGTGTGTGTTTATCAACACTTCTGTGTCTGGCAAGAGTCCGCACTTTATGGACATTTCTCTTCCCAGGAAAGGATAACACCCTTGCTATACCACTTTTCAGAAGTTAGCTTTTATTCTGGCATATGGGGCTTTGGACTAAAACTCAGTAGTTATTAGACTTTTTAGCTTTGTCATTATTGATAAGCTTATTTAAATTTTTAAGCTTTGCTTTTATGCCTTAGTTGTGTTTGACATCTCTCTCTAAAAAATAGAAGTACTGATCTGTCTGTGCCATTAGATCTGCAGATGTTTTTGGGGGGCCACTCCTATGTGCTGCTGACCCAGAGCAATAGTCTACAGCCCAATAGTAAGCTGGTAACTGCTGCCACATTAATATGCTCCTTTGTTTAGTTTCCTCTAATCTGGGGAGAGATGTGAAATGAAGTTGGTAGCATCCCTTGTTCTACTTTAGGAACTCAACAAAACCTTTTTTTTCTTTGCTTTGCTCGGGAAGTATCAATGTTCTTTGTGTCTCTTGGTCTTAAGGTACTGGGAGAATTAAAAGTCCCTTTCTAAGAATGTGGTTAGTTTGTGGTATAGAGTTGGTGTGTGTTCAGAGCTGAGAACCTAGATTATGCCAAAGTCTGAGATCTAAATTACTAGTGAGTCAGTGATTTGGCAGGTTGAATCTAGGTTACTAGATCCAAGTAATCGGATGAAGCAGTAGACTGGAAACCCCTTAGGCAAGCAGAGATTGAGACATCCTTGGGAGAGTTAAAAAATCTAGACTGGCAGATGAGAACCAGGAGGTAAAGTACCAGTGTAAGCAATGTCTTGACAGAGGGACAGTTAAGAATTCAGGAAATTAACAAAAATGGAAGGTTTTTACCAAATGAGGCAAAAAGTATAAAATAGCACGAGAAAAAAAAAAAAAGGAAAAGAAACAAAATCCCCCAAGTATATAGCCTCTACTTCCAAGGACACTAGTTAAAGAGAAAATAAATAGTTCATTGTTTAAAGTATGTGTGCAAACAAACCAAATGAATGTGGAGAAGTATGGTATCAGCTATTTTCTTTAAGACAAGGGAAAAAAGTGCAGATAACCTTGGCTTTAACTTGAAATCCTAGATGTGTGAACAGTATGTCTCTTTTGACCTGCTTTAAAAAGAAAAGATTGGAGGAAACTGGTTATGATTGTTTGAAGTATTCAAGTTGAAAGAAGTTGCTAAAGGTAGAATACCTTTTCAGCTTAAGAGGACAGGACTCTAAGCACTATACTGTTAGAGACATTTTTAAATAAGTTTCTTGATATACTAGTTGAGAGGACTTTTTTTTTTTAAAGATTTTATTTATTTATCAGAGGGGGGGGGAGAGCGAGCACAGGCCGACAGAATGGCAGGCAGAGGCAGAGGGAGGAGCAGGCTCCCTGCCGAGCAAGGAGCCCGATGTGGGTATGTGGGACTCGATCCCCGATCCCCGAACGGTGGGGTCAGGACGGTGGGGTCATGACCTGAGCCGAAGGCAGCTGCTTAACCACCTGAGCCACCCAGGCATCCCAGTTAAGAGGGCTTTTGATGCTACTTTAAATTCTTAAATTTACAAATAAGGTAGCCGGATCCTCAGCAAAAGTAACTAGCCCTGGTTTACTCAAGAATTTAGAGGTAGAACTTCTTTACCAATTGATAATATTTTTAGAAAATTTAGGGCTACTCTCATTTCAGTAACTAATATTCCTGTTATTAAATTGTCTCCACCTAGTGGAAACATATATTTTGCAAAGCTGCCTACAAACTTTGGAAAAACTGCTAGGGACAACTGTTCTTCACAGCTTTTAAGGAAGAGTCAGCCTGGTTAGTGACAGTTGTATTGCTTTTGCAAAGAAATGGAAGAGATGTGTGCCTGATGCTTATTTTCATATTCCATAACCTTACTAAGGAATTTGTAAATTCTGTATACCTGAGTTCGGCAGCACGTTTATTGTTGACAGTGTAAGAAGTTATTAGTATGTTAAGCGTGTATTTTTAAATTTTCATATACACATGTATAAGTGTATATAGTCACATGTTTAAATTTTTTTTCTCCTTATCTTTGTAATGAGTTAAAATGATAGCATGGTAACTTCCATCAGTGGAGAAGAGAGAAACTATACAATAAATGATGTTCCCAGTAAGTTACATGGTGGCAGGGAAAGGAGCAGAGATTCTGATTTCTTAAATGTAAAAAAATGAAATTCTGAAAATATTAGAAAAAAACTTTAGGTGGCTGGTGGACGTTTTTATAATGTTAGAGTATAGATTTAGAGTGTGGATTAGCTTTCCAAAGAAGCCATATAGGGAAAGATAAATATGGTTAAAAAACAAAACAAAACAAAAATCTCTGACCTTAAGAAGTCAAAGCCAAAGAACAGAAAAACAAACTGGGTAAAATATTAAACACTCATGGACAGACAAAAGGTCAATTTCTTTAACAGAAAAAATTTTTGCAAATCAGCTTATTTATTTGGGAGAGAAAGAGCACAAACGAGGCGGGGGCAGACAGAGGGAGAAGTAGTCTCCCCACTAAGTGGCGGTCCATCCCAGGACCCCAGGATCATGCCTGACCTGAGCCGAAGGCAGACGCTTAACTGATTGAGCTACCCAGGCACCCCGCAAATCAGCTTTTTTGTTGATTTAATAAAGTTTTATTTTCCAAAATGTACAGTTGGTGGATTTTGTTCATGCATCTTCAGATCAGCTTTTAAAAAACGAATAGAAATAAACATGTAGTAATTGACAGGCAAAAAAAAAAAAGGTCAGTAAAGCAGTGACAATAAAATACACTTGATCACTCATGATTGAAGCCTTGCAGATTAAAACATCAGTGAAATGTTTCCTACCTATTAGATTGGGCAGGTTTAAAAAAAAAATGTTGCTAATCCTTAATTGGTAGAAGGGTAAATTGGCATAGGAATTTAGAAGTATTTGTCAGAATAAAAAAAAATTTGCTTGCTTTTGATCCAGTAGTTTTTCCTTTAGGAATTTGTGCAACTTCTTACTTAGGGTAACTTATTGCCAAAGATAAGTTAGCGGGGTGCCTGGGTGGCTCAGTGGGTTAAAGCCTCTGCCTTCGGCTCAGGTCATGATCCCAGGGTCCTTCAATCGAGCCCCGCAGCAGGCTCTCTGCTTAGCAGGGAGCCTGCTTCTTCCTCTCTCTCTGCCTGCTTCTCTGCCTACTTGTGATCTCTGTCTGTCAAATAAATAAATAAATTCTTAAAAAAAAATAAGTTAGCAAAACATACATGAAACCAATGAACAGTGAACCACATCTTTATTGGGGACAGTTTCAGGAACTTCTAGTAGTATTTGGAAATGCCATAGGTTTCCTTAGGTTGCTAAAAACTAATCTTTAGAGGTGCCTGGGTGGCTCAGTGGGTTAAAAGCCTCTGCCTTCGGCTCAGGTTATGATCTCAGAGTCTTGGGATGGAGCCCCACATCGGGCTCTCTGCTCAAGCGGGGATCCTGCTTTCTCCTCTCTCTCTCTGCCTGCTTCTCTGCCTACTTGTGATCTCTGCCAAATAAATAAATAAAAATCTTTAAAAAAACAAAACAAAACTAATCTTTAGCTAGAATAGCAAGTTTTCAACCCTGGCTGTACATAAAAACCACCTGACTGATTCTCTGACGATATCAGGAGCCCCAGATGTAATGACCGAATTGATCTGAAATGGGACCTTATGATCTGAATTGTTTAAACGTTCTCCAGGTGACACCTGTACACAGCCAGATTTGAAAACTACTTACTCTCGAGGAAGACCATTTTTCCTGTGGATGTGTTGGATTTTCTTTTGGCAGAAGCCAGTACTCCACTGGGCATGTAAACTGTTGTACGTATTTTTTTCAATTTCTTTCACTCTGCCATTGACTTTCTCATGATAATCTGGGTTCAGCTGGTATATTAGGTTCCTGTTGCTTACAGTTCTGACAGTCAGAAGTCCAAAATGGGTCATAAGGGGTTAAAATCAAGATGTTGGCAGGTCTGCATTTTTTCTGGAAGCTCTAGGGGAGAATTCATACCTTTTCCTTTTCTGGCTTCTAGAGGCTGCTGACGAGGCTGCTCATGGGTCCTTGCTCTGCGTACCAGAAGCATAGCATCTTAGATGTTCACTCTTTGATTATCCTTGTCTCCTTCATCACAGTCGCCTTCTCTCTTATAAGGACTCTTCTGATTATTTTGGCCCAAACTCACATAATCTAGGATAATCTCCCCATCTCAAAAATTCTTAATTTAATCACACTGGCACAGTCCTTTCTGTCACGTAAGGTGACATAGTCACAAATGCTGGGCATTAAGATGTGGACACTTTGGGGGGGGCCATTCAGTGTACCGCAGTTGGAGGCGTGAGAAGGCCACTAAAAGTTTATAAATGCAATATTTTAGTTTATCTTAAATTGATATCATATTTTATCTCACAGTGTAAATTAGTTTCTACATAGTCAGTTATGATTAATGTTTATTACTCCTTAGGAGCAATATGCAGTTTTTGTCTTTGTTGCTAGAAATGTGGGTTGAATAGGGTAGGCTGTGTTGTCTCATTTTTATTACAACAGTAATAGCTATCATATGTTCTTCACAGGAGTCTGTGAAGTAGGTGCTTTATTTCAGCCCTGGCAAGATTTCATACTTTGATTTTTGTCTCTCAGGTATATATACCTAGAATTGGAATTGCTGGATCATATGGTAATTCTGTGTTTCATTTTTTGAGGGACTTGCCATACTTTTTTCAAAACTGGCTATATCATTTTATAGTTCCAAAAGCAGCACACTAGGGTTTGACTTTTGCCACATCTTCATAAATACTTGCAGTTTTCTGTTTTTTTTTTTTTTTAATACTAGTTATGTAGCCATCCTAATGGGTATAAAGTGTGATATTTTGTTGTTTTGATTTGCATCTTTCTAATGATTAGTGGTATTGAACATTTCTTCATGTACTTGTTGGCCGTCTGTTTATCTTCTCTGGAGAAATGTGTCTATTCAGGTCTTTTCCCCATTGTTTTAATTGAGTTGCTTTTGTTGTTGTAGTAATTCTTCATATATTCTGGATATTAATCATTTATCAAATACATGATTTGTGAATTTTTCTCCCATTTTGTGAATTGCCTTTTCCATCTTGATAGTGTCCTTTGATACACTAAAGGTTTTGATTTTTTTTTTTTTTTTTTTAAAGTAAGCTCTATGACCAACTTGGGGCTTGAACTCACAACCTCAGATCATGAATTGCCTGCTCTACTGACTGAGCCAGTCAGGTACCCCTAAAAAGTTTTAATTTTAATAAAGTCCCGTTCATCACTTTTTTCTTTTATCACCTGTGCTGTTGGTGTCCTATCACAAAAAAAAAAAAAAAACCATTGTTAAATTCAGTGTCTTCATGTTTTCCTCTAAGAGTTTTATAGTCTTAGTTCTTAACCTTTAGATCTTTGATCTGTTTTATTTTTTATTTTTTTAAAGATTTTTAAAAAGATTTTTTTATTTTTTTAAAAGATTTTAATTTTTTTAAAGATTTTATTTATTTATTTGACAGACAGAGATCACAAGTAGACAGAGAGGCAGGCAGAGAGAGAGGAAGGGAAGTGGGCTGTGGGGCTCTATCCCAGAACCCTGGAATCATGACCTGGGCTGAAGGCAGAGGCTTTAACCCACTGAGCCACCCAGGCGCCCCGATCTGTATTAATTTTTATAAATGATAGAAGGTTATTGTCGAGCCTTGTTCTTTTGCCTGTGGGCATATCCAGTTTTCCCAGTACTTTATGTTGAAAAAACTGACCTTTCCCTGTTGAATGGTCTTGGCATTTGTGTCAAAATAACTTCCTGTGTATGTGAGGATTTACTTCTGGGCTTTGTATTCTACTCCTTTGATCGGTCTATATGTCTGTCTTTGTATCAATAGCCAGTTAGTTTGATTCCTGTAGCTTTGTAGTATGTTTTGAAATCAGGAAGTATTGAGTCATTGAACTTGTTCGCTTTTAGGGTTATTTTGGTTGTTTGGGGTTCCTTGAGATTCTTTTTTTTTTTTTTTTTAAGGATTTTATTTATTTATTTGAGAGAGGGAGAAAGAGAGATAAGCAGACTCCTTGCTGGCAGGGAGCCTGACTTGGGGCTGAATCCCAGGATGTGGAGATCAATCAGGACCTGAGCCGAAGGCAGATGCTTAACCCACTGAGCCACCCAGGCGCCCCTCCTTGATTTTCTTTACTTTACTTTATTAGGATGGGTTTTTCGATTTCTGCAAAAGCCATCAGGATTTTGATAGGAATTGTGTTGAATCTGTAGATTGCTTTGGGTATTATTGTCATCTTAACAATATTAAGTCTTCTGATCCATGAAAATAGATGGGATATCTTGATATTTACTTAATGTCTTTCAACAGTGTTTTGTAATTTTCGGTGTACAAATCTTTGCTTTAGTTAAGTTTATTCCTAGTATTCTTTTTGATACTTTTGCAAATGGAATTTTTTCTTGATGTCCTTTTTAGACTGTTTATTGTTAGTATATAGAAATGCAATTGTTTTTTGTATGTTGACCCCCCCCCTGCAATTTTGCTCAATTCATTTAATCAGTTTAGTTTTTAACTTTTTTTGTGGAGTCTGTAGGGTTCACTATCAATAAAATCATATCATATGTAAACAGATACTTTTTCTTTTCTAGTGTGGATGCCTAATTGATGTGGGTAGACTTTCAGTATAATATGTTGAATAGAAGTGGCAAAAATACCATTTCCTTTTTGGTTTCTCACTTTTTTTTTAGTATCAAAATCTTAACAGCCACAACTTTGGGAGTTTATGGATTTCTTCTCCTTTCTTTCTCTTTTCCTATACCCCAAGTGTTTTGCCTATGTATTTTGCAGCTCTGCTGCCCCTAATTCACCCTTAGTATTAACAGACTCATTGTATTCATTTCTTTTTTTTTTTTAATTTTTATTCATTTATTAGACAGAGAGCACAAGTAGGCAGAGAGGCAGGCAGAGAGAGAGGGGAAGCAGGCTCCCCGCTGAGCAGAAAGCCTGATGTGGGGTTTGATCCCAGGACCCTGAGATCATGACCCGAGCCGAAGGCAGAGGCTTTAACCCACTGAGCCACTCAGGCACCCCGTATTCATTTCTTATTTGAAATATTGCACAAGCCGTTTAATTGGTATTCTTGCCTCCTGCAAGTCCATCCTCCACTGTTACCAGAGTTGGTCTGTCTCCGAAGCAAATCTCACCTTGTCATCGAATTGTAGATTTTTCCTGAGACCTTTGCATGGCTTTTAGACTTCCCTGATCTCATTCACAATTTAATTCTTCAGCTTCACTACCTACCCCTCTCTTTTCACTCATTTAATAGTGATCTAGTTAGAGTTCCCCAGCACACCATACTGATTGTGCCTTTGCTTATTATGATGAGCCTTCTGGACTGCTTCTCTTTCCTCATTTGGTTAACTTCCACTTGACCTTAAAAAGTCTCTTCTTTCTTTCTTTCTTTCTTTTTTTTTTTTTTAAAGATTTTATTTATTTATTTGACAGAGAGAGATCACAAGTAGGCAGAGAGGCAGGCAGAGAGAGAGGAGGAAGCAGGCTCCTTGCTGAGCAGGCAGCCCAACACGGGACTCGATCCCAGGACCTTGAGATCATGACCTGAGCCGAAGGCAGCGGCTTAACCCACTGAGCCACCCAGGTGCCCCAAGTCTCTTCTTTCAAGGAAGAATCTCTTTCTCTGGGAAACCTTTCTGGTTTTCCATTTGACTATTGTTGTTTGTTTTGTTTTGGTTTTTGGTACTCTTGTAGCATTTACCAAATGGTATTGAAAGCATGTTCAGGACCCACTAGTCAATGAGCACTTGGAGGGTCTCTTTTCCTATCACATGGTAGTTCTCAGTAAATGTTTCCTAAGTTGCTGAACTCAGCTGTTTTTCTTTATGGGTCTGTTAGCTAGCTTCTAATATGGATAGGCAGAGGGAGCAGAAGGAAAACAAGATGGCTGCTGCTGCTTCAACTGGTGTTGACTAATATTAGACCTTGGTAGGAGAGACTGAATTGGGTCATTAAGAAATTTGTTGGGGGGACGGTGGAGGTTCAGGAAAATGAAGTAGTGTTAGAGGAGATGAGATAGTGATAGGTGATAAGTATGGTAGGAGGACACAGATCACACTAATTATCTAGATCTGAATTTTAATTGGTGCTTTAAAAATTCTTTAAACAATTATTTTCCCTGTAACAATAACTCTGTTATATAGGACTAGAAAACCTTGTTACCAGTGCTTGAAAAAACTTAAGATTGGATAATGAAGATTTGGTAAGTCATCTTTGAAAGTTTCCTGCTCTGCGATATGTAAAAAATATAATCCAATTAGGAATTGATTATATTGCCTTTTTATTTTTCACTTATTTATTTATTTTTTTTTTAAAAAAGATTTTATTTATTTATTTGACAGAGAGAGATTACAAGTAGCCAGAGAGGCAGACAGAGAGAGAGGGGGGAAGCAGGCTCCCTGCTGAGCAGAGCCCGATGCCAGGCTCGGTCCCAGGATCGGTCCCAGGATCATGACTTAGAAGGCAGAGGCTTAACCCACTGAGTGACACAGGCGCCCCTATGTTACCTTTTTAAATGAAGATGCTGTTAGTTTACCAAAGTAATTTTGATGAGTATTCCAGATGTTTAGTACAGTGGTATCTTTTTCAATAAAGAATACTGCCTTTGTGTCTTTACTCTAGAAGCTTACAAAAATTAATGTCTGTTTTACAGCTGTAGTTTTAGATTAAACTGCTGCAAGTGGTTTTTATGAGGTGATACTTACTGCAGGCAATGTTATGATGGCAGTTGGATTGCTTAGTCAGAATTTATTATTGCTCCCTGGTTTGCCTAGCCTTGAATACAGTTTCTAAAATTGAACACCTGTATCCTGTAAGCAAGCAGTGTTTTAATTAAGTAACAAATAGTTTGCTCATTCACATGTTGTATAAAGAGGAAAAGAAAAATGCTAAAGCTTGAGAGATCTAATTTGAAATGATGTGTATTTACTTTATGTTCAAGAAAGGACAATAACCATGAAAGAAGAAGATATATTTCTTGTTTAAAAATAAAGAGTTTCTTAGTTTTGTTTGTTTCATAGTGCTTAGGGAAGCAAATCTCAAATGAGGAAAAATGCTTCATGGGAAGATGGGATAATCTAATTTAAAGTTATTGTATTTTTTGATATATATTTTACAATTTGAAAAACAAAGGAAACAAATCATGTGCAGGATAAAGACATAAGTGTTGGCTGCAAGGAATTGGTTATACATTTAAGCTTGCTTTGGCAAGTGTGGTAGGCTGAAAAATGGGCTCTTCTGAAATGTCCACATTCTAATCCTTGAAATCTGTAATGTTGCTTTGTTTGGGGCTGGATTGTGTGTGTGAGGAAGTCTTTGCAAATGTTATTAAATTAAAAGTCTTGTTATGAAGAGATTATCCCAGATTATCTGGGTGGGCTCTAAATGTCATTCTGTATCTTTTGAGTGAGGCAGAGGGAGATTACTTATACAGAAGAGGAGGCAATGTGGCCACAAGGGAAGGAATGCCAGCTGGAAGAAACAACAGAATTTCCAATAAAACCTTTCGAAGAAGCAGAGCCCTGCCAGTACCTTAATTTTGGCCCAGTGGTACTGATTTAGGACTTTGGGCCTCCAGAAGTAAGAGAGTATGGTAATTTGTTAGAGATGTAGGAAATTGATACAGCAGTCATTTTTCAAAGTGCAAATGGACCTTTCTAAAGAACTCCATTTATGTAAACTCTTTCTCCTTTGGTGGGGGAGCTGTCATTTATAACTTACTCATATTAGTCTTTAATTCTATTTAAAATATTCTGTACACCAGGCAGTTTTTATGATTAAAGCCACTGGTGAACATTCTTTGACACAGAACTTTGAAGTTTTAGCTCAAAATAATTTATATTTAAAGCCTCCTTTTTTGGGTAAAGTGTATTATCCGGTCTGGAAGCTCCCTTGTGGTTGCTTTGTTACAGCTATATTTTGGTAAGAATACAGTTTAGACTCCTAAAATTTTACAGCACATGGCCTGCCTTTTTGGCTGCACAGATTCTATTTAATACGAATTTTTCTTTCAATATATTACAGAAAATTTACACGTGAAGCTTTTACTGAGAATTATGTTACAAGTTCACTGTGACCCAGCACGTACTAGGGTCTCAGTTAAGACTTTGATGTATTGGGACTCTGACCAGACGATAAATAAAGGCCATGTAAGATTTTTTTTTTCTTTTTTTAAAAGATTTTATTATTAGAGAGAGAGTGCGAGAGCATGGGGGGGGGGGTGGAGAGAGGGAGACAAGCAGACTTCACACTGAGCAGGGAGCCTGATGCAGGAATCATCCCAGGACCCCAAGATCATGACCTGAGCTGAAAGGCAGACACTTAACTAACAGAACCACCCAGGCGCCCCTCGTCTTATACACTTAATGTTCAGACTCAGATGTACCTGTTTTATATAATCTTAGTCCCTCAAAGATTGTGTTCGAAGAGGGCGGGGTAATCCAAGAGACATTTGAATGTCTTTGAATGTTCTGCAAAACTGTGGTTCAGGATGAGCTTCTTTATGTTACTTTATGTCCCTTTTTAAAAGATTCTACAAGTTTCTAATAAAGTCTGGGCCAGCAATGTTTCTATTTAGTATTTCTCTTTTTCTTTTAAACTTCCAGGAGCTACACTTAATATTCAGCCCATACAGTTTACTAGCAGTAGGCAACTGACAAATCTCTGGCAATTTTTTGTTACTGAAAAGGCCTTAAAGAGTAGTCTTGGATTAATTGGCCTGCTGTTTGATTTTTTTTTTTTTTTAATCACATGAAGCACATAACCAAACATTTTCATGTTTTTTTCTAAAGTAATTTAATTTTTTAAAAAAGTGATTAATATTTTTAGTACATTAGGGAGTGGCTAAGTAGTTTTTCTTCCTGGTCTTTTATATTTTGGGTGGCCGGGGGATGAGAAATAAGAATTCTTATTTATTGAAATAAATCAAGGAAATGATGCCCTCTCTGTTTTATGGCCATCATTCATGAAATATGCCAGGCACTTTATATGAACACCTCATTCAACTTTGCCAATGACCCTGAACATTTCTGTCACTTTGCAGATTAAAAAAAAAAAGACCTTGAAAAATTTGAATATAGGTCCATAACCAGTAGCAGCCAGTATTATGATGCATATGCAAGCTGATTCAGTTTCAAAAATCATTTACTGTACTTTCTGGGTGTTTTGTTTGTTGTACCATAAAATAAAGACATACCTAAAATACAGAGTTCTCTGTCCTTATTGTTGAGGAATTTATGATTTAGTCTGTCCATTTTTCCTTCTAGGGGAGCTAGAGAATAGTCTCAGGAGCAAATGTATGGCTTATTCAAGGGAGTTGAGGGTCTTGGGGGGGGGTCTCGAAGAATTGAATGTTTTATTATTATTATTGTTTTCAGTTTTTCAGAAACCTGTTCTTTACCACATGTAATCTCTAATAGACTTGACCATGATTTTTTAAATTCCCCTTGACCAGTTAAAGGATTGTAGATTAGGGGTGGGATTTAAAAAAAAAATGGCAGGGCATCTGGGTGGCTCAGTGGGTTAAAGCCTCTGCCTTCAGCTCAGGTTATGTTCCCTGGGTCCTGGGATTTAGCCCAATGTCTGGCTCTCTGCTCAGCGGGGAGCCTGCTTCCTCCTCTCTCTCTCTCTCTCTCTCTCTGCCTACTTGTGATCTCTATCTGTCAAATAAATAAATAAATAAAATCTTTAAAAAAAAATGGCACTTTAGGAAGCCTCTATTTGCCAGGCACTGTTAAAAGAATACGTATGTAGGAACAGTGTTGTGATTAGTGGTTAGGTTCTTAGACTAATCTTCAGAAGACTAATCCATCATGTGATTGAACCTAGTGTGCAAATTTTTCAGTAGTTCATACACTTCATTAAATTTATTACTTAAGTATAGTATGTTTTTAGGGTGCCTTGGTGGCTTAGTCAGTTAAGTGTCTGCCTTGGGCTTCGGACATGATCTCCAGGTTCTGGGATCCAGTGCCACATCCAGCTCCCAGCTCAGCAGGAAGTCTGCTTCTGCCTCTCCCCATGCTTGTGCTCTCTCCGTCTCTGTCTCTCAAATGAATAAATTAAAAAAAATCTTAAAAAAAAAGTTTACAGGATAGTGTGCATGTCTTTATTTGTTGTTGTTTAAAGATTTATTTATTATAGGGAGAAGAGGATATGCTTGCTGGTGGGACAGAGAGGATGGGACGGGGGGGGGGGGAGGGGTGGCGGGGGGGAAGAGGGAGGATCCCAAGCAGGTTCCACACCCAGTGACCTGAGCTGAAACCAAGAGTCCGACACTTAACTATGCCACCCAGGCGCCCCTAAGTATAGTATTTTTTTTTTAAGATTTTATTTTAATTATTTTGGAGAGGAAGGGAGAGTGAGCGATCATGCAAGCAGGGAGGGGGCAGAAGTAGAGGGAGAGAAGCAGAGTCCCTGCTGATCTCAGAGGCCAATGATCATGACCTGGGCCAAATTTGAGTATTGGCTGCTTAACCGCCTGGGTCACCCAGGCACCTCTATAGTATGTTTTTTTTTTTTTTTTTTAAGATTTTTTATTTATTAATTTGACAGAGAGAAATCACAAGTAGATGGAGAGGCAGCCAGAGAGAGAGAGAGGGAAGCAGGCTCCCTGCTGAGCAGAGGGCCCGATGCGGGACTCGATCCCAGGACCCTGAGATCATGACCTGAGCCGAAGGCAGTGGCTTAACCCACTGAGCCACCCAGGCGCCCTCTATAGTATGTTTTTAATGGAAAAGCTTAGGATGGAAATTTTAGTTTCCAAGCTGGGGACTTCATGTATTCTTGTCCTGAAAATTTATTTTTTTTTAATTGTCTTTTTTTTTTTTTTTTTTTAAGATTTTGCTTATTTATTTGACAGAGACACAGTGGGAGAGGGAACACAAGCAGAGGTAGTGGGAGAGGGAGAAGCAGGCTTCCCGCCGATCAGGGAGCCTGATGTGGGGCTCAATCCCAGAACCCTGGGATCATGACCTGAGCCAAAGGCAGATGCTTAATGACTGAACCATCCAGGTGCCCCTAAAAAAATTATTTTTCTTAAAGCTTGAATTACAGTGTTAAATTTTAGGAGCCAAATTTATAATAGAATGATAAATCTTTAAAAGCTGTATTCTTGTTTTCCTGAAAGTAAACACAAAATTTCTCAGGCAGGGATGGATTAATTATTAAAGTAATAACCCCGTTGCCCCAGTTCTCCCCTCTCAGTGATGCAGTGAAACCCGGATGTTCATTTGGTAGGTAAGGAATCTGAAGAACATGAGTCTGGGAGGTTGTATAGATGTTTGCTCCCTCCTGAAAGAGGGAGGGAGACCTTTGCTTTCAATATGAACAAATTCTCAGTGGTTACAGAGGGGAAGATCCTGTTTCTTACACTTTGGAATGTAAATGAATGTGGGGAGGGGTAGGGAGATCAGACAGGTGTTAGAATTTACAATCCGTGAATGTCTCCATAGTCTTATACCCCCTGAAGTATAAACATATACTTCTAAAGAGGTAAATCTCTTATCTATTCAGTTATCTTTAATTTTTCAAGACTTCTCTTTTGTAGGACAGATTTGTATGCTCTGGTAGCTCTAACTATGTAGATATATAAAGATACTTTCTCTCTATATAGAAAATAGACCAACTGATAGATTTTTCCCTTTGTCTTTTTTACCATGTTATTTTGAAGTATGTGTGTTTGGTTATGAAAATATGAAATGTTAAGGTTGTCTAATTTTAGCTCCTTTATTGAGTGATCACTGCTGAGTTGTACAGCAAATATTTATTAATTCCTGTATGCCAAGCACAGTGCAGGGTTTTGGGGATATTGTGGTGAATAAGATAAATATTCTGCATTCAAGGGGCTTAGAGACTATAAAAGTGCTGTGATGAAAAAGAGAGGAGACATGAGCAAATGGCAAAGATAGAATTTTGTTAGAACACATGAAGGAGGTAGCGATGGCAAAATCTTAGGGGGAGGGGTAGGACCAAAGCATTCAGTCCAGATGGAAATGATGCACCAGTAAAAAAATTCTAAAATGAGAATGAGCTTGGCAAGATAGATAGAAGGATGGCAAATATGGATGAAACAGAGTGAACAGAACTCAAAATCACAAATGTACATTTAGGTGTTTGGATTTTTTTTTCTTTTCTGGTATTGCTAAAATAGGGTCATGTTACATGCATTTCACCCTGCAACGTGCTTTTTTTTTTTTTTTTTTTTTTAAGATTTTATTTTTTTATTTTACAGAGAGAGAGATCACAAGTAGGCAGAGGCAGGCAGAGAGGGAGGAAGGGAAGCAGGCTCCCTGCTGAGCAGAGAGCCCGATACAGGGCCTGATCCCAGGACCCTGAGATCATGACCTGAGCCGAAGGCTCAGCCACCCAGGTGCCTTGCAACATGCTTTTTAAAAAGTTAATGTATATTGTATATGTATGTTGAATTCTGTGTCAGCATGTATAGCTATATAGCTTCGTCTGTATCCCATTTAGCCATATTCCTATTGACAGACACATATAGACTTCCACGATTTTTTTGCTGTCACAGACAATGCTGTGATCACCATTCTTGTATATATGTTTATTGTACACCTGTATGAGAATTTTTGTTGGATAGATTTCCCGAGAGAAGCATTACAAGGTCAGAACTTTTGACAGATTGAGGCTCCTTTGAGAGGTGAAGATTCAGCCAATACAGTACAGTGTTATTATTTTTTTTTTTTTAAAGATTTTATTTATTTGACAGAGATAGAGACCGGGAGAGAGGGAACACAAGCAGGGGGAGTGGGAAAGGGAGAAGCAGGCTCCCCGTGGAGCAGGGAGCCCGATGTGGGGCTCGATCCCCGGATCCCAGGATCATGACCTGAGGCGAAGGCAGAGGCTTAACCTACTGAGCCACCCAGGTGCCCCCAGTGTTATTTTTGATTTGGCTAAAGAGCAGAGACAGTTCTTTTGGTATATTTTCTTTCATTGGCATCTATTTGTCAGATACAGTTTTTTGATTCATAACCGTTAATTTTATTGAATTTTTTAAAAAGATAAATGAGATTATTTCAGAGTTTAAAGTACCTGTGTATGTTAAAAAATATGTATATATATGTGTATATACATATATATGTATAAGTATGTGTATATATGTTTTGAAGTTCTGGGCTAATGTGTCTGTCTACTATTAATACTTTTTTGGGGAGTAAATCATATTTTTTCTCATTTTTAAAAAAAATTGAAATTAACACGTATTATTAGTTTCAGAGGTAGATAGAGGTCAGTCTTATGTAACACCTAGTGCTCATTACATCACATGCCCTCCTTAATGTCCATCAGCCAGTTGCCCCATCCCTCCCAACCATGCCCTCTCAGCCCTCAGTTTGTTTCTTACGATTAAGAGTCTCTTATGATTTGTCTTCCTCTTCTGATTTCATTTTGTTTTATTTTTTTTCCTCTCTTCTCCTGTGATCCTCTGTTTTGTTTCTTAAATTCCACATATAGTGAGATCATGTGATAATTGTCTTTCTCTGATTGCCTTATTTTGCTTAGCATAATACCCTCTGGTTCCATCCATGTCATTGCAAATGGCAAGACTTCATTTTTTGGTGGCTGAGTAGTAGTCATTGCACGCGCGCGCGCAACCCCCGATCTTTATCTATTCATATCTAGGCTCTTTCCATATTTTGGCTATTGTGGACATTGCTGCTGTAAACATTGGGGTGCAATGTTTATACACTTCACTACATTTGTATCTTTGGGGTAGATACCTAGTAGTGCATTTGTTGGGTCATAGGGTAGCTCTATTTTTAACTTTTTGAGGAAGCGCCATACTGTTTTCCAGAGTGGCTACACCAGCTTGCATTCCCACCAGCAGTGTAGGAGGGTTCCATTTTCTCTATCCTTGCCCGCATCTATTTCCTGACTTGCTAATTTTAGCCATTCTCCCTGGTGTAGAGGTGGTAGCGCATTGTGGTTTTGATTTGTATTTCCCTGATGCCAAGTGATGTTGAGCATTTTTTCATGTGTCTTTTGGCCATCTCTGTATCTTTGGAGAAATGTCTGTTCATGTCCTCTGCCCATTTCTTTTCTTTTCTTTCTTTTTTTTTTTTTTTAAAGATTTTATCTATTTATTTGTCAGAGAGAGAGAGACTGAGAGCGAGCCTGGCGCTGGGATCATGACCTGAGCCGAAAGCAGCTGCTTAACCCGCTGAGCCACCCAAGCGTCCCTCTTTTTTTTTTTTAAAGATTTTTTGAATTTATTTGACAGAGATCACAAGTAGGCAGACAGGCAGGAAGAGCGAGAGGAAGGGAAGCAGGCTCCCTGCTGAGCAGAGAGCCTGATGTGGGGCTGGATTGCACGATCTTGGGATCATGACCTGAGCTGAAGGCAGAGGCTTTAACCCACTGAGCCACCCAGGCACCCCTCTCTGCCAATTTCTTGATTGGATTATTTGTGCTTTGGGTATTGAGTTTGGTAAGTTCTTAATAGATTTTGGATACTAGCCCTTTATCTGGTAAGACATTTGCAAATATCTTCTTCCATCCTGTTGGTTGTCTTTTGGCTTTGTTGACTGTTTTCTTTTGCTGTGCAAAAGCTTTTTTTTTTTAAATAAGATTTTTATTTATTTATTTGAAAGAGAGATAGCGAGAGAGAACACACGAGTGGGGAGGAGAGGAGTAGCAGGCTCCCCAGTGAGCAGGGAGTCTGATGTGGGGAGATGTGGGGCTTGATTCCAGGACTCTGGGATCATGACCTGAGCCAAAGGCTGAGGGTTAACTGAGGCACTCAGGCATCCCTTGATTTCCCTGCCTTAAATAGTTCCCTTTCTCCTATTGATTATGTAACCCAGAGCCCCTTTTTGTATCTTTTATATGGCACTCAAGAATTACTAGTTTGGGGCGCCTGGGTGGCTCAGTGGGTTAAGCCGCTGCCTTCGGCTCAGGTCATGATCTCAGGGTCCTGGGATCGAGTCCCACATAGGGCTCTCTGCTCAGCAGGGAGCCTGCTTCCCTCTATCTCTCTCTCCGCCTGCCTCTCCATCTACTTGTGATCTCTCTCTGTCAAATAAATAAATAAAATCTTTAAAAAAAAAAAAAAAATTACTAGTTTGTTGTATGCATGTTTGTTCTGTTTATTGTTGGTATTTCTAGCACCTTGTACAGTGCATGGTGCGCAGTAGATAAATCAGTATTTGAGTGAGTGAATGAACGATTTCTAAACTTATGAAAGGATTAGGGAAGGAGAGGGACCCACCCAGATACATAGGCCTATTCTTAGGTTGTTTGGATAGAAAGACTTCAGGAAAATTGATAACCTGTAAATTAAATTATTGGAAAACCGTCCTAGCCCTGGATAACATACTGGAAAGCTTTTGTCTAGGTCAGGAATATACATGCATACCCCAATTTGAAGATACCTGGTTAAATCATGTTAAGATCAGCTTTAGTAAGCAGTCATTCTCTACTGTTACGTATCATGTAAGGTTCATTTTTTCCTTTCTGAGTATCTTCCCTCAGTCATTTATTTAACTTCTGTTGAAAAGCAGGCTCTCTAGCATGGGAGAAGATATTAAGATGTATTTCAGTCCAGGGCGCCTGGGTGGCTCAGTGGGTTAAGCCGCTGCCTTCGGCTCAGGTCATGATCTCAGGGTCCTGGGATCGAGTACCGCATTGGGTTCTCTGCTCAGCAGAAAGCCTGCTTCCCTCTCTCTCTCTCTCTGCCTGTTTCTCTGTCTACTTGTGATCTCTCTCTGTCAAACAAATAAATAAAATCTTAAAAAAAAAAAAAAAAGATGTATTTCAGTCCAGCTAGAAGGGTAGATATGTAAGCAACTATAATGCGATATAAATTGTACTTTGGTTTTTTTGATTTTTAAAAACTTTATTTATTTATTTATTTATTTGCAAATGTAACCATTTCCTCTGGCTTCTTTCAGGCTTTTTTCCCTTCATCTTTGAATTTCTGTAGTATGAAAATTATGTGCCATGGTGTAGTGTTTTTTGGCATTTATTCTGCTGGGAGTTCTCTGAGCTTCCTGGATCTATGATGTGTTATCTGACATTAATTTTGGAAACAGTCATTACTGTTTTAATGATTTCTTCTGTTCCTTTCTCCTCCTCATATTCCCATTACATGTAGTTACATCTTTTGAGGTTAACTCACAGTTCTTGGATATTCTGTTCTGGCTTTTTTTTTTTTTTTCCAGTCTTTGTTCTTTTTCCTTTTCAGTTTTTGAGGATTCTATTGATCTTGTCATCCTCTAGCTCAAGAGCTCTTGCCTGAGCAGTATCCAGGCTACTAATAAGCCCATCAAAGGCATTCTTCATGTCTGTTACAGTGTTTTGATCTTTAGCATTACTTATTGTTTTTTTCTCAGGATTTCTATCTCCCTGCTTACATTGCCCACGTGTTCTTATGTCTACTTTACTTATTAGAGCCCTTTACATTCCTGGTGTGATAATTCCAGGACTGTTTTGCCATGTCTACTTCTGATGCTTGCTTTATGTCTTCAGATTGTGTTTTTGCCGTTAGTATGCCTTGTCATTTTTTTCTAGATGGCCAGACATGATGTACTGGGTACAAGGAACTGCTGTAAATAGGCCTTTAGTTATGTGGTAGTGAGATGTAAGGGGAGAGGTAGGGCTCTATAGTCTTATAATTAGGTCTCAGTCTTTTAGTGAGACTAATAGTATGGACTGTGGGCTTCAGTAGTGGTTCTCAGTTATTTTCCTCCCCACTTAGTTGGGACAGGATGGCTAGAATAGGGTGGAGTTGGGTATTGCCCTTTCCTAGGTCATTTAGGTTCTGATAATATCCCAGCATGTTTGGTTCTGATTAACTAGTTTTTCCTAAGGGTAGGCCTTGTTAAGAAGAACATACTGCTCAGGCAAGCATAAGGGGGATTTTTCCAATTATTTCCTGTGGGACTCTGGTCAAGCTTCTGGAGGTAAATTTCATAGTATTTTGGGGGTTCTCCTATGACTGAGTCCTCCTGGAGTTTTTAAACTATCAGACTTCTTGGCCCTGAGCCTCCAGCAATTTTTTAAAGATCTTATTTATTTACTTAGAGAAAAAGCAGGAGGGGTAGAGGGAGAGAGAGAGGATCCCAAGTTGACTTCACACACAGTGCATGGAGCCCAACGTGGGACTTCTTTCACGACTCTGATATCATGACCTGAACCAAAATCAAGAGTTAGATGCTCAGCCCACTGAGCCACGTAGGTGTCCAGCAATTTTTTTTTATTGCACTTCAGACTTCCCTACCTGACACTAATTCCTGTTGGAGTTTCCACTCCTGAATTGCTCTGGTAAGCTGAGATTCCCTGTATTTTGTCTTTCCTGTCTTAGAGGCAGTGGTTTTCTTGGGTTGTCCCCTTGCTTATGGACTCAAAAAGAGTTTTTGATTTTCTAGACTCTACAGTTTTTTACTTGTTAGGACAAAGTGGTGACTAACATATGGAACTGGAAACCAGAAGTCTAACCTTTTTCTTGTTTTAAAAAAGATAAACTTGGGGTGCCTGGGTGGCCCAGTTGGTTGGGTGTCTGACTCTTGGTTTCATTTCAGGTTGTGAGCTCCAAGTCCTGGGATTGCCCGCGGCCAGCTTTGTGCTCAGTGTGGGGTCTGCTTGTCCCTCTCCCTCCCTCTGCTCCCTGTCCCCAACACATGTGTGCTCTCTGAATCTCTCTCAAATCTTTGAAAAAAGATAAACTTATTAAATCTTGCTATGTATAACGTGTAAGAATTTCTCATCTCTTTTTGCATATTCTCCTCATTCTGGGTAGTCACTTCTTGGGAGTGCTATCTTGAAAAAGCTTCTGAGATAACTTTGAGCCCCTTGCAGAAGGATTGCATGATCTGCCATACATGTGAAGACACATAAGTCAGCATGAAAGTGCCAGGTATTTTCAGTCACTAAAAGAATATTGGGAATATCGTATTGATATTTCTTCAACTTTGGTTATTGAAGCTGCAAGCTTTCAAAATCTGCCTATAACTAAGTTTTTTATCAGATTTATTTTCTATCTCTCCCAGGTTATCTTGTCCAGACTAATGCTTACTTTTCATTTGTACATTCTCTCCACAAAAGTGAGAGCCTAGTTAGGGCAGTTTGTTGGATATCTCTTATTCAAGTATAATTGAGGTGTTGTAAGTTGGGTATTGGGCCAGGTAGACCTAGATCTTTTTCTGTTCTGCAAAGATCATCAGGAAGTAGTCATCCAGGAACCACATTCCTGTTGCTGCAAAGAATTTCTAAGATTACTTTTTCTGACCTCATTTCTCATCTTCTCTGGCTTCATGTCTTCTCTCCGTCCTTTCAGGTTATAATTATTCCTAGGTGACCCATTCTTGTTTTCTCTGTCTATATATTAGTAATATCTGTACATAGATAACTCCCAAATACTGTTCATTAAAATGAGAGTTCATTCTCTTATGAAAAACAGAAGCTATATGTGTTTCACATTCTTGGCTTGGACAAGCAGAAATGCGGCTTCTAACCAAATGAAAGTAGAAGAAAGGTTTTAAGTGATTTTGGGGAAGGGTAGAGTTTAGATTAAATTTAAATGCCACAGTATATTGACATAAAGAGGAACTAATTCTTGAAAGTTTTTCTGTTTAGTGACTGCCAAAAGTAGAAATCTGAGCTTCCTTTTACACAGATAGAGCATGGCCTTTAGGTCATGAATTAGGTATAGACTTCTTCTGTGTGTGTTAATTATATCTTGAGACAAAAAAAAAGGAATTTTTAAATCTTAGTTTCCATTGACCCTCCTTGGCCAGGTCACAGGAGAGGCCACTAGATATTATTGAGATCTATACTGCTGATATGTTCTCAATAGAGATTGTGGTTTTGACAGTCAGCAAGATTGTATCTTTTTTTTGGGTCTCAGGATAACCTGCTGTATTGTTTGGTAAGGTAACATACATGCAATAGCAGTGAAGACTCCAGATACCAGGAAACATATGATTGTAATATAGACACAAACAGAAAGACTGGAAAACTTACCAAAGCCACATAAATCCTAGTTTTTCCAAATACAGGACAATCTGCATCTACAACTAACTTGTGAATTATTTCCTGAGTCTTGTTGTCACAGGAATACAGATATATAAATCAGATATAATTTGTTTATGTTCAGGAGAGCTGATATCTCTAGAAGTGAGCCTTCAGCAGAAGGCTTTTATTTGATGGTTCCCGTTAATTTGCTGGGGGAGCTTTCTGGAGACAGAAGAAAGGACTATTCTGTTTATAGTGGACCTTAGGTTAACAGTTAAAGGTTGGGACATGGGATTAGGATTTGAAATTATTAGAAATTCCACCTGAGTAATTTTAGTTCTCTGAGAGATTCATTATGTTGTGGTAGGATTTATGGCAGAAATAATGGCACATGTATCTACCAGGAAGCACAGAGGCTCAAGGAATTTTTGCTTGTTTGGGAGTCCACTAGTTCTGATAAGCAAAACGACTGAGAATACTCAAGGTACACTCAGCGGATGGCCTTGAAATTGTAAAACTTCTTTTTTTTAAGGATTTTAAAAATTTATTTGAGAGAGCATGAGCAGGAGGAGGGGCAGAGGGAGAAGCACGCTCTCTGCTGAGCAGGGAACCCAATGCAGTCCTCAATCCCCGGAACTCTGATAATGACCTGAGCTGAAGGCAGAGGCTTAGCCAACTAAGCCACCCAGGCACCCCAGTCTTGAAATTGTTAAAAACAAAACAAAACAAAACAAAACAAAACCCACAACTTGCTCATTTGAAACATTTCATTATATTTATTTCAAATTTTGTGCTTGGGCAAGGGAGAAACTTCATATGGAATGTGGCTTTTGTTAAAAGAAGAGGCAAGGTATATAGAATTTTAGAGGGGGCTAGAATAGCTTTTAGAAGTGCTTTTAGTTCTCAAAGCAAAGTTGCACTAATTGCTTATTGAGTTCTTTTTCTTAAGATTTTATTTATTTATTTGACAGAGAGAGACACAGCGAGAGTTGAACACAAGCAGGGGGAAAGGGAGAGGGAGAAGCAGGCTTCCCGCTGAGCAGGGAGCCTGATGTGGGGCTGGATCCCAGGACCCTAGGATCTTGACCTGAGCTGATGGCAGACGCTTAATGACTGAGCCACCCAGGTGCCCCAAGAGTTAGTTTTCTAAGACCACCTTCTTCTCATGTATCCTAGATCCCATTCAAAGACAAGCATAGAAATTGGCCTTAACATTGTTCAGTTTATTTATAACTAGAGGGGAGAGGCAGAATTAATATCAGGGTGGTGAGGAGACCTTGAAATCACATTTAATGGTGGGCCATAGGCAGAACTAGAATGTTTGGCCAAAAGGAAAGAAAAATCAGGTGGGATACATAACAGTACCCAAATATTTGAAAGACTGTCATACAGAAAAATTATTAGTCATAATCCGTGTACCTCCAGAGGGCAGCTGTGGGCTGAATAGGTAGCAGTTTTGGGTTCAGCATTAGGAAGAGCTTTCTGTACATTATAAACTGATATATTATATCAAGTAGGGGATTTTTTTCATGAGTGGAGCTGTGAAAGTAGAGGCAAATGATCAGGAGTTTAAAGTACTATGAAGTAGATTTTGTTATCTCTGGCAAGAATTGACCATACTGGAGAGTCTTAAGTTTTCCTGGTATAGTTCTAAGTTCCAGGACCGTGAATTTTAGAAGCATACTTATTTTTTGGGATTAAGACTTGATTTCTGGACATTCAGTAATAATTTTAGGTCTTTCTTTGTGCTACCTATTAGGCATTCAGAGATCAGTCATGGTGTCTTGCACTCAGATAGCTCGCATTTATAAATGAAAAGATTCTTGCACTTTCAGTTTTTGAGGAGCTGGTGTGTCATTTGATTATTTTTAGGATTCACAATTCCAAAAAATCAGTTTTGAGATTTACTTTCCTTCTGGATACTGAAATTATTTTTCTTTCCTTTTTATTCTTAGCAATGTCTCAGGCTGTGCAGACAAACGGAACTCAACCATTAAGCAAAACATGGGAACTCAGTTTATATGAATTACAACGAACACCTCAGGTAATGATGACTAAGATAAATTTGGGGGAAATATAACACATGCGGAAACTGGGATACATTTTTAGAAAATGAAAGCTTGAAAGAACAAAATGATAATAATGAACTTATATATAGGTAGTCTTGTGTATGTTTGGTTTACACTTCATTCATTGATTCAACAAATAATGTCAGTGTATACTCTATACCAGGTCTTACACTAGGCACTAGGTGAAGTGAATAAAATAGATGAGGCACGAGCTTATGGAATTTAGAGACATTAAATGAATAAATCCACAGAAGTACACATTTGAGAAGTGTAAAGGGGGAAAGTGCTCAGTGCTATAATAACAATGGGAGGGGGCACTAGAGAGATTAAGAAGGGAAAGATGGGAAAGACTGGGGGAGGAGCAAGTTTGAAGGAGATAAACATGCTTAAACTGAACTCATTTTCAGATGCCTGTTAGGCAGGCAGAAATGTTAACCTAGGGGTCTGTACTAAATATAAAATTTTGGGGGGTGTCAGCACATTTTAAGCAATGAAAATAGGATAAGATCACCTAGAGAGAGAGATAAGCAGAGGGGCCCAGAATTTCATCCGAGGAGCTTCAACGTTTAGAAATAAAGGAAAAAATGGAAAAGAGGCTGGCAGAGGAGACTGAGAAGGAATAGGCAAAGTAAAGAAAAATAGGAGATGGAGAGAGGATCAAAATCTAAGAGGAGACGTCTTAAAGAGGGAGGGTGTAGTTACTGTGTTCAACACTACTGAGAGGATGAGTAACGTAGGATTACAGAAGTGCACGTTGTATGTGGCAGTGTGTACTCCATGACCTTGGCAGGAGTAAATTCACTTGAATAGATTGTGCTGTGTTGAAGGGGGAAAAAAGTGAAAATGTGTAGGCAATTTTTCAGAGAAGTTTCATTTTGTAGAGAAGCAGAGAAATGGGAGTAGAAACTGGAGGGAAACATGGAATTGGGAAGTTTTAAAATTTTGTTATAAGATGGGAGATAAGAGGTGCACCAAGGACATCCCCGTGGTCCACATGGCTTTCAGGTGTATCGGTCAGATTTCACTAGACAGCAGCCCCATGCAGATACTACTCTAGGCTGATCTAGTGGAGAGTCCAGAGATTGCTGAAGCCTGAGAGCAAATAAAGTAATAAAAAGGATATACTTGAAAAGGGAGGAAGGAAGGTACTTTTGATAGGAAGAGGCATATTTTCTCTTTGTAGCAAGAAAGAAAATGATTTATAAAAAGGTCAGAAAATGAGAGAACTCAGCAGTGAAATTTGAGGTAAGGTAAACTTTTGAATATTTAGATGTAGGAAGTTCTGCAATAGAAGAAAAGGTGTGAAATAGCGTAGAAAAAACAAGTTTGTTACAAGAGAAACTTATTGCTGAGGGTGTTGAACGCCAGTTTGAGACTTGTGAAATTTTTAGTGATACCAGTCTGGTTGACCCCCCCGCCCTTTTTTCTACCACAGTGCTAGACACCTGCACAGGTACATAGATCAAGAACGTGGATGGTCGAGTTTATCCTGGGCTGGGATTTTGCTAGGCAAGTTTTAAAGAGGAAAAGGACAGACTTAGTTACTAGCTGAGTCATTGTCATACTCTGATAATTTCCTCATTTGTGAAATGGAGGTTTTAATTCCTGAATCAAAAGTTTGTGTGTATTGAATTAGGTAAAAACACTGAAAGTGCTTTCTATAGAGAGGTTGAGACATAATAAGACATTCAAAAATAGTGGTAGTTATTGTAAATGTAAAGATATTTTACTTGAGTCCTTCATGGACAGTATCTTAATGGACAGTAGTTTCTGTGTCTTTCCCTGAGGAAAAACAAGTGTGGCAAGCCAGTGAAAATAGGAAGTAACATATGGGAAGCCTTTTATTTCTACCTGCACCTTCCTCTTCAGGAGCCACCTATTAGACATCTTTCCCCAATCCATAGGAGCCAGGATTTGGTAACTTTAGAGCTAGATAATTTGTGCTCAGTGCCACCTTGTGGGAAAGGTGGGTAATGGTGAAGAAAGCAGGAGTCCTCTCTGCCGCTGGGAGATGTGCTGGAATTCTACACTGGAACTCCAATTGCATTTTTGCACTGAAACATTTTTACACATAACAGTTAGAAATACTAATACTGGTACTGTGGATTAAATTAGTTTGTAGGTTAGCCTGAGAACCTGACCACTTTGTATAAAACTGCTTCTGTGGATCAAGACTTAAGGTTCAAGAAGTGCTTTCAAAATGAAACCCTGTTAAACTGTGTGTAAATTAGAAATACTTGTATTGGAATCTTAAAATATTTAAATGGATGGCATGAAATACATAGTTTGTTATCAAAATGGTAGAATTTTGGAGATAGAAGAATTAAAGTTTATTTTGCTTTACCTTCCTCATTTTGAAGGTAAGAAGACAGTGTTAAATTATTATTTAGAGTCATGTTAATATGGCTGGAACTAGAACGTAAGGCATCTGATTCTAAATTCAGTGGTTTTTTTTTTATGTTACTTGGCTTTTCAACACATTATAATGTTATTTTTTAGCGTTAAAATAAGATAATTGGTGGGGTTGGTATGTTGGGGAAGATTATGATAAAACTGAGTTGATAGTGGTGGTGGCTGGGTGATGGGCACATAGTTGGTTTTTGTCATTTTCAGTTCTTTTGTTATGTTTGAACTTGTCCATAATAAAAAAAAAATAGGTAGCATTTAATTTTAAAGTGACTCTTCTATAGGAGGCAATAACGGATGGCTTGGAAATTGTGGTTTCACCTCGAAGTCTACACAGTGAATTAATGTGTCCAATTTGTTTGGATATGTTGAAAAACACCATGACGACAAAGGAGTGTTTACATCGTTTTTGTGCAGACTGCATTATCACAGCCCTCAGAAGTGGGTATGTTGAAATGAGTTATACTAGGTATTTAATTATACCAACATGGTGCTTATATGGGTTTTGAGAAATACTCTCTAAGTATTCATTTAAGAATTGGAAATTTTTCTAAATCTAAGTTTTAATTATTGGAGAATCTTTGTTTTGAAATAGTTGGTTTTATATAGTTTAAAAAGCTTTATAGCATGAGTATTTGAGGAAATTACAAAGCATGAAACAGTGGTTCTTCCACTTCTAAATTATATAAAAAGTATCTTTATGAATGCTATTTTAATAAAAGAATCAATAACAAATTAATATGCATTAGTGATTAAATTTTCCTTGTAGGGCATGGATATCAAGGAAAATTTTTATTAGCGAGGAATAGATTTTTTTTTTTTAAGGAATAGATTTTTATTTCTAAAATGATTATGTTTGAATTATCATTGGAAAGTAATAGAATTTTTGCCTGTTGGCAAATACTGCCTGAAGTTCCCAAAATCTTGCTTACAAACCAATCAGATTTTCAAAGAAATTCAGATTAATCCGTTTAAATTTCTGTGACTGAGTAAAGGTATTAGAGTAGAGATAACTATCCAGAAGTTGGATGTTTTTGTCCTTAGCTCAAAGATACTGACATTGTTTACATTTTCTTTTCCCTCTTTTTATTTAGCAATAAAGAATGTCCTACCTGTCGGAAAAAGCTAGTTTCTAAAAGATCACTAAGGCCAGACCCAAACTTTGATGCGCTTATCAGCAAAATTTATCCAAGTCGTGATGAGTATGAAGCTCATCAAGAGAGAGTATTAGCCAGGATCAACAAGCACAATAATCAGCAAGCACTCAGTCACAGCATTGAGGAAGGACTGAAGATACAGGCCATGAACAGGTACATGAGAAAGAAGGCCAGTGATGGTGGCCATTTTTCTGAATACTTTTAAAGTATTGAATTTACTTAGCAGCCTCCACTTTGAAAAAGATACAACGTAACAATAAATAAAAGTTCTGCATGATTTCCTTTCCATGCAGGCATAATGTATACCTCCAGGCGTTAATAGGGTTTTTGGTTTACAATACTATTCTCTGTTGTATCCACTTCCCCCTCCAATTACCATTTCTTTTTCTTTTATTTCGGTAGCAAAACTGCTTGAAAAAGTCGTGCTCACTATCTCCAGTTCTTCTCCCATTCTGTTTTGAACCCCCTGTATTCAGGTTTTTTTTCCCCTCCACTACCTCCATATCACTTTTTCAAATTTTCCATTGACCTCCAAATTGCAAAATTTAATTACTGATTCTCAGACCTCATTTTCCTGTCTTCCTCAGCAGCATTTGACACTTAATTTCTCTTTGAATGGTTTTCTTCACTTGGCTTTCAGGAGACAATATTCTCCTGGTTCCTTTTGTATAAATTAGCTTATTCCTTAATTCAAATTTAGCATGTCCAATACTGAACTTTTTATTCTTACCCCCTACTCCTCTTCATTCTTGTTCATTTCAGTTGATGGCAACTGTCATTCCACTTGCTTTAGCCAAAAACTTTGGAGTCACCCTTAATATTTTTCTTTTTTCTCACATTGTATATCCCAACCTGTGAATAAATATATATTTAACTTTTTCCATAATATATCCACATTGGTCTAGGCACCACCATCTTTGATTTGAAGTATTGAAATAGCCTCCTAATTGGTCTTTTTATTTTCCACGCTTTCCCTTACAGAGTCTGTTCTCAGCACATCAGCGGGAGTGATTCTGTTAAATTGAAAGTCAGATCATGGTTCTCCTTTGCTTTGAAGCCTTTTATATCTTTCTTCTCTTCGCTTTCAGGTTAAATGACCTTAATGATGGCTTTCAGCACCCTGCATAATCTGGCCACTTTCTTACCCACATTGTAGTTTCCTTTCTGATACTTCCTAATATATTCAGGCCTCAGTGAGGGTCATTGTTTTCCAAAGTAAGAGATGCCAGTAAAGCCCCATCCCAGTTTAGTGTTTCTCACCTTGGCTGAACATCGGAATCACAGAAAGTTCTAAAATTTTAGGACCTCCAGTATCATCCCAAACCAAACAAACCAGAATCTTTGATTGAGTTCCAGGCGTTGCTATTTTTAAGGTTTGGAAGTGGTTTTGAAGATGTGCTACATTGTAACTGTATTAAACTGACCTACAACTCTGTTGAGTAAAGTAAAGTATTAAGTGTTGAGTGTATTTATTTTGAAAGAGTTATGCATTTCTAAGAGGTTGAGGGACTTTAATGGTGCTCATTTTAGATACCATTTTAAGCAGGACAAAGAGTCCCCTTTGCAAAATCTTCTATAGATAGTCCTTTGATTTTGCTTGAACGTTTCTAACGGTGGGCGTATGTGATGGAAGCTCCTTTCATTATTCACAACTTTATTACAGTTATCTTGCTGATCTTCTGATTTCCGAAGCATGGTTTTGTCTCAGGCCGTTTATACTTATTATTCTCTCTTTAAGGAACCTTCCTCCAGATAATCCACATGGCACACTCTTTCTTCAGATGTCTGCTAAGTTCCCATCTTCTACCTCAGGACCCCAACCATCTTACCCTCCCTTCTTCATTTTTCTCCACAGAGCTTACTTATTCTCTTGACATTTATGTGTTACCTGCTACATAGAACAATATAAGCCCTTAGAGGGCAGAGAGACTGTCAGTATTTCTGATTGTTATAATTGCAGTGCATAGAACAATGCTTGGCTTCAGATAGCTGCTCAGTAAATATTTCTGAATGTATGAATTTTTTAAAGTTCTATTATATTGAATTAAAATTAGTTTCTTATGTGTAGCAATCTTGATCTGTGTCAAAATATTTATGTTGGATTCTTTACTTATTTCAGATTCTGCTTCTTTCTACTAGTTCTTTAAATAGTAGAAGCTAATTTTTTTTTTTTTAAGATTTTATGTATTTATTTGTCAGAGAGAGAGAGTGTGGACAAGCAGGGGAAGCAGCAGGCAGAGGGAGAAGCAGGCTCCCTGCCAGGCAAGGGTAGAAGCTAAATATTGACATTCCTAATTACTGTTCTTATTCCTCAAATGACTTTTAAGTTTGATGGTGTAGGTCTTGAAATGCTACCTCTAGAATGGTGTGGAGTATTATACATATGATTTGATAAATGCAAGATATAATAAGCTATTAATCTCTATTATGAACATCATTTTAAGAATGATTCCTGAAATAAATTGACCTAGGTCTGTCAACCTCACACTTTTTTGGAAAGAAGTTTGGGATAAAAATAAATACATTAAGACAAGTAACCCTCTTAGCTTACTTTATAATCAACTGAAACAACTTTGCTTTTGCTTTAGTTGTAGATTTTAGGAAATATTTAAGTGTGGTCTTTATATTTTCACTGTTGTATTTTTCTTTTTCATAATTTTGGCCTGTTCATATCATATATATGTATTTTAAATTGTGATAAAAAAAGATATAATGTAAAATTTACCATCTCACCCATTTCTAAGAGTACAGTTCAGTATTATAAATACATTCACATTAATGTATAACCAATTTCCAGAAATCTCTTCATCTTATAAAACCAGAACTCTGTACCCATTAAACAACTCATTTCATCATCTCTTGGTGACCACCATTCTACTTTCTGTCTTGATGAATTTGACTACTTTAAATACCTCATATACATGGAATTGTGACTGGCTTATTCCACTTTTTGTTAAGATTTTATTTATTTATTTGACAGACAAAGATCACAAGTAGGCAGAGAGGCAGGCAGAGAGTTCCGGGGGAGGGGGGAAGCAGGCTCCCCGCTGAGCAGAGAGCCTGATGCAGGGCTCCATCCCAGGGTCCTGAAATCATGACCTGAGCCAAAGGCAGAGGCTGAGCCACCCAGGTGCTCCTTATTTCACATTTTTAAGACTAATATTTCACTATCTGTTTACATCTTTTTGGATCATAGTTTTGTCATTTGATATGTTAATGATTCCCCACTTAATTTTGAAATGATAGGGCGCCTGGGTCGCTCAGTGGGTTAGGCCGCTGCCTTCCACTCAGGTTGTGGTCTTGGGGTCCTGGGATCGGGTCCCGCATCGGGCTCTCTGTTCAGCAGGGGGCCTGCTTCCCTTCCTCTCTCTCTCTCTGCCTGCTTCTCTGCCTACTTGTGATCTCTGTCTTAAAAAAAAATGATCCCCACTTAAATTTGAAATGATATATAGATTTCATAAACAGTATTTTGTGTTTTTGTTTAAAAAAACAAAAATTACAGGTTCTTGAGCATGTTTCCTAAGCAGTGGGCTATGATTTGCTTGTACTGGCAGTAAACAAGTAATAATGATACTATCTTAGAAGTGCAGGTCATTTCTCATATTTCTTTCATATACAGGTAGAGAGGGGGGGCAGTGTGGTAGAATGTGCATCACATCTTAGCTCTAGTTCTGGTACTTATACTAGCTTATAACTAACCATAGAGCTTTGAACTTCACTTTCATTGATTTTCTCAACTATAAAATGACGATAATGTTAACTACCGTGATGATCGTTTTCCATAACCATTGTTTTGATGAGTAAGACAGATCTGTATACAAAGCACCTTGCCCAGTTATTGGTGTTCTTTTGTTTGTTTCTGTTTTTGAGCTTGTTAGACTGCTTCTGTATCCATGCTTGTGATTTAGCTATATCTCATTTTTCTCATCAGCATAATTTTATATTGCATTAGCAGACTTTGAGTGAGGTTGGCAGGGAGGGACTGCTTAACGTTCTCTTAAATCTTGTTTCCATAAGAACCTTTAATTAAAGAGGCATGAATATCTTCCTTTAGAACTTTTACATTTTCATTTCTGAATCATGTCTTTGTTTAGATTTAAAATCTCATAACAAAAAAATTTATCTACATGTAAATAATATAATTCCTATAGTCAACAAAGAAAATTATTTTTGTGACTATAAACAAACATTTGTTTAAGTCATTCAGATATATCCGTGTGAGTAAGGTTCTTTAGAAATTTCTGGGACATGAAGTTTCAAAATAAATGCCATTATCCAGCTTGGAGCAAATTCAGTTATGAAGACTTCTAAAGTTCAGTAAACATGTTTCAAAATGCATTCAGAAGGTCTAAATATAAATTTTATGCAACTCCTTATTTTCCCTTCACTAGATTACAGCGAGGCAAGAAACAACAGATCGAAAATGGCAGTGGAGCAGAAGACAATGGTGACAGTTCTCACTGTAGTAATGCTTCCACACACAGTAATCAGGAAGCAGGACCTAGTAACAAACGGACCAAAACATCTGACGATTCCGGGCTTGAGCTTGATAACAACAATGCAACAGTGGCAATTGATCCAGTAATGGATGGTGCTAGTGAAATTGAATTAGTATTCAGGCCTCATCCCACACTAATGGAAAAAGATGATAGTGCACAGACAAGGTAAGTGTTAGCAAGGTTAGCTTCAGATTATTTGAATTCATAATACTTAATTTGGAGTTAAAAGGCAATTTTGTGTAAGAAATAAGGGCAGTATTTGTCATGCCATTGATTGCCAGGGTTCTTTTGGATGTTCTGGCTGCCTAGATTACAGTTTTCCTTCTTCTTCATGTGCTTCCTACCCACATTTGTGTATCTAAAAGGAGTGACTCTGGGGCACCTGGGTGGCTCAGTCTGTTAAGGCTCTGCCTTCAGCTCAGGTCATGATGCCAGAGTCCTGGGATTGAGCTCTGTGTTGGTCTCCCTGCCTAGTGGGGAGCCTGCTTCTCCCTCTTCCTCTGCCCCTACCCCCACTCACTCATGCTTTCTCTCTTTCTCTCATTTAAATAAATAAAATCTTAAAAATAAATGAATAAACAAAAGGAGTGAGCCTCCTAGGTAGAGGGGGAAGAAGAGTCCTTTAACTTGTTCAAAGAGTGATTGAATTATAAACCATGCTTTAAGAAAAAGTCTCAAGATTAGTGCTTCTTGGCTCTGTTTTAAAAACCAGAAAATTGATCACTTCTTAGTATAAAATTTGCTCAGAATTTTATTATTCCTCTTGTTGCTGTAGATGGGAGAATTCTGCTTCTTGGGGTTGAGGGGTATTTTCTTTCCCAAGGCTGCAGTACTCCTTGTATTTATTTGATTTTTGTCTTTGTCATATTTACAGATGGTAAGGTAGAGCTTTCATGCTCTTGGAGACAGATGGTGTGTGTGTACTTGCCCCTTTTCTGCACCTTGCAATAAAAAATGTTTAGATAATAGAGGAGTAAATTTTTGGTACTCTTTTATCAGTAATTGAGACATTTACATTTTATTCAGCTTGTTAGAAATGTATTCTATAATTTGAGTATGTTTTTATCATTAGTGTAGAAGTTAAATTATTAATGATTTATTTTTCCAGATACATAAAGACTTCAGGTAATGCCACTGTTGATCACTTATCCAAGTATCTGGCTGTGAGGTTAGCTTTGGAGGAACTTCGAAGCAAAGGAGAATCAAACCAGATGAACCTTGATACAGCCAGTGAGAAGCAGTATACCATTTACATAGCAACAGCCAGTGGGCAGTTCACTGTGAGTATTTAAAAGAATAGGCTGTTGAAACCGGGAGCACATTCACCATCTGAGACTGGCAGGTGTTTTGGTGGGGCCTAATAAAAATGTTCGGGACACTGAGATCCTGACAGAATGAGAAATTGCAATGGGGTAATTATTTTGATATCTTTTGGTTGTCCTTTTATGAATAGTATGTGACAAGTTTTATCCTAAGAGTAAAAAAAATGGACTTTGATGTTTGTTTCATCTCACTGCTGTGCTTTGAATAGTGTTTTAATTGTTTCTTTTTCTGTTTTAGGTATTAAATGGCTCTTTTTCTCTGGAATTGGTCAGTGAGAAATACTGGAAAGTGAACAAACCCATGGAACTTTATTATGCACCCACAAAGGAGCACAAATGAGCTTTTACTAAAACCAAGTCTGAGAATGAACTTTTTTTATAGCCTATTTCTTTAATATTAAAGATGTAACGTCTTTACTTTTACGGACAGAATATTGGATATGTTGTTCAGTTTTCTTTCTGAGCCAGACTCGTTTACACTATTAGAATCTTTTCCCCTTAATTTAAAATTTCCTTTTTGGAAGGGACTGCAGTTATTCAGGACTTTTTCTTTCCTTTTAAAAATATATCTAAGTTTTATGTTTTCATGAAGTATGGTTCCATTTGGAGCACCCGTTTGACCCAGGAATTTTTCACAGTTCCATCTTCTTAAGTGAAGATTCAGTTGGCTGTCCTTTTCCCTCCCCTCTAAAGTTTTTTAGGCCTACAGAGTGTTAAATAATATGTATTTTGACTTTTTTTCCTGGAGTCTTGTATATTTATAGTTTTCTATATAAGCTGTAGTATCTTCATGAAGACCAAGGCTCAAACTTACTGTGCTTAAAAAACAATTCTCATAGGATTATTATTTTCATGGTATTTTCTTCCATAATATCTCATTTTTTAAAAAAGGTTCTTTATGAACTTAGTGTCCATTGTCATGCAATGTTATTTTTTTCCATTTTTCCCCTCTAATTTTGGAATTTCTGATCCTGGGAAAGAGAAATAAAATGTCAAGTTCTATGAGAACTTGGTTCATTTACAGATTTCACTGAAGAAAGAAAAATTAAATTGGTCTTATGTAGTCTTCAAGTGTATATTTAAAGAGGTCTTTTTGTATTAGCTTTACTGTCACTTCAGTTCCTTTATTATGTGTGTTTGATGTTTTTTCCTATTAAAATACCAGAGATATGGAGATATTTTGCACTTTAGCCTTGATGAAAAGTACAAGATATGTTCAAAGCTTCCCTAATTCTTTTCTTCTTGGTAGCCATGAAAGTTTCAAGAATAACATGGCACATAGAACTAACTAACAACTGGAAAAAAAAAGTTTTCTTCCGTTTGAAAAGTGTGTTCAGCATTTTGGGTGGCCCTATCACTTTATAAATTTGGTGCTCTGCTAATCACACACTAGAGAAGCAAGTTAAAGGAGCTTGAGCCCTGCCCTAATGAGAGATTATTTTGTAGAAGAATGTGAGCAAGTAGGGTAAAGTCATTTTGTTCTTAATTTAGTTTTATATTTAGGGACAGTGTTGGGCTTTTAGAGCCAGAAGGCTTTATGACGACAGATCAGAAATAAGATTGACTTGTGTGTTGCTTTTCATCACTGTCCTGATTCCAGGTATGTTTCCAGGTTTATAATTATCACAGTATTTACAGAGACTTGATTGCATTGAGAAATTAACCTCAAAGGGTTTTTTTTTTTTTTTTTTTTTGCCAGCCAGGGTTGAGTAGTCCTCCAGTTCCATTGTAACTAAATAACCTGTCTAGACATTGTAAATATTTATTTGTCATTTTTGACAGATTGGGGCCAGCTTGATGTTTTAAATCTTCAGTCCAATATGAAAACTTATAGGCTCATTAAATTTTTTACTGTCTTACTGAAAATATTTCAAATCTGTTTTTATAGTTTTATTGTGCCGTGAAATTTGAAGACCACCAAAAATCAAGGGAAATTTTGTATTCAATTCCTTTTCTGGTGTAATGTTAAGTTGTATAGATTATTAATGCATGTCCACTGCATATAACCCTGGTTTTGTGATATAACTGCTTAGATTTTATTCGTGATATTAGATTAGTGGTTGCATTAAATAACTAAATTCCCATTGTGATTAATTGAAATTTTGTCTTGAAGCAGAAAATTATTTGTGAATATAAGCTTTGTGCTTAGAGTGTATGTGTTTCTCTCTGTTGGTATGGGAGGATGTAAACTCTGCGTCGTTAGTGAATTCGTTAGATGTGTAATTCTTTGCAAAATATAATAGGTATTTGGTAGAGCACTGAGTGTAGTGTGTGTGTGTGTGTGTGTGTGTGTGTGTGTGTGTGTGTGGTGGGTGGGTACTCTTTACCATCACCACCAACCCAAGGTTTTGTAACTCTTTATCTAAGTAACTTGTATACCCACTCTTTCAATTGAAGAACAAAAGGCTCACCAAATGAGGTAAGGGCCTTTAAGATACATTATCATTTTAAAATTTATTATAGTAAAATATACATAACCAAATTTATCATTTGATAAATCAGTTGCATTAAGTACATTCACAGTGTTGTGTACATCACTGCTATCTAGTTTCACAACTTTAAATTCATCATCCCAAACAAACTCTGGATTCATTAAACAGTAACTCCCCATTCCTTTCCCCACCCTCATCCCTCAAGCCCTTGGTAACCTTTATTGTTTCTCTCTTTGAAGTTGACTATCTTAGGCACCTTTTATAAGTGGAGTCATGTAATATTTGTCCTTTGTGTCTGTCTTATTTCATTTAGCATGTTTTTAAGGTTCATCCATGTTGTATATTTATGTTGTATTTTGTTTATCCATTTATCTTTGGATGGACTAAGATTGATGGACACTTTTTGCTGTTCGAATAATGCTACTTGTACATTTTTGTACAAGTATCTGTTTGAGTCCCTGTTTCAAATTCTTTGAGTATATACCTAGAAGCACAGTTGCTGGAATATACAGTAATTCTATGTTTAATTTTTTGAGAAACCCCAAACCATTTTCCCCAGGGCCTGCACGGTTTTATATTCTCACCAGCAGTGTACTGGGATTCCAGTTTCTCCACATTCCCACCAACACTTGGTATTTGTTTGTTTTTTAATAGTTACCCCAATGAGGGTAAAGTGTTATTTCATTGTGGTTTTGATTTACATTTCCCTAAAAGCTTGTGATTCTAATCTTTTCATATGCTTATTGGCTGTTTGTGTATCTTCTGTGGAAAAATGTTCATATCTTGCTCATTTTTAATTGGGTGGTGATTTGTTGAATTGTGGAGTTTTTTAATCTATTATCAGATATACGATGTAGAAATACTTTGTCCCATCCTGTGGGTTGCTTATTTATTCTCTTGGTAGTGTCCTTTGGTGCACAAAATTTCTAATTTTGATGAAGTCTAGTTTGCCTATTTGTGTTGTTTTCATTGTTGCCTATGCTTTTTGTGTCCTGCCTATCCAAGAAAGCATTATCAAATCAGTGTTAGGAACGTCTTATATATGTTTTCTTCTAAGAGTTTTATTTATAGATTTAGCTATTATATGTAGGTATTTGATCCATTTTGAGTTTTGTGCATGGTAAAAGGAAAGGATTCAGCTTTGTTGTTTGCTTTTGGATATCCAGTTTTTCCAGCACCGTTTGTTGAAAAGACTGCCATTTTCCCATTACATTGTCTTGGCAGTCTTACTTGAGATTAGTTGACTGTATATGTGAGGGTTTATTTCTGGGCTCTGTATTCCACCTGGTCTATATATATGATTGTCCTTTTGCCAGTACCACACTGTTTTGATTACTGTAGCTTTGTTGTAAGTTTTACATTATAATTTAAAATTCTTTGAACCCTGTGAAGGTCATGTTTCCCTCGTACATTTTAGGAAATTGAGGGTCAGGATTCTGATTTAAATATCTAAACATGAAATAATTGAAATGCTAGATGAGAAAAGGTGTCTTTTTAAAATCCCCTCACATTTCTACTTAGAAATACTTGCTTTTATAAAAATAAAATAGAAACATAGTTATAAGAAAGGAATATTTGCATGCAGTTGTTGTCACTATAAAAATTACTTCCTTGAGAACACTTCTAAATTAACAGAGTCAGGCCTCTGAAAATCTGTTCTTCCATAAAAATGATGAGAACACTGTGAAAGTTGTCAAAATTAAATTTTTCAGAACTCTGAAACTGAACTAAAGGCTTTCAGTAATCTGAATATTTATCAGTAATAAAAACTGTAAGTTCCATAGCATTAGAGATTGCTCTACCTTTTCCCCCTACTTCTGGATAGCCTTGAAAAGGAATAGCCTTGCAACTATGGTAGCAGTGAAAAATCTGCAGCCTTGGAACCCCTGGAATGGGCTTAAAGCTCCCTAAAAAGCCCATCCCAGAGAATCATCACTATTTGACTTGTCTGGTCCTTCACTGAATAGCTCAAGTCCCTGAACTTGTCTTTATTTGATCTAACTCTGCCTGTGTGTACAGAGCTCTATCTACAGCCTGTTTGTTAAAAATAGCTTCAGTTGTTCAGCATTAGCAGTGTTTCGAGGCAGTGATACCAATTGGGACTAAAAAGAAGGTGGCCAAAAAAATAACAGGAAAAGCTGAGGAATGACATGTTCGTGTAGGACTTTGAAAAGCTTCAGCATATTCCTGTGAATATCGAAGGCTGCATGCATGTGCAAGGCCATATGCATCCCCAAGGGGGAGAAGAAGTCGTCACTGATTGTACCTGTGGCACAACATGAGCCTCTGCAAGCAGGAAGTGAATACTAAGGTCGAGTTGGGAAAAAACAAAACAAAACTACATGTTGTGGGTTGGAGGCCTATCCCAACACGTTTCCAGAGCACTTCAACAGGGCCGAGGGAGTTATGCCATTGTTTCAAGGCATTTAAGCATTAGCATTAGCTGACCTCTAAATTAATGAAGTAGAATATAGTGATCACACACAGCAAGAATGCAGTGTGTTATAAGAATTAATCCAGGAAGGTCACCCGACCTGCATTGTTTTAAATGTCTAGTTTTCAACACAAATTTACAACATATGTGAAGAAGTAGGAAAGAGTGAAGATACCCAGATGTTGGACTTACTAAACAAAGACTTTAAGTTCGTGTCTAAAAACATGTCCAAGGAACTAAAAGAAACCATATCTTAATAAGTAGATATGAGAACAAATGAGAATAACAGTAAAGAGGTAGAAATTATGGTAAAACCACCATAGAGAAATTCTGGATTGAAATAATATAGTGAAATAAATTCATAGAAAATCCTGGGTGTCTGGCTGGCTTAATCAGTAAAGCATGTGACTCTTTTTTTTTTTTTTTTTTTTTAATTCAGGTCTTTTTTTTTTTATTTTTTAAAGATTTTATTTATTTATCAGAGAGAGAGAGTGGGAGAGAGCGAGCACAGGCAGACAGAATGGCAGGCAGAGGCAGAGGGAGAAGCAGGCTCCCTGCTGAGCAAGGAGCCCGATGCGGGACTCAATCCCAGGACGCTGGGATCATGACCTGAGCCGAAGGCAGCTGCTTAACCAACTGAGCCACCCAGGCGTCCCAAGCATGGGACTCTTGATATCGGGTTTGTGAGTTCAAGCCCCACATTGTGCATAGAGCTTACCTAAAAAAATTAAAAACAGAAGGGCTAACAGATTTGAACTGGTAGAAATATTCAACAAATGAGAACACAGTCCAGGGACGCCTGGGTGGCTCAGTTGGTTAAGCAGCTGCCTTCGGCTCAGGTCATGATCCCGGTGTCCTGGGATCGAGTCCCACATCGGGCTCCTTGCTCCGCAGGGAGCCTGCTTCTCCCTCTGACTCTGCCTGCCACTCTGTCTGCCTGTGCTCACTCTCGCTCTCTCTCTATGACTAAATAAATAAAATCTTAAAAAAAAAAATTAAAAAAAAAATGAGAACACAGTCCAATTGAGAGTATCCTATCAGAAAAAGAAGGGGAGAATGCTGCAGAGACCTGTGGGACACCCATCAAGTGCATAATGAGAGTCCTAGAAGGAGAGGAAGAAGAGGGGCTCAAAACTCATTATTTTAAGAAATTGTTAAAAAATTTAAAAATTTGATGAAAACAATCTGCATATCAAAGAAGCTCAACAAATGCTAAATAAATAAGACTCTTGTAAGCAGCAAGAGGAAAGTAATTAATCACATACAAGGGATCTTTAATACAACTAATAGCTTCCTTATGAGAAGTCAGAGGCCAGAAGGTAGTGAATGACAGACATTTAGAGTCATGAAAGAAAAAGTCAACTAAGGGGGTACCTGGGTGATTCAGTCGGTTAAGCCACTGCATTCAGCTCAGGTCATGATCCCAGAGTCGTGAGATTGAGCCCAACATCAGGATCCCTGCTCAGCAAGGTGTTTGCTTCTTCCTTTCCCTCTGGCCCTCCCCAGGTGTCCCAGAGATGAATTATATTTTATAATGATAAAAGAGTTCACCAGGAAAACGTAATAATTATAAACATATTCAAACAACAGGACCTTAAAATCCATCAACGATGCAAAAACTGGCATAATTGAAGGGAGAGATTGACAATAATAGTTGAAGATGTTAATACCTGTTGTCATGGGGGACAGTTCACCTGGGCAGAACATCAGCAAGGAAAGAGAAGACTTGAACAACACATAGTAAAACGAAGTAGACCTAACATACTTGTAGCATACTTCACATGACGATAGCAGAACACGTGGAATGATCTCCAGTGTGGACAGGTTTACATCAAACAAGTCTTGGTAAACTTAAAAAAATACACATGCAGGTACACAACATAGCAGCGTACAGACTGGCTATAATGGAGTGAATTTAGAAATAATAGCAGAAGGAAATTTGGTTAACTCACAAATGGAAATTAAACAGTACTCCTAAAAAATACCAGAAAAAGTAAAAAAATAAACTAGGAATACTTCAAAGTGAATGAAATGAAGATGTGGCATTCTCAAACTTACAGAACAAAGCTAAAGCAGTGCTTAGAGGGAAATTTATAGCTGTGGATATGTATATGAACAGAAGATCTCAACATAACCTTCTACCTTAAAACTGTAAAGAGCTAAAGTTGCTTCCAGCTTAAATATTTAATGATGCATTCTTTTTTTTTTTAAGGTTTTATTTATTCATTTGACAGAGATCACAAGAAGGCAGAGAGGCAGGCAGAGAGAGAGAGAGAGGAGGAAGCAGGCTCCCCACTGAGCAGAGAGCCTGACGGGCTCGATCCCAGGACCCTGGGATCATGACCCAAGCCGAAGGCAGAGGCTTTAACCCACCGAGCCACCCAGGCGCCCCTTAGTGATGCATTCTTACACTTACAAATAGAATGTCTTTATATCACAGGTGATTTGTTTATTTGGTGTAAAACTTAAGACCCTTTTGAATATAACTATTCATTTCCTTCCTATTAAATTCTCCCCTAGTTGCTCTACTTTTGGAAATTTAAAGCTAGAAATCGAAATTTTCTAATTATAATTAGGAGTTGACTTCAGAAGTAAATTAGTTGTATATCTAAACTGGTTATTTTAGCAGATTGTAATTGGAGAGTTCTGTTCAGTTTAAGTCACGCTAAATTGTACACCCCTCAAAATCTTAAGTGATTTTTCTTTCATTATATATATAACATTTGCTACCAATTTCTACTTTATTTATTTAAATTTTTAAAGATTTTATTTATTTATTCGACAGAGAGAGATCCAAGTAGGCAGAGAGACAGGCAGAGATAGAGAGGAGGAAGCAGGCTCCCTGCTGAGCACAGAGCCCGATGCGGGACTCGATCCCAGGACCCTGAGATCATGACCTGAGCCGAAGGCAGCGGCTTAACCCACTGAGCCACCCAGGCGCCCCCAATTTCTACTTTAGATGGCTGTATTAGTTTGCTAGAGCTGTCATAACAAGTATCACATTACATCAAAATTTATTTTCTTACAGTTCTGGAGGCTTGAAATCCAAGACCAAAAGTGGTGGTGTTTCTTTAGAGGCCTCTCTCCTTGGCTTATATATGGCATTTTCTTCCCTTGTCTTCACATGTTTCCCCGTGCATGTATATGTCATAAGATACCAGTCGTATCCGATCAGGGCCCAACCTCAAAGACCTCATTTAATCCAAACTACCTCTTTAAATAACCCTATTTCCACATTCTGATGTACTCAGGGTAAGATTTAAACATGTTTTGGAGGTGCCTGGGTGGCTCAGTGGGTTAAGCCGCTGCCTTCGGCTCGGGTCATGATCTCGGGGTCCTGGGATCGAGTCCCGCGCCGGGCTCTCTGCTCAGCAGGGGGCCTGCTTCCCTTCCTCTCTATCAGCCTGCTTCTCTGCCTACTTGTTATCTCTGTCTGTCAGATAAATAAATAAAATCTTAAAAAGTCTGTCAGATAAATAAATAAAATCTTAAAAAAAATAAACATGTTTTGGAGAGATAAATATTATTATGGGCTTAGACACAATTTAGACAATTCCTAAGGTAAAGATGAAAGCATACTATATTCTAAATTAATCTCTTAGCAAAAAATAAGATAGCTAAATTTTATTTGGTGACCAGTAATAAAAATACACTGAAGGAGGTACTGTTTAAATGGCAAAAGATATTTGCTAAAAATATACTTCTCTTTAGTCTGTGGATTAAAATGTAAACTGCCCAGTTTAAACCAAACCCCACTAAGATGATGCCAAAGGAATAATTTTTCTTAAATGAATAAATTTGACAGGTCAAAGGCAAGGATTGTTGAGATAGATGGTAGATGTTAGTTATCAGCACATTGGGAAGTTAGGTGTTCTTACACGGATGATGAACAGTTGATGGTTACTGATGTATAGAATGAAACAAGATCGGGTGCCTGGGTGGCTCAGTGGGTTAAGCCTCTGCCTTCACTTCAGGTCATGATCTCAGGGTCCTGGGATCGAGCCCCGCATCGGGCGCATCGGGCTATCTGCTCAGCGGGGAGCCTGCTTCCTCCTCTCTCTCTCTCTGCTTGCTTGTGCTCTCTCTCTCTCAAATAAATGAATAAAATCTTAAAAAAAAAAAAAGATAAAAACATCACAAAAGGCTTAACGATTGGAGACTTTGCCTTACTGGAAAGACTAGTGTGGAAAATGGGCGTGAAAATGAGGTAGGTTAATGGTGTGTCTAAGGAGTATTGGGACCCACAGAAACTTTCCTTTACTACCAGATCACGATTCACTGATCCAGCCAAAGAGGAGCAGTAAGTTCTCTACAGAAAATAAACCAGAGCTGCGTGAGACTTGGGATACGAGCATAGTGGAGACGGTCTCATAATTATGGTGCGATGATTGCTCCCTTTTAACAGAAAGTCCCCAGAATGCTGCCATTGTAGTTTGCAGTGATTTTGCTATTAGTCAAAAATAACTATCCTGGGAGAAAATGGAAATGAAACTGAAGTGCATCTGCATAGATAATTAATGAGTATAAAATACAGTGGTTCAAAGGGTTTCAGTTAGAAAAGATACAGTAGGTCAGTGGTTAACTATAATTTTGTAATCTGTACCAGAATTTTCTATAGGACTGCCTTTGGTGAAGTTACATTTAAACTTTCATGTATGTATTTCCTTTACTAAAGACAAATCACCAAGTGGCTGAAAGCCTTGGCACTGAGGTCATCCTGATGATACTGGATCCTGGCTCTTCCACTTGCCAGTTTTAGAACACCATTGGGTAAATGAATCTTGCTTAGCCTTGCTATAAATTATAGGATATAATCTGTGTAAAAACAACACTGTGTCATTCTAAGTCTCATATGAATATATAAGGTATTGCAATTAATATGCCACTTAGGAAATATTTTTGCTTGGCAAATCTTATTCTCTGGCCTACATGATCTAGAACTCTCCTTCCATTTCAGTTGCATGAAGTAGGTTGAAGGAAGTTTGCAGTTTGGGGTTCATATACACAGTTTATTCACATTTTAAAGTTAACAGTTTTATCTCCTCTTCAGAGCTAGTAAAGGATCTTGGGCTAGAAGAGGGGTTGGTGCTTTCTGGGTGGGGAAAGGAGGGTGGCCGCAAAGAAAGGGTCATGTCATGCTGCTGGGGAGGACACGGCGCTACAGACAAACGGAGACTTTTTTTTTTTTAAAGATGTTCAGTCTTTAACCTCTCGTGGGCTTTTGTTAATTCCCTGAGGGAAAGTCAGTCTCCATCGAGACTAAAACTGTGAGATGTTCACTTGCAACCTCCTCTGTAGCTTTAAGGCTGAGCTACTTGAAACTGCTCCTGTAAATGGCCTGGATTTGCTATGTTGCTCTCTTTCAAGCCAGAGTAGAGACACTGGTCAGGAAACAGAAGCATTTCTTTTTCTTTCTTTTCTTTCTTTCTTTCTTTCTTTTCTTTCTTTCTTTCTTTCTTTCTTTCTTTCTTTCTTTCTTTCTTTCTTTCTTTCTTTTTTTTTTTTTTTTTTTTTTAAAGATTTTATTTATCAGAGAGGGAGAGGATGCACACAAACAGGGGGAGCAGCAGAGGAAAAGGGAGAAGCAGACTCTCCACTGAGCGGGGAGCCAGATGCAGAACTCGATCCCAGGACCCTGGGACCATGACCTGAGCCGAAGGCAGATGCTTAACCAACTGAGCCACCCAGGTCCCCCAAACAGCAGTACTCTGAGAACTGGAATGAGAATTTGGGGAAGGTTTGGATGAATGAGTTTCCTAAATTCCTGACTTCACGGAGCCTCACTTAAAATGGAAGAAACCCCTTGGATGTCTGGTGCTTTGGCAGGTGACCCCTAACCTCACTTTAAGGAGTTTCCTTGAAAAAGCTATTCATTTGCCTGCAGGATAGAGTCAGATTCCTGCGTGTCCTTGGAACAAGTACAAAGTGTGATCTGAAAAAATGCTGTCTTGATCAAATATACTAATGATACATGGAATATGCCTGTGTAAATAAATTATGTTGGATCTTGCAGGAACCTAATTTTAATTGGGTTAAATTATCGGTATGAATATACTTGTACCAGAAATTTTGGTTCAGTTTGTCAGCTGGAACAGCAGGATGTTACTGTTTACTTGGTTGAAAGAAAAACTCAGCACTGGCTCATCTAAATTAGAGGTAAGATGCTAGAAATTCTTTAATCTAATGTAGAGAAAGGAAATCAAATATTTACAGGAATGTTGGGGAGGATGTATTATATTATAGGTATCTCCTCACCTATTGTCTTACTATATGTCTTCGGAGAGCCTGGTCATCTCTTTACACAGGTACTGGGAAATGTGAACAGAGCTTCCTTGAAAAGCTTTCTAGTATGTCGACTGGCCAGGGACGTCTGTGGAAGAGGCTTCTGTTGAAACGGACATCCTCATTCACTGGCCATTGCCCAGGCAGCACTCTGTCAGAAACCTAGTTCCCTTACCTGCTAGGCCAGAAAGGTGGACATAATTTTAGTTACTGTAATAGGCAGTAAAAGACTGACCAGATGATCAGTATAGTCTGACAGTGATTTTTTTTGACCTTGGCTAATTGATCATGTGAGCCAAAGGGCCAGAGTGGTTTAATTTATATAACTGAAAACTACCGGTCTGATCTGAGCCTATTACTATGTTTTAAAAATTATTTAAAAAAAAATTTAAGTTCAATTAATATGAAACGTATTCTTAGTTTCAGAGGTAGAGTACAGTGATTCATCAGTCTTTTATAACAGCCAGTGTTCATTACATCACGTGCCCTTAATGTCGTCACCCAGTTACCCCATCGCCCACACCCACTTCTCCCTCCAGCAGCCCTGTTTGTTTCCTATGATTTAGGGTCTCTTAACAGTTTGTCTCCCTTTCCAATTTTGTCATGTTTTTTCTCTTCCTCTATAATCCTGTTGTTTTTTAAATTACATGTATGAGTTAGATATATGATCATTATCTCTCTCTGATTGTCTTACTCCGCTTAGTATAATCCCCTCTAGTTCCATCCATGTCATCTCAAATGGCAGGATTTCATTTTTTGATGGCTGAGTAGTAGTCTATTGTGTGTGTGTGTGTGTGTTTATGTGTATATACACATTATGGTTTCACACACACACACACACACACACACACACACACACACTCCTTTACCCATTCATCTGTTGGACATCTGGAGCCATTATATTAGTCATTATCCCTTAGCAATTCCCAGGCCTGATGTAATTCATATTCCTAGAGCACTGTGGTGAAGCACCCTGCCGTAACCCCACAAGGATGTAATATCTATCTTCCTCTTAGCTTTCTTCAAAGTAACTTGTGACCATTTACCAGAGCAGTTATGCACAGAGGAAAGAAATTCCTAGGCCTTTAGGATTACTAAACTGGTCTCCAGTTCTGCTTTCTGGAAACCAGAATAGGATACGTTTATTCAGAGCAGAATCTGACTGAACTCAAGTGATAAATGGAGTTTTAACACAATTCCACCACCCTGGCTCCAAACCCATTTCTTTCCTTCTCCTGCTATATCCTGAGTGTATGGTTAGTAGTAATGTAAGTGACTAGCAGAGTCAGCCTACTGATTTCCTGATGGTAGAGTAAAAACTGCTTTCTTGTGTTAATCAGATTTTAATGGAGGGATGTAATTCATGTTCACCTGACAATGCAGTCAGCATTTGTGTGCCCCAGGCTACTACAGTTGTTATGGAAGTGAACAAAGTGCTAATGTAGCATTACTTGGAATTTTAAAATTATTTCCTCTTTAGGTTGATGCATTACCTTAACAGACTTACTAACTACTTCCCACGGCAGTTTCTTTGGAAAATTTCCCTGTGTATGTGAAATTAATACAGACATTTTTAAAATAATAGTAATTAATATATTCTGATATCACATTAGGCACCTAGCCTAAACCCCAGCTTTATCACTGATCAAAATGTTATGCTGATAAGCATTTAGCAAGCGGAGACTGATACTCAGTTTAATAATATGTAGTAAATCAGATGGTCAAAGTGTTGGTTTACATTCTGGATTTATAGTAATTTTTAACTATATAAACAAAAATAATAACTTTATTTTTGTGCTCATTTGTGAGTAATAATTTGAACTGGCAAGAATTAGTTTTTTTATGGTCATTAGAGAAAATAACTTGCACTTCACCTATACCTTTATTTTAGTAAAACATGATTCTGTTAATGGGAGAAAAGAAAAAAAAAATACCCAGCTGTAACTACGCTGTAATAAGGAGATTTTTTTTTTTTTTTTAAATTTCTGCTAATATACTATGTTAACCTTGTTAACCTCACTCCCTGGATTTTTGTATATGTGTTATGGGTGGTTTTTGTTTTTGTTTTTTTTAAGATTTCATTTATCTGAGAGTGAGCAAGCATAAGCGGGGAGGGAGGTGTGTGTGTGAGAGGGAGAAGCAGGCTCCTGGCTGAGCCCAGTGTGTGGCTGGATCCCAGGACCCGGGATCAAGACCTGAGCTGAAGGCTTCACTGATGAGGCACCCGGGCACCTTTCAGTTCTAACTCCCTCTTCCATCCCCGAAGCCAGTAATACTTGTAAGAAGTTACTTCCTCTCAGAAGTACTTCAGGGTAAATACGATTAAGTCCTTGAGACAAAAAATCTAAACTTTATACCAAATTCTTTTATATCAAAACTCTTACATTCACATGAAGCAAGAACAGTATTTATTAATGGAGTTTCCACTAATTTTCATAGTCCTGTTAGCCTGGGCTACTTGTTATACAAAAAAAGGAAGCACATACACACACCCGAAAACAAATCTATCCCTCCCCCCACCAAAAAAATCCTCACTTCATAAGTTCATAAGGTGACAAGTTTTACTTCTGAGAGGTAGCACAACCAAGCAAATGAATATTGTACGTGCGCTAACTGAGGCACTTGAGATCACCCCATTTAATTTACAGCAAAACCTCTCCTCTTCAGAATTTCAGTGCTTACGAAGAATTACTGTATTAGAACAATGGTCTCAATTTACTTGACAAAATCTTACTGACTTGATCCTCTAGACCTTAACTTGGAAGAAAAATGTATTTCTATCTCAGGCAAGAATTTAGATTCTCAAAAGCTACCGATAAAAGATCAGTGTGGAAAGAAGTATGATTTCTTAAAATTGGGAACATATTTTAGCTTTGTAATTGTGAAATCGCATTAGTGATCATGAAAAAACATTGTTCTGTTCAGGGTAATTTCATATGTAAAAGGCTCCTGGCTTCATTTTGTGAGCTACAAACAGAAAAAGATATGAATCAGCTTAAGTAGACATGTGATTAAGAACAGTAAAGGATGGCTTCCATAACAGACATAAAATTGCTAACACTTTGCAAGTGGAAGTTTTCTGAGTTACTAAATGGTAGGGTGATCTCAGTCATAAACTTGGCTTCATATGAAATGTTTTCATTAAAATTTTCAGTTTTCTTTACAGTAAGAAAAACCTGGAAAGCATAGCTCCCAAACTAGCTAAGTTAGAAACTGCTAATTTTCTGAATGAAAACAGCACTGTTTTTATTTTTACACCACTGAGTTGAAAGAATAGAAAAAGAGCTACAGTTGGTATAGAGAACTCTTAGGCCATCTATACAGACATCTGAGTAACTCTTCTCTACATTTACCATCTTCTGCAACTGCTTGCTTCTGCTTTGTCATTCACAGACATTTCAACCCTGTCAGCTACTGTATCTTCGGAGGCTGACTGGACATGGCCCTCCGACTGTCCTCCAGTGTAGGTAGGGGTGCTGTACTTTAAAAGGATCGATTTAAACTGCATCAGAGGCGCGTCTGTACGAACACCCATGGGGTCAAAATGAGTTCGGCTTACTCGAAAGCCTGCTTGAGAAAGATAGCACAAAAACTTTTTTAACCTGCAGAAGGAAAGGAAAAAAAGAGAGATTTTGTACCTTACTTAAATCACAATGTCATTAAAATAGCAAATATACATTTTGCCATCCACTGGCTTTGTCTTACTTTGGCATATTCATTCCTTTAATGCTGTGTCTGTGGATGTTGTAATAAAAGGGAGGATGTTCAGAACTGACATCAGTCTTTGGCCTTTTAGCTGAAGTTGTGATTGTTTCATTACCTTTTCTCTTTCCTGAAACATACATATATACACAAAATCAGATACGATACCTTTATAATGACTTTTTGGCCTGATATTTTCTATCATGAAAGGTTTAAATGTTAATCAGTTTTAGAATAATTTTAGAGCTATAGAATAACTATAGAGATGAGTCTAATTCCCTTAATCTGTACATAAAAAAGGCTCAGAGACTTTAAATATTTTTAGAACTTAGGTTTTACTTTAGAACTTACGTTTTACCTTTCTTTAAAAAAGATTTAAGACACCTCTGCTGAAGGTGAGTAGCTTGGCTGAATTTATACAATGAACAGAAGTACAACGATGCTCTTAAATCTAATGCTTTTTGCAATGTACAATAATACCTTTAACCTCCGACAGAGAAATTAAGTAGAAGAGATCATTTTTAGAAAATCAGTTGAAGATGCCAACTGAAAGTGACTGGTGGGAAGAGCATATAGTAGTTATTAAACTCAAGTTATTAAACTCTTTCTAAATATATATGTGTATATATACACACACACAGTGTGTGTGCGCGCGTGTGTGTGTATAAAGATTTATTGGGGGGAGAGAGCAGCGTGAGGGGCTGAGAGAGCATCTCCAGCAGACTTCCTGCTGAGCATGGATGGAGCCTGACACGGGGCTTGATCTCATGACCCTGAAATCATAACCTGAGCTGACACCAAGAGTCAACGCTTGACTGACTGTACCACCCAGAAGCCCCTAAGTTGTCTTTTTAAAAAGCAAAACAAAACCTTAGACTTTACAGCACTGACATTATAAATCTTAAAATCCTTTTGAAAGGAATCTGCAATGCCTAATACAACCATATTTTGAAGTGCACATATCTCAAATTGTGAGAAGGGCCATATAGTATATTCTTACAGCTAAGGAACAAAGTCTTCTAGTTAATGAATGGAATTCTTATAAACCATATGTTAAGGGGTGCTTGGGCCCCGTCAGTTAAGTGTCTGCTTTTGGCTCAGGTCGTCATCTTCGGGTCCTGGGACTGAGCCCTGCATCAGGCTTCCTGCTCAGCAGTGAGTCTGCTGCTCTCTCTCCCTCTGCTCATTCTCTCAAATAATTAAAATCTTTAAAAAAAATCATGCTGATGAGAAAATTTAAAAGAATAATTTGGTCTTAGTTTGGTTCACATGGTTCTTCAAAGTCTTACAGTTCCTTCAAGGGGGATCACTACATATTAGAGATGTGAACAAGTGCATGTTAATAGAAATTCTGAACAGTGCAAAGGACAGATAAACAAGTTTTACTATAACTGTATTGTCTGTATAATAAAAAGGCATTTTAGAGTACGGCACCAAAGCAATCTGTTCTCTTCCTGCCCTTTTACTATCTGCACTTTTGCACTGATAAATATTTACATACACACACATATACATACATACTTACCTTGTGCAATGTAGTTATCTGTTGTGGTATCGTCTGTAGTTTTAATAAACACACCATATTCTTCTAAAAGCAAATAGGAAAGGAAAATATTTTACAGACTAACATTAGCAATTTGAAGTTTAAATAAAAGCTTAGTAAGTTCTATCCACATTGTTTTTATGAAATACATGAGATTCTTTGGTAAACAGACTGTAAGAATTAGATTTTTTAACTGTGTAACAGTAATTGCTACTTCTAATGACTTACGAGAATACTAGAATGTCTAATAGTCCCATTCTTGTATCAACAGCCTGATAAAACTACAAAAGCCTATTTACACTAAAGAGAAAATAAAGGACAAAATAGCCTTAATGAGTAATAAGTATAAACAACCTTCGTGTCTCTATGGCTATTATGTAAATTTCTGGCCACACTAATCTCAATTACCTAAGGTTTCTCCTTCTAGAAACAAGATAGAGGCTAATAAAATCACAACAGACTTTTAGTTTTTTTAATCTACTAAAATTAGAGAAAAATACATATTTGTATCTTCATAAAACCATTATTCATTTCAGGCCCTGAATACAAATTAGTCACCTTGCTTGTTGGGATTTGAAGGTGCATGAACTGAAAACTGACTTTGAGGAGTACACTCTGATTCAAAGATTAATGTCTTTATTAGGGTTTGAATGTCATCTAAACCATGGTGAAAAGATTCAAAGAGCATTCTTTTGAGGAATCCAGTATTGAAAAGGGAACTTGACCTGAAAAAAAGAAAAAATATGGAGAAATGGGTATGAAAAATGTCTATTAAAAAAGTATAATTTAACTATGAGATATATTATTAGTTATAGGATGGAGAAAATGGTGAAATTAAAAAAAAATTATGATTTAATTTAAAATTATTTTCTGTTTTTCCCACTCCTTTTATCATGTTAGTTCTCTAATGGGATTAGTCATGGGAATTTCATTCAAAGTAAATCAACAAAGGATTTACTGAACCCTCATGTAAGGTGTAAGGTGTAGAGCCCTGTGGTACATGGGGACACGGAGGGGAAACCAAAGTAGAAAATAGTGTTTGCCATGTAACAGCCTATAAATCTAGACAGACACATAGTGTGATACAGAAGTTTTCACAATGCATCTTCCTGTCAGTAAAATCTTAATCCAATGTGTATATGTAGGGCGGAGTGGGCAGGAGGAGATATAGGAGGAGCATCAGATGTTGTAATGGTGATTCATTAAAAACATGGCACAAGGGTAAGTCTGATTTGCTTCCCATTTGAGAAGCACAGGTGGAACAGACAGAATCTAAATTCCAAGTCAGATAAACCTAGATTTTCATGCTGGCTCCACCACTTACTACCTACGGAGCTGGAGTAATTAGTGCTTTTGAGTCCCTTATTCCTCATTATAAAATAGGAAATAAAACTTCTCAGACTTGTTTTGGGAACTAATGAGATGACACACATAAAATCCTTAGTCTGAGGTGTATCCTCAATGAATGAAAGTTATTATCATTAGGTTAGCAAATATATATGAAAGGATATATCATTTTAAAGTGTCAAATGAGGGGCGCCTGGGTGGCTCAGTGGGTTAAGCCGCTGCCTTCGGCTCAGGTCATGATCTCAGGGTCCTGGGATCGAGTCCCGCATGGGGCTCTCTGCTCAGCAGGGAGCCCACTTCCTCCTCTCTCTCTCTCTGCCTGCCTCTCCGACTACTTGTGATTTCTCTCTGTCAAATAAATAAATAAAATCTTTAAAAAAAAAATAAATAAAGTGTCAAATGAATTACCAATGTAAGATTTACTAAAATGGAACTGAGAATCTTGGGTTAAAGCATTAAGAGAGACTTCAAAGAACACAACTGAATCGGAGCTGGAGAAAGGGGAAGAGACTGCATAAGAGTAAAGACATGAACAATGGTTTTTAATGAGGAAATCCTACGACATGGTTTAGTGAAAAACAATGGTTCTAAGTGTACTGGTCGTTGACCCTCATGATTGTGTGACTGGCTTGCTGTTACTGCCCAATATGAGAGAAGACTATCGCATTTTGCTAGTTTGGAAAAGATCTAAATTTACAGTTTGAAGTACATTTTCTATCAAATGTGTATTGCCTCTGAACCACTATAAAGTTGAAAAATCCCAAGTTGGGGACCATCTGTATATTATTAGGCTTAAGCACATACCATAGAGGTCCAAGTTCTATTGCGGTCTTTCCCGGCATGCTTCCGTGACAGTTGCAGGGCAGCTGTCTATATGGGTTTTCTGAAAATATTATAAAAAGAAAAATCAAAGGAGAAATGATATTGTAAATAGTAACTTAAATTTATAATAATTTGCAGCCACTACATAATGAGGATCTACTATGTGCCAGGTATTATGCTGAGTATTTTACACACATTTAAAAATTTTAATCCTTACAACTCTCTGAAGCAGGTACTGTTAAAATCTCAATTATCCAGATCAGAGAATTAAAGCTTAAGAGAGGTCACAGAAATCTGTGTCAGATGGCTTATAAGAGGCATTACTTTTACTAGCTTTTTTCATCACTATGCTACGTGAAATAATTTCAGTAGGAGAAAATCCTTAGAAGTCCACAAGATACCCATTTAAAATCAGCTGATGGGAGGTATAATTTACATGCAATAAAATGTATACATGTTATGTGAAAAGGTTGATGAGTTTTAACAAATGGATATAACCATGTAACTAACATCCCATCAAAATAAAGACATTTCGGGCGCCTGGGTGGCTCAGTGGGTTAAGCCGCTGCCTTCGGCTCGGGTCATGATCTCAGGGTCCTGGGATCGAGTCCCGCATCGGGCTCTCTGCTCAGAGGGGAGCCTGCTTCCTCCTCTCTCTCTCTGCCTGCCTCTCTGCCTACTTGTGATCTCTCTCTGTCAAATAAATAAATAAAATCTTTAAAAAAAAAAATAAAGACATTTCTCATTAGTTGCTTCTTCTGCAATGGGAAGAAAACAAGTTACTCCCTAGACTTGATTCAGCCTATATTCAGCCCTATTACTCCCTAGGCTTGATTCTAGCCTATATTCAGCCCCCAAAATATAGACTAGAAGAATCGTAATTCAGTTTAAAGAACAATGAGAGGCCTTATATAACCCCAAGGAAATTGGAGAAATTGGACAAGTACTAGCATTATTCTTAGTTTCCCAAATGGGCTACTATGAACTGTTCAGTTCCCTAAGCCCTAGATTAGCATTATTTTAAATCATGCTCACTCACTAACTTCCCTCAGGCCATTCTTGGGTTATTCACTTTCTTGAAATGGCCTGATCTGATCAATCAGTCCTAGATATATCCACAATTCAGAATTATGGTGGGAGGGACATAGGTCTATAGCCATGCTATTGGACATCACTGTTATTCAAGGTGATTAAATGGGTAATGCACAGATGTGAGATCTTTAGATTTATTTGAAGGCTTCTTCCCTCACTGTTTTTACTAGATCTATTTTTCAGTATTATTTAACTCTAAGCCTTAAAGAATGTTATCATCAACATTGGATTCATTAAGAACTATGTTCCTCAAACATTATGTGAATATATCCAAGAAGTCTTCCCTCAAACCATTAAATAAGTAAATTATAAAACTATAGTCAGTATTACCCCAATTAGGACAATTTATATTTACAGTTCTGTCAGTTACACCTACTTACCACAGGTAGGCAGCACACACATGAATTTTTATTAGTCAGTTTGTTTCCTGATGCATTTATAAAATGCTCCCATTGTATCAATGTATGTTTTTTCCTAAACCTCTTGCCTAGGATTTCTCAGTGTTAGGCCAGCAATAGCAAATTTCCTCTTTGACAGGTCAGAACTATCATTTCAAGTCACCAGGAGCAAAAAATGAAAGGGTATATACCATGTCATCAGTATATAGGCTATGAAGACAATTCCAGATGAGGATTAAAAAAATACTCGGAGACTTCTATTTAAATGCAATAGATTGAACAGGTATGTTCTCTCTTCTATCCTTTAAAGCATTATTAAAATGAGAACAAAGAATAAAAGTCAAACCCAAGGATAAAATGGGAGCAGAGGTAACAAAAGATAGTAAGAGATGTCAATAAAATTTTCGAAGTGGAAATAAGGTACACAAGAGGATAGATGATTTAACAGGCCAGACAATGCTAAAGCTAAGCCTGAAATGGGCAGACAGTCTACCGATAACACAAGTAAGACCTCTAGTGCTGTGGGACCCCAGAAAGACCTAAGAATGGAAGGTACTGATCATCTTGGAAGATGGGTATGGGGCAGTAGTGCAAAAAAGAAGCCTGGCTGAAAATTTTTAAGGAGTTTGATTAAGACCTTTAAGATTTCTTTAATATCCACAATCAGACTTCTGTGCTTCCTCATTCCAAAAAATGAAGTTAATCTTAGGTGAGGCTGAACCATGGAGGACCTGGAACCAGAGGCATCAGTCACAGTTGAGAGATTTATGAAAAGAGAGGGATTAAGTAAAAGACATCATAAATGGTAAGACCTTCTAAGTCTCCTTTCCCAGCATGGCTCTAGAAAGCTGATGGAAGATTCAAAGATTACTCTAGAAAAACTTACCAATATAAGAGAAAAACCCTAATATATTCATTTTCATCTGGGGGATTCCCTTGTGAAAGGGCAGACTAGTGCCTTCTCATTGGAGTAAAATATATCAGTCTATAAGCCCTGACTCCAGTGCTTCCAAAAAACTTGCAGTGTGGAGAGATAACCAAGGACCATTAGACATTCGAGATGTACCATGACAGAGAACAAAATTACAACACAGAAAGAAATTGTTAGGAAACAGAAGAACTAAAACAAAATAACAGAAACAACAATACAAAACTGAACTGAAAAAATCTTCTCTCCCTTAAATAAAAATATGCCCAATTATAACCAATATTCTTAAAGAGCTATGATCTGATTAAAAGGAGAGTTGGAAAATAACAATCAGGGAAATCTATAAAGTAGAACCAAATGCCCATGAAATGAAAAAGACTGTCCAACTGGGGCCATATTCTACTATGGACTCTTCAGATCACTTAAGTCCCAGAAGAGTTATTTTAAATCACGCTCTCTCACTAACTTCCCTCAGGCCATTCTTGGGTCATCATTCACTTTCTTGGAATTCCCCTACTGGGTATTTCCTTAAAGAATAGTAAAACACTGGGCGCCTGGGTGGCTCAGTGGGTTAAAGCCTCTGCCTTCGGCTCAGGTCATGATCCCAGGGTCCTGGGATCAAGCCCCGCATCGGGCTCTCTGCTCAGCAGGGAGTCTGCTTCCCCCTCTGTCTCTCTCTGCCTGCCTCTCTGCCTACCTGTGATCTCTGTCTGCCAAACAAATAATCTTAAAAAAAAAAAAAAAGAATAGTAACACACTAATCTGAAAAGATACATGCACCCTTATACTTACTGCAGCATTACTTAGAATAGCCAAGATATGGAAGCAACCTAAGCGTCCATCAACAGATGAATGGATAAGGAAAATGTGGTATTTATATATATTCTTGCACAACGGAACATTATGCAGCCATAAAAAGGATAAGATTGTACCATTTAAGACAACAAGAATGGACCTAGAGGGTATTAAGCTAAGTGAAATAAGTCAGATTGAGAAAGACAAATACCATATGATTCCACTGAAGTGGAATCTAAAAAAATTTTTAAAAACCCCACCAATGAATAAACAAACAAAAAGCAGAGTTAGACCCATAAATACCGAGAAAAACTGATGTTTGCCAGAGGGAAGGGAGGATGGTTGAAGGGGAAAGGGAGATATAGTCCTCCAGTTAGGGAATAAGTAAATCATGGGAATAAAAGTCACAGCGTAAGAAATACAATCAGTGATACTGTAATACTGATGTAATGGGACAGACGGTAGCTATACTTGTGGCATAATGTAGAAATTTGTCAAGATCACTAAGTTGTACACCTAAAAAAATAACATTGTGTGTCAACTATACTCAAAAAAGAAAAATTGAAAAAAAAATGTGGTATATATGTGATAGAATATCATTCAGCCATTAAAAAGAGGGAAACCTTGCAATTTGTGACAACGTGAATGAACCTTAACGGCATTATACTTACTGAAATCAGAGAAAGAAATACTTTATGATCTCACTATACGTGAAATCTGAAAAAGTTCAACTCATAGTAACAGAATAGATTGGTATTTACCAAGACCCAGGGGTGGGGGAAATGAAGAGATGTTGGTAAAAGACTATAAACCTTCAGTTAAAAGATGATGTGGGGATCTAATAATATACAATGTGATTATAACAATGCTTGATTGTATCATTGAGATTTACTAGAGAGAGTAAATCTTAAGTATTCTTATTACACACACACACACACATGAAAGGAACTGTGAGGTCATGAAAGCATTAACCATTCATACTGTGGGAGTTCACTATACATGTACATGAAATCAGTGATACGCATTGTACACCTTAAAGAGTTCTTGTCAATTATATCTGAATAAAGCTGGTAAAAACATAGTAAGTTCCAAAGGAAGGACCTCGCCTCTGAAAGAAAAGAAAGAATACAAGAGTTAAGAGAAAAAATTTTCCAGGGCTGGATTAAGAGGACCCTAAGCTTACCTTATCCCATGGGTACAGTTAGAGAACACTTACGTATCACAAATAACCCAGAACACAACCCGGAGACTGGCAGAACAAACTCCACAACAAAAGGAAGAGAAGATGGGGCGCCTGGGTGGCTCAGTGGGTTAATGCCTCTGCCTTCGGCTCAGGTCATGATCCCAGGGTCCTGGGATCAAGACATACATCGGGCTCTCTGCTCAGTGGAGAGCCTGCTTCCCCCTCTCTCTCTGCCTGCCTCTCTGCCTAGTTGTGATCTCTGTCTGTCAAATAAATAAATAAAATCCTTAAAAAAAAAAAAAAGGTAGAGAAGAGGCCACACTGAAGAGGGTAGGAAGGGCAGAAATGTGGTGGAGAGCAAACCAGCATCCTCGTTGGACATGGGGAGGGAGCACTGGAGTGGAAATGGGAGAGAAACATTCTCCTACTGGGAGCTCACACAGGGAAGAGAGATACCTATAACATCTGGCTTTGAAAGGGAGAGGGGGGCTGAATTTCATGAGTTTTAGAACCAGTGGGGCTTAACGCCTGGCATTTTGAAAATCAGGAGGCTCAGTTCTGGGAAAGCCTGGAGGGCAACAGGAAGTTCAGACCCTGCCCATAAAGAGCCAGCCTGACAAAGCCCCCAGACATTCAGCAAAGAAGCAGCAATTTGAAAAATGCCCGGGACAGTGGGGAGGGAGAGTAGTTTACTCATTTCAGATCATGTTCTAGAGGGGCAGGGATTGCTAAGGGACTTCTCTAGGACATATTCCAAAAAAGGGAAAAAAAATCTTTTCCCCCTTTGAATCCCATGAATCCCTATCCCATGAATACTCTATTCAGCAAGGCTATCATTCAAAACAGAAGGTCAGATAGAGTTTCTCAGACAAACAAAAGCTGAAGGAGTTCATGACCACTGAGCCAGCCATACAAGAGATGTTAAAGGGGACTCTTGAGAAGACCGGACTGTAAATAAGAGTAAGAGATGTAGGAAACACCAAACCAATAAAAGCATATCTTTAAGGGGCGCCTGGGTGGCTCAGTGGGTTAAAGCCTCTGCCTTCGCTCTGGTCATGATCCCAGGTACCTGCGATCAAGCCCCGCATCGGGCTCTCTGCTCAGCAGGAAGCCTACTTCCTCCTCTCTCTGCCTGCCTCTTGCCTACTTGTGATCTCCGTCAAATTAATAAATAAAATCTTTTTAAAAAAAAGCATATCTTTAAAAATATAAGTATATCTTAGGGGCGCCGGGGGGAGTGCTCGGTGGGTTAAGCCTCTGCCTTTCGTCATGAGGTCATGGTCTCAGGGTCCTGGGACTGAGTCCCGCATCAGGCTCTCTGCAGAGCAGGGAGCCTGCTTCCCCCTCTATCTCTGCCTGCTGCTCTGCCTACTTGTGATCTCTCTCTCTGTCAAATAAATAAAGTCTATCTAACTATCTATCTATATCTTTAAAAATCAGTCAAGGGATTCACAAAATAAAAAAAACATAAAATATGACACTATATAGCTAAAATAGTGGAGAGAGAGGAGTAAAGAATGGGTTCAAACTTAAATGACCATCAATTTAATATAGACTGCTATATGCAGAAGATGTTTATACAGATCTAATGATGACCACTAATCAAAAACCACTAATAGATATGCAAAGAATAAAGAGAAAGGAATCCAAATATATCACTAGAGACAGTAAATTATGAAAAAGAGCAAGAGAAGGACCAGAGAAGTACAAAACAACTACAAAACAAGTACCAAAATGGCAATAAATACAAAATCTATTAATAATTACTTTCAATGTAAATGGACTAAGTTCTCCAATCAAATGAAATAGGGTGATGGAATCGTTAAAAAAATGAGATCTATATGCTGCCTACAAGACTCATTTCAGACCTAAAGACACATGCCAATTGAAAGTGAGGCGATGTAGAACATTTATCTTGTAAACAGATGTCAAAAGAAAGCTGGTGTAGGGGCGGCTGGGTGGCTCAGTGGGTTAAAGCCTCTGCCTTTGGCTCAGGTCATGATCCCAGGGTCCTGGGATCGAGCCCCGCATCGGGCTGTCTGCTCCGCGGAGAGCCTGCTTCCTCCTCTCTCTCTTTCTGCCTGCCTCTCTGCCTACTTGTGATCTCTGTCTGTCAAATAAATAAATAAATAAATAAATAAAATCTAAAAAAAAAAAAAAGAAAGCTGGTGTAGCAATATTTGTATTGAACAAAACAATTTAAAACAAAAACTGTAACAAGAGACACAGAATACTACATAATAATAAAGGGGACAATCCAAAAAGAAGATACAATAATTGTAAATATTTATGCAACCAACATGGGAGTACCCAAATACATAAAACAATAACATAAAGGAATGGGGCACCTGGGTGGCTCAGTGGGTTAAAGCCTCTGCCTTTGGCTCAGGTCATGATCCTAAGGTCCTGGGATCGAGCCCTGCATTGGGCTCTCTGCTCAGCGGGGAGCCTGCTTCCTCCTCTCTCTCTCTCTCTCTCTGCCTGCCTCTCTGCCTACTTGTGATCTGTCAAATAAATAAATAAACAAAATCTTAAAAAAAAAATAAAGGAACTGATAGTAATACAGTAATAGTAGGAGACTTCAACATCCCACTTACATCAATGGACAGATCGTACAAACAACAAATATATTAGGAAACCAAATCTAAATCCAACATATAGTCAAAGCATCATTCATCATTATCAAGTGGGATTTGTTGCCAGTATTGCAAAGATGATTCAATATTCACTAATCAATATGGTATATCACATCAACAAAAGAAAGGATAAAAACCATATGATCATTTTAATAGATGCAGAAAAAGCAACTGACAAAGTACAGCGTCCATTCATGATAAAAACCCTCAACACAGTAGGTTTAGAGGAAACATTCCTCAACATAATACAGGCCTTACATGAAAAACCCACAGCTAACACCATACTCAGTGGGGGAAAAACTGGTTTTCCCCTCAGGTCAAAAACAAGACAAAAGGGTACCAGCTCTTGCCATTTTCGTTCAACAGAGTAATGGAAGTCCTAGTCACAGCAATCGGACAACAAAAAGAAATGAAAGGTATTGAAATTGGTATGGAAGAAATCAAACTGTCACTATTTGCAGATGACAGGATACTCTACATAGAAAATCCTAAAAATTCCACCAAAAACTGGCAGAACTGATAAATGAATTCAGTAAGGTTGCAGGATACAAAATCAATGTACAGAAATCTGTGCATTTCTATACACTAATAATAACACAGCAGAAAGAGAAATCAAGAAAACGATTCCATTGGGGCACCTGGATGGCTCAGTGGGTTATGCATCTGACTCTTGATTTTGGCTCGGGTCAAGATCTCATGGTCATGAAATTGAGCCCTATCTCAGACTCTACACTGGGTGTGGGGCCTACTTAAGATTCTTTCTCGCTCTCTATGTCCCTCCCCTCTCTCAAAAAAGAAAAAGAAAGAAAGAAGCAGAGAGAAGATAATCCCAATTATAATTGCACTAGAAGTAATAAAATACCTATGAATAAACTTAATCAAAGAAGTGAAGAGCCTATACTCTGAAAAATATAAAACACTGATGAAATTGAAGATCACATAAAGAAATGGAAAGACATTCCATGCTCATCAACTAGAACAAATATTGTTAAAATGTCCATACTATACAAAGCAATCTACAGATTAAATGTAATCTCTATCAAAATACCAAAAACTTTTTACAGAACTAGAACATCCTAAAATTTGTACGGAACCACCAAAGACCCTGAGTAGCCAAGCAATCTTGAAAATGAAAAACAAAACGAGAGGTATCACAATTCCAGATTTCAAGTTATATTACAAAGCTGTAGTAATCAAAAGTGTGGTATCAACACAAAAACAGAAACACAGATCAATGGAACAGAACAGAAAGCCCAGAAATAAACCCACAGTTAAATGGTCAATTAATCTTTGACAAAGAAGACAAGAACTTAAATGTGAGAGAGGAAACCATAAAAATCCTAGAAGAGAGTACAGGCAGTAATTTCTCTGAAACTGGTCATAAAAATATTCTCCTAGGTGTATGTCTGTCTCCTGAGGCAAGGGAAACAAAAGCAAAAATAATCTCCTGGGATTACATCAAAATAAAAAGTTTGTACACAGCAAAGGAAACGACAAACAAAACAAAAAGATACTTGCAAATGATAAATCCAATGAAGGGTTAGTGCAAAATATAGAAAGAACTTATACAACTCAACACCAAAGGCCCCCAAGTAACCCCCTAAAATTAGGAGACTTAAACAGACAATTCTCCAAAGAAGACACACAGATGGCCAACAGACACATGGAAAGATGCTCAATGTCACTCAGGAAATGCAAATCAAAACCACAGTGAGGTAACAAGTCATACCTGTTAGGATGGCTAAAATAAAAAACTCAAGAAACAACAACTGTGGGCAAGGATGTGGAGAAAAAAGAACCCCTGTGTACTGTTGGTGGGAATGCAAACTGGTACAGCCACCGTGGAAAACAGTATGGAGGGTCCTCAAAAAATTAAAAATAGAGCTACCCTATGATCACCCTACAATCCAGTAATTGCACTACTGGGCATTTACCTAAAGAATATGAAAACACTAATTTGAAGGGATATATACACCCCAACGTTATGGCAGCCAAACTATGGAAACAGCGCAAATGTCCACTGATAGATGAATGGATAAAGAAGATGTGGCGCACGCGCACACACACACACACATGATTATTATTCAGCCATAAGAATGAAATTTTGCTATTTGCAACTTATATGGATTTAGAGTATAATTCTGAAATAAGCCAGTCAGGTAAAGACAAATATCATTTCACTCATATGTGGAATTTAAGAAACAAATGAACAAAGGAAGGAAAAAAGACAAATGAAAAAGCAGACTTCTTTTTTTTTTTTTAAGATTTTATTTATTTGTCAGAGAGAGAGAGGGAGAGAGAGCGAGCAAAGGCAGACAGAATGGCAGGCAGAGGCAGAGGGAGAAGCAGGCTCCCTGCCAAGCAAGGAGCCGGATGTGGGACTCGATCCCAGGCGGCTGGGATCATGACCTGAGCCGAAGGCAGCTGCTTAACCAACTGAGCCACCCAGGCGTCCCGAAAAAGCAGACTTTTAACTCTAGAGAACAAACAGATGGTTACCAGAGGAAAGGTGGGCTGGGAGATGTGTTAAATATGTGAAGGAGATTAGGTGTGCACTTGTCTTAGTGAGCACAGAGTCATGTATGGAACTGCGGGATCACTGTTATACACCTGAAACTAATATAGTAATATATATGAACTATGATGGAATTAAAAAAAAAATGGGGCACCTGGGTGGCTCAGTCATTAAGCGTCTGCTTTCAGCTCAGGTCATGATCCCAGGGTCCTGGGATCGAGCCCCGTGGTGACCTCCCTGCTCAGTGGAGAGCCTGCTTCTCCCTCTACCTGCTACTTCTCCTACTTGTGCATAGGCTCTCTCTCTGTCAAATAAATATATAGAAATTTAAAAAAAAATTACCTAGAACTGAAGAACTCAAGATTCCTTTTTTTTAAAAGAGATTTATTTATTTATTTATTTATTTGTCAGTCAGAGAGAGAGAGAGCGCGCACGAGCGAGCACACAGGCAGGCAAAGTTGCAGGCAGAGGCACAATGAGAAGCAGGCTCCCTGCCGAGCAAGGAGCCCGATGTGGGATTCAATCCCAGGACGCAGAGATCATGACCCAAGCCGAAGGCAGCTGCTTAACCAACTGAGCCACCCAGATGTCCCAGAACTCAAGTTTCTTAAAGGTCTCACAGATTACCCAAGGACAATGAGCTAAAAAAGATGACCTACATATTATCACCAAATTTTAGAATATTGGGTAAACAAAAGATACGTTAAGACCATTCGTAGGAGAAAAAAAAAAATCACAAATGATTAGATGTAAGAACAATAACAAAGGGGTGCCTGGGTGGCTCAGTCAGTTGAGTGTCAGCCCGACTTGGTTTCAGTTCAGGTCATGATCTCGGGGTGATGAGATGGAGCCTCAAGCTGGGCTCCATGCTCAGCCCTCAGTCGGCTTGAGATTCTACCCCATCCCCACAACTTCTCCCTCTGCTCATATGCACTCTCTCTTGCAAATAAATAAAATAAAAAAAAAAAAACAAAAAAAAGCAGGCTTCTCAATATTAATACTGGAGGCTAGAAGGCAAGGAAATAATAATACCTTAAGCATTCTGAAGAAAAACAATTCACAACCTACAATTCTATACTTTGCCATACAATCCTTCTCAGGAAGCCACAGGAAAAAGTGCTCATTCAAAAAAAGGAAACAGACAAAGATAACAGAAAAATACATAAGGTCCAGATGTAGGAGATTCATCAGATGGAGAAAGCCAAAGCAATTTGGCTGTTAAAGGCCTTCAGAGGACTTAAAAATAAACTGTCTCCAGGGGAGTGAAACTGGAACCGAAGATTACCAAATGTACTTACGCATACAGAAAGGAGCCCTGAAACTACAGCATAGAGTCTGGGAATAAAGTATGAAGAGTGAACATATACAAAGAATGAAACAAAAGCAGTAATTATTAATTCTGGAGTTATCAAAGAGTTGCATACAAAAAGAAACATTATTACAGCATAGTAACTGGTTCATCTGTGTTGAAGCAGCCTTCTAAGATAGCAGAGATGACCTGTGTCCCCTGGTACTCATATCCTTGTGTAGTCCCTTCTTCCCCTTCTTCTCAACTGTGAGATCATTGAATCTAGAGTTCATCTCTAACTACTAAAATATAGCAAAAATGATGGATAGTGTTAGACTAGGTTATGAAGACCATGACTTCTGTCTAGCTTTCTTTTGTTTTCTCTCTAGTTCTTGCTGGATCATTCTGATGAAGGAAGCCACCGTGTTGTGAGCTGCTGGATGAAGAGGAATGTGTGATTAGGAACTGAGGAAGCCTCTGAGCAGCCGGCAAGGTGCTGAGGTCTTCAGTCCAACGACCTACAAGGATCTGAATCTAGGTAACAGCCACGTGAATAAGCTTGTAAGGACATCCTTCTCCAGTCAGGCTTTGATCGCAGCCTCGGCAAACACCTTAACTGCAACATTGGGAGGGACCCTGCGTTAGTGGACCCAGCTATGTCATGCACGGATTCTTAATTCAGAAAAATTAGGAGATAATAAATACTGTTGTTTTAAGTCACTAAATGTCAGAGTAATTTGTTACACAGCAACAGATAATACAACTTTGAGTAATAATTTCATATTCATAAAAATATATAAACACTGAATATTGATTTAGCTAACCCTGGAGAAGGGAAGCACATGTATGTAACTTGGTTGAAGAAGCTGAATCCTTTCCTTCCATGGAAGGAACTTATAGGTAGTTTAAGCACGCCATTTAGGAACAAGGACATAAATATTAGAAGCAATAGCTGTTGAGATTTTAGCTGGTAACTCCAGGGAGCACGGCAGAGATCCTTATCACCACAACTATGGAACTAGGGCGCCTGGGTGCTTTAGTTAGTTAAGCATCTGCCTTTGGCTCAGATCAAGATTCTGGGGTCTTGGGATCGAGCCTCAGTTAGGTTCCCTGCTCAGTGGGGAGTCTGCTTCCCCCTCCTTCTGTGTGTGTGCTCTTTCTCTTCTTGCTCTCTCTCAAGTAACTAAATAAAATCTTAAAATACTATGGAACTAGTTGATTTTTTAAACAATGTATTACAAGTTGATAAAATTATAGAAAATTCTGAGTGAGCTAACTTCTCTAAAAGACATACTTATTTACACTTTAAGTCCTGTATGATTGCAAGCAAAATGCAGAAAATAAATCATTTCTTTACAGCAATTTATTAAGCAAAAAATTCTTGGAATGCCTGGGTAGGCCAGGTGGTTTCTGCCTTCCGCTCGGCCCATGATCCTGGGGTCCTGGGATCAGGCCTTGTATCAGGGTCTCCCTGCTCAGCAGGGAGCCTGCTTCTCCCTCTCCTTCTGCCAGACTCTCTCAAATAAATAAAAATCTTAAAAAAAAAAATCCTTTAAAATGTTTGATTAAAAATAAGGAAAAAAGGGAGCACCTGGGTGGCTCAGTGGGTTACAGCCTCTGCCTTCCGCTCAGGTCATGATCTCAGGGTCCTGGGATTGAGCCCCACATTGGACTCTCTGCTGGGCAGGGAGCCTGCTTCCCCCCTCCCTCCCACTCCCCACCTGCCGCTCTGCCTACTTGTGATCTCTGTCTGTCAAATAAATAAATAAAATCTTTAAAAAATTTAAAAAAAAAAAGAATAAAAAAAAACTACTGTAGGTAAAAGTCTGAAAGCATAAAGGAAAATGAAAGACTGTCAGAGAAGGAAATGGGTTAGATTTTTATGGATTCAGGCTCAAATTTGAACAGAGTGTATTTGACTTTAGCTACTTGTTGATAATATAAAACACAATACAGTGAGAGATGAAACATAAAAAATTCAATGTAAGAATTGATTCATCATTTCTAAGGCAAGAATATGATCAATAATACTGGGTATGAGGTAAGAAGAAACACTGAGATTCTTTTTCTAACTGAGGTGAAATCCACATGACTGCTATCCTTTTAAACTTAAAATGTCTATTATTTTTTACATAAAGGAAAATTGAATTAGGAAAAAATGAAAAAGAAACCACAGGTCACTAAACCATTTTCTTAGTTATCTAGGAGAACCAAAGCCTTCCAAAGTTTCATTAAAGATATTATTGAAAACCTGCATTTTATTTTTTCATTTATTCTTAAATATTTTATTTTTTTAAAAGATTTATTTATTTGAGTGAGGGAGAGAGGGAGAGAGTGTGCGCATGGGTACCCACGTGCACAAGTGGAAGAGGGAGAGAGAATCCCAAGCCCGTTGCGGGACTCAATCTTATAACCCTGAGACTATGACCTGAGCTGAAATCAAGAGTCGGATAGATGGTCAGCCGACTGAGCCATCCAGGCTCAGTTTTATTTTAAGTAATCTCTACACCCAACATGGAGCTTGAATGTACAACCCTGAGATCAAGAGTTGCAAGCTCCACTGACTGAGCCAGGCTGGCGCCCCCAAAACCTCTATTTTAAAAAGCCAGACTCTTCTGATTCTATTGTATTAAAAACAAGATTAGGATGGTGGGATGAGCATTGAAACCAACTTTTTTTTCCCTCTCCAACTTCTCTTCTTATTCTAAATCTCTAGATAAATGATGGAAAAGCTTTTTTAAAAAAGATTTTATTGGGCGCCTGGGTGGCTCAGTGGGTTAAGCCGCTGCCTTCGTCTCAGGTCATGATCTCAGGGTCCTGGGATCGAGTCCCACATCGGGCTCTCTGCTCAGCAGGGAGCCTGCTTCCTCCTCTCTCTCTCTCTGCCTGCCTCTCTGCCTACTTGTAATCTCTCTGTCAAATAAATAAATAAAATCTTAAAAAAAAATAAAATAAAAAAGATTTTATTTATTTATTTATTTAACAGAGAGAGACAGAGACAGAGACAGAGGGAGACACAGAGAGAGAGACGGAGTGTGAACACAAGCAGGTGTAGCAGCAGGCAGAGGGAGAGGGAGAAGCAGACTCCTCCCAGCCCCCTCACTGAGCAAGGAGCCTGATGTGGGGCTCCATCCCAGGACCCTGGGATCATGACCTGAGCCAAAGGCATACGCTCAACCAACTGAGACACCCAGGCACCCCAAAAAAGATATTTTTATAATTCCTAGATAGTGCTAGAAAATAAGGTGAGCCAACACACATTCCAAACTGTTCAGAACTTTCTGAAAGCCTAAAAGCTGAGAGATCATACTATCGGAAGAAAACCACAGTGGAGAGAATAGTTATTAGAGGCAGAAAGAGTCTTTGAGGGTTAGTTGAACCTAAGGCAAATGATGAACATAACTGGAGTAGCTCTAGGATAACAATTACAGGGGTTGTTTGGAAAACTCTATTTGAAACAGCTGATTATATTATTCTAATTCATGATTAGTAGATTACAGACAAGATCTGCCTCCACTTTGAGGTGATAAAGATGGGTTTAGGTTGGAGAAGCAAGGCACTGTCTTATGTCTGATGAAAAGTACTTCTCTACAGACTTAGAAAGCTCAATGAATTCCACTCAGATATATTGTAACTAAACTGCTGAAAGCCACAAAGAGAAAATCTTGAAAGCAATAAGAGAAAAATAATTTACCAAGTACAAGGGAACAAAAACACAAGGACTGACTGACTTCTCATCAGAAATAATGGAGGCCAAAAGGCACTGGAATGTTATATTCAAAGAGCTGAAAGAAAAAAACCCTGCTGTCAACCAGTAATTCCATATTCAGCAGAACTATCCTTTAAAATGAAAGGTGAGGGGGACTGAGGCAAGATGGCGGAGGAGTAGCGGAATGAAACGACATCAGCTCGCGGGAGTTCAGCTAGATATCAAACCATTCCAAACACCTACAAACCCAACAGGAGATCGAACAGAGGAGAAGCAATTCCAGAAACAGAAAATTGACTACTTTGTGAAAGGTAGGACGTACGGAGTGAATCCGAAGCCATGGGAAGATAGATGGAGGGAGGGGCCGGCTCCCGGCAAGTGGTGGAATAACAGAGCACAAAATCCGAACTTTTGTGAGGGACATCACTCCAGGAGCTAAGCAGGGGTGGAGCCCTCGTGGGGACAGTGTGGTCTCAGGTCCTGCGGGGTCCCAGAAGGACTGGGGGTGTCTGAGTGTGGCAGAGCTTGCAGGTACTGGAGCAGGGAAACTGACTACAGAGAGGAGCCAAGGAGTGTGCTCTCAGCTTGGGGTTACCTCAAACTGTGATCCCGGGCGCAGTCAGACCACTGCTCTTTGAGCAGGGACCCCACAAGTGGCAGATCCAGGGAGACTCACCTTCTTCCTCTGGAGGCAGGGATCTGCTGGGTTTGGAGAATCCAAATGGGGCTGTGTGCCAGAGACAGAAATGCTTGGTCACAGGCCAAGTGAGCTCAGAGTGCGGTTGGAGACCAGGGAGACAGGAGTGGTGACCCCTTTTCTCCAAGGGCACACTGAGGAGTGGGGTCTTGAGTTCTGGGCTCCGCTAGGCTGGAGATTGGGAGGCTGCCACTTTCATTCCCACCCTCCAGAGCTCTACAGAAAACATTCAGGGAACAAAAACTCCTGAGAGCGAACTTGAGCAGATTTCTTAGCCTGGTCCCTCTCAAGGGTGGCTCAATTCCACCTCGGGCAAAGACATTTGAGAATCACTACAACAGGCCCCTCCCCCAGAAGATCAGCCAGAACATCCAGCCAAGACCAAGCTCATCAATAAAGGAGAAAAGCGGAACTTCAGAGATAGGGGAAGGCAATGCATGAAATTCATGGCTTTCTCCCCATGATCCTTAGTCTTGCAAAATTAAATTTTTTAATTTTATTTTTTTCTTATTTTAATTTTTAAAAACCTTTCCTTTTTCTTCTCTTAACATTTTTAAACTAATTTATCTTAACAATACCTTTCTAATAAAGTCGAAATGGATAAAAGAGTTCAATGTGAGGCAGGAATCCATCAGAATCCTAGAGGAGAACATAGGCAGTAACCTCTCTGACACTGGCCACAGCAACTTCTTTCAAGATATGTCTCCAAAAACAAAGGAAACAAAAGTGAAAATGAACTTTTGGGACTTCATCACAATCAAAAGCTTCTGCACAGCAAAGGAAACAGTCAACAAAACAAAACAAAGAGGCAATTCATAGAACGGAGAAGATATTTGCTAATGTCAGTACAGACATCCAAGATCTATAAAGAACTGATATCCAAGACCTAGAAAGGACTGATATCCAAGATCTATAAAGAGCTCCTCAAACTCAACAAACACAGATAATCATGTCAAAAAATGGGCAGAAGACATGAACAGACACTTCTCCAAAAAAGATATACAAATGGTTGACAGACCCATGAAAAAATGTTCATCATCACTAGCCATCAGGGAGATTCACAACAAAACCTCACTGAGATACCACCTTATACCAGTTAGAATCCCCAAAATTAACAAGACAGTAAACAACATGTGTTGGAGAGGATGTGGAAAAAGGGGAACCCTCTTACACTGTTGATGGGAATGCAAATTGGTGCAGCCACTTTGGAAAACAGGGTGGAGATATCTTAAGAAATTAAAAATAGAGGGGCGCCTGGGTGGCTCAGTGGGTTAAGCCACTGCCTTCGGCTCAGGTCATGATCTCAGGGTCCTGGGATCGAGTCCCGCATCGGGCTCTCTGCTAAGCGGGGAGCCTGCTTCCCTCTCTCTCTCTCTGCCTGCCTCTCCGACTACTTGTGATTTCTCTCTGTCAAATAAATAAATAAAATCTTAAAAAAAAAAAAAAAAGAAATTAAAAATAGAGCTTCTTTATGACCCTGCCACTGCACTATTGGGTATTTACCCCAAAGATACAGATGTAGTGAAAAGAAGGGCCATCTGTACCCCAATGTTCATAGCAGAAATGGCCACAGTTGCCAAACTGTGGAAAGAACCAAGATGCCCTTCAATGGACGAATGGATAAAGAAGCTATGGTCCATATATACTATGGAGTATTATGCCTCCATCAGACAGGATGAATACCCAACTTTTGTATCAACACGGACAGGACTGGAAAAGGTTATGCTGAGTGAAATAAGTCAAGCGGAGAGAGTCAATTATCATATGGTTTCACTTACTTGTGGACCATAAGGAAAAACACGGAGGACATGGGGAGATGGAGAGGAGAAGTGAGCTGGGGTAACTGGAGGGGGAGACGAACCATGAGAGACTGTGGACTCTGAGAAATAAGCTGAGGGTTTTGGAGGGGAAGGATGTGGGAGGTTGGGTGAGCCTGGTGGTGGGTATTGTGGAGGGCACATATTGCATGGAGCACTGGATGAGGTGCATAAACAATGAATTCTGGAACAGTGAAATTAAAAAATAAATAAATAAAAATTAAAAAAAAACCAATAACCTTTCTAAAAAAATCTTTTTAAACCTTCATTATTATAGTCGTATTTTATACTTCATTGCATTTAACCTTATTTTTTGTATACACATAGGGTTTTTTTTCTTAAAAAATTTTTTGGATACAATTTCTTCTAATAGATCAAAATATACCCTAAATCTAGCACAGGGCTTTGTTCTAGTCTCCAGCCTGAGCACATTCCTCTTTTTTTCCCCTTCTTTCTATTTCCAACTTACCTTATCAACTCCTTTCTTAGAATTTTAAAAAAAAATTTTCATCTTTACAATTATATTCCATCCCTTCATCATGTTTACCCTTATTTTTGTATATATATGTTTTTTTCTTTAAAATTTTAAGAGATAGTTTCTTCTAAGAGACCAAAATACACCCCAAATCAAGTGGGTGGCTCTGTTCTATTCACTAGTCTATACATATGTGTGTGTATGTGTGTGTGTGTGTATATTTTATTTGGGGTCGCTTCTGATTTGGTTAGTGCATTTTTCTGAGGTTTTTGCCACCCTTTTAGTATTTTATTCTCTTGTTCATATATTCTTTTTTTTCTTTAAAGATTTTACTTATTTATTTGACAGACAGATCACAAGTAGGCAGACAGGCAGGCAGAGAGAGATGAGGAAGCAGGCTCCATGCTGAGCAGAGAGCCCGATCCGGGCTTGATCTCACGACCCTGGGATCATGACCAGAGCCGAATGCGGAGACTTTAACCCACTGAACCACCCAGTCACCCCTTTTGTTCATATATTCTTATCTAGATAAAATGACAAGGTGGAAAAACTCACTACAAAAAAAAAAAAAAAAAAAAAAAAAAAAAAAAAAAAAAAAAAGAAAAGGCAAACTGACAGCTAGGGACCTAATCAATACAGGCATTGGTAATATGTCAGATCTAGAGTTCAGAATGACGATTCTCAAGGTGCTAGCTGGGCTCGAAAAAGGCATGGGAGATACTAGAGAAACCTAGTCTGGAGAAATAAAATCCCTTTCTGGAAGAATAAAAGAACAAAAATCTAAAGCTGAAAACCAAAAAGGTATTAATGAAGTGTAATCAATAATGGAGGCTCTTACTGCTAGGATAAATGAGGCAGAAGAGAGAATTAGTGATATAGAAGACCAAATGACGGGGAAAAAAAAAACTAAGCATGAGAAACAACTACTGGACCACGAGGGGAGAATTCGAGAGATAAATGATACCATAAGATGAAACAGTATTAGAATAATGGGAATTCAAGAAGAAGAATAATGAGAGAAAGGGGCAGAAAGTATACTGGAGCAAATTATAATAATTTCCCTAATATGTCAAAGGAACAAGCATCAAAATCCAAGAGGCACAGAGAACCCCCCTCAAAATCAATAAAAACAGGTCCACACCCCATCCTCTAATAGTAAAACTTACTAGTCTCAGTGACAAAGAGAAAATCTTGAAAGCTGCTTGGGACAAGAAGTCTGTAACATATATTGGTAGAACTATTTGATTGGCAGCAGACTTATCCACAGAGACCTGGCAGGCCAGAAAGAACTGGCATGATATATTCAAGGCACTAAATGAGAAAAATGTCCAGCTAGGCTATCACTGAAAATAGGAGGAGAGATAAAAAGCTTTCAGGACAAACAAAAGTGAAAAGATTTTGCAAACACCAAACCAGCCCTACAGGAAATATTAAAAAGGGTCCTTTACGCAAAAAGAGAGCCTAAAAGTAGTAGACCAGAAAGGAACAGAGACAATATCAGTAAGAGTCACCTTAACAGGCAATACAATGGTACTAAATTCACATCTCTCAATAGTTACCCTGAATGTAAATGGGCCAAATGCACCAGTTAAAAGACAGGGTGTAAGAATGGATAAAAAAACAAAACCCGGGGCACCTGGGTGGCTCAGTGGGTTAAGCCACTGCTTTCGGCTCAGGTCATGATCTCAGGGTCCTGGGATTGAGTCCCGCATCGGGCTCTCTGCTCAGCAGGGAGCCTGCTTCCTCCTCTCTCTCTCTCTCTGCCTGCTTCTCTGCCTGCTTGTGATCTCTCTCTGTCAAATAAATAAATAAAATCTTAAAAAAAAAAACAAAAACATCAATATGCTGCCAAAAGAAAACTCAATTTAGACCCGAAGACACCTCCAGGTTTAAAGTGAGAGGATGAAAAACAATTTACCATGCTAATGGACATCAGAAGAAAGCTGGGATGGCAATCCTTATATCAGATTAATTAGATTTTAAGCCAAAGACTATAATAAGAGATGAGGAAGGACACTATATCATACTCAAAGGGTCTGTCCAACAAGAAGATCTAACAATTTTAATTATCTATGCCCCTAACATGGGAGCAGCCAACTATGTAAACCAATTAATAACAAAATCAAAGTGACACACTGACAATAATACAATAACAGTAGGGGACTTTAACATCCCCCTCACTGAAATGGGCAGATCATCCAAGCAAAAGATCAACAAGGAAATAAAAGCTTTAAATGACACAATGAACCAGATGGACATCACAGATATATTCAGAACATTCCATCCCAAGGCAACAAAACAAACATTCCTCTCTACTGCACATAGAACATTTTCCAGAATAGATCACATCCTGGGTCACAAATCTGGTCTCAAACAGTACCAAGAGATTTGGATCATTCCCTGCATATTTTTAGACCATAATGCTCTGAAGCTAGAACTCAAAGCTAGAAGCTAGAAAGTTGGAAACATATGGAGGCTAAAGAACATCCTACTAAAGAATGAATGGGTCAACCAGGAAATTAAAGAAGAATTGAAAAAATTCATGGAAACAAATGAAAATGAAAACACAACTGTTCAAAATCTGTGGGACACAGCAAAGGCAGTCCTGAGAGTAAAGTATATAGCCATACAAGCCTTTCTCAGAAATAAGAAAGGTCTCAAGTACCCAGTCTAGCCTTATACCTAAAGGAGCTGGAGAAAGAACAAAGAAAGCCTAAATCCAGCAAGAGAAGAGAAATAATAAAGATCAGAGCAGAAATCAATGAAATAGAAACCAAAAGGGCAATTGAACAAATCACTGAAACTAAGGGCTGGTTCTTTGAAAGAATTAGTAAGATTGATAAACCCCTGGCCAGATTTATCAAAAAGAAAAGAGAAAGGAACCAAATAAATAAAATCATGAATGAAAGAGAAGAGATCACAACCAACACCAAAGAAATACAAACAATTTTAAGAACATATTATGAGCAACTATATGCCAGCAAATTCGACAATCTGGAAGAAATGGATGCCTTCCTAGCGACATATAAACTACCAAACCTGAACCAGGAAGAAGCAGAAAACCTGAACAGACCCATAACCAGTAAGGAAATTGAAGCAGTCATCAAAAATCTCCCAAAAAACAAGAGCCCAGGGCCAGACAGCTTCCCAGAGGGATTCTACCAAACATTTAAAGAAGAATTAATTCCTATTCTCCTGAAACTCTTCCAAAAAATAGAAATGGAAGGAAAACTTCCAAACTCATTTTATGAGGCCAGCATCACCTTGATCCCAAAACCAAAGACCCCATCAAAAAGGAGAATTACAGACCAATATCTTTGATGAACACAGATGCAAAAATTCTCAAAAAATACTAGCCAATAGGATCCAACAGTACATTAAAAGGATTATTCACCTCAACTAAGTGGGATTTATTCCAGGGCTGCAAGGTTGGTTCAACATCTGCAAATCAGTCACTATGATACAATACATTAATAAAAGAAAGAACAAGAACCATATGATACTCTTGATAGATGCTGAAAAAGCATTTGACAAAATACAGCATCCTTTATCAAAACTCTTCAAAGTGTAGGGATAGGGGCGCCTGGGTGGCTCAGTGGGTTGAGCCTCTGCCTTCGGCTCAGGTCATGATCCCAGGGGCCTGGGATCGAATTCTGCATTGGGCTCTCTGCTCAGCAGGGAGCCTGCTTCTCCTCATCTCTCTCTCTGTCTGTCTCTCTGCTTATTTGTGATCTCTCTCTCTGTCAAATAAATAAATAAAATCTTAAAAAAAAAAAAAGTGTAGGGATAGAGGGTACATACCTCAGTATCATCAAAGCCATCTATGAAAAACCCACAGCGAATATCGTTCTCAATGGGGAAAAACTGAGCGATTTTCCACTAAGATCAGGAACATGGCAGGGATGTCCACTATCACCACTGCTATTGAACATAGCACTAGGAGTCCTAGCCTCAGCAAACAGACAACAAAAAGAAATTAAAGGCATCCAAATCAGCAAAGTCATCAAACTATCACTCTTTGCAGATAATTGGATACTTTATGTGAAAAGCCCAAAAGTCTCCACTCCCAAACTGCTAGAACTTGTACAGGAATTCAGTAAAGTGTCCGGATATAAAATCAATGCACAGAAATCAGTTGCATTTCTCTACACCAACAAGAAGACAGAAAAAAGAGAAATTAAGGAGTTGATTCCATTTACAAATGCACCCAAAACCATAAGATACCTAGGAATAAACCTAACCAAAGAGGCAAAGACTCTGTACTCAGAAAACTATAAAGTACTCATGAAAGAAACTGAGGAAGACACAAAGAACTGGAAAAGCGTTCCATGCTCGTGGATTGGAAGAAAAAATACTGTGAAAATGCCTATGCTACCTAAAGCAATCTGCATGTTTAATGCAATCCCTATTAAAAATACCATCGATTTTTTTCAAAGAAATGGAACAAATAAACCTATAATTTATATGGAATCAGAAAAGACCCTGAATAGCCAGAGGAATGTTGAAAAAGAAAGCCAAAGTTGGTGGCATCACAATTCCAGACTTCAAGCTCTATACAAAGCTGTCATCACCAAGACAGTATGGTACTGGCACAAAAACAGACACATAGATCAATGGAACAGAATAGAGAGCCCAGAAATAGATTCTCAACTCTATGGTCAACTCATCTTTGACAAAGCAGTAAAGAACGTTCAATGGAAAAAAGAAAGTCTCTTCAACAAATATTGTTGGGAAAATTGGACAGCCACATGCAGAAAAGTGAAACTGGACCATTTCCTTACAACACACATAAAAGTAGACTCAAAATAGATGAAAGACCTCAGTGTGGGAAATGAATCCATCAAAATCCTGGAGAACACAGGCAGCAACCTCTTCAATCTCAGATGCAGCAACTTCTTCCTAAGAACATCGCCAAAGGCAAGGGTAGCAGGGCAACATGAACTATTGGGACTTCATCAAGATCAAAAGCTTTTGCACAGCAAAGGAGACAGTCAATAAAACCAAAAGACAACTCACAGAATGGGAGAAGATATTCACAAATGACATATCAGATAAAGGGCCAGTATCCAAAATCTATAAAGAACTTATCAAACTCAACACCCAAAGAACAAATTGTCCAATCAAGAAATGGGCAGAGGACATGAACCGACATTTCTGTGAAGAAGACATCCAAATGGTCAAGAGACACATGAAAAAATGCTCAACATCACTCAGCATCAGGGAAACACAAATCAAAACCACAATGAGATACCATCTCACACCAATCAGAATGGCTAAAATTAACATGTCAGGAAACGACAGATGTTGGAAAGGATGCAGAGAAAGGAGAACCCTCCTGCACTGTTGGTGGGAATGCAGGCTGGTGCAACCACTCTGGAAAACAGCACGGAGGTTCCTCAAAAAGTTGAAAATAGAGCTACCTTATGACCCAGCAATAGCACTACTGGGTATTTACCCTAAAGATACAAATACCGTGATCTGAAGGGGCATGTGCACCCGAATGTTTATAGCAGCAATGTCCACAATAGCCAAACTATGGAAAGAACCTAGATGTCCATCGACAGATGAATGGATAAAGAAGATGTGGTATACATACACAATGGAATACTATGCAGCCATCAAAAGAAATGAAATCTTGCCATTTGCAATGACATAGATGGAACTAGAGGGTATTATGCTGAGTGAAACAAGTCAATCAGAGAAAGACAAATATCATATGATCTCCCTGATATGATGAAGTTGAGAGGCAACAGGGGGGGGTTGGGGGGGTGGCTAGGAAAAGAATAAATGAAACAAGATGGGATTGGGAGGGAAACCAAAAGAGACTCTTAATCTCAGAAAACAAACTGAGAGTTCCTGGGAGTAGGAGGGTATGCAAAGCATTGTTGGGTTATGGACATTGGGGAGGGTATGTGATATGGTGAGTGCTGTGAAATGTGTAAGCCCGACGAGTCACAGACCTGTACCCCTGGGGAAAATAGTATGTCACATGTTATAAAGATATCACCAGATAAGTAAAAAGTGGGAGAGTTTGTTGCAGAAATATTAAAGTAGGTTCTTTAGGCTGAAAGGAAATGAAATAGAGTATCTTGAATCCAAAGTTAGGACTAAAGAGCACTGGAAAGGCAATTATCTGGGTAACTATAACAGATGTGTGTGTGTGTGTGTGTGTGTGTGTGTGTGTGTATTCGCACTTCTCCTATCTTAAATTCTTTGAAAATCGTAAGAATATTTAAAAAATAAATACAATACTATATTGTTGGATTGGGTCACTATATATATATAATTAACATATGGCAAAAATAGCCTACATGGGGGGCGCCTGGGTGGCTCAGTGGTTAAGCCGCTGCCTTCGGCTCGGGTCATGATCTCGGGGTCCTGGGATCGAGTCCCGCGTCGGGCTCTCTGCTCGGCAGGGAGCCTGCTTCCCTCTCTCTCTCTGCCTGCCTCTCCATCTACTTGTGATTTCTCTCTGTCAAATTAAAAAAAAAAAAAAATAGCCTACATGGGAAGAGAAAAATAGAATTATATTAGAGCAAAGTTGCTAGCTTTTGCCAGTCTTTAGTCAATATTAACGTGAGGTAGTTCAAGGTAAGTTAAAGGTGCATACTATAATTCCTGGAGAAACCATTAAGAAAATAACTGAAAAATATATAGCAAAAAAATCAGCAGAATAATTAAAATGACACACTAAAAATATGTCTAAGATTTAAAAAGGCAACAAAAGTGAAACAGAACAAGAAAAGGGCATAAAAGACATAAAAACGAGTAGCAAAAGAGCTGACATAAAGTCAACCATTTCAATAATGACATTTAGTAGGAACTGTCGAAAACTCTCCTCAAAAGGCCGACACGATGAGACTGGATAAAAAAGTAAGATCCAAGAAGACATTTATGGATTGTAAGTAATAGGAAGACAAAAATATTATGTCAATAGGAACTACAAGATGGTGTTTATATTACCATCAGATAATATATCCATTCAGATAAATACCAGAGAGATAAAGATGGACATTTCATAATGGTAAAAGGGTCACAGATGAAGAAGATAAAACAATTACAAATCTGAACATTTCTGGAGATAAAATGATCATTAAAGACAGGCTGAGGAGATCTAGCATAAGCATAGTAATACAAAGGCAAGATAAATATCAGAATTAAATAAATATTTAAGAAAATCCTCTTGAAATGAAAGATGATTTGAAATACTGAAGGGGTACACCATGACTTAGGAAAACTTATCCTAAAAAGCTATACCCTAATAAAGTTACTGGACTTCAAAAGTTAATATTTCTTTGTGCAGCCAGGCAAAATAATGTCACATAAAAGAAGGAATATTTGCAATAATATTCAGTGACAGATGACAATATAAAAGCTTTTACAAGGTAGGAACTCAAAGAAACTCTAAACTCATTAAGTATAAAGGCAATGGGCAGTGAGTTTTAAACATGCAAGAAATCACAGAGTATTTTGCCCATGAACACTCTTGACTAAACTCAAAGTCAGATTTCTCAAACTAAGAGATTTTTTAAGAAATATGGCAAAAAAAAGTGATGATGAGTATTAAACACATTTAATGTATAGATTTTATTGGCAAAATAAAATATCAGTGTTACATATTCCAACAACATATAAATGCTATAATGAACACAAATTAGGAAGGGAAAATGGAAAATGGGAGGCTGATTATCTCATTTATAATGCCAAGAAATCAAACTACTTAAAACCCAAAACAATTCAAATTTTGGAATACTTATTCACTACTACAAAAGTAAAAGATTAAGAAAGATAATAAATGAACAACAATAGGACAGATAAACCAGTATCTAAAGCAGTCAAGAGAAAAGGCAGAAAGGACAAGTGTTAAAAATTGTAAAAAAAAGAAGATAACCACAGAAACCAAGAAAATTTAAAAAGCTAAAGCTATCCTGTCTGTACCCAACCACTGGAAAATAAAGAGCCAAATTCTAAATTCCTTTGCAGTTTAAACAGACTTCAAAGCCCAATCAAAATAATCCTAAAAAGGGAAAGTATACACCATCTCATTAATGAATACTAAAACAAAATTTTAAAAATTAGTAAATAGAATCTATCTTAAGAAAATACTCCCTGACAGAGTTGTTTATTCTAGAAAGGCAGAATGGTTCAATACTGGAAAACTTAATTACAATTAATCAAACCAATTGACCTAAGAATATATACCACATAATCATCTCCATAGTGCTGAAATATATGACAAAATTCAACATCGTGCTAAAATACAGTACAAGTGGAAATGAAGGATACTTTCTTAACATGAAAAAATGATAGGTATCTCAGACCCATGGTTGACTCAGAAAGCACTAAAGAGAACTAAAAGGAACGTGACAGGATGCCTTCACTAGCAATGAACACTATAGCAAAAGACTTGCACAAATGAAAAGCATACTAGGTTATTAGGAAATTTTAAAATCATAATAGTATCTATCCTCCTTAATTTAATAAAATTAAAATACTAGCTGGCCTATTTATTTACTCTTTTTTTTTTTGGTCAGTTATTTTCCTTTATTAGTCAGTACAGTTTTTATTTTTTATTTTAAAATTAAAAAAAAAATTATTAACATATAATGTATTATTTGCCCCAGGGGTATAGGTCTGTGAATCATCAGGCTTACAGACTTCACAGCACTCACCATAGCACGTACCCTCCCCAGTGTTCATAACCCAACCACCCACTCCATCCCCCTCTCCCTCTCCCTCTTTTATTTACTCTTTTACTAAGAGAAAAGGAAGATCCCCTATCAGGAACACTCTGAAAACAGAGCTTTGAAAAGGGACTGCTGTAACAGATATTAAACACTAAAAATCCTCTGTAATCAAAAATAGTGTGGTAAAGGTGTATGAATAGATATTCAACCATGGAACAGAATAGAAAATCCAGGAAGAAACTCAAATATATTCTTTAGTATAAGGAAGAGATGGTATTCTCACATTAGGAGAAAGGTGAATTATTCAATAAAACATAACCTACCCTGAATATAGAAACACGAAAATTCTAACTACAGACAAAATCCAGAATACATAAAAGAAAACTAAATTAACTTTAAAACAGCAACAAAAAACTTCTCCACGTGAAAGGTTAAAAAAAAACAAACCAGATGTCAACTGAAGTCACAAGAGGAAAAAATACTTGCAACTCATATCACAAGGGTTAAACTCTAGTAAGAGTTCTTAAAAATCCATATTAAAACATGCCAAGAATCTAACAGAAAACAATGGACACCTATTTCTATGCCCCAGAAAAGCAAAAGAGAAACAACTCTAGGAGGGCATAAGCCTCATCTTTTTCTTTGATCCCCATGCCTGGCATATAGTAGAGGCTCAGTAAATGTTTACTGAAGGAATTTTATGACTGATGGTTTTTATATTAAGCCAGAAACATGATAATTACTTTTATAAAATTAGCGATTTGAAACACCCTAGACAAAGAGGTCATCTGACTTATGTTCCTAAAATTAGTGACAGTGGAAACTAAGTTATTTCTAGATGTTTGAATAGAGGGCAGAGCTAGAGAGCATAAATTGTACAGCATGAATAAATAACTTTAATAAACTCACACGAATGTCTTGTCTGTTGATGAAAGGAAATCCAGTATAGGAAATAAAGTTAGCACTGTAATCTTTAAAATCAAAGGACAACAATATGTGTAATTAGGGATGTGATAAAGACTTATTCATTGGAGGCTTATACATAAGCACAATATCCAGTCAAGAGAAACTTGAATTTACCTTCTACCATATTGCCATCCTTCTGAAAAATTCTCTCTTCACACCACTGACAATGGATCAGGTACTGAATCTTCTTGGCTGTTTCATCTGCAGAGGTAGGCCCCCTCAAAACTCTCACAACAACCAACACAAAATGTTCCAGAGCCACTGCAAAGAGTACTTCAATGCCTTTGTTACATCGGGCTGCAGCTCTGGAAAGAAATTTTTAAAGTTACTTTGGGGGCTTATCATTTTTCTTTGTTTGGCATTATACTGACAATACAAACCTGGACAGGAAACCATGGATGGGTTATGGGAAAATAAGGAAAGTTCCAGTTTTTGTTTTTTTTTTTTGACAGTTCAATTCTTAATAGTAGTGTTTTTAAAAGATCATTACTGTAACTTTTACACAAACTGAAACACAGGTAATAAAGGATGCTTGGGAGAATCTTCAGTAACTAGACATTTTCCATTATGGTATCCTCTCAGTAGGACTACACCCTCTGATTTTCAGTGTCACTTTCTTTTCTTTTTTTTTTTTTTAATTTTTTTTTTTTTAAGATTTTATTTATTTATTTGACAGACAGAGATCACAAGTAGAAGAGAGGCAGGCAGAAAGGGAGAGGAGGAAGCAGGCTCCCTGCTGAGCAGAGAGGCCGATGTGGGGCTTGATCCCAGGACCCTGGGAACATGACCTGAGCCGAAGGCAGAGGCTTTAACCCACTGAGCCACCCAGGCGCCCCAGTGTCACTTTTTTTCTTGTCCTCACCACCACCCTTCTTTCTTTTTATCTACTTTTTTCTATAACAGTTCTTCCAAACAATGATTACTGAGGACTAACTACATGTAGGTTGGTATGTGCTGAAGGCTCAGTGAAAAATGAATAGGTGAAGTTTTTGCCACTATTAATTTTATAGACTTCTGGATTAAATTCTAATTGATATACCATTTATGTACTTAGTTTTCCCTCTGCAGTTATACATGCTAAATTCAGTTCATGTGTATTAATTTCAATTTGTTGATATTACAATATAAACATTTCTAAGTATACACAATAGGTCCTTAGCATGTATACACACTGGATATCAGAGTTTTCCGATAATTAGGAATACTGGCAAAAGTATATGAAGCCTAATAATCTGTATTATGTTGAGGTAGGAACTTCATTCTAAATGTTGTGAACCCAATGTTGAGGCTAGTGAATGAACTGGCTGATCATGCATTAGCTATACTCTCAGGGTCAATTTATATAATATTGTACTATTCTTCAAGCATAACATTCTGAATAAAGTGGGTTCTCAAAAAAAAGGGGGGGCATCTGGGTGGCTCAGTGGGTTAGGTCTCTGCCTTCAGCTCGGGTCATGATCACGGGGTCCTGGGATTGAGCCCCACATTGGGCTCTCTGCTTGGCGGGAGGCCTGCTTCCCTTCCTCTCTCTGCCTGCCTCTCTGCCTACTTGTGATCTCTGTCTGTCAAATAAATAAATAAAATCTTAAAAAAAAAAAAAAGACTTTCTTTAACTCTTTAGAAATCCTGATGAAAAACAGAACTTTTTGTTTTATAGGTAAGATCATTTTGCAGAATCAAGTTTACAAACCATCACTTAAAATTTATGTTTATGTTTATTTTGTTTTAGTTATCTCTACACCCAAAGCTTGAACTCAACAACTCTGAGATTAAGAGTTACATGCTCCATCGACTGAGCTAGCCAGGCACCCCATAAGCCATCATTTTATTCAAACTATGTAAAGAAAGGAGATGAAACAGACATAAAATGATTTTGGGGGCGCTGAGGTGGCTCAGTTGGTTGAGCTCCAACTTTCGATTCTGGCTCAGGTCAAGATCTCAGGGTCATGGGATTGGGCCCCGCATTGGGCTCCACACTTGGTGCAGAGTCTGCTTGAGATTTTTTTTTCTCCCTGGGCTCTTCCCCCTGCTCGAACTCTCTCCCTAACACCTCTCTAAAACAAACAAACAGGGACACCCAGGACTCCAAGATGGCGTCAGTCGTACCCCTGAAGAAGAAGAAGCTCTTGGATGTGAAACTAGGAGAGCTAACCAGCTGGATACTGATGCGGGATTTCACCCCTAAGGGCATTGCTGGTGCATTTCAAAGAGGTTACTACCGGTATTACAACAAGTATGTCAATGTGAAGAAAGGGGGCGTCGCTGGGATTTCTATGGTGCTGGCAGCTTATGTGGTCTTCAACTACTTCCGTTGTTATAAGGAACTCAAACATGAGTGGCTACGCAACTACCACTGAAGAGGGCCCAGTGTGGAGGCGCACGCTCCGCATTCCTGACCATGACCTTTGCTTGGCACCCTTGAATCCTTTCATATCCTAATTCAGAATCAACATCCAATAAAAGATGACTGGTAAAAACAAACAAACAAACAAACAAATAAAATCTTAAAAACAATGACAAATAAAATACCCCAAAATTTTTTGGGGCACCTAGGTGGCTAATCAGGTAAGTGTCTTACTCTTGATCTAAGCTTAGATCTCAATCTCAGGATCTTCAGTTCAAGCCCTGTGTTGGGAGCTCCATGCCCAGCACAGAGCCACTTAAAAATAAATAAATAAATATAAAAACACCCCCTTCCCGATTTTTTGTAAATCTAAAAACAGCCTTTGCTTTTTCTTTTCATGGTGCTAGCCCCCATTTAACCTACATTGTTAAAAAATAACTGATTTGAAGGTTTACTTTCATTTTTATCTCTTCTTCCGTAAACTACTTTATTTTAATAAAACTTTTAATTGGAGACTAAACTATTTTAGGGACAAAACTTTTAAATCAGATTATAAAAGAAACATAAGATTACCAAACAAATCAAGATTCTAGACATGAATACAGAATTTGGACTTCGTGCATGTTTTGAAAAATGCAACTGGCACTTTTTGTAATATTATCTCTATCATATAACCAAACATATGAGGTATGTTGTTGTCAGTCTGGTACCTTGCCACTGCAGCTACAACAATTCTGGCTGCTAGTTCCTTGTAATATTCAGTTCGGACAATATTACAGCCATAGTGACGCCGGGCAACATGCTGTGCCTTGGCATATAAAGAACTGATATCTGTAGAAGTCACTGATACAATGCCAAGGTTTCTTATATTTCTGAACGCAGAATCTAGATAGTTCACGGATGTTCCAAAAGGGTCTAGATGTCTAAAATGAGAAAGAATATAATTTATTTAAAATCATACTCGTAATCAAAATGATACCACTGTCATTAAGTCTAATGAAAAAATGCCATGGATTCAAAAGTACTTTACAAATCTGTTTTAAATATACAGTTCTGTTTTTAAATTAAGTAATAAAATGATCACATGATATATACATCACATATAAGAATGGATCAGGCTTACAGGAAAACTGTCATGCTTAGGAATTGTATTTCAAATGCTAGAAAATGTTCTTATTGAATTTTTTATGCCAACAAAAAAACCTATTAATGCAAATAAGTAAAAAACAATAGTCTTTTTATCCCCCCTCCAAAAATCTGGGCCAGTTTAGAAATTCATACACACACACACACACAAAGTAACTTACATGAAATCAAAAGATCTCAGATGCATCAGTACATTGGCATCCATTTTGGTCACCTTAATATTACCAAGGTTTTCCTCTCCTTCTTCAAGAATAGCATCACTCTCTTCCTTTTCCTTACTGTCCACCACCACTTTCAATTTGTTTAAATGGCAATTCTCCTGAATTAGTGTCACAGAGTTTTCATTCAAGTCATTAATTGTAACCTTAACTGCACTTCCAAGATGTTTTGCCCATTGTAGTCCCATTATCCCTTAGGAGAAATGTGAAGGAAAAGGAATTTTAAATTGTAGTAATTAAAGAACAGTATATAATAATAAATATTTTATAAAACCAAAACCATATTGTTTCAAAATCTTAATATTGTCATAAATAATTTTTTTTTTTACTTTCTCACTACAAACCCTCTGAATAAAAGTTACCATACACACACAAAATGTGTCTAACAGATTTTCATTAATACTTCTAAAACTTTTCCGAAACCCCCAGTCAAATAAAATAATCATGTTTGTTCTTTATTGGGGGGAATAGGTTTTCTTTTGTTAAAATTTCCTACAATGGAATGCTTTTTTCAAACAAAATCTTACAGAGAAACCCAACATACAATAAGAGTAAGGGCGGAGTTACTCAGCCTGGGGGATGGGAAGCTGAAAACTCCTCCTGCTGAAGTTTACCTAATGCACCAAATTACGAAAACAACTTTAGTGGACTAACATTTTTCACACACTGTACAACAGCATCATTGTGAATTAAACAGAACAACTTTGTACATGTAAGCAAATGATCAAGAATTCAGACCAAGAAAGCCTTTCCTCACAGGCTTTCTAGACCTACTGGATTAGTGCCACAAGCAACATCTGTTACAATATGGGAGAGGTGCCACAGGCCCAGACACTGTGTATTAGAAAACCCTCTATGGTCAATACTTTTAGTACATCTTCTTCACTCATATGTCTCATAAATGTAAATATTTAACATCCACTATGTGCCACGGTCTTTACAAATATTTTCAAGTTCTCATTATAAGCCTGTGATTAGTTCTAACATTCACATTTTAGAGATGGGGAAGCATGGAAACTGACTGCTATGAACTGATACAAGTTTACAAGGGAACATTACACGAAAGGACTGAAAAGCTCAGACATTAGCTTTGATGATCTCAGGTGAAAAAAGAATAGTTCATTGCAGCATTATTTATAATAGCCAAGACACGGAAACAACCTAAGTGTCCACAGATGGATGAAGAAATGTGACATATGCCTACACACACTAGAAAATACTATTAAGCCATAAGAAAGAAGAAAATCCTGGCACTTGTGACATCATGGATGGACCATTGGAGGCACTATGTTAAGTGTAGTAAGTCAGAGAAAGACAAATACTGTATGATCTCACTTATATGTGGACTCTGAAAAAACCAAACTCATAGAAACAGATCAGATTTTTAGGTTGTCAGAGGTAGGGCAGGGGGAGGGTAGAGGGTGGAAGAATTGGATGAAGATGGTTAAGAGTCCAAAGAAGATAGACAGATGGCCAACAGACACATGAAAAGATGCTCAATATCACTAATCATGAGTAAAATGTAAATCAAAACAATGAGATATCACCCTTGCACCTACGAGAATGGCTAGAATCAAAAAGACAAGTGTTGGTGAGGATGCAAAGAAAAATGAACGCTCACTCACTGTTAGTGAGAGTGTAAATTGGTGCAGCCACTGTGGGAACCAGTATGGAATTTCCTCAAAAAAATGAAAATAGAATTATCATATGATGCAGTAATTCTACTACTGGGTATTTACCCAAAGAAAATGAAAATAATTAAAAAAGATGCATGCTTCCCTGTGTTTACTGCAGCATTATTTACAATAGCTAAGATATAGAAGCAACTCAAGTATCTCCTGATAGATGAATAAAGAAGGAAGTACATATACACAATGGAACACTATTCAGCCATAAAAAAGAATGAGATCTTGGCCAACTGCAACAACATGGATGGACCTAGAGAGTATAATGCTAAGTGAAACAGACAGGGAAAGGCAAATACAATTTCACTCATATGTGGAATTTAAGAAACAAAATTAACAAAGAAAAAAAAAAAGCAGATTCTTAAATACAGAGAACAAATTGGTGGTTGCCAGAAGGGAGGTGGGTTGGGGAATGGGTAAAATAGATTAAATGTAATTAAAAAAAAAAAAAGACAAAGAAAAAAGAATAAAGAAAAAGGGTTGGATAAGGGAAAATGCTGGTAATTAAATTTGGAAAAGTAGGTTGGGATCAGATTATGCAAGATATTAAATTGCTTTTAACCACTACTTTTCCAACAAAGAGGAACTTAAAAAGGAGAGCTAATTCCTGCTATCATCCTTTTGCTACAAACTTCCCCAAAATACAGTCCTATGACCTATAAGAAGAAAGACTTGAATTACGTTCAGGTGACTTCTTAGAAATTTTCTACCCTATTATCTTTTCTTTACTCTTAAGTTCTTTTGGGAAAAATGTTCTCAGTATTTAAAATTACCCCTCACCCCACAGCCTAATGACTAGGCAGTTTATTATTTCACAAAAAAAGAGATAACCAAACATCAAGTATTTCCTGATTATAATGAACCAGTATTCTTGAAAAAAGAAAAAAAAATCCTATCTGAAACTGATCACACCTGAAAATCCAACTACCAATTAACAGAAATACAGGGGACAGAGGAACATGTTATACAAACCATTGAGATACCATTAGCAAAAATCTAGACTCTGGAAAAGTCTATAAGGCAAACAAGCTACATATCAACAAATGATTATCACACACAAACAAAATGATGGACGTGAATATAGATTAAAAAGAGATTTAGAAATATCAAACAATGAAATATATAGTCTTTATTTGAATCCCTGCTTGATTTAAAAAAAAAAATCAGGTAATTGGGCATATTTAACATTTGATATTAAAACATTTGATATTGATTTAATTTTTTAAGATGTGATAATGGTATCATGGTTTTCTTTTTTAAAAATCCTTATCTTTCAGAGAACCAACTGAAATATTTACAGATCAAATGATGTATCAGTGATTTGTATCAAAATAATGGGGATAAGGATGGTAGAAGGAGGTATGAGGGGAAAGTGCATGGCATACAGCCAAAAGAACAAGCACAAGTTGATAATTTTTGAAGTGAGTGATAGATAGCAAAGGACTCTATTATGGTCTACTTTTGTATATATTGGAAATTTTTCCACAATAAAAATATTTACTTTGAGTCTTTAATTTTTTATGCCAAAATATTCTGCCAGATAGAATACCCGTATACATTTTCTAAGAAAAAATACTGCATAAAGCTGATAATTAAAGTGGAGTTCCAAAAAAAACATTACTCACCAGTGGCTCCAAAGGCATCTAGACATTCCAAAGGTTTTCTTTCTTCAGCCAAAGCAGCCAATGTACAGAATATTAGTTGCCTAGAAAGTATAATAATCTGAAATAATTTTACTGTACCATGGCTTCATCACTGTAGATTTTATTTTATTGAAGAATAGTGAGATGGGAGCCTGGGTGGCTCAGTCAGTTAAGCATCCGACTCTTGATTTCAGCTCAGGTCAGGATTTCAAGTTTGTGAAATCAGCCCCACACAGGGCTCAGAGCTGGGCATGAAGCCTGCTTAGGATTCTCTCTCTCCCTCTCTCTCTCTCCCTCTGCCTCTTCCCCCACCTCAGGCTCACACTCTCAAAAAAGAGAGAGAATTGGGGTTCCTGTTTACTGTACAACCTGTTTTAAAGGAAGACCTAGTAATATATTCCCTACTTTAGTATAAGAAGTAAACATTTGTGAAATTAAACTATCAATCTAGTTGGGTTCTATAAACAAGCATTCACCATGAATAATGATTCCATAAATAAAACTTGCCCACAAAAGTACTATTTTACTCTCTGAGAAAAAAATTAGTTTGGTAGGATAAAAGAAAACAATCATTCTAAGAAAATACTAAAACAGATGACTCTCAATCTGTACCTAGTTTTAAATTTCACTGTATTAGAACATAAGATTAAGAGAAGGTACATTTGTTATAATTTGAAACATCCCATAATCCTTTTCCCAATTTATCTTACCGGTTTAGTTTCATTTTGGGATTAAAATAGGAATCTGTTTTTTGAGGTACAGAATAGTTAGGACAAACTTGTACATCTGTGTCTGCCTCTTTCAAAATTTCATTAGGTGGTTTTGCAGAAGCTAAAATGAAAAAAAAAAAAAGATTTCCAGTGAAATACAAAATAATTCTAAATATCCAAAACAATACACATTAAAAGAAATAACTTTTCATTTTAATATTTTGTTAATGTAACCAATTGAGTAAATAATGGAAAAAGAAAAACAACCCAAAACTGATTTATTCAGTACTGTCTCTAGGAAAGAGTAGCACTCAATTAAGTATTTGGGTAAAGTTTATTAAGTCAAATCTTCCCTGCCTTGAACATCAAGATACCTGTATTATAACCCTAGCTAAGAACAATAAGCTTAAAATAAAACAAAATTTGGGGAAAAAAAATTCAGGACTCCTGGGTGGGTCAGTCAGTTTAAGAGTTTGCCTCCAGCTTAGATCATGATCCTAGGATCCTGGGATCGAGTTCCACATTGGGCTCCTCGTTCAGTGGGAGGTCTGCTTCTCCCTCTGCCTGCTGCTCCCTCTGCTTGTGCACTTTCTTTCTCTGGCAAATCAATAAAATCTTAAAAAAAAATCCTAAAACGCCTTTATTGTTCATCAACCCCTATACTGTGTTTACATAGACTGGCTGCTAAATATATCTTACTGTGATATAATGGTTATAAAGTTAGTATCGCTGTTTCATTCCATAAGCCATCGTGGATGACAAAGAATCACTATACTTCCAGAACATGCTAGATTTCAGAACACTTTCTTATAACTACAACCGTAAAACACAAAATTATCTTTTTTTTTTTTTAAAGATTTTATTTATTTATTTGACAGAGATCACAAGTAGGCAGAGAGGCAGGCAGAGAGAGAGGGGGAAGCAGGCTCCCCGCCGAGCAGAGCCCGACGCGGGACTCGATCCCAGGACCCCGAGATCACGACCCGAGCCGAAGGCAGCGGCCTGACCCACTGAGCCACCCAGGCACCCAACACTAAATTATCTTAAATTGGGTATAAAGTAATGGGGAAAAAAAAGATTCTACATTTTGTATATATTAGAATCATTTAGCTATGAGCCCAAATGAAATACTGATGTATTTGTGTATGTATATTTTAGGAATGAGACATATATATTATGTGTGGGGGAAAAATAGTCTTTATTTTTGGCTTTTTCTTTTCTTTTTTTTTAAAGATTTATTTATTTATTTGACAGAGATCACAAGTAGGCAGGGGCAGGCAGAGAGAGTGGGGGAAGCAGGCTCCCCGCTGAGCAGGGAGCCCGATGTGGGGCTTGAGACCAGGAGACCCTGAGATTATGATCCGAGCCAAAGGCAGAGGCTTAACCCACTGAACCACCCAGGCGCCCCTGTGTTTGGCTTTCTTGATAATATTAAAATCAGAATGTTAACTACATGGCAACCGTACTTCCCTTTTTACAATGCCAAATCATAGTTAACATTCCCTAGTGTTTTTTATATTCTTCTACACCCACCAAAGTGGCATGTGACTTATCTCACAAGATCAGCCTTTCTCAAACCAGTTTCTACCAGCAATTAAGCTCTATAGAAAATTATTTCAGTGACTATTTTTTCAATTCTTGAAAGAAAAGTACATAATAACCATTTTAGATGTATATGAGATAAATTAATTCATTACATACAATGGATGCCTTAGGGCATGAGGTCTTAATTCTTTTTTTTTTTTTTAAAGATTTTATTTATTTGTCAGAGAGAGATAGAGAAAATGCACATGCATGTGCAAGTAGGTGGAGGGGCAGGCAGAGGGAGAAGCAGGCTCCCTCCTGCGCAAGTTGCTCAATCTGGGACTCGATCCCAGGACCCTGAGATCACAACCCGAGCCAACGGCAGGCACTTAACCAACTGAGCCCCAGGCATCCCATTAATTCTTTTCTTAAGAAGGGCTGCCTCACTAATAATAAGCTATTAATAACCTGATATCACTTCAGGATAATAAATGGTCTTTATATAACTCCTTTTTCCAGTGTTTTCAACAGTAAGTATAATATAGCTATCTATAATCTTCTGTTAAGATACCTATATTTAGGAGTGTCTGGGTGGCTCAGTCAGTTAGGTGGCTCACTTTGGTTTGGGTCATGGTTCCACTGTTTTGGGATCACATCAGGCTCCCTGCTTGCTGGAGAGCCTGCTTCTCTCTCTCCCTCTGCCTGTCCACTCTGCCTACTTGTGCTTGCTCAAGCTCTCTGTCAAACAAATAAACAAAATCTTTAAAAAAAAAAAAAAAAAATATATATATATATATATATATAAACACACACACACACATATATATATATGTATATTTACTTTGGTATCAATCACTTTTTCTACCCATATTAAATATATTTGTTAAACTGAGGACAGTTAAATGTTGTTGGGAGCCTCACAGAAAGAAAATGAAACCTAAGGTAATGAATTAATAGTTAACTAAATGTTTTGGTTAAGTCCTTGTATTTTATCTCCCCACTGTCTGAAAAGAATAACTCGATCATTGTTTAAGGATTTACTTATCAACACATGTTAATGAGATTGCTCAACTTACCAGCAATATACCTGGATTTCGTCTCTCCTTTATTCACATGTCGCCTTACATGTCCCAGCATATCGGTTCTTCTGGTGATTGTTGCTGAACAAATGATACAATGATAATGGGCGCCCATTTTACTGGATATCTATCAAACAGAGTATTTAATTTAAATGTACAATGAAAGACAATGAAATAGAAGTTTATTAAGATTGCAAATTGAAGTATGTTAGTGTGTCACGAGTTTAATGATGTAGAAGACAGTATTAATATTGCCATGGGACTTCAAAGGGATCTTTACTTCCTTCTCTACATTTATGTTTGCTTTTTACTTACTTTATAATAGACCACAACTTTGTTTTTCCCATTCATTCTAGTCAGCATATAGCTGTACCCTATTTTCTATAAGTAGCACTTATAAAAATGGCATAAAATTAGCAGAACTGTATTAGTAGGTGAGTAACAATTGTTCTCCAGGAAAATAAAGTCCTGATTTATACTGTTTGCAGCTTTCTGTGGTATGTGTACTCTACCACGGCCAATGCCAAGCTACAATTGTGACAGATTTCAAGCTACTGATGTGAAATCACTGAATGTGAGTTTGGGAAAAGATGTGTAATATCCTACTAGAGAGCATGGCCTCCATGCAGATATAATAAATATAATATATAATATAAATATATAATGTATTATATATATGTTATACATATATATGTATATGGCGCCGACAATAGTAAAATAGGTAATAGGAAATAATGAGATTGGAGTACTCATTACATTTGTTTATAATATAATTTATTCACTTTAAAGTTTATACAATTTAATTTTTAATGATGGCCATGTTTAACAACCAACTTTCAATATTTCTAGAAATATAGGCTAGTTTTGGCATACCACTGAATGCTAGAAATGTAATAAAAAGACTAATGGTCCAAGTAAAAAATTTTCATTTTGTAATTTTTCATTTAGCTGAAAATAAAGAGATTATTCCAATGGCTTTTTTCTACTTTTGATACCTTTTACCCTTTTACCCTTAGAACTTCTACCTCCTACCTCCTTAGAGCTTCTACCTCTTTGGGATCAAACAGCAAGTAAAGAACAGGTGAAAACATTACACATTGGTACTGTTGTCATCCCATTCAAAATGTCCTGGATAGGGTTGATGGACCAACCATTGTCCTGACCCCTGCTTAAGAAATGTTTGTTTTTTTTCTCCCCAGCACTTTACTCTTTTTAGTGGCCCGAAAAAAAATTAATAATGAGGACTTCTTAAGCTAACATGCATCCAGGATAGTACTACTAAAAACTATTTTGTAATTTGTATTCCCCAAAAGTTAAATGTATCCTAAAAAGGGACATTAGCACTTTTAAACAATTATTAAGATTTCAGAAAGTTTCTTAATTCTGTCCTTTGACAGATTAAAAGAGCACAGAGAAGGTAAATATGAATTGACATACTGATATTTAACTGAATCACAGAAATTGAAGGCTTTTATCCCATAATCAATTTATTTTAAAAGAAGAATATTACTTTTTATTTAAATTCTCCATTCCAAAATTAGTAAATAGGTTAACTTTTGTTCTGAAACCACAAGAGAAAAGTTTATCTGAATAAAATTAAAAACTGAAAAATGAAAAGTTCAATACAGTAACTTTTTTTCATATAATTCATATTTTTTTCCTACCATGATAATCTGAAAGCACTCAGACACAAAATCTTAAAGTAAATCTCATGGTCAAATGTGCCCACAGCCTTAAAGCCAGGTAAAAATTCTGCTTTCTTTAAAGAGGGCTAAATTTAAAAATAAATCTCACATCTGATTACCTGTTCTCCAATAATGTTTGGTTTCACTGGTCGACAAGGTAAGTGACAGATGCACATCCTGTAACCTAAAGTGAAGAATCGCTGGTTATCATATCAGTTCATTAAATATTCAAGTACCATTAAAAATTATTAGCAAATTTTGTTTTATAATAACTGGGATTCTTATTTATAAGGTCATAGTTTATTTGAATGAGACTTAGTTTTCTATATTTTTTATATAACACATAGTACAAAAACAAATGTATGATATCCAGGTATGAATTCTGGTTCTGCCAAGACTATGTGTTACCTTGATTGGTCATTTAGCTTCTTTGGGACTCAATTTTATCATCTATTCTCTGACATTGTGACTTTTTATTAGGCTTCGCCTTCTTTGCCTCATAATACAGCTGCTGCTACACAGCCTCTTCTTTGTGAGAAGGCACTTAGCTCTCTCCCATCCTTCTTAACCTTCTTCATGCATCCTCTTCCCTCTCTTCCACTCTAAAGAACAGATTTTTCTATAGGCTTAATGGCTACATGACTTTTCCCCCTCATTTTCTTGGTAACTTTAATGCCTTTTATGGTTGCAACTATCTCCCCTGGGGGAAGGAATTCCAAATTCTAGGTCTAGTTACCAACTCCTTTCTGAGGACCAGATCTCTCCTTCTGATTGCCTGCTGAGGATGTACGACTGGGTTATCCGGTCAGTATTTCAAAATCTGTCAAGGACTAAGGTGTCCAGCTCCTTTCTTCTCATACCTTGCATCGAATTGTTTCTCTTACTTGTACATACGGAAGTATCCCAGGATGCAGTAACTTCTTTTTTCTCCACTGATATGTACTCCTATGGCTATCCCACCTCATCCATGGCTTTAAATACCATTTATATTCTGACAATTCCCAAATGTGTATCTCTAGCCCCAACCTTTCCCCAAACTCAAAATTCTTGTCTAGACATGCTACTTGACATCTCCAGGAGATGCATCTAAACGTTCGCATGCCTAAATCTGCAGGCTTGGCCTTTTCCTCAAGCAGTCTTCTCTGCTCAGTAAAGGATACCACCATTCTTACAGCTGTTCAAGTCTCAGGCTCACGCATTCTTGGCTATTTTCCCCTCACATCTTACTTCTATTCCTTCGGCAGGTCTTGTTGCTTCTACCTTAAACATATTTGCAAACTACTTTGAGACCTGCTTGCTAAAACAAAACCTGTGATACTCCCCACGTACCAGATCATCACCATGTGAAAAAAATCCAACAACTTAATGTACTTAAGAAAGTAAAGAAATGCCATGAGCCATTTAAGAGATGAGAATAATAGGGAAGACAAAGACTAACCTAAAGGTTAAACAATGACTTAAATAAAGAATACAAAAAGAACTTTTTAACTAAAATGAGACCGTTCTTTTTGATAAAAAGACATGATTTACGTACATTCTTAAAAATAATTAAACAGGGGGTGGGAGGTTGGGGTACCAGATGGTGGGTATTATAGAGGGCACAGATTGCATGGAGCACTGGGTGTGGTGCAAAAATAATGAACACTGTTATGCTGAAAATAAATAAAAAATAAATTAAAAAAAATTAAACATAAAGGACAGGATGGCCTCTAATTTAGTCTCTAATTCCCTTTTCTCTAAGTGACTAGTCATAACCTTTTACCAATAATACTAAGAAAATTCTTTCCTGGGATTAAAACTCCAGATAACCACATTTAGCAACACCTATGCTCACAAATTCATATACAAGTATGCATATGTTTAAGATGGATATTTAGGGCTTTGAGGGCAGAGTTTTTTTTATCCATATGAAGCATCATAAACTCTCCTCTCAACATGTGTGTTGACACATGCAATAGCAGTTTTTCATGGAAATCCTTCCAAATAAGCTAGTATAGATCTAATATATACTCTTTACAATGGTGGCATAAGAATTTATGGTATGTATACACCATATTACAGTCAACCAACCCGTTTTTATTTTAGTTTCAAGTTTTTGTCACTAAGTATATGCTGCAGTGAATATTCTTGTACATTTATCCTTATTAATTGATTCTTTTACTCCCAAAAGAGGGAGTACCTGGTCGAGAGGTATGTGAATTTTTAAATTTAAAAAACGTTGCCAGATCTCTTTCCAAAAACGCTGTACTAATTCACATAAGTCACTCTAAGAATAATTCATTATATCTAAAAAGTCTTTTAACTTGGTGAGATCTCATTTTTTGTCCTTTAATTTTATTCTTTATGAGACCTCTTATTCAGTCCCCCAAATTATATCATTTTTGTCACTACTGTAATTGGTATCTTTTTTATAATTTTCATTTATCTAGAGTAGAGAAAGACTACGATTTCAAATATTTATCTTATATCCCACTACTTTTTTAAAAATCCCACTACTCTTTTCAACTCTAATCTTTTCAAGCCATCAGCAGAAAAAAAGATATTGTCTTCTTTCCCAATATTCACACTATATATTTTGTTTTGCATTTACTACACTTTCAAAATTATGTGTCAGATAGTAGTTGTTCTAACATAAAAGAAAAAGTATTAACTTTTTAAAACATAGTTCAAAAAGTTATAGGGACCCCAGGGCCAAGCAAAATACCAGTATAGAACAGATGCTTAATAAATGTTTGCTAAACTAAACTACACTTACAACATATATCCATTGCCTAGAGAGTTCCATAATTGTTTATTAAGAAATACATTAAAAGGACATTAAATCCCTCACAATTTTAAATGGAAAGTATTTGAATTTGTTCACAATAAAATTCCAAAACTTCTATTAAATCTTGACACATTTAGTTTTTAGCAAGCACAAGAATACTAACCTTCAAATTCAACTGAGACTTTCCAGTGTAAATTCTGAAGGTGACGACGAAGCTTATGACTATTACAAGCTCTGAATTTCTCCTTAGGGCACAACGGACAAGACTGTTTGTTTCCTGACCAAAAAAAATAAAAAATAAAAAAGAACCAATAAAGCACAGAGCAGACAGGCTACTAATGCCTCAATTTAGCTGCGAAAGAAGTAGCAGGGGACTCTCTCCACCCAACACACACACTTCTCAGATAACGTCTATGTTAACAGTAAGGAGAGTCATCTCTGCCTCAACAGGTAGTTAATAATCAGCACATGGTCAGTGATTAATTTTTTACCCTAAAACTCTCCTCTCTGGGGCTACCTGATAACTTTGTTGCCACCGGGAAGAGAGAAAAGGAGAAAGTAATAAAGTACATGATATCCCTCTGGCCAAAAGGCCTGCCAGAGAGAGCATCACTAGGTACACTGGACAGGGGAGAAGGCAGTACTTGTCACACTCCCAGGGAGGCAGGAGCCGGGAAGACAGTGTGAGCACCTGCTGTGGCATTCTGCTCTAGCAGCAACAAAACCAGTTAACATGCAGAGTAAGAAAAATGGAAGGAGTGAAAGGACCTAGTGGGATCCAAAATAACTGCTGCATGGTTAGAACCACTGTAACCAATTAGCGAATTTGAAATTCTTCCTTCTTCATTAATGAAAAGATTACGGATCATAAAAATACAAGTCTTATTTAATTAGAAATGTAATGGATCTCAAATAAAAACTTTGAGAGCAACGAAAAAAATTAAAATCTCAAATTCAGGTTTAAAACAATAAACATACACAAAAACAATCAGCAACTCATTTTTAATCCGAGTATCTTTAACATACAGCACACTGTAAATATAGTCAGAATTAATTTTTCTATGTGCTCTGCTTACTTCAAAAAACCATGAAGTGATACTGAGGATGGAATTCAAGCACTGAGGATGGCAAAGCGGAAAGAGAGGAGCTTGAGGCGTGACAACAATGAGCAACGCTTACTCCAGCCTTAAATTGCCCACCTAGGGACTTTGTTTATGTGACTGAATATAATATGCCTTTAGTTATTAAAGGCAGTGGTTTTTTGGGACTTCTGTTGCTTATAGTTAAATGCAAATCTGAACTAAAAGAATACGCAGTCCTTACATATCCACAAAATTGTAATATCCTTGGGGAACTGTGAAACAACTAGTCTCCATAGCACCTGTGAAAGCAGGCGGCTACCAATTTCCTGAATGAGAGAATTTTATTATTGCTCTAGTAAAGTGGCAGTAAACAAATCTACTCCCAGCAAATTTTCATGAGTTACTAAACTACACTTACAACATACATAAGATAAAAAGCAAAAGAAATTAAGAGGGGGGAAAAAGACCCTCAAAATATGGAAATACCTGCATCAAGATGATCTGAGTTCAATGAACTGGCAGAGTCAAAATCTCCTTCAGCTATGAAGGCTAACTTCTCTAGATCAGCAAGCTGCCTTTGGATTGAGATGTGTCTCTCTGAAAGGAAATTTTAAGAGTTAGGAGATTAGTTTTTAAAAACCTGAATTCTAGTTCTATTTTTATTTGATCATGTCACAGAGACTCCTCCACTTTTATTTCCTGTAGCATGGTGCCCTGGCACCTAGATGGGGACTACTGCTGCAATTCTGCCTATAAAATGACAAGTGTGCCTCAGAACGTGAAAAGTTGGGGGAAAAAAACACTGTGAAACTTCACACCTTTTAACTTTTATCTAATTATTCAATATAATTCTGCAGAAAATGTTTTTTTCTCCGTAAAAAATGCTGAAGTAAGAAACATAAGCCACGCTTCCTATCTTTAAAGAAGTTTCAAGGGGCACCTAGGTGGCTCAGTGGGTTAAAGCCTCTGCCTTTGGCCCGGGTCAAGATCTCAGGGTCCTGGGATAGGGTCCTGGGATTGAGCCCTGCATTGGGCTCTCTGCTCAGCGGGGAGCCTGCTTCCCTTCCTCTCTCTCTGCCTGCTTGTAATCTCTGTCTGTCAAATAAATAAATAAAATCTTTAAAAAAAAATAAAGAAGTTTCACCTAGGCAGGAAAGATACTGATATGTTACCAACTGTAACACAGTGCAGGATGAAATGAATACCGGGGGTATATGGTGTGGGTATACAGGAAGGAGGAAGGAGGAATTAATTCTAACAAGTGCCTTTGAGAATGTCTTCCCTGAGGAAGTGACATTTGACTGAGATGTAAGTTATGAAAAGAATTTCAGTAAGCAGAAATTTGGTGGCTGGCCTTATAAGCTAGTAATCTCATGAATAAAGGTATAAGGTGTAAAAAAAAATACAGCCACCTCTATCCCACCCTTGGCTGGAATGTAGTATGTTTGGAGAATGGAGGTGGTGGAAGAAGAAGCAGCCAAAAATGTGGTTCAGATCACGAAAGGCTTAAATTCTATGCAAGTTAGTCTGGACTGTCCTCTTCAGGCAACGTGAAGTCTTTGCAAGTTTTTGAGGGAGTGAGTAATATGATTTGAGTGCACTTCAGGAGGTTATCTCTGTCTGTAGAATCAAAGATCAGTAACTGAGATGAGTTAGTAATAGAAAGGTAAAGAACAGATGGGGAAAAAAGAATGCTGGGTGTGAGAAATAACCATGAATGAAGACTGCATTCAAGAATGGTTCCCAGATTTCAAGTTTACATGGCTGAGAATAATGGTATGATTAACCAATAAAGGAAGAGGAACACATTTCTGGCAGATAAGAGGAAAGGAGAAAAATTAATTTAGTTTTTGACACAGTGTTTGATATACTACAGGTATTCATCCTCAAGTTCAGTATGCAGTTGAGTTGTTTTTGGAGTTCAGGAGGATATAAATCATAAATACAAGTTAGGTGAAAGTATGAGCTGAAGAAAGCCTAAGGAAAAAAAAAAACACTATGGAAAAAAGAGAAGAAAAAGGCCAAAAATCCAGTCCCGGTAACATATTTTTAGGTTTCTCAAACATTACACATTCTTCAAACGACATACTTACAAACTTTGGAATATATGAATATATCTTTCCAAAGTACATTTAACATATTCTTGATTTGGGCTTGGAAATGCATTCCCCAATACCACTGAACCCACTACTGATTAATATAAATGGTTATAATTCCGAAGGGCCATATGGAGGGATGCAGGTAATGTAAGAGACACGGAGGAAAATCATCAAGGAGGGTAGATTCAAATACAATAAATGGTAAAGGAGATAGCTTTATCTTATAACTTATCTTATACCTTATCTTATATCTTATACCTTATCTCAAGATAAAGCAGAAGCCAAGAAAAAAAGAGAATGTAAAAGGTTCAACACTAAGTATCACAGATAGTTGTAGAAATCAATAGAAAACTACTGGATTTAGTATTTAGCAGGTCTCCCATCACCTTTAAGAAAAAAGGTTCAGTGAGATGTTCTGGAATACAAATGGGATTAGAAGAAAAAAGTATAGAAAATCACACAGATTATTTCAAAAAGTGTGGCAGTATAAAAAAGGAGATAGATGGGATTGGAGGTTGCTTTTTCTTTCTTTTTAAGGAAATACTTGAATATGCATATCCCAAAGGAAAGTAACGTTTACAAAGGAGGAGCTTGAATATACGAATACAAGACTAGGAGCTGAAAATTGGCAGGAAAAGATCTCCAACTGGAGAGATGATAGTAAACCGCAGGACTCTCTAGTATTCATTACACAACAAGGTTATACAGTTTAGAACCTGAAACCTTTAAATTCTATTCTTACCATAGATCCCCTCCTGCCTGTTCCTCTCCAAGCTTCACTCCCAGCTCCTTCTGTGTCCTTGTTTTTCTTTCCCCAAAATAAACAGTAAGACAGCAGGGGATATGCCTTCCTCAGTTTTGTAATGATTAAGTGCCCAATACTGTATCTCGTACACAGCAGGCACTATGGTTTGTTAAATAATTTAAAAAAAATCGTTAGTCTTTTTGGATGCAGTAACAGAGTCAATAATTTTGGAATTCAATTCAGCACTATCAGACATTCCTGCTCAACTTTACTAAAAGACAAATTTTCACCTCATTTTTAAATGAGAAAAGCAAAGAGCAACAATTAACTTGTCATACTAGGTATTGTTCAAATGACTTTATAATGAGATATGATTTCTATAAATAGGCAACAATTTTCCCAAATGAGCAAAAACTTAATTGCTAGGTGAGACCACAAGATTCAGGCAATGAATCCATGTGTACAAATCAATCCTTTGAATTTGCAATCATAAAGACTTTCAGCTTCCAAAGTTCAAAGTTCTGTTCATGTGAAAGTATATAGTACTATATAAACCTGTGCTTACTGAAATCATCCTAAATTGTACAAAATAAGAGACAGGAGCCTGGTATGTTAGATGAGAATAACGAAAATCCTGTGATCCACTATTAAAACTCTCAAAGATCTGTCTAAAGATTCATGATATGCCTTCGTATGTATACCTCAAATTACTTTCTGGTTCAAGATAGTAGATAGCAGACAATCTGTACTTAAATCACTCAAACTTTTTGTAACATGCTAGTAATTCTGAAGTCAACAGGCAAACCTCTTGTTAAATCAGATGAATCCAAGATGCTAGGAGTTTCTTTTACAACTTCTGATACTTTTTCCTCATTTTTCAGTTCTATTTCAAATATGCCATCTTCATCTTGCCTACTTAAGACTGATTTCGAAGGACTAACTAGACCACATAAAAATAATTTTTAAAATGTGATTAATATATATTTCTAATGCATTTCAGATTTCTCAATCATTACATATTTGCCCCAGTAATGCATTTTTCAGGTTTCTCAAACATCATACATTCTTCAAATTACATACTTCCAAATTTTGGAATATTTATCTTCCCAAACTATGTTTAACTTCTGGCTGGTGGGGAGGGGGAGAAAGCACACAGTCCCTAAAGCTGCTGAACCAATTCTGATTAATATAAACAAATCTAATCTAGAGGTAGGGAAGGGAGGCTACTCAGGAGAGTGTACCACCCCCCTGCCAACTGTAGGGACCCTTATTTTGCATCTACTACCTCTGATCTTATATGAGGAAGAGAAGCCTACCCAAGGAACACTTTGGCCTTTTCTGTGATCAACTCTACTCTTTAATTTACTGTGACAATTTTTATGTGGCTTTAAAATTGCAAAGCTACTCTACTGGACTACAACTACCCAAGTGATGTATAAATATTAAATTCCCAACTGTCCTAGAAGAAAATGAATTATTTTGTTATTAATTCAGAAAGAACATAAAGGTCAATTTATGGACCACAAAATAATTAAAAACAAACAACAACAACTTTCTGAGACTTTACATTTAAAAGTGTTCAGAAGATTCTCAAGTGTTTCTCTTTATGGTCCAATAAATCACCACTTAGAAAACATGCAAGCACATACATTAGCACAATAATACGGGCTATTAATATTCAGCAGTCCAGTTATGATGGAACGGAGGGCAGAACTCAACTGGTATTTATGACTGAGGGACGACATCCAGAATTTAGTCGACCCTTTCTTAAACTACTCATCAGCCTCAAATTCTTTTTGAAAGCAAGCTGCTAAAGAAAATTAATAAGAAAAGGCCATCTCTTTGTGTATATCGAGCACAAGAACTAGTTGGTAACAATGGTTTCCACATCTTGGCAGCTACGATCTACCACAGTAAACAGGTTGCCTCGGTTACCATATCACATTTTGAAGGACTTAGTGAACCACCGCAGACGGAGCAGAGAGGGAAACTACCAAATTAGTGTAACTCCCTATTTGCGTAGCAGAAAAAGACCCCCTTTAACGAAGAAGCCCTCGACCTCATTATTTCCTTTTATCTGCAGCACTTCTGGCCTCCACAAACCCTTCACCACGATGTCCTCGAGGTTTGGGGACATGCCTTCTCCCATTCTGTACCCGCTTTACCCGCTACACGGGTCCCTCCTCCCTCCCCCCACATCCCTAAACCTGTCTTTCCCCATAAAAAACATCCCAGTGAAGAAGGGCCTCCCCTACTCCCCAGCAAGGCGCACTTCCTCGCTTCTCTTGCGGCAGAAAGATCTAGGCCTCCTGCACTTACTGCTTTCAGCCTCGTCAGGGGCAGAGGCTAGGGACGGGGACAGGGCCGGAGCCTGGGCCAGGGCAGGGGCTGGGGCTGGAGCCGAGGCCGGAGTCGGAGCCGAGTCCGGGGCCGGAGCTGGGACCCGAGCCGAGTCCGGGGCCGGGGTCGGGACCTGGACCTGGGCCACCTCCACCTCCTCCTTCTCCTGGGGTAGCAGCTCCTCCTCCGCCATATTCTCCATAGTTACCGCCTCCGTGCCAGGCCCGCCCGGGGACCAGGAGGGGCTCACGGCGGGGTGAGAGAACTGGCGTGAATGCCCAGAGGGCTGGATCCAAGGAGTGGGAAAGCAAATGGGAAGGGCTGGATGCGTGCAACAGACAAAAGATGAAGAACCAGTGACCAAATCCTGTCAGCAGAAAAATAAAAAGCCAGAGGTAGCGATTCGCGGTCCCGTCCGCTTCCCTTTCCCCGAGGCGTTGCGACGCCACCACAGCCTGCGCAGAAACGTATCGGGGACGGCGACCAATGAGGTAAGAGAGTTCTGCTTCCACGGTGCGTCTCGGTTCCAGCCGTCAACCAAGGAAGCGAAGCAAGACTACAATACCCAGGGTGCAGCGCGCCAGCCGGGGCGGAGCCGGAGTTCCAAGTCCTTGGAGGAAGTAAATGCAAAGCTAAACAAACGCTCGCAACGTTGGAGTAGTCTGGGTCCGAGTGCAGAACTACATTTCCCAGCGAGCATCGGGTCCGGGGGAGACCCTTTTTCTTGGCCTGGGCCTCCGGAGTCGCCACCGCTGCGGGCGCTGGTAAGGTAAGTGGGGCGTTAGTTGACGTTTTGCTGGGCAGTTCTCACCTCTCTCCCTCTGGTACCTTAGCGGGTAGCCAGCGGGTCGGAGAATTCCGGAGGCCCCTCGAGCCTGGGCGGGGCGACTCTGTAGGCGGATCCGGGGTTGAGTCAGCTTGGTGAAGGGTGGGGTTCTGGTCGGCTCTAGGTCTGGAGTTGCCCCTCGCCCAGGGTGAGAATCTGGTTTGTTCTGGCCGAGCCCCTGGGCCCCGGGGACGTGGGAGCTGCTAGCGAGCTTCCCTGCTAGCCTGGTTTATTTGGAATCAGTGTCTGCGCTTCCCTTCGCACCCTCATCCACACTGTGACCTGAATACTTCTCCTTTTGTCTTTATTTTGCTTTAATCTACGTATTCTTATTAGCACTGCCCTGGGGTCGTGGGGGTCTTGTGGGTAGAGAAGAGCGTGTGTTTCTGCGCGCGTCCTACACCTGCAGTTAGACTTAATAACCAGAGCTCTGAGTGTCTTTTGAGTTTTGCGGCACCTGATTGATGCGATTCCGATTCCACACGGCGTCTGCCAGTGAGTCCTCTGGCCCGTGTACTTCTCTTCCCTTCACTCCCTGGCCTGCTTGAACTTCAGTCTCAAGCATTCATTCCCTTGGCGCAGGCAGAGGAAAACTTGAATTTTCCGGCTGCTCTTTCTTCCCGGGACTGGTCCGAATGTTATAAGCAGCAGGGAAGCAGAAGGAAGCCCCTTTATGTCTTAGGAGACTCGAACTTCCAGTTGGGTTTTCTTAGTTAATAAAGGTGCTACTTAGTGCCTAGCGAGCTCATTGGTCTATTTATTTCCTAGTTGTTCAGCCCAGGTGAGAGCTAGTGTGATGATTTGGCGCTTTGAAAGTTTAGCAGGATTTAGTTGCCACCTCCCAACCCCCCAGTAGTTAGGAAGTGCGTCTGGAGGCTTCCCCCTACCTTCCCTAGTGAGTTAGTTCTAAAGTCCTCATACTGCCTTCAACCTCAACTTAAAAAAAAAGTTATTGGGAGAAAGCACGTGAGGGGGGAGGGAGGAGCAGAGAGAGAAGGAGAGAGAATCCACGCCCACTTTCTGGGACCCGCGCGGAGTTGGAGGCGGGACTAGTCTCATCTCCTGGAGATTAGGACCCCAGCGGAAACCGAGAGTGCCATGCTCCACCCACGGAGCCACCGAGGCGCACCCCCACCCCAACTTTTAACTAGTTTTCCGGAATATAGAACTGCCTCACTGCTCTTAACAGTCAATTAAAAATGGGAAAATAACACGTTGTAACTTACGGGAATGAGTAGTGGCTTAACTATATTGTGCCTCATTCAAGCATCATTGATTTTTTTTTTAATTTCCAAAAGGCTAGATGGTTAATTGAAAGCTTGATTCAGTGTATCAGTCTCACTATTTAACACCAGCTGGAAACCAGAAGATAAAGAGGGTTAGCTTTTAGAGTGTGAATTCTATGGGACTTTTAATAAGAATTTCTAAACATGATCTGTGCTTTTTTTTTTTAAGATTTATTTATTTATTTATTTATTTATTTGACAGAGAGAAATCACAAGTAGATGGAGAGGCAGGCAGAGAGAGAGGGAAGCAGGCTCCCCGCTGAGCAGAGAGCCCGATGCGGGACTCGATCCCAGGACCCTGGGATCATGACCTGAGCCACCCAGGCGCCCCATGTGCTTTTGAGACTCCTAAAAAAAAAAGGAATCTTCAAAGTTTGAAGAGTTATATTAAGTGACTGTGTTAGTCATTTATTGCTGCCTAAGTTATCCTAAAGCTTAGTGGGTTTTTTTTTTTTTTAATTTTATTTATTTATTTGACAGAGATCACAGGTAGGCAGAGAGACAGAGGAAGCAGGCTCCCCTCAGAGCAGAGAGCCCCGGCTTGATCCCAGGACCCTGGGATCATGACCCAAGCCGACGGCAGAGGCTTTAACCCACTGAACCACCGAGGCGCCCCTAAAGCTTAGTGGTTTAAAACAACAATAAACATGACCTCTCAGGTTCTTTGCATCAGGAATTCAGAAGTGGCTTAATGGGGTATACCTGGTTCTGAGTCTCATGAGGCTGCAGTGAAGATAGCAGCCCCCATGCTTCCACTCAAAGGCTTGATTAGGGCTCCAGGATTGGCTTCAACGAGGGCATGCTTATAGGCCTGGCAGCTGGTTCATTTTTGGCAGTGGGCTTCAGTTCCTCACTGGTGGGCTGCTCTATGGACTATGTGATTGTCCTCATGATATGGTGGCTGGTTTTCTCTAGCGTAAATGAAAAACACAAGCCACAGTGTCTTATATGATCTAGCCACATACCGCCATACAGCAATTCCTATTGGGGTCACAGACCAGCTCTATGTACTGTGAGAGCACTGCATGAGAGTGTAATTACTGGGCACCAGACATCATCAGGAACCACTTAGGAGGCTGGCCAGCACAGGAAGTCTCCCCTTTGAGTTTGTATTTTGATTTTCATAAAATCAACATGAATTTCACACTATTATAAATATAAACATTTGTCATGGTAAACATAAATGTGTTTTTCCTTTGATAGTCCACTATCTTCAGTGATTTTTTTTTCTTCAGTTTTTTTTTTTCAATTGGCTTATGGGTGAGGGGTTTAAATTTAGCCTTATTTTGTATTCAAAGCAACAACGTAAGATGAACATGGATCAGTTTAAATCGTAAAAGTTAACATAAGTAGTCCATTGCCTCTAAACAGTTCATTTCATGGAATTTATTGTGTTTTTTTGTTGTTGTTGTTTGCTTGTTTTTATTGTACCTTTTCCCAAAATGGAATAGAATCCTTGGAACAAGAAAGGGAAAAGAATATTATTCCTCTAATCTGGAAGCTCAATTGTGAATTCAATTGATTCCATACATGATTTTACAAATCAGAATTTTGGGGTAATTTAGGATTGTTCTTAGAAGTTCAAGGGATACCTGGGTGGTTCAGTCGGTTAAGTGTCTGCCTTCAGCTCCTAATCCTGGGCTCCTGGGGTCCAGTCCTGCATCAGGCTCCTTGCTCAGTGGGGAGTCTGCTTCTTCCTCTGCCTCTGCCCCTGTTGTGTTCCTGCTCTTTCTCTCTTTCTCTGACAAGTAAATAAATAAAATCTTTAAAAAGTCTGTATTAAATATTCTTTTTTAAAATAGATTTTTATTTATTTATTTGACAGGCAGAGATCACAGATAGGCAGAGAGGCAGGCAGAAAGAGAGGAAGGGAAGCAGGCTCCACGCTGAGCAGAGAGCCCGATGCGGGGCTTGATCCAAGGACCCTGGGATTGGGACCTGAGCCAAAGGCAGAGGCTTTAACCCACTGAACCACCCAGGCGCCCCTTAAATATTCTTTTATTAGTTTTTATTATTAGGTTTCTCTTAGCTGTCAGCATTTTTCTTCTTTCTCTTTATATTATCAAAGCATTCTGAAGTTTGATTTAGTGTTCTTGATCATTCTTTTATAGAATTTCACTTACTATAGTCATGACTGACCATGAGTCAGTGCCTGCTTACATTCATAGTTTCCATATGTGTCACTGTCAGCAATAAAGTCTCCTTTTGGCTTTGCTGTTAGACTCCTTTTATATCTTCCCATCCCATGACCCAATGAGGTTCCAATTCTCTGGCCTTTCCATTCCAGCACAGGATGCTTCTGCTACATGCTAAGTTGAATAGAGGGTGTGTCAGGAAAATAAAGACTTAGAACAAATTGGTTTTGAGGTGTAGGTTGGGCACAAGGGAACAGTCCTGTAGGCAGTTGAAAATGGTGATCAGAAGCTTGAGAGAGAAGGTCAGGGCTAAAGGCACAGTTTCGAGAGATCATTCCTAGAAAGGTGGTAGATGGAATTGAAGGAGAGGAAGAGATCAGTATGAGGGAGACTATAAGTGAAATAAAGTGGAACGAGAGAATCCTGTTCTCTTGGGAATGGTTAGAAGATGGAAATAATTTTGTAAAACTCCAGTCTTTTTAAAACTGAAAGACGACGAATTTCTAATGTATTTTGTTGTGGTGGTGGTAAAACAAAACAAAACACATAAACACCTAAATATGGTTTTTATTTTAGCTTTTCAAAATGTCCAACAGAGAATCTTGTGGCGAAAAAGAGAAGTCCCGGAGAAAAGGCACCACTGCATCACTGAGCTTTGATGTCCAAGTAAGAATTTTGATTTACTGACGCAGAGAATACTTTCTGCCTGTTTATTTTTGCGTAATGAAAAAAAATAAACCTCAGTTTTAAAATGAGTTACGTAAATGTTTTGTTTTGCCCTTCTGACCCAGGAGAAGTAATTTGTTTTTCCCATTCTTTCTTTCCCCCCATTCTTTTTTTTTTCTTTTTTTAAGATTTTTAAAATTTATTTATTCGGCAGAGAGAGAGAGAGATCACAAGTAGGCAGAGAGGCAGGCAGAGAGAGGGGGAAGCAGGCTCTCTGTTGAGCAGAGAGCCCGATGTGGGGCTCGATTCCAGAACCCTGGGATCATGACCCTAGCCAAAGGCAGAGGCTTAACCCAATGAGCCACCCAGGTTCCCCTCCCCCCATTCTTTACTTGCATTATCTTGTTGACTCCTCACAACTGTAGGAGATAGGTACTATTATTATCCCAATTATACAAATGCCAGAACTGAGGCTTAGGGAGGTAAGTAATTTGCAGAGGCATTTTCTGACTTGATGCTAGGCCCCCCAGACTCTCCTTTACATAGAAATAACTCACCATTAGACCTTTTTGCACCACCTTCATCATTTACTGAGCATTGTAAGGTTATATGCTCTTCAGTCAGAATGGGCCATCATATTCAGCGGGAGGCTAAGAGTTTGGAATGGATGCTCACCAAGTGTCCTTTGCTGACTCCGCCTCGTCTTTTTTTTTTTTTTTTTAAGATTTTATTTATTTATTTGACAGAGAGAGATCACAAGTAGGCAGAGAGGCAGGCAGAGAGAGAGAGAGAGAGGGAAGCAGGCTCCCTGCTGAGCAGAGAGCCCGATTCGGGACTCGATCCCAGGACCCTGAGATCATGACCTGAGCCGAAAGCAGCGGCTTAACCCACTGAGCCACCCAGGCGCCCCTGCCTCGTCTTAAACTATAACTTCAAGTGCCCAGTTGCATTTACCCAGTTGAGAAGTTGCAGTTCCATTCTTTCATTTGGTTGGGCCTAAATCCTGGTTGTCACCCCCCACGTGCATCGAGAGTCTATCAGCAAATTGTATCAGCTTTCTCTTAACAAGATAGAGTCTGACTCCCTCCTCTGCTACCACGGGACAATCAGCTGGCTTTCTCAGATGGTTGCAGGAGTTTCCAAATTGATCTCCCTGCTTCCACCTTTGCCTCCCATTGTTCTCTTCTCAACAAGCCCCCAGGATGACCCTGTTAGAATGTGAGTCAGATCATGTCTCCTTTGCTCAGTACTACCTGTTGGTTGTCCTCCTCACCCGGCGTGCCAGCTGACGTCCTGGCGGGGGCCTACAAAACAACTGACCCCCCATCTGGCTTCCCTCTCATTCTCCTGTTGCCTTCACCATTTTGTGGTTCCGCAATCCAGGCACATTCCTGCCTCAGGGGCTTTGCCCTTCAGTGGAAAACTCTAGATAAGCACATAGTTTCTTCTTCCCTCCTTCAGGTCTCCAGTCTTCTGTCAGCTTATCAGTGGGGCTTTTTCTGACTATCCTGTTTAAAATTGCAGCTGCTTTTTTTACACCACCTCCCAGCCCTTCCTGCCCTTTTTCTCTTTTATAATTTTTTTCCCAGTGTCTCATCTGACACGGTAAATATATTGTTTATTTATAAATTCCTGTCCCAAATTTTATCTTCCATGAGGGCAGGGACATCTGTGTTTTCATTAATTTGTCCCCACCATCTAGAATATCTTTGGTACACAGTAGGTCCTCAAAATATAAGTTTGTCCTGGGTCTACTGAATTTTGGATCCCCTGGGAAATGACTGGATATATGGTTTTGCTTTGTAGACGACTAAATTCCACCATGGCAATGCCTCCTCCCGAAGCCTTTATCTGAGCAGTCAACTGGCCCTCCGGCTTTAGCCCTCGTATCCTATCTCATCTCTAATTCAAGAGCATCTAGATCTTCTGATTTCTACTTGAGTCTTCCTTCTAATTGAGTTTCCCTCCCCCTTACCAAAGTTTGTGTGGCTTTAAACATTTTTCCCTCCGAAGTTTATTATGAATGTAGAAAGAATGTTTATAATAACAATGATTAAATAACGCTGTCTTAGACTGTGCCTAATTTTGTGCTTTTTTTTTCTTTTTTTCCAAATGGCATGCTTAGGATAAGACAGAGAAAAAAACTTCAAGTTCTACTAGTTCAGCTTGCTGTGTAAGGTCAGTTTCATCAGAGAAGAGAAAACTGGTGAGTGTTCGTATATTGTAGCCAACTCTAGATATTATTAATATTAAAGTTTTAATGTGTGATGAAAAGGTTTATGATACATATTCCCCCACTACTTTTCCACTCATTTTTTCTTTCTCTTATACTTTGCGATAGCCAATAGAAAAAACACCAGTGTTTGGTTTCTTCCTTCTACTCACCAAAAAGGATTTAATAAGTTACTTCTTTGTGCAGTTAGACTCTATCATGCAGAGTTAGACAACATGGATATAAATTAAGAGAGTTTTTTTTTTAATTCAGTTAGCCAACATATCATTGGTTTCAGATATAGGGGTCAGTAATTCAGCAGTTGCATATGACACCCAATGTTCATCACATCACATGCCCTCCTTAATGCCTGTCACCCAGTTACTCTGTCACCCCATCCATCTGCCCTCCAGCAGCCCCCAGTTTGTTTCCTATAGTTAAGAGTTTGTCATGGCTTGTCTCGCTCTCTGATTTTTTCCCATTCAGTTTTCCCTTCCCTTATGATCCTCTGCACTGTTTCTTATATTCCAAGAAATATGAGAAATAGAAGTTATATATATTATTAATTATATTAATCATAATTATATTATATTATATAAACATAATTTATATTAATACAAGTACTCAATATTTATACTACATTAATATATATTATTAGTTAATTATATGAATTATAATTATATTTATAGTTCATATAATTAATAAGTAATATACTCCAAATTAATAAATTAATAAATATTAATATATTGAATAGTTAACAAATTATGAATTATAATTCATATAATTAATCAAAATTAATTATATGAATTACATTTATAATTCATATAATTAATAAGTAATATATATTATTAATATATTTCAAGAAATATAAGATGAAATATAAGTGAAACCATATGATAATTGACTTTTTTTGATTGATTTATTTCACTCAGCATAATATCCTCCAGTACCATCCACGTTAATGTAAATGGTAAATATTCATCCTTTTTTGATGGATGAGTAATATTCCATTGTGTGTTTGTGTGTGTGTGGGTGTGTGTGTATGTACACACACCACATCTTTATCCATTCATCTGTCAATGGACATCTGGGCTCTCTCCACAGTGGCTATTTGGTCATTGCTGCTATGCACAGTGGTGTACAGGTGCCCCTTTGGATCACTACATTTGTATCTTTGGGGGAAATACCCAGTAGTGCAATTGCCGGGTCATAGGGTAGCTCTATTTTCAACTTTTTGAGGAACCTCCGTACTGGTTTCCAGAGTGGCTGAACCAGTTTGTGTTCCCACCAGTGGTGTAGGAGGGTTCCCCTTTCTTTGCATCCTTGCCAACATTTGTTGTTTCCTGTCTTGTTAATTTTAGCCATTCTCACAGGTGCGAAGTGGTATTTCATTATGGTTTTGATTTGTTGTTTCCTTGATGCCAAATGATGTCGAGCATTTTTTCATGTGTCTGTTGGCCATTTGGATGTCTTCTTTGGAGAAATGTCTGTTCATGTCTTTTGCCCATATCTTGACTGGGTTATTTGTTTTTTGCATGTTGGTTTTGATAAGTTCTTTATAGATTTTGGATACTAGCCCTTTATCTGATATGTCATTTGCAAATATTAAGAGAGTTTTTAAGTCTTTTCCCATATATGGTTTTATTTGGCTTTACAAGATCCTTTGGAGGTAGCCAAGGCAGATGCGTAGCATTTGTGTTTTCAGATTCAGAAATTGAGATCTAGGAGGTTATGTGACTTGTCCAAGGACACAAAATTGTTTATAGCAACAGAGCCAAATCCAGAGTCATGCAAATAATTAAAAAGACATTAAGCTAGTACATGGGTGGTTGGTGAAGTACTCAGGGCATTCAGGTTGATGTTAGGTGTATGTCGGGATAGCACTGTGGTCATGGGTAATAAGGGAAAGTAATTATGAAAATTGTGGGAATACAGAATTCTGTTTTTAAGGATTTGCTTGTTTTTATATAATGACACTGCTGATTCAATTTGTTTCTGTATTAGCCTTCTTAAAACACAGATTTCAATATATTTCTTCTCTGTTGAAAAATCACTTTTTAGTCTGGCATTCTGGACCCTCCTAAATTTGGTCACACCTTAACTAGCCAGTTTTCTTTTTTCTTCCTGAAAACAGCCCTTTTGCTTCTACCTAGGCTGGTTTATTTTTTCTCTTTTGAGTTTATACCAGTCATCTCCAGCTGCTTAGAATGCCTAAGTTTTCTTAGCGGAGGCCACCTTTTTCTTTTACTTGTTAATCTTTATTTAATCTATATTCAATCTTTAGTGTGTGTGTGTGTGTGTGTGTGTGTGTGTGTATACTTATGTATGTATACTTATGTATGTATGTATATACCTGTGTGTGTGTGTATATATATATACATATATATATATATATGAATGAAATATTTATTAGGGGTGCCAGGGTGTTTCAGTCAGCTAAGCATCTGCATTCAACTTATCCATTCCTGTGTTGGGCTCCCTACTCTGAAGGGAGCTTGCTTCTCCCTCTGTCTGCCTCTCGCTGTCTCTCATGAATAAAATAACATCTTTTTAAAAAATTATTTATTTATTTATTTGACAAAGAGGGAAAGAGAGAGAGAGAGCGAGAGAGGGAACCCAAGCAGGGGGAGTGGGAAAGGGAGCAGACTCCTCACTGAGCAGGGAGCCTGATTCTGGGCTCAAACCCAGGACCCTGCGATCATGACCTGAGCCGAAGGCAGCAGCTTAATCCACTGAGCCACCAGGCGCCCCTCAATCTTCAGCATATATTTTGTCCGCCTTTTTTCCTAAGTATGTTCCAACTTTTGGTGTTCGATAATTTGAACTCTTTTATGACTTACTGTATGTTCTTCTGCTTTCACACTTAGGTATATCATTTCATTAGATTATTTGTATATATTCTTCTCCTCTCTGTTCTTTAACATGTATAGGACAAGGGCTATATCCTGTTTCTCTCTTACTTCTCTTGTGCCTAGGCCTGTATCCCCAGAACCCATGGAGAGACAGATTGGTAGAGATAGTAGACAGAACTGTTTCAATCCTGGCTCCGCTGCTGACTTGCTCTGTAATGTTAAGGAAGATACTTTTCTCTGTTTGTACTTTGAGTACTTTACCTATAAAATGGGGCATGATGATAATACCTGTTGTACAGGATTATTGGAAAGGTTAAATAAATTATTGTGTTAGGGGGTGCCTGGATAGCTCGGTCCTTAAGCATCTACCTTCGGCTCAGGTCATGATCCCAGGGTCCTGGGATCGAACCCCACATCAGGATCCCTGCTGGGCAGGAAGCCTGCTTTTCCCTCTCTCATTCCCCCTGTTTGTATTCCCTGTCTCACTGTGTCTCTCTGTCAAATAAGTAAATAAAATCTTAAAAAAAAAATTATTATGTCAGCCTATTCACCATTACATAGATGTGGGGAAAAAATATTGTCTCCCAGTCTTTCTCCTGTAACTAAAATGTCAGTGCATGACTTCTATTTCTTGAATGATTCGTTTTTCTTTTCTTTCAGAAATCAGATCATACAGACATTCTATACTGTGATGTAAAAAGAAGACAAGAGCTGAAAAGGTGAATTCCTTCTTTTTGTTGATATCTTTTACTTTTGGAGGCTTAGAATTGTGAGACTAAATATTTTGATACGCAAAGTTTTTTATTTGATCAGTACTGATTTGCATGCCAATATTTCTAGCTGTAGCACAGGTTATAATTATTGAATTTTTTTTTCAAAGATTTTATTTATTTATTTGACAGAAAGATCACAAGTAGGCAGAGAGGCAGGCAGAGAGAGAGAGGGGGAAGCAGGCTCCCTGCTGAGCAGAGCCCAATGTGGGGCTCGACCCCAGGACCCTGAGATCATGATCCAAGCTGAAGGCAGAAGCTAAACCCACTGAGCCACCCAGATGCCCCTGATTTGTTTTTTGAAGATTTTATTTATCTGCGAGAGAGAGACAGCAAGAGTGCACAAGCAGTGTGGGAGATGGAGAGGCAGAGGGAGATGCAGAGACCCACTGAGTCGGGAGCCCAAATCAGGGCTCAATCTCAGGACCCTGGCGTCATGACCTGAGCCAAAGGCAGATTTTTAACAGACTGACATTATTGAATTTTTTAAATATTAGTGTAGATTTAATAAAAAGTTGAGGGAAATAAAATGTCTATCACATTTCTATGCTATGTAAATGACACTTTCAAGTAAAATGCAGATTTTTATCTCTGGTGATTTGATTTTGACACATTCTTATAAGATGCATAACTTTGTTACATGTAGTAATAGAAGAAGTTGTGTGGGTGGTTTAGAAATGTTGTAAAGATAAGTTATATATTCCCTGTGAAGAGAATATGTTGCTTATTGAATATTATAGTTTTAAAATCACATTATTTAAATAGGATATAGCTACAACTAGAGAACTTGTAGCATAATGGTAGGGATAATGGAGATTACTTTTCTTTAATTTCTGTGTTCTTTGGATAAAAATTTCAGAGAACTTTGTGATGATGGCATTTCTTGCCACTAATGGGGTAAGTATAAAAGTATAGTGTCTGATGAAAGTAGATGAGATCATAGATTCTCTGAAAGTAAGTGGCTGTGGGAAAATGATAAAAATGGCATTAAATATATACATAAAATTTCTGCTTCCCAGACAAATTTAGTTAATGTTTGCTAAAAACAAGAAATTCAGCTTGCCTCTGCCTTTTCTTCAGTTTTTTTTTTTTTGTCTCCTCTTCTTTGTGATACTTTGCTTCTGTATTATTATTCTGTTATGAATTTGATATCACATTGACTATTACTTTCTACACTTTTTCAAAATGGATTTTTAATGCCTTTTATCCTTATATTCTTTTTTTTTTTTTTTTTTTAAGTTCTTAAAACACTGTGGTTTTTCACTAGTTACCTTTAGCCTTAGTAAGGGCACATTTTCTAGCCCTTGATTTTATATGTATGTATAAGAGCATGAATAGACTTTTGATCTTTCTATACAACTATCCTAGACTTGTCCACAATCTTTGGAAGGAGGAAGAAACAGTATTGTTGAATTATTTTGAGAATAGGATCTAAACTATTCCAAGAGTACAACGAAGTGCCCCTTGGCTTCAGTATTTACTCAAAATCTGCAATTTGACTTCAGGTCTTTCAACAATGAATTGTCAAATGCGTACTGCTGCATTTCTGCATTCCTGAACCCACGTTTGATCAGTGACCATGCCATTGTGTAGGTTGTCATTGTATCTAACGAGAGTAACAATGTTAGTAATGTGAGCAAGGTGTGGCATTTATATTAATCGTTAATATGTGAATATTTACTTTCAGATATTGGTAAGCTCTCTAGATATAACTTGTAGTGAAATTTTCTTTTGTTGAAGACAAACTGTATGGCATACGAGATATTTTAAAACTGCCTTGTCATGTGTTTAAACAATATGGGATAGGAGCTATTATATAATGAAAAGTTGCCTGGACGAAAGAAAGCTGTCCTACTGTGCTTTGCAAACATTAGTATCGACAGTGCAGAACTTCTTTTTTGGGTTGCCTGAAGAGAATGTGGCTCATTCGCTGCTGTTGTTTATCCATTGGAGAAGTAAACAAACTTACTTGCCTCAAGGTTATGAGTATTTCTTTATGGTATGTGGCATCTTCTGTAAAAATTTCCCTATTCAGTATAGGGATAGTGCAATGAAAGCTGAGGTGCAGATGAAAAAATGAGAATTTTATCATCCTGAAGCCACTTAATTGTGGTAATACATTACCACAATTCTCAATCCATGGTTTGAGTATATATAGATGTATTAACAATGAAAAATCACCAAGGGCAACAATCTTTTAAAATTTAAAATCAATTAATTAACATACAGGTAATCATTAGTTTCAGAGTTAGAGTTCAGTTATTATCAGTTGCATAAAACACCCAGTGCTCATTCCATCAGGTGCCCTCCTTAATGCCCATCACCCAGTTACCCCATCTCCCCACCCACTTCTCCTCCAGCAACCCTCAGTTTGTGTCCCATAGTTAAAAGTCTCTTGTGGTTTGTCTCTCTCTCTCTCTCTCTGATTTCATCTTATTTTATTTTTCCTTCCCTTCCCCTGTGTTCATTTGTTTTGTTCCTTAAATTAAGGGCAACAATCCTAAATCTGCTTTTGAAAATATTCAGAGAGCATTTCTCTGAGCAGTGCACTTTCAGTTAGTGGGATTTCTTCACAAGGTTGTATCATCACTGTTGACCAAATCTTTTTAAGTCCAGGAATTGAAGAGGTGAGAAGTTTTGCCTTAGTTACTGTTAGATAGATGGCAACATTGCCACCAGCAAAGCCATTATTGGCAGAATTAGCCGAAAAGTAATTTATTATTCAACTGAGCTAAGTTGAATGTAAGTATATAATTCAGTATTGTGAGTGTATGCCATGATGACCAACAAAGAAGTCTAACCGCTGATAGTATTGACAGATTGTTTCTGAGGTATGTCATATTTTAAAATGGCTACTAAATTTTTATAGTTTAATAGTAAGTGTGAAATTTTGTCAACACGTTAATAATAACGTGTTGACAAAATTTCACACTTATTCTTATATCATGAGAGCTCATCTAGGATGTGTTTCAACTTCAGCTGAATATTGATTTTACACTATGTCACTCATAAAAGATACGTACTTTAAAAAATAAGTATTTGCTGCATGTCTAACTTGTATCTAAAAAGACTCAGAGCTTTAGTATTTTGGGTTGCAAATATAAAACTGCATTATCACAATCTAGTCTTTTGTAAGTCTAGTTGATAAGAGTTAAGTTTACGGTTTAATTTTGTTGGTCTTTTAAAAGGTATTATATTGTTGAGTTTTCATTAATTATGACTATATAGGCCATGGTCAATAGATGACTATAAAATATGCAGCACAGGGTTGTTGTGGAGAACAAATAAAAAGCAATATGAAGGGGTACCTGGGTGACTCAGTCAGTTAAGCATCTGTCTTCAGCTTGGGTCAGGATCCCAGGGTCTTAGGATTGACCCCCACATTAGGCTCCCTGCTTAGTTGTGAGTCTGCTTCTCCCTGTCTCAAAAATAAATAAAATTAAAAAAAAAAAAAAAGAAAAAAAAAAGAAAATGCTGAGGGAACTACAGGGTCCCCTTAAAATTTTTGAGTTATGGTTTCTGTGTTCTTTTAGTTTTTCTTTAATACAGTTGGCATTGTAAACGTGGTATATTATTAGAAGCCAAAGTCCTATTAAAATTTCAAGTTTTTTTTTTTTTTTTTTAGATTTTATTTATTCGTCAGAGAGAGAGTAGGCAGAGAGGCAGGCAGAGAGAGAGGAGGAAGCAGGCTTCCCACTGAGCAGAGCGCCTGATGTGGGGCTCGATCCTGAGATCATGACCTGAACCAAAGGCAGAGGCTTAACCCACTGAGCCACCCAGGTGCCGTCAGGTTTTGTTTTATCATTATTTACTACCAGATAAATAATGGTGGGCAGTCTTTTTGTAGGCAGAGATAGAAAGAAAATGGAATCCAATGAAGACTCAGGTGAAACTCCCATAAAAACTCCCGAGGTGTTTATAGTTTGCTCTTACGTAATTATTTGAGAAATCAGCTGTTTCCTTTCTTTTTCTCCCCCCAGCCAGAGTGAAAGCAAATTGGGGGTCAGAACTCTATTGCATATGTCCTCCATGGCTTCTCCAGGGCCTAGTAGAGTGACAGGCACTTAGAAGGCACTCAAAATCATTGAAGTTTTTTCGCCTTTTTTTCTGACTACCAAGTAATATCAACTTTTATGAAGCAGGAAATTTCACTTCTAGCTATTGCTACTTCTAACATTTTAGCATATTTCTTTCTTGACTTTTTACTGTATTTATTTAAATTGTTGAGACCACATGATATATACAGATTTTTGCCCTGCTTGATTTTTGCTTAATATTTTATGAATATGTTTTGTTAGATCATTGAAAACTTTCATAAACATCATTTAAAATGACCATGATAATCTGTCATATTTAGTAGAATGGCATATTTCTTAGTCATTTCCAAAATTTTAGTATTTACCCTTTTACCTTACTTTTTACTATTATAAATCCTGAATTTTAAAAATGATTCTGGTCCATTTTTAATTTTTTTCACCTTGGTATAGATTTCTAAAATGGGAATTACTAGGAAGTCAAAGAATATGAGCATTTTTAGAATTCTTAATTATATCATCAAATTGCTTTATGAACACTCTCTTTCTCTCTCTCTCTCTTTTTTTTTTTTCCCCTTGAGAGAGAGAAGGAGCACAAGTCGGGGTCAGGGGGTAAAGTGGAGAGGGAGGGGCAGCAGGGTAGGGAGGGAGAGAATCTTAAACAGGCTCCAGGCTGAGTCTGATGTGAGGCTCACTCTCACCACCCTGAGATCATGACCTGAGCCGAAATCAAGAGTGAGGCACTTCATCAACTGAGCCACCCAGGCTCCCTACCTTTGTGGAACTCCTGTATCATTTTGCATTTCTACCATGAGAGGGCCCATTTTTCAACCCTTTGCCAGTATTTAATGTTGTTTGTTTGTTTTTAAAGATTTTATTTATTTATTTGACAGACAGAGATCACCAGTAGGCAGAGAGGCAGGCAGAGAGAGAGGGGGAAGCAGGCTTCCCGCTGAGCAGAGAGCTGGATGTGGGGCTCGATCCCAGGACCCTGGGATCATGACCCGAGCTGAAGGCAGAGGCTTTAACCCACTGAGCCACCCAGGCACCCCTTAATGTTGTTTTAAAATCTTTGTTAACTTGATAAAAAAAAAATGGTATGCTGTTATAATTAGAATGTCTTAAAAAAAAAAATGATGTCTTTGATTACTAATAAAGTTAAACTTTTCCCCCAAATATCTATTAGCCAATCCCTTTTTCTCATCAATAATTTTCTGTTTATGTCCTATTCTAGAATCAGTACTTTTTTTTTTTTTTTTTTTTTTTTAAAGATTTTAGGTATTTGTTCCAGAGGGAGAGAGAGCACAAGTAGGATGGGGGGCAGAGGGAGAAACAGACTTCCTTCTGAATGGGGAGCCCGATGTGGGGCTTGATCCTGAGACTCCTGGATCATGACCTGACCCCAAGACAGATGCTTAACCAACTAGCCACCCAGGCACCCAGAATCAGTACTTTTTGATGAGCTTTTCATTTACTAAGGCTAATAAACTGTCCCATATAAAATGAATACCATTTCCCAGTTTTAAAAATTTTCTTATTCTTTAATATGCTAAGACTTTAAAGTGAATAGTCATTTTTTAATTTATTTTAAAGATTTTATTCATTTGACAGAGTGATTACAAGTAGGCAGAGAGGCAGGCAGAGAGAGAGGGGGAAGGAGGCTCCTCGCTGAGCAGCGAGCCCGATGTGGGGGGCTTGATCCCAGAACCCTGAGACCATGACCCGAGCTAAAGGCAGAGTCCCAATCCATGAGCCACCCAGTGCCCCCTATTTATTTATTTTTAAAATTTTATTTATTTAAGTAATCCCTACACCCAACGTGGAGCTCAGGTTTATGACTCCAAGATTAAGAGTCACATGCTCTTCTGACTGAGCCAGCCAGGCTCCTCATAAATAGTCATTTACAATTATTCTTTTTCTTTGTGATTTTTCCCACCGTTCTTAAGTTTAGGAAGCTCCCTATTAAGAAATTAGATTAACTATTTCCTTTTTTCCCCTATGGTTTTTAAGGGGTTAATATGAAGTGTAGCAGTGTAATTATTTTGTACTTCAATATTTAATCTGTATGGAATTTATGCTGCCTGGTATTATATAAAGCTGTAAATTTGGTTTTTGTCCAAATAGACTAGTTATGCCATTACCATTTGTAATTCTTTCACTTCTCTTTATGTACCTATTTCTTATTCTTTTCTTTTTTTTTTTTTTAAAGATTTTATTTATTTATTTGACAGAGATCACAAGTAGGCAGAGAGGCAGGCAAAGAGAGAGGAGGAAGCAGGTTCCATGCTGAGCAGAGAACCTGATGCGGGGCTCGATCCCAGGACCCTGAGACCATGACCTGAGCTGAAGGCAGCGGCTTAACCCACTGAGCCACCCAGGCGCCCCCCCATTTCTTATTCTTTATGAAATTTGTATCGGACCAGTTCTGTCATTTCTTGACTGAATAACACAGTACAGCATTATGTATGATCATGTATAATTGCAATGTAACTTGGGTTTCTGTGTTGCTTTACAGATTGGACGTAGCAACCGAGCCTCCAGGAAGGAAACAAAAAATCAGTTCTTCATCCCAAGGCCCTGTTAAACTCCAAGAAGCATCATATTCAAATGCTAATCAAATTATTTCACCGAGTCCTTCTTCACAAGGAACTAAAAAAGATCTAAGGAGATATGTAGATTTTAAAGATATTAAATTGACAAATCTTAGGAATAAGCCTGACCATGGAATTAAAAACCTTAGTAATCCTAAAATGGCCAAAGATGTAAAACCTAAAACTGAAGTCCAGGCAAGTGAAAAACAATGGCCTCATGTACTTGCTCAGAGGGAGAAGATGAAAGAACTCAAGAAAGAAAGGCACAGGAAATGTAGGGACAGTTCTGAAAAACGCGTTTCAGAGAAATGCAAGAGAATCCATTTTTCTCAGGATCATAATTCCAACAAGATACTTAAGGAACCCCTTGAATCTAGAAGGAGGAGGATCAGTTTCAAAATCCCTGTAAAATCCCGTGATACCTTCCAGAAGCTTGTAGAAGAAAATGTCTTCAGTTTAGAGTCTAACAAGTCAAAGACTAAGCAGGAGAAGAAACGCCTGGAAGGCTCCCAAGTTTCATTAAATTTGACCAGGCATAAAAGTGAACATTTATTTTCAGATTCCACATCTAAGCAGGTTGTTCATGAGTGGAAAGTAAAAAACCATCCTGAGCAACAAGAAAGTGATTCAAGTTCCAGGGAAAACGTAATCCAGGTAAGGTGGTGTAAAATGTTAATACAGGTTTTAGGATCAGGTTTGTTTCTGTTACGAATAAGATCACAGAGAGCTCATTCTGTTTAATCAGGAAGATATATGTTAGTTCCTTTATCTTATCCCTTTAATTCCAACCTCCTTAGGAAGATATCCTGGCAAGTATCAAAGATCCTAATAGAAGGTGATAATGTGAAAGGTGGAAAGAAGCAGTTACAAACAGTCCTTTCAGAAAAGCCCTGCAACTGTCTCTTGGGCACTTCTGTAACCCTGGGTACTATAGAACGTCCAAGGGTCAATATTCTGAATAGCTATTCCTCTAACAGTCATATTAGAGTTCCACTGTGTGCCAGGCACTGCAGTCACGGTGTCTGCTTCCAGAGACTTATCTATGTGAGGAGACACACAAACAATCAATCACCTTATGTCTGATAAGTACTTACCACTTAACATAGGAATCCAGAGTAATGTAGAGAGAAACCTTAAGAAGAGTTTACTGGAGGGGGTAACATTGAACGTGAGAGCTGAAGAATGAAAAGGAGTTAACTCAAGGGAAGGCCAGGTCGGTGGGATAGGAGAAGCAGGGATGTTCCCGGCAAAGGGAACTACGTATACCGAGATCTGGGTTGGAAAGTTTTGCTTTTAAGTTATGTAATAAATCAGCATGTGTGAACTAATAGGAGAACCTCATCTCTCTACAGTCTTGTTTATGCGGCAAATAATATTATTTACCTTTAAGAGAACTTTCAAATCCTTGGAATTTCACAGCTTCCAACAGACTGAAATTTGGAGACTGCTTTTAAACAGGGCTGGTTGAGGGGCGCCTGGGTGGCTCAGTAGGTTAAGCGGCTGACTCTTGATTTCGGCTCAGGTCGTGATCTCATGGGTCATGGGATTGATCCCTGCGTGGGACTCTGCACTCAGTGTGGAGTCTGTCTCTCCCCTCCACATCTTCCTTGCCACTCATGCTCTATCTAAAATAAATCAATAAGATCTTCAAAACAAAGCAAAACAAAACCAAACAAAACAAAACAGGGCTGGTTGAATGTACCTCCTTTTAGGAAGAAAACTGTAAACTGTAGTATAAAATACTTCTTAGGAGAAACAGGGATTGTCATGAAGGAGGCCCGAAGAGCTGGAGAGAGGACTTTCTGTTTGGTGAACTTGAAGGAGTCCAAAGAAGAACAACTGAGTTTGTTCTTTTTATTGCTTTCTTAAAGAAAAGCTCCAGTTTTCCTGCGTTATAACCAGTTCTCTAGCATAAAATGTGAGAATGGAGTTTGAAGCTGGGAGTATGTTCATTGGACATCTTTGTGTCGTTGCTTAATGTTCATTCCCCTGTACTGTGCATCTAAAGATGTGAGCAATGTCCAGCAGTATTTTAGTTTAGTTTTTTTTTCCCCCCAAGATTTTATTTGTTTGTCAGAGAGAGCAAGAGAGCACAAGCAGGGGGAGCAGCAGGAAGAGGGAGAAGCAGGTCCTCCACTGCAGGGAGCTCAAAGAGGGGCTCGATCCTAGGATCCCGGGATCATGACCCAAACCAAAGGCGGACTCCTAACTGACTGAGCCACCCAGGTGCCCCTACCTTATAGTTTCTTTTAGTCTCTACATAGAATTACCACATAAATCAAAAGAGGTATATAGTATGAATATTAAGTTGTAGGAGAAGCAGTTTTTGTTTTTGTTTTTTTAAAGATTTTATTTATTTATTTTGAGAGAGAGAGACAGTGAGAGAGAGCATGAGAGGGGAGAAGGTCAGAGGGAGCAGACTCCCCATGGAGCAGGGAGCCCGATGCAGGACTCGATCCCAGGACTCTGGGATCATGACCTGAGCCAAAGGCAGTCACTTAACCAACTGAGCCACCCAGGCGCCCCAGGAGAAGCAGTTTTTACATGGTTACTTTCCAGTTATTGGAATTAAAACTCTTTATCCGCTATTCTTTAATAGCAGTCCTATCAGACTTAAAGTCATTTAGACACAGGAGCAGCAAGTAAATATTGTTCTTATCTTGAATATATTCTCTAGCATATTATCGACAGTAGCTACTCTTAATATTATGTTTATTGTTTTCCTCACAAGTTCCTCAATAGATAATTATCTTCCTAAAATGATGAGAGTACTTTATAGGGAAATAATTGTTATTTTCTGGATTTGGTAACCCTGTTATTTAGTAATCCTGTTATGCTTTCCTAAGAGAAAAAACTTCTTTTGTTTCTTAAGTTTTATGGTCCTTTGATAGAGACCCCTTTTCTGTATCCTTGCCTCACCCTTGCAAACCAACACTCTAAAGATTTATGGTTTATAGGACACTGCAAACAGCATCCCACTTAATACTTACAGACCTATGAGGTAGCTGTTCAGCAGTTTATCAAACATTAATTAAAGCTACCTGTTATTTATTAGGTTCATCTCTAGGTTCTGGGGTCTTAGAGATGAGTAAGATGATCTTTACCCTTAGGAAGTTCCCAGGGAGGCAGATTAGTAGACAGATACAGTTGCAATTTAGTGAAATACATATTAGAGCCCTACAAATTCGACTGGTGTTAGTATAAGTTTGGGGGTAAGTTCAGGAAAGGCTCACCAAGGTGAAGATTCTTGAGCGTGGTAGTGAAGGGTGTGTAGAGCAAGGACCAGGTAGGACCAGGATAGAGGGCCACAGTCATGAGGTTGTATGACAGGAGTGTACATGGGCACGTAAGTTGTTCAGCATGACTAGAGTTGAGATCTGTAGAAAATCTATGTATAGGAGAGGCTGTGGGAGAGGAAGCCAGGGTTCAGACAATGGAGTACTTTGTATCCCATGGGAAGGGTTTGTTTGTTTGTTTGTTTTATCTTGTATCCTGCAGATGGTATGGAAAGCCATCGACAGGTAATCGGGGAAGCAGTGTAATCTGGTTTTCAGGTTAGAATCACTCCAGTAGATAAAACCATTGTTAGTTTTGTTATTTATACTCCTATTTGCCATATCCCAGTTCATTTATTTACTAAAGCATGGTAAGAGGAGGGGAAACAGTTAAATGCCCACTGAGACTTTCCTTTTTAATAAGGAGAGGTCTTCAGAAACAACTGATGTGAGCTTTCCTGGTTTGGAGGAGTGACAGAACTTGTTGAAGTCCCTGGAAGTAGCCTGTGGTCAAAGAGAGTGAAGGGTAGTCAGGACCTAAATAAACAAACAAGACTTCAAACATCAGGAGTCATAGGAAATTCTGGTAATAATCTCTACCTTGTTTGGCACTTCCTAATCAGAGAGAACCTTAGGGATCTGGTGAAATTTAAAGTCAGATGGAGAATCATGGGACAGTAAAGGTATCATGAACTTAGTGTGTGATGTATATGATGTTACATATACCATATAAAGACTGATGTTGGGAAGTCAGGATGAGAGCCGAATTCCCAGTAAGCAACATATGATACACTTGTTTAAAGACAATATGTAATTTCTGCCATTTATAGCTGCCTGAGTTTGGTGTTATGTCAGAGAATTCTTAGATGATGATTTTGGTTTAGTGGTGGCTTTTGCTGAGTTCACTATTACCTGTACAGAGGGTCAGGTAAGTCCCATCTGCTTACCAACAGTGCCAGTGAAAACTTGGAATTAATAGATTTTCAACCTCTGCTAGAGAGAGAATTAAAACACAAACCTCTGGCCCTCCACCCATGTAGAATACAACTCTTGCAGTTTTCAGCTTTTCCCCTTCAGTCATCTCCTAATCTTCAGGTTCCCTCTTTTTGTCATGTCACTTTTAGAAATGGGTCAAACTACTTCTGGGTGAAAATTTTCCACCACCGAAGGCCAGCTTGTTTATCTTGTCTGTGGCTCTTTCTGTTTCTCAGGGTGGCATGTAGTTCTGTTCTTAGCACAGGAGTATTTTCAGGGGACTCCTGGGTGGCTCAGTCGGTTAAGCGTCTGCCTTCAGCTCAGGTCATGATCCCAGGGTCCTGGACTTGAGTCCTGCATTGGGCTCCTTGCTCAGTAGGGGAGCCTGCTTCTCTCTCTCCTACTCCCCCTGCTTGTTCTCTCTCTCTTTCTCTCTGACAAATAAATAAATTCAATCGTTTAAAAATAATTTTTAAAAAAAAAAGAACGAGTATTTTCAGGAATATATATGAGGGGCGCCTGGGTGTCTCAGTGGGTTAAACCTCTGCCTTTGGCTCAGGTCATGATCTCAGGGTCCTGGGATTGAGCCCCGCATTGGGCTCTCTGCTTAGCTGGGGGCCTTCTTCCTCCTCTCTCTGTCTCTCTGCCTGCCTCTCTGCCTACTTGTGATCTCTGTCAAATAAATAAATAAAATCTTAAAAAAAAAAAAAAGGAATGTATATATGAATGAGTGAACTTTAAAGACTTTCCACCTTGTTTCCTTGACTTACTAGAATGAGGCTTTTCTATTCTAGGGTCAGTTTCTCTTCTAGGGCCGATTTACCCCAGAGGGGGCATTTGGCTGTTGACTTGATGAAGACATTTTTGATTGTCAAGATTGGGAGGGAGTCGTGCTACTGGTATTTAGTGGGTAGAGGCAGGATACTGTGAAACAGCATAATGTACATCATAGCCCTTAAAACAGAGAATTATCCAATGCCAAGTGCCAGTAGTGCCAAGGTTGAAAACCCTACTCTGGTATATGCTTCATGTTCTGTCCCCACCCTGCAAGGTTTTTTTGTTTGTTTTGTTTTATACTGGTTTTTTAAATTATGTTCAATTAGCCAACATACGATACATCATTAGTTTTTGATGTAGTGTTCAACGATTCATTAAGCTGCATATAACTCCCAGTGCTCATCACAACACGTGCCCTCCTTAATACCTGTCACCCACTTACCCCATCCCCTTACCCTCCTCCCTTCTGTAATCCTCTGTGTGGTCCCCGAAGTCCAGAGTCTCTCATAGTTTGCCTTCCTCTCTGATTTCTTTCCATTCAGTTTTCCCTCCCTTCCCCTGTGGTTTTCCATGCTATTCCTTATGTTCCACATATGAGGGAAACCATAGGATAATTGTCTTTCTCTGCTTGACTTATTTCACTCAGCATAATCCCCTCCAGTTCTGTCCATGTCAGTGCAAATGGTGGGTGTTCATCCTTTCTGATGGCTGAGTACAGCCACTCTGGGAAACAGTATGGAGGCTCCTCAAGATATTAAAAATAGAGCTACCCTATGACCCAGCAATTGCACTACTAGGTAATTAGGCCAAAGATACAGTGAAAAGAAGGGGCATGTGCACCCCAGTGTTCATAGCAGCAATGTCCACAAGAGCCAAACTGTGGAAGGAGCTGAGATGCCCTTCAACAGATGAATGGATAAAGATGTGGTCCATATATACAATGGGGTATATGCTTCATTCTTAACTAATAAAATTACTTTTCATTTCAGAGTTTTGAAGCTCCATGTTCTTCAGCGTCGTTTGAAAGTATTCAGGATACAGATCAAGAGGTTACTGACATACTTATTTACTTTGAATATTTCAATGCAATTAAGTCAAAACAGTTCATATATTAATAATAAATAATGACGGGTGCTTGGGTGGCTCAGTGGGTTAAACCTCTGCCTTTGGCTGGCTCGGGTTATGATCTCAGGGTTCTGGGATCGAGCCCCGCATTGGGCTCTCTGCTCGGCAGGGAGCCTGCTTTCCTCTCTCTCTCTGCCTGCCTCCCTGCCTACTTGAGATCTTTCTCTCTCTATCAAATAAATAAATAAAATCTTTAAAAAAAATAATGACTATAAACAGCTTGGTAATATGAAAGTAGTTATACCTCTTCTTAAATCAATATGTATGTTTTATGAAATTATAAAAAACTACTTGGAAGATATTAACATTTAATTGATAACCTTTTTGTCTTTGTTTCTAGTAAGCTCTAAATGGTTTGGAATAAAGAGCATGGAGCCTATAGCCTACAAGTTACATGAATTTTGATTTAATGTTACCATACTTTTGCATGCTTATGCCTAAGCTTACCAAAATTCAGTATGATATTAATCTATTGGCTTCATTTTTTTTTTAAAAGATTTTATTTATTTATTTGACAGGCAGAGATCACAAGTGGGCAGAGAGGCAGGCAGAGAGAGAGGAGGAAGCAGGCTCCCTGCTGAGCAGGGAGTCTGATGCGGGGCTCTATCCCAGGACCCTGGGATCATGACCTGAGCTGAAGGCAGAGGCTTTAACCCACTGAGCCACCCAGGCGCCCCGGCTTCATTTTTCTAATTAGCAATAAGGTGAAAATGTTATTCAGTGAAAATGAGAGTACATGCATATTTATTTATTTTTTCACCTGTTGTTTCATTTCCCAGGTAGAATCTCTTGATTGAACCTCTTGGAATTATTGCATAGATTTTTGTGTTTCTTGGTCCTAAATTAAAATTAGGTTCATGAAATACTTTGTAGTTTTCTATTTAAGGAACTTTAAAACCATATTGATTGATTTTTATTTGTGATAATCATTTGTATTTTTCTGCCCTGTGGATCAGTGCTTCTTGATAGAAGAAAGATTTCTCACTCCTACTCCAGATCTAGATGAGACATATAATTCATAGCATCAAAATACATTAGGGAACTACTTCCCTGAAGTAAGAAGGGTCTTAAAATCTAAATTTCAAAAAAAAAAAAATCTAGATTTCAGTTTTTGATGGCTCATAACTAATCTTAGAACAAGAAGAGGCTTATCATCCAGATGAAAAGATAGTTGGCTCCCAAAGTACATTGATGTGAAAACAGGTTGAGAACCAGGTCTACTATGTACTAGGCTCTGTGCAAGGAACTTCATATTATTTAATCCTCACAAAAATAGTAATAGGAAACAGATGTTTAACGTTCTTATTTTGTAGATGAACAAACAGAGACCCAAGGTAGCTAAGTAATTTCCTTGCCTAAGGCTACAGAGGTAGTAAAAGTTTTAAAACCCTGTGTATGGTTATAAATCTGTATCATTTGCCCATTCTACCTCCATATTTTTGGGACCTTTTTCCCACAAACCATCTCAAGTAAACTTATTAGAGTTCATTGCTTTCTAATCTTATTAATCTGCAAGTAGATAATCCAAAATGTTTTACTGTGGGTCTTTCACAATTCAGATGCAGATAGTAGAAGAGCTCCATGCTGCACGTGTGGGAAAAAGTGTGGATTTGCCTGTGGTTTTCTCTTCCGGAGAGTTAACGAGCATGGAGATCGACTTGGTGGAAGATGATGTACATTCCTCTGCTGGTATACCCTATCTGTACATGATGATGTCTGTGATCTGTGCTTTCTTAGGAGTTAATGAGCCAACATGAAATTTTTATAATATTTAATGAAAAATGTTAAATTGTGCTCATTTGAAAAATAAGGTATGGTATATGTCTTCTAGTGACAGTGTTCAGGTCTAATATGTGTCCTATTTGTTTTATACATCTCACATTATTAGGATATTTTAGACCTATTTTCTCTTTCTCTTTTTTTGCCAAGGGTCCGTAATCAGGGTTATCTTTTATTCTGCTATCAACTATCAGAGTTGTCTTTTATTCTTGCCCTAAATCATGAGTTTTGACAGTTTCAGTTATGTAAAGCACTGATCAGAAATAGAGAACAATTGATGGTTACTGGGGGGAAGATGGGCTGGGGGTTTGGATTAAATGGGTGATGGGTTAAGGAGGGCCCTTGCAGTGATGAGCACTAGGTATCGTATGTAAGTGATCAATCACTAAATTCTGTATCTGAAACTTATATCATACTGTATGTTAGTTAACTGGAATTTAAATAAAAACTTAGAAATAATGAAGATTTCTCAAAGGTATTATATTCATGGATTTCTTATTTATGTAGTAAAGTTTTGATCATTCTTCCCACTCGGAGAAGGTGATAGATAATTACCCAAAGTCTGTTAGCATACTATTTTGAATTTATAAAAATATAATGCTACATTACATTCACATCATACTTTTTAATTTACTAAGTGTTTTCCTGTGCATAAACTTATCTGATCCTCACAATGGCCCTATGAAATAATAATGCTAATGTTACATGTTTTCTTTCATTTGCACATATTTATCTTTTCAATTATATTTCACTCACAGTGTATTAAAATTAGCCTATAAATCCCAAGTGTACCACTACTAGTGATGCAGAATAAGGTTTGGCAAACAGTTCCTACTGGAACAAATCAGTTTATGATTAAAAATACACTCAAGCAATTCATGATGTTTTACTGGTAGATAGTTAAACATTGATTATGTTCTTTTAAGGATTAGAATGAACGCAGTTTTGTTTTTGCTGTCTGAAGGACTGCCTTCTCTTAAGAATGCCATCAAAGTTCTATGATATCAAAACTTTAGTTATTGTACAAGTCTTTTAGCAAAGGTCTTGAAATCCTAACTTTGTTCTTTTTCTCTAGCAAATACCGCTTCAGATAAAAAGCTTCTAATTGTTATTGACACAAATATTCTGATGAATCACCTCAATTTTGTTAGAATTTTGAAGACAACAGAAATTCCAGGTATTTATAAAGCCTAATTCTGATTTTCTTATTTGAATTGAAATTTTATATTAACAATGATGTGGGTATTGTTTTCCCCACAAATACATTTCCATTTAGATATGTTATGAAGTATGTATCTTTTTAATTTTTTTAAAGATTTTATATATTTATTTTAGAGAGAAAGAGAGAGCATGAGAGGGGAGAAGGTCAGAGAGAGAAGCAGACTCCCCACAGAGCTGGGAGCCCGATGAGGGGCTCAGTCCCGGGACTCTGGGATCATGCCCTGGGCCAAAGGCAGTGGCTTACCCAACTGAGCCACCCAGGCACCCATGAACTGTGTATCTTAAAATATATATTAATCAGCAGAAGTTAAAAAAAAAAAAGCCTTCACAGGTCAAACAATCCAAAGTTACTCTTCTTTGATCTCCTATAGTATCTTTTTTTTTTTTTTTAACATTCATTTGATACTTACATCTGTTGTTCTTTTAAAGATTTATTTATTTATTTGCGAGAGAGGGAGAGAGAGAGTGCTTATGCACAGGGGCAGGGGCAGAGGGAAGAGAGTCCTAAACCGGCTCCGCCCTCAGAGCTGGACATGGGGTTCATTCCCGACCATGAGATCACAACCTGTGCCAAAATCAAGAGTCAGATGCTCAACCCACTGCAGGCGCCCCATACTTACATGTTTTTAATTACCATTATTTATATATTACTGCTTCATTTAGACTGTGAACTCCTTACTTTTAAAACTTCCAATGCTCCTAAAGCAGTTCAATTTAGTAGTTCAATAAATATTTGTTGACTTAGAACAAATATAAGAAATAAGAAATCTTTTTTATTTTTCAGGCTTTGACAAACTCGTGTTAATAATTCCCTGGGTGGTTATCCAAGAGCTGGATCGTATGAAGGCAGGAAAACTGCTAAAACACGCCCAGCACAAAGCTGTGCCTGCAGTTCATTTCATCAATGACAGTCTCAAAGATCAAGATAGAAAGCTATGGGGTCAGTCACTACAGCTTGCATCGCAAAAACTTTGTAAGTATTGTTCTCTCAGGGTGTTTCCTGATAAAGGTTTGTTTGGCTGCTGACTCACTGAGGGAAGATGGTGCAGAACTTTAAAAAAAAAATTGTGAGCATTGGAATGTGAATGGCCAGATGTAGTGATGCTTAGTAGTATTCTAGTAGTCTTGTTTCAGGCATTCTTGGATTTTTATTTTTCTGCTTTAGACCTTCTTAGGTTATGTCTCTATTTCACAGATAGTGACTCTATAGTTCTGTATGCATAATTTTCCATATTATAGTACTTTGGATTCTTTTTTTTTTTTTTAAGTACCAGTGTTGAGTGATGAGGCCAGTAAGTAATCAAGGTTTCTAATCTGTCAGTGATTGGACTTTGTCACTGTGCAGTTTGTATAATGCAGCAAGAGGCATTGTTTTCCTCTGGTTTGTCAGAATCTGTAATAAGGAGATGTTTGTATAATAAATGTCCATGGATTGATTCATTTTTTTCCATATTTGTTTCAGTCATTTTTAAGTCATTTTAGTCTTAGAACCTAAGTATGCAATGTCATTCATATATATATATATATATATATATATATATATATATATCTAAATCACTTCGAGGGGAAAAAAGATCTATGTGTAAAGCAACACTGTTGACTCTGCAGAGTTTATACATATATTTAGAGGAGGATCTATTTTATTCTTTAAAACCTTGTTTTCAACTCAGAATCATTTATATATGTACATTTATACTAACTTAAATATCACAGACTTATGTTGTCTGCTCATATATAGTATAAGATATGAAAAAATTCATTCTATGATGAATTTAATCATGGTATTAACCCTGAGAAGGCTTTCGGCATAGTCTTCTAGTCTTAAATCTTTGAAGAAGGGCCTCCATCATTCATTCATTCATTCATTCATTCATTCTCTTTACAAATATTTATCAGTGCTTGGTGTGTTCCATATACTATCCTTATGCATTTTGAGCAGGAGCTTCATGTGGTATTTTTAAAAGCTTTCAAAGGAAAACCACAAATATTAGAGTTAAGAAAATACTAAAATTTTGAACATTTATATTAAATTGAACATCTCAGGTGGTCTTTTTTTTCACTTCTCATTATGAAACATTTCAAATGCAGAGGTCAAATAATGTATGACTCCTTGTGTACCTTTCATTCTTTTTCAGTAATTATCAACATTTTGTCATTCTTTTATTCTCTCATTTTCTTTTCTCCTCTTCCTACTCTTGGAACTCCTGCAGTAGTTTGAAGCAAGTCCCAGATATTGTAAGATATCATTTATACTCATAAATACTTTGATATGTGTTACTAACAGATAGGACTTTTTTTTTTTTTTCTGAACAGCTACACCATTAACAAAATTAATCCCAGTCTAAACCATGTCAGTAAAACCCCAAACCTTAAAAGGAGAGGAGAATTTTTTTTACTCTTAATCTTTTACTTTTTTTAGTTTGTTGATATAAACTGTACTTTATTATATAATACTTTGGATAAGGATGATAATAATGGATAATACTTAACATAGCCATTTTTCTCCAAACCCTTTTACAAGTATTTTACCAGTTAATATCTTGTTCAAACCATACAGTACTTGTGGAAGTTATTAGCCCCATTTTATAAATGAGGAAATTGAGACAATGAGGGGTTAAGAACTTGATCTAAATAGCATGTCTATTTCTTCAATAGATTTGCTTTGAAAATTATTTTAGAAGAAATATTTCAGCCACATTTATTATTTATCGATGCTTGGTATGTTTCTTTTGACTTTTCCATGTTCATATGCTTTTTTGATGCTTTGACTTCCTCAGTCTCTGCTTTTTTTGATGATTAAGGAGAGTAAGTCACAGTAGTGGTCTCAGACTTCTGTGTTGTTTTAATTTCTGGGTGTCTTCCTCAAAACCCATATTTTACTTCAGTGTTTGAATGGTATTATTAGATCGTAGTTTTTATTAAATTGCTGAAATTGCTTTTAGTTATAAGGCCATAGATATAATAATAGATTATTTGTAATTATCTGTGTCAGCTAAGTCCTTTATGTGTTTCTCTGTATCACTGTTTTCTTCATTGATCATTAAAACATTACTTATAGGGCACCTGGGTGGCTCAGTTGGTTGAGCTACGGCCTTCGGCTCAGGTCATGATCCCGGACTTCCAGGATCGAGTCCCGCATCGGGCTCCCAGCTCCTTGGGGAGTCAGCTTCTCTCTCTGACCTTCTCCTCTCTCATGCTCTCTCTCTCTCATTCTCTCTCAAATAAATAAATAAAATCTTTATAAAAAATTTTCTAAATTAAAAAAAATTACTTGTATAAAGTACAAGGTGCTTAATAGGTTTATTCTGTTGCTAATGATTTTATGATACCCATTAGAAATATTTTTAGGCTTTTTTATCATAATGAAATTACATTTTGTATCCTAATGATAAACTAATAGTCTTATGAGAAAACTCAACTCAGGATTATTATTATTGTTTTAAAGATTTTATTTATTTATTTGACAGAGAGAGAGATCACAAGCAGACAGGCAGACAGAGAGAGGGGGAAGCAGGCTCCCTGCTGAGCAGAGAGCCCAGTGCCATGCTGGGCTCCTCCTCAGGATCCTGAGATCATGACCTGAGCCAAAGGCAGAGTCCTAACCCACTGAGTCACTCAGTTGCCCCTCCATTCAGGATTTTTTTTTTTTTTTATAGATTTTATTTATTTATTTGGCAGACAGAGATCACAAGAGGCAGAGAGGCAGGCAGAGAGAGAGGAGGGGAAGCAGGCTCCGTGCTGAGCAGAGAGCTCTATCCCAGAACACTGGGATCATGTCCTGAGCTGAAGGCAGAGGCTTTAACCCACTGAGTCACCCAGGTGCCTCTCAATTCAGGATTATTGAGTAAAATTAAAGTTCCTGTTTGGAAAAAAGCAAAAACAAAATGACACTTTATAAATGTCGGGCACATTTGCAACCAGCTCTTAGTAATTGCTGCTTTTGTGTTCTTTTCCTTTTATATCATCAGTAAGTATTATAGCAATGTATTTTTTAAACAAGCATTTTTCCATTAAAAACAAATGTAGATAATGTTAAATAGCCTTTAACATTTAACATTAAAATTATGGACTATAATTTTAGCCTGGTCCTTAACTCTTTTCAAGATTGTATTTATTTAATGTTGTATTTAGTAACATGAGAGGTGAATAGGATTTGAAATTTGATTGATCTGAATTTAAAGTTAAAGATGAGGAAAGTTAAAGATGAGGAAACTAAGGAAATAAAATGGGGGAAAATAACCTCCAGTTCAACAAATGATTGTGAAGATTGAGTTCAAGTACCTGACGGTTTATAGCCTAGAATAGGTGATAATTCTTTTGTGTCCTAGCTATGTGAAAAGCTTGTATAAATTGACCAGAAAAACAAAAAGATCCCCATTTCCCTAAATGAACAAAGATTATTTTATTTACCTATCTATCTATCATCAATTTTACTTAGAGTGGTATTCTGTAACCTTTAACCTTCTTTCATCTTCTAATTTATTTAAAGCTAATGATTTTTTGCTGCCCATTTTGCCTTATTGTGATACTGACTCTGTGAGCCAAACGAAGAAAAATCGGCTACTGTATTATATGTCTGCTTGGCTTCCTGGTTTTCTGATAAAATAACTGAATTATATCTTCAGGCTTATGCTCTGAGATCCATTCAGTTCTGTCTAGACTTCACTAGAGATAGTGAGCTCCTCAAAAGTTTGTTCTTGTACATCCAGTTACTTAGCACAGGGGCCTGGGTACAAATTCAGCCCTACCTAAAAATTCATTCCTTGAATGAATGAGTTTTCTTATTTGAATGTTCAGAGGACTAAGTAATATAGGCTAAAAGTTGAGGGGGAAAAAAAAGCTATCGTCTAGAAACAGAGTTTTGAGGTTCCTTGTCTAGTATGTCTTGAATCTTAGTGTATAAGAGACTCACCAAAGAGTTTAAATTCGTGCTTGGGTCCAGACTTTAAAGATTCTTATCCAGAAGTGGGTCTGGGGTATAGCTCTGAAATCTTACTATTAAGTACTTGAGGGAGTTTTGAGGCAGGCAGTGTAAGGACTTAGGAAAAACATTGTCTTTGATCTTGTTTCTACACATTATATCATTTTCACAAAAACCAAACTTTTACATCATGCTTTAAGGCTTACAGAATGCTAGAGGACACTCTGTCAACCATTGATTAACACTTGGTAGGAATTTTTTGTGTTTTCTACGTAGGGTCCATATCACCTTTTCTGTGGATCTCTAAATGTTAATTGCTTAGAGATTAAGGAAAAGCAGACACATGAAAATGGTTCCAGTGTTGGTAGAACTGTTATTCATTATTTTACAGACCTCTTTTAAGTGGAGATCATTTTAAGTGTGATACAGGTGACTGAATTGAGACTAGAATTAATAGCTTTAGGTTTCTAGTATGGCATTTAACATATTGATCACTTTCTTTTGTGTTTATTAATAGTCACATCCTATCCATTTTAGTAGTAAACTAACTACTTTGGTAATTCTACCTGAATTCTACCTTGTTTGGAATTCTACCTGAACTCTAGATCCCGAATTTTTAAGGCATTGTTTTGCTGTGTCTTATTTTTCTCTTTTTATTTAAGGAGTGTTCATTCTTTTAGATGTTTTTGACCTGTAAATAAAGCTTAGACTGTCCAGATTTTTAGTATGCTTATTGATTGTCACTTTTGCTAAATTTCCAGATGGACTGAGTGACGAGAACAATGATGATCGAGTATTAAAATGCTGTCTTCAGTACCAGGAATTAGTCCCTTGTTCTGTTGTTATTCTGTGCACGTGAGTTTCATAGTCATTCCAAACTTTTTATTTTTTATTTTTCTAAATAGCAACTATACCAGAGAATTTTTAGGAGTCATATTCTACCCACCAGATTAAGGATCAAAAATGGATATGATTTTCGAGATGTTCCAGGAAGCATTTCAATTTTGTATCACATTCTTATAACATGTTAGCTATAGAAGAATGAGATTTGAAATCTAGGAAGTCTTTTTTTTTTTTTTTTAAGATTTTATTTATTTATTTGACAGACAGAGATCACAAGTAGGCAGAGAGGCAGGCAGAGAAAGAGAGAGGGAAGCAGGCTCCCCGCTGAGCAGGGAGTCCGATGCGGGACTCGATCCCAGGACCCTGAGATCATGACCTGAGCCGAAGGCAGCGGCTTAACCCACTGAGCCACCCAGGTGCCCCTGAAACTTAGGAAGTCTTATTTCAGTTTTTTTTTTATGTGACATTCAGAAACCTTTTATAAAAGCTGGGGACAGCCAATTTAATCTGCCAATAAGATCAGAAATAAAAGTGTGACAGATTTTTGATCATGAGGCAAGAAGATTAACTAATTAATTAGTTTGTGGGGAAGAGGCAATGTCTGTTCATAGAGTGAGGGCTGGAGTTGTGACTCTCCCACTTACTTGCCTTGTGTCCTGGGAAAGTTGCTTAACTTAGTTTCTTTACATATAAAATATAGGAGGATACTAATTCTTGCCTCCTGGATTTATTGCAAAGACTTAGATAATGTATATACATAAAGGACTTAGGGTAGTGCCCAGTACAGGAAATGATCTCAGTAAGAGTCTCCTCCTCCTCTTCCCTTTCTTCTCCTTCCCCTCCATTCCCAATTAGTATTTTCATAACTTAGTTCTAAGGTAAAACTAACATAACGTTAAGCAAAATTGTACTCATTGTCTATAAGAAAAAGCTCTGAAGGAACCAAGAAGAGCGATTTAAACTGCCGTTTTAGTCTGAATTTTATTCACTGAAAAATGGAGTTCTTTTTTTTTTTGTTTTTTTACAGTTTCACAAACATGCCTAAATTCTTTTTTTTTTTTTTTTTAAGATTTATTTATTTATTTATTTGACAGAGAGAAATCACAAGTAGTCGGAGAGGCAGGCAGAGAGTGAGAGAGGGAAGCAGGCTCCCTGCTGAGCAGAGAGCCCGATGTGGGGCTCGATCCCAGGACCCTGGGATCACGACCCGAGCCGAAGGCAGCGGCTTAACCCACTGAGCCACCCAGGCGCCCAACATGCCTAAATTCTATATGAAATACAGCGATTATAGAAATGAATAGCCCTAAGGTTTTTCTTCCAAGGGGGCGAGGTCAGTTATCATTTTAAATATATGGAAGCATTGAATCACTGTTATATACCTGAAACTAATATAATGCTGTATGTTAACTAAAGTGGAATTAAAACTTTAAAAAACCTAAAAAAATTTTCATTTTAGTTGTCTTCAAAGATGGCGGTATTCTATTTGGAATTAAAGAAAATATTAAAGATTTCTGTCTCTAGGTTATTTAAAATTATATTTTCACCTAGGGCATAATATATTAGCTTGGAGTTTGTGGAAGGTTGAAATAGTATAATATGTTAATCATTTTGAATTTGAGATAAGCTAAATTTGAGAGATAAATTACATATTGTTGCTTTTTTAGTTCAACTTAGAATGAAAATTAAACTGGTAAGACTTTATCATTTCTCCATTATTTCTGCAGTAACTGTTTTAGGAAAGCAGATACAACATTTTTAGTGAAATGAAAATTTGAAATCAGACTTTACTTTTAATCTAGCATTGTGTTCCCAGGGGAGCCTGTTTTTTGTTTTTATTTTTATCTGTAAAAGGCCAGAATCGTTCTACTGTGTAAGTGCCACCTACTTATGAGAATACATTTACTTTACTTAAATGGTTGATGGTGATGATTATGATGATAATATTGATAATGATGCCAGGAGAACTCCTCTCCAACACTGTGTACTATACGTAATTCCAAGTGTATTACTTTACATTTACAATCATGAGTGTGGGCCAGCAACCCCTAGTTCATACCTCTATCTCTCTCTTCTGAATTCTATATTCATCTACTATTTGCTTTCTCTGCTTGGGTGCGGTATAGACATCTGGGACACACCATCTCCAAAAATGAGCTCTTGATTTTTCTTTCTAAACATTCTCCATCTGAACAAAAAAATGCCACTTTCTACCCATTTGCTAGAGCCAGAAATGTAAGAGTCATTTTTGATAACTGCTCCTCCCTCATACTCTATATCTGGTCAATTAATGGGTCCCGTACGATCTTTTCTTCATCTCCCCTGCCACCGTCTTTGTCCATCATGCTATTGTTCCACTTCCTTTTTGACTCGAAGACTAATTTAGGCTCTCTGCTTTCACACTTGCTCTCCTCCATTTATTCTTCAGAAAGTAATAATGGCAATTTTTCACTCTTAATTAAAAAAAGTTTCATTATGGAGAATTTCCAATGATAGTCAAAGTGAAGAAGAACTAATAAACTCCTAAGTATTCAGCTACAATTATAAAAATTCTCCCATTCTTCTGTTATCTAGATCCATTCACTCCCTGTCCCCACTTATTTTTATAAGGTTTTTTGTGTTTTGGGCGAAAATGTACAATATTGAAATGCACAAATCTTAACTATATGATGTTGGATATACTGGTGTAGCCTATATATATATATATATCCTTCTCAATATATAGAACGCTTCTGTCTTTCCAGAAAATACTCTTATGCCCTTTGTGCCCTTTTTCTGGTTTCTTAAGGTGGAAGCTGATATCACTTGTTTGAGACTGCTGTAAATTTACCTGTTTCAGTTGCATCCCACAAATTTTGATGTTTTGTTTTATTTTCATTCAGTTCAGTATAACTGCCCTTTGATATTTAGATGTTTGTTATTTAATTCCAAATATTTGCAAATTTTCCAGTTTTCTTCTTTTTTTTTTTTCCAGTTTTCTTCTTGCTATCAGTTTGTACTTTAGTTCCACCTTGATTTGAGAACATTAATTTATATGATTTCTTTTAAATTTGTTAGTTTGCTTTATTGCCAAGAATTTGGTGAATGTTTTACATGCGTATAAAAGAATTTGCATTCTGCTTTTGTGGGTAAAGTATTCTATAAATTTCAGTTAGGTCACGTTGTTTCATAGTATTTTTCAGGTTTTCTATGATGTTACCAGTTGTCTGCTTATTCTGTGATTGTTGAGAGAGGAGTATTGAAATCTCTAACTATAATTATGGGTTTAATTCTCCTTCCAGTTCTGTTTGTTTTACTTCATGTATTATAAAACTTGGTAATAAGGTGCATACATTTGTAGGATTGTTTAGGGTTGTCTTCGGAGAACTGACCCCTTTCTCATTGTATAATGTCTTTCTCTGTTCCTGAAAGTCTTCTTTGTTTAGTATTAATACTACCATTCCAGTTTTGTTTTGGTTAGTACTTATCTGGTATATTTTTTCCCATCGACTTACTTTTAACCTGTGTCTTTACCGTAAGGTAAGTATTTTGTAGGTAGCATGTTGTTGGTACTTTATTTTTATCCATTCTGACAACTTGTTTTTGTTTGTTTGTTTGTTTTGAGAGAGAGCACAGGCAGGGAGGGGCAGAGAGAGAGAAAGAATCAAGCAGCTCAGAGAGAAAGAGAGAATCAAGCAGCTCCACACTCAGTGTGGAGCCCAGCATGGGGCTCAATCTCACCAGCCTGAGATCATGACATGAGCTGAAATCAAGAGTTAGACACTTAACCCACTGAACCACCCAGGCGCCCCACAACTTTTCTTTTAAGTGATAAGTTTATACCACTTAAATTTAATTGGCTGGATCAAATCTACCTTTTTGCTAATTATTTTCTATTTGTTTCATCTGTTCTTTTCTTTTTCTTCCTTGAGTTAATTGTGTATTTTTTATGGTTCCACTTTATCTCCATTATTGAATATTTATACCTTTTTGAAAAAAACATTTTAATGGTTGCCCTAGATATCTTACTTGATCAAAGTTGTCTACGCTCAAATAATAATATATTGCTTCATGTTCAGTGTAAGGATCTTATAATAGTTTCTTTTTCCCATCCTTTGTGCTATCATTGTGGTATATGTTACTTTTACAGAAATGATAATAAGCACATGTTTTGTTACTGTATTTGCTTTCATCATTTGACATTTAAAGCAATTAAAAATAAGTGAGTATTTTAAGTTAATATTTTATTTTCATTTTTTGCACTCTTCATTATTTTTGTAGATTCAATTTCTGTCTTGTGTTATATTCCTTCTGCCTAAACAGATTTCTTTGACATGTATATATCTATTGGTAGTGAAATTCTTGGTTTTGTTTGTCTGATAATATCTTCATTTCTTAATTTATTTTTGAAAGATATTTTTGCTGGATATACAGTTCTGGGTTGGCTTTTTTTCCCTTTCAATATTTTAAAGAGGTCACTCCCTTTTCTTTTAGTTTGTATGGTTTCTGATAAGAAGTCTGATGTAAATGTTATCTTTGTTCCTCTATGTAGGTAATGTGCCCTTTTTTTTTTTTTTTAACTTTCTGCTTTCAAGGGCTTTTCTTTGTCTTTTGCTTTTGCAGTTTATTTTAACAGTTTTTAGCAGATATTTCCAGGTGTGTGTGTGTGTGTGTGGGTGTGTGTGTGTGTGTGTGTGTGTGTGTGTGGTGGTGGTAGGGAAACGGGTAGAGAAGAATTTATCCTGGTTGATGTTCTCTGAGCTTCTTGGATCTCTGGTTTCCTGTTTGTCTTCAGTTTTAGATAATTCTCAGCCACTATTTCTTCAAATGTTTCTTCTGCCCATTCCCTCTTTTCTACTTCACCTATTATAGAATTATACTATAGTAGCCAGTTTCCAAGATGACCCCAATGATTCTTGCCTCTTAGTGTTAATGCCCTTGTGTAGGCCCCTCTTGCATTGATTGTACTTAGGGTTGGTTGTACCAGTAACATACTGTCACTATCAGATTAGGTTAGAAAAATTAGGAATTAGGTGAGAAAAATTAGGAACACTGGGACTTCCTTTTCAGGAACTCTCTTGCTTTCTCCTCTCTCAAATCATTTGTTTTGTGGAAGCAAGCTGCCATGCAGTGAACAGCTCAATGGATTAGATCTGCATGGTGAGTAATTAAAGCCTCCAGCCAAGAGTCTCGTGAATGAGTGTCAATTAAACCTTGAGATAGCTGCAACTCTAGCAACAGCATGTTTCAGCCTTTTGAGAGACCCTGAACCAGAACCAACCAGTCAGGCTGCTCCCAGATTTCTGACTCTTAGAAGCTGTGTGAGATAATGTTTGTTTTAAGCTGCTGAGTTTGGGGATAATTTGTTACATAGTAATAGATACATAATATAAGCATGTATGTTGGATTGTTTGATATTGTCCTACAGCTGCTGGATTTAAAAAAAAAAAAAACTTTATTCTCTTTTTATTTCAGTTTGGGTAATTTCTTTTGACCTGTCTTCAAGTTTGTAATTTCTTTCCTTGCCTATGTCAGTTCTGCCGTGGAGCCTGTTTTAAAGACCTTCTTCATTTCTGTTACTGTGGCTTTTTTTTTTTTTTTTAATTGCTAGCAGTCACATTTAATTTTCATCTGTGCTGAAATTGCGCATGTAATTTTGCATGATATTCACCTTTTCCACTCGAGCCTTTAACAAATTTAATCAGAATTATTTAAAATTCCCTATCAGATCACTTCAACATCTGTGTCATATCTAAGTCTAGTTCAGTTGATTGCTTTGTCTCTTGGTAGCATGTTGTGTTTTTTTTTCTGGGTAGAATTTATACGCAAATTTTAAGGTTCACATGTTCCGTGGCTTCCTCCCTTCTTCAGTTCCCTACTTAAATTTTTGTCTGCTCTGGCTAGTCCTGAACATAGTCTTCTGACATTCCAAATTACTGTGGCTGTGCTTTCTGTTGTAGCCATTGATGAATTAGAGAATGAATGCCCTTGGGCAAAGAGATAGAACCTTGTAGCTCTTACGGAAGCAGTACCTCTGTATTGAGGGTAAGCTTCCCTCCAGCTCCTGCCTTCATTTTATTTCTCCTGAGTGCCTTCAGATAGGCTTTTTTTTTTGTCCACATTTTCTAATCCTCATCAGTGGGAAGATTAGTCTAATCAATTTACTCTACCATTAGCAAAAGCTGGAAATCTGTTGGATTTCAGAACAGCAGTTAATAAACACAGATCTGATCATGTCACTTACCCACTGAAGCCCTTAAATCTTTTCATTATTAATGCCCTTGGCTTTCTCTGTAGCCACATAAACTGGTCTCATGCACTATGCTGTAATCATACTTCCTTCTTTCAGGAAATAGCAAATTCTCACCATTTGTCTTATGTTCACTGTTAGTAAATTTGTAATTGCCTTTCACGTGGAAATTATTTCTCTTTGGCTCTCTGTTTATTTCTTTTCGGATGATCGTATTCCTATGTTCAAATCCAGCTTCAACTTACAGGTACAATTTTGGGCAAGTTACTTAACCTCTTTACACCTCAGTTTTTCATTTGTGAAAGGGGAATAAAAATGATACCAGTACTACCTATAAGGTTTACTGTGAGAATTGGATGGATTGACTATACACACACACACACACACACACACACACATAAACACACACACACTTAGAACAGTGCCTGGTATCAGGAAAACACTCATATATAATAATAATTATTTTCAGAAATTCATATGCTGTGACTCTACTGTGTGTTAATTCCTTTATCTTCTCTGTTTTAAAAAACTTAACCTTTGTTAATATACATGTTGAAATCACCCACCTCTGATTAGATCCAATGTGTTTTGAGATGCCATGTGATTTATCTTATAAAAAATAAAATATTTTTTCCTCCTAACCCCAACCTTAGGGATGATAGAAATTTAAGAAACAAAGGCCTAATAAGTGGTGTGAAGTCACTCAGTAAAGAAGAATTGAGTGCAGAGTTATTAAACTTATCTCTGAACACAGATGTATGTCATCAGCCTTGTATATCTAAACAACAATTGAAAGCAGGTAGTATTCTTACTACAAATAATTAGAAATATATCTTTTATGTATCGCCATTATTGATAACAATTGGAATTAATAGTAAATTTTCATCTTGTACGTTTAAAATGACATTGACATATTTGCTGGCACACAGATGGTTAGAAATAAATGAAAATAGAAAGAAGGAGGAAAGAAAGAGGGACAGAGAGAAAGAAAGAAATGAAAATTACAATGGTAATCCAAAAGAACACAGTTAACATTATTGTCTTCTACATATGCTCTTACAAATTTGAATTTTTGTCCATACACTTGCATACATTTTTACATGTTTATAATCACCATGCACAGGCTATTTTGTACCTTTAAATTAATAGTAGCTACAAGAATATACAGGAAATATTCATTCAAAGTGGAGAGAAATTTTTAGCTTCCTATTCATAACCTTCTATTAATGCAATAAAAAACTGAGTAATAGGAGTTCAAAAGATTTAAATAATAGTTTTATTTTATTTTATTTAAGATTTTATTTATGTATTTGGCAGACAGAGATCACAAGTAGGGAGAGGCAGGCAGAGAGAGAGAGGAAGGGAAGCAGGCTCCCTGCCGAGCAGAGAGCCCAGTGTGATGCAGGGCTTGGTCCCAGGACACTGGAATCATGACCTGAGCCCAAGGCAGAGGCTTTGAGCCACCCAGGTGTCCCTAATAGTTTTATTTTTAATTTTAAACTAATACTTAAGAAAAGTGAAGGTAGTATAATTGTTTTATTATTATTTTTTTTTAACCAGAGTAATCTGTCCTATAGCTTGGTATTTGATGGAATGTTACATTAAATTTGACATCATTTAAAAATACATTCCAACCCTTCTCCCTGTGTTGGCAAAATAAATATTGAAGTCTTTAATATTATATGTACTTTTTATATGTAACTGTATAAAGATTCACATATATAGTACTACTGCTACTTATCTTTTTGGTAATATGTCTTTTGTCATAATGTTCAAAATGACATTTAGATGGAGGAAGAGGATGTTTTAGTTTATGGTGTTTCAGGGGTAACATGCTTTTGTTGTCCATTCTGTTGCTATCACTTTAAGTCCTCAGATGGTATTTGTAGAGATAAGCCACTTAATATTTTGCATTTTGCCATAAAGAAATTGCTGTTGTCTTCAGGTATCAAAATAGTAATATTAGTGAAATGATAATCAATTGAAATAATGAATATTTACTTTAAAAGTGTTGGCATAAAGGTAGTTAAATGAGAAATTTTGGTTCTTTCAAAACAATTTACTGATGAGACCTACAATTGTTTGGAAGAAACAATTATGTTTGGAAGAAAACACACTTTGATCCATAATTGTTCATTTTCTATTATCGATTGATGAAAAGCATTTTCCTTTTTTTGAGAATAATAAAACTAAAATTATGGTTAAAACATTACACATTTCCTAAATTTGTTTTAGCAAAAAAGATTTTGTTGCCTTTTGTCATTTTGCTAATGTGATGTATTTATGTTGTATCTAAGGCAACTATTCTACAGATACATGTTTCTAAATACTGTCTAAAGAAGTGAAGTATTGGTTTGGTTTCTGTGTAATTCAAATACTAATTATATGCATAAAATGTTTATTATTTATGGCCAAATACCAGTTATATATGTAAAATATTTACTGTTCTATTGGTGTCTTAAATAAAACCTATAACTATTTATTTTAAAGAAGCAACACTGTTAGAAGAGAGCTATAAAGAAGAAACTCCACATTCTGGACAACCCATTATACTTGAAAGCATTATATCGGATCTTGAAAAATCTCTTGGAACAGCTTTATCTTCAATATTAGAAACAGAAATGAAAATTGCTTTTGGAAACCTTTGGATGGAGGTGGTCATTTTAACTCTATTAGTTGAAAATTTCTGTTTCATTGCTAAAGATTTATGACCTTATCTTAGGAAATATGACTTGTATAAAATGTGTAAGCTTCATCGGGATGATCTATAACCCATTATTTTTTAATAGTTTTTGAAATAACTTCTTGAACATTAAATGATAGACATTTCCTAAAGATTAGAAATGGTATTTTATCATTTATTCTTTTTCAGTGAACAAGTATTTATTAGGTTTTTACTGTGTGTCAGGCACATTGCCCCCATGGAGCTTAATTTGAATTCAGAAAAACTTCTATCTTCTGTAGTTTTTTTGAATTAGAATGTCTACTATAGGGAATTTGCATAGCAATATGTATTCAGAAAAGAAGTGTATATTTTGGCTTAAGTCATATAAATATGAGAATCAAAGTATAAAAATGATCATTATTAGCAAGACAGTTTATATTTTCTAGATTCATATCTTTTCTGCAATCAGTAAAATAATGAGTTTGGCCAAAATGGTCTTTTTAGTTTAGTTAATGTTTGTTTGCTATTCACATCTATAGCCAGGAGAAATGTGGTTCAGTGAGATTCTACTACTTTTAATGTGGTTATTTGCTGTTTTATTATATTATCAATTACTGAACCAAAATGATGAGAAATAATCAGAAGATTCTAGGAGGGTTGACTTAAATTGGATATGTTATAATATCCATAGGAAAGTCATTGCATATGAATGATTCAAAACCGGATGCACTGACATCTTGTAATATTAACTGATTAATCTCCTTTATAAACATGTCTTTGCAGGGGTGTAGCCAGAGTTAATGGTAGTTGACATCTTCTTTCTGTATAGATTTTCCTGCACCTATATGAACTAATTAGATTGATTTCTTCCTAGAATTGACTATGTTGGAAAGTAAATTGTCCATCTTTTCTGATTGAAACTATCTTCTGATTAAAACAGTGCTTTTGCTTTGCACACATGCACATTTTGTTTTGCACATAGTTTCTAAAACTATAACGATTAATACTAATATAAATTTTACAGAAATAATTTGCAATGGAATTAGCACTTTAAGATTATGATTATGATTGGCTTTTAACAAAACATCTTTTAATTTAAAAAGAACCCAACTATTTTGCCCAGAAATGTATGTAGGAATGCCTTAATAGGTACTTTTAAATAATAGGATTAATAAATAAATTAGTAGGTGGTAATTATTTCAAAATACTTTTTAGATGCTGTACTTGAAACCACCATGGACTCTAATTCATTTATTACAATGCTTTAGAAAACATTGGTTGGCTGTATTTGGATTAGTTATGGAGAAGAACTTGCTTTTAACCATTGAGAGCCTATATGAGAATCTCTCTAAAGGTATGATTTTTTTATTTTGTCTTCAGCAATGTTATGTTAAAGTTGATATATTCCATGGAATGTGAAGATGAATTATTAAGAAACTTGTCCATTATTTTTTAATCATTTATACTTCTGATTTCTAAAGGGAGTTTGTGGCAGCTGCATGAATGGACCCAGGTCACAGAGCTCATGACTATTCATGGTATCACTCTTGATGTTCCTAGACATAGTGAATATATTATTTTTTATAATGTTTGAAATGCTTTAAAACCATATTTTACAGTTTATTAGGTATATAAATAACATTTAGATTTTTTTGGAAACAGTTTTATTTATTTATTTGACAGAGAGAGAGCAAGCACAAGCAGGGGGAGCTGCAGAGGGAGTGGGAGAAGCAGGCTCTCCACCCGGCAGGAAACCTGGTGCAGGGCTGGATCCCAGGATTCTGGGGTTATGACCTGAGCTGAAGGCCGATGCTTAAGCCACTGAATCACCCAGGTGCTCCTGAAATTTAGATTTTTAAAAAATTTCTTACTGTGGGGGCACCTGGGTGGCTCAGTGGGTTAAGCTTCTGTCTTCGGCTCAGGTCATGATCCCAGGGTCCTGGGATCGAGCCCCACATGGGGCTCTCTGCTCCGCAGGGAGCCTGCTTCCCCCTCTCCCTCTCCCTGCCTCTCTGCTTACTTGTGATCTCTCTCTCTGTGTCAAATAAATAAATAAAATCTTAAAAAAAATTTCTTACTGTGTTAAAATTTATTACTTTTGTTAACACACAAACTTTGACCACATTTCATGTACTAATTTTAGTAGTAGTGTACCTACCTAAAATATATGATAAAGGAATAGGATGAAAAAGTTTCTCTGCTAAGAAGAAAAAGATGGGAAAAGCACTGTTGGAATGTTATGAAAGCCCATGTTTTATGATTAGACTAACCCTGAGAAGTTAAGTGATATATCCGAAGTCGGACAACTGGATTTTTCTTGCTATACCTTTAAAAAGCAAAATTCAGATGTAACAATTACTAGGATGTTCAGTTGGTCCTTGACTTTTTTGAACTTCTGACATGAAGTGATCTATTTATTTTAATGTATTATTTATATCCTGTCTACTTTTGAAAAATAACCGTGAGTATGAGAGGGCCATTAAGTAACAACCTGAGCACAAGATGGTTTTAAGCCAAGTTTAAAGTCACAAGAGTCAGATACTGAAGAATAAGAAAGATAATTTTACCATAAAACATGTGGAAACAATTATTACAAAACTTGAACACGAATTTTAACACTAAGCATCCTGGAAGCTAAAAAGGAAACATATTCTATGGGAGGTATAGCACAACCCTCTATCCTTCCCGTGAAATCTAAGTTTTTGGAAAATGTTTTGTATTTTTGAAGAGTGCCTCAGGGGATTTCAAGCACCTGGTTTGGTGCCTTATGACTTTTAAAAGTTACTAATTTGGGGGCACCTGGATGGCTCAGTTGTTAAGCATCTGCCTTCTGCTCAGGTCATGATGCCAGGGTTCTGGGATTGAGCCCCACATTGGGCTCCCTGCTCTTCGAGAGGCCTGCTTTTCCCTCTCCCACTCTCCCTGCTGGTGTTTCCTGTTCTTGCTCTCTCTCTGTCAAATAAATACAAATAAAATCTTCAAAAAAATAAAAAATAAATATAATATTTACTAATTTTTAAGTTAAAGACATTTCCAGGCATTATCTTTAACAATAGAAGTTATTTATAAGTGGTATTATATGAAATATGGAATGACTTACTGGATGCCTCTTCGGAGCACTTTTACAAGGTATATAGAAACATTTTCCATTACCTTGAATGGAAGCATAATTTAGTTGGTTCAATCAAAAGGGAAAGTTCCTAAATCATAAATGATCTTGAGCAAGATTTAGTTTTAATAAGGTATATCTAGTTGCCATGTTCCATTTTTCTCTTTTTCTAGGGATGGGCAGTGTTGGTCTTGTGCACACAGCTTAGAGATTGTAGGCAGCAGTTCTAACAGGGAATAGGAGAGAAGTGAAGAGATGGTGACTTCCTTTTGCTCAAAATTCATTTTTGGAATCATTGTGTGCATAGTTATTGATCCTTGGTCTAGAAAAATCTGATGCCTAATGTTTACTGACTTGTAAAGAATATATAATAGAATTATAAAAGCCTCTTCTGCCCTAAAGTAATTTTGAGTTAGGAAAATCACAGTTTATGATTTTGTTTACTGTCTTTTAAGAGTATCCTCGGCTGTTGAATTATGTATATGCAGTTAGCTTCAGTTAACTTCTAAAGAAGAGATTCTTAGATCAGTTCATAGAAAATGTGTAAAATGTGTAAAATGATTAGTAGCTCTTTTTGATTTTGTTATACATATTAACTTTAGTCTAAGTGATTGTTGACCTTATATAAGCATTAAAGTATTTCAACCATGTAGATTCCTTTTTATGTTGTGTCTGGGTACTGAATTTATCATTATTCCCCTTTAGCACAAAACCTTAGAAAGACTTCTTCTAAGACAGAGATCAAATGATTAATTCAGGGACATAAGCCCTATTGAACATTGACTACATACTTATAGAAGATGTGCCCAATTTCTCCTTAGGAGATTTACTGGGTTCATCAGATCTACTTCTGTCCTATATGCAGCATCTCTTATCTGTCTTTTCCCACAGGAATTTAAACTAGTCATTGCATTTAAAAATAACTAATGCTTCCTAAGGAAATATACTTTTCTGTCTTCGTTTGATAAAGGGGAAGCCAGAAGTCTGACTACAGCCATCACATTAGATTAGAATTTCTGAATATTGTATAATTAATTATTAAAATCTACTTTTTATTTTCATTTGACCTTTCAGTATTTCTATGCAAATATTTGTATAAGTGATACAGAGTTTTTAAAACTCATAGTGCCAGCAAAAAACCATGCTGGTATTTCAGAATATAGAAGAGTTTCTGAAACTGTGAACATTAAAAGAAAACAGGGTGCCTGGGTGGCTCAGTTGGTTAAGCTCTGCTTTCGGCTCAGGTCATGATCCCAGGGTCCTGGGATCGAGCCTCCTGAGGGAGTCTGCTTCTATCTCTCCCTCTGTCTCCCCCCTGCTTGTGCTCTCTCTCTCTCTGTGTGTCAAATAAATAAAACATTTAGAAAAAATAAAACACATTGTATCATGTTTATTTGAAATGCCCTTGAGAACTGGTGTATAGTGCTCTACTCTAATAATGGAAAGATTTCTTCTGTTCTAAGCTTTGGTGACATTAGAAATTTGCTTAACTTCATTGTTGATAACCTAAAATCTTTGAAATCATTGTCACCACGTCTCCTAATTGGCTTGAGAATTTAAGGTAAATAAGATTAGTTGAAAAAAAATTGTTACACCTTTGAATTATTTTTTGTAGATTCACTCACTTTGCTAATTTTTAAGGAAAATATTTTGCTAGCTTGTGTTGCCCACAACCCACCGTTACCCAAATTATTTATATTTTTCTAAAGTTGTGTTAGTTGTGTTGTGTAGAGAGAGGAAAGATTGTTTTCAACAAATCTAGTATTACATTTGTTGTAATGGAATTGGAAGGCAAATCACTACATGATTAACTGAGTTGGTTATGAGAAATACTGCATGTAACTTACATACTGCCAAGTGAGCTTTCTGATGCCCTCCATAGTCATCTGTATATGAAACAAGATCTACCTTGAAACTCTGCAGTTTAACTTGTTTGGTAATTCTATCTTCTGAAGAATACAGAGTACCCAAATCAACTCCAGGAACATTCTTTTGCTAAATTTAATTGTAATGCTTTTTATGCCAGAGAGGGAGAAGAGGAGTGGTGTGTAGGCGTAAATGTATACTTTTCTTAAATTTCATAATTAACATTAGATTGGTTTTCTAAAGACATTTTTGCGTCGAATATTCATTCTTACCTATTTTTTCCTTCTTAATTTCTCTTACCAGCTAACAATGCAGTGGATTTTACAACATTGAAATTTCTGCTTCAGGATTCTAAAAGTTTGCTACACGCTTTCAGTACACGATCAAATTATGATGGTATTCTTCCACGGGCCTTTGCTCAAGTCAGTGAACTACTTCAAACCTTTGCAGAGGTAAGATGTCTTTGGAATGCAATTTAGAGTAGCTAATGACATAACGTTCTAAGAATGTTTTAGCAGACAACAGAGGTAAAGGATATTTTAATTCTACTTATTTTAACACATGAATGGCATTAAGTGATTATTAAGTGAATTGAAGGGTAAATAAGCAATTCTTATTGCAAGTTATAAAACACATCCTCTTATTGGAAGCACTGTTACAGCAGTTGTTGGAATTTTATATTATTTCATTTATGGATGGACGCAAGCTATGCCTTGTTTGCAAGCTTAGTTCCCAGTGCCTCAGACAAGTGGATCACAGCATCAATCAGAATACTTTTGGAATGGGACACCTGGGTGGCTCAGTTGGTTAAGCAGCTGCCTTCGGCTCAGGTCATGATCCCAGCGTCCTGGGATCGAGTCCCACATCGGGCTCCTTGCTCCGCAGGGAGCCTGCTTCTCCCTCTGACTCTGCCTTCCACTCTGTCTGCCTGTGCTCGCTCTTGCTCGCTCTCTGACAAATAAATAAAAATAAAATCTTAAAAAAAAAAAATAAATAAAAATAAATAAAAAATAAAAAAAAAAAAAAGAATACTTTTGGAAGTTTTTTTTTTTTAAAGATGCAGATGCCAAGCTTCTCTCAAACCTTACTGAATCAAACTTCTGGTAGTGGTACCCAGGAATACTGTTCGTTTTTTATTTTGAAATAATTTGAAACTTACAGAAAAGTTGCAAGAAGAGTTCAGAGGATTCGGTATACATCCTTTACCCAGATCCCCCAGTGTTACCCGTTTTTCACATTTGCTTTATTGTTTTCTCTGCCTGCCTATTTATCTGCTTATCTAGCCACATTTTTTTCCTGAACTGTTTAGGAGTATGTTGCAAGTACAATGCTCCTTTATCCCTAAATACTTTCATATATTTCCTAGAGAACAAGGATATCTTATGTAACTAGTATAATTAATCAGGGAATTAGTATTGGTATAATACAATGATCTAATCTGTAGACCTTATTCAGACTTTGGCAACTCACCTACCAATTTTTTTAAACAATCTGTGCATGTGACCCTTATGCAGTCAGTCTAGCACTGATGCCTTTTTACCTCTTTTAAATTAACTCTGTAAGTTTTGTCTCTGGTAATACTCTATTTCTGCAGCCTTCTAATTTCAAATCTAGAAGATTCTGGGAGTTTTATATGTCAGAAACAGGTCAAAAACTCAGTATCACCATTATTAGATATAAGACATTAATGGCACTTAATTTTTTTTTAAGATTTTATTTATTTATTTGACAGAGAGATCACAAGTAGGCAGAGAGAGAGGAGGAAGCAGGGGCTTGATCCCAGGACCCTAAGATCATGACCTGAGTTATAGGCAGAGGCTTAACTGACTGAGTCACCCAGGCGCCCCTAGACATTAATGGTACACACACATATATATACACACACATATATATACACACACATATATATATATATATATTTTTTTTTTTTTTTTCTTCCGTGTTATGCGGTTGACCAGGTTTTTGCCTGTGGTGGTTCAAGGTCACAGTTCCCACTACCTGTGAAGTAATGAAAGGATTAGATGATATTAAAATTCATCATAGCTGATAGGGAAAGACTTACGTACTTAAGAGAGCATCTCATGAAGTAAAAGAAGCATCTTTTTTTTTTATAAACTAATAAATATGTGGTTGAACTGCGAAAAAATTGATTTGAGGGGTGAAATGATCTTTTGGGTTAAGCTGACTAAAACCTTAGCAGTTGTATTTTTCCATGGCAAATGTGACTTTGAGAACCATCTGTAGGAAAGAATGGACTTGGATATATAGAAGATTGCAGCTTGAGTCTGTTCTTGAATTGTGTAGGGAACCATATATTAGCCTTTCCCATCACATAATTAAGCCCTAAACCCCATCTTTAGTGAAAACAAACAAAAAATTCAGGTTACTCATAGGTTTATCAGTCTTTGAATTCGGATTATTGAAAATAAAAAAAAAATTAGGACTGATTGCGATAAAAACAAAAACAAATGTCCAGATTTAAGGTTCTTTCATCATTGGAAACCAAGAGATGGGAGTTACCATGAAACTGTGGCATGAAAATTTAGTGTTATCAGATAATAGTGTGCCAACTGTATGTTGTCCACTGAGTAGGTAATTGAATTTTTATTTATTCTTGGATTCTGATTTTCCAGTTGCTGCATTAGCGAGAGTCCTGAAGCCCATTGATGAAGAATCTACATCCTCATTAGTGCTTTTCCCTCAACACCTGGCATTAGTGTGATTGCTTGAAACCTGTGCTGTTCCATGATTAGAACTCTGAAGTGTTGCTAATTCATTGTCTAAGTCAGCCAGGAACTATGTGATTTAGCTTGGGCTTTTAAAATACACTCAGTAGGAGTCATTTTGTAGAATGCATTAGATTTGGTTTATGACCTAAATATTTATTCCTGCCTATCTCAGTAACTGGAGCAACAAATAGATCACCTCCAGAGACAGTGTATCTAAATACAGTAATTGTTAAATTAAAAAAAAAAAGGCCCCCAAACTTAATGAACTTAATGTACCAAGTGTAGAAAATCAGGAAAAGAGGAATATTCACTTGTTTACTTCTGAAAAGGCTTGTGAGAAAACAAAGCAGAGAGTCAACCAAAATGATCATTTTCTAGATTTTTATATAAACGGGGTGGGAACAGGAAAAGGATATATACATTTTTTCTTTGATAAGCCTTCCAACCAAAAAAATAAGGCTTGCTCTGCCAGGATGATAGAATAATTAAAGTCAGCCTTATGTCCAAGGAGCCTCATCCTAAGTAGATGTGTTTTGGGTTTTTTTTTCTTCTTTAAGTTTTGTTTTGTTTTCAGGGACAGAGAATGGGTTAAGGGAGCAGAGGGAGAGGGAGAGAATCTTCAGCAGACTGCACTCAACGTGGAGCCCAACATGGGGCTCAACTCACGACTCTGAGATAATGACCTGAGCTGAAATCAAGAGTTGGACGCTTAACCGACTGAGCCACTGGGTGCCCCTGACTAGCTGTGTTTTAAACCTCTGATTAATTAACCTCTCTGAGCCTAATTTCTTCTTTTATCAAATGAGAATAATAATCTGTGCCTCAGAACTGTCATGAGAATTAAATAAATTAATACTTTTAAAGCATTGAGTGCCTGGCACTAGTAAGCACTGTGTAGGTGTTTCGGAAAGACATCCATCTGCATAGTTGCGTACACTAATATATGAGAGCTGAGGAAACGAGCAGTATGTGGTGATCAAAAAAATATATCTCGGAACAAAATATGTCTTTCCATCCATGTATATTTATTAAGTGCATAGTTAATGTAAATAGGGAAAAACAGGAGGAATAACATTCTTTTTTCTTCCTGCTCCCAAAGATAGAAAAGGGAAGATTTACTTTTATTGTTGGAGAGAGATCAGAAGCCCATTCAGAGTCAGATTCCTGAAGGTCAGGTTCTATTTATGAGTCTTACCAGCTGGGTGACTTTGTACGAGTTATTGACCCGAAAATATGGATAATCATAGTATCGGTTTCACAGGGCAGTTCTGAGGATTAAATGAGCTAATAGATACAAAGTTTTTAGAAAGTTCCTATGTGTAAGAAATGCTCAATAAATACTTATTTCCAGTAGTGTTGGAACTTTTTTATTTTTTAATTAACATGAAACTAACAACCCATCAGCTAACCTTTGAAATCATACTGTTATTAATAAGGAAGCTTAGGGAAATGGAATGATTTTATTTAAGTTACAGTAGAGCCAGGACAAAAAACCCTCAAGTTTTAAATATCATAAAGTTTTTTTCATTCTATCAGAGGTTTTTTTCCACTTAATATTTTCCCTGAAGGTGATTTTAAAAAAATTATTTGAATCAATAATATAGCTCTTATACTCTGTTCAGTATTTTTAATTATCAATATTTAAAATATACTCAGGTCTGCATTCTTAAGTACTTGTACGTTGGCCATGGTGTTTACTGCACTGACTCCTTCCAACAATTACCAAACTTCTTAAAGAGCGATCTATTAACCCTTGTTTGTTTCTTCACTCGTTTCCTACTTAATCCTTTACAAGTAGAATTCTGCCTCTATATTCTGTTAGGTGAATTAGGTTATCAATGATCCAACCCACCATTTTCTCCCTCTTTCTAGTTTCTCAGCCTTTCTCAGCACTTGATATAGTCCTCTCTTTTTTTCCTGAAACTTACCTCTTTGGGCTTCTCTTGCATTCGAGTACTTCTGACTCTTCCCATATCTTGTCAGTCTCTCTTTTTCTTCTTGCTAATTTCCTCCCTTCCTCCTTTAATTTGTCTAGCTTTCACTACCTTCTCCTCCCTCACCCTCTCCTCCTCCTCCTCCTTTTTCTGTTTTTGCTATTTTCTCTCTAACAATCTCATCTACCTCTGAGGTTTGTCTGCATGGGAATGAGTCCCAGCTTTATCTTTTGAGCTACAAATCTGCATATCCAATTACCTGCTAGATATCTTTACTTAAATATCTTTTTATTCTTCACAGTAGACATTCTAAACACAGATCTGTGGTCTGTTTCTCCTTTTTTCCATAACCAGCCTTTCTTCTTGGCTTTACTACAGGTGGCCATAAAATCCAGAAATGTAGATAAATGTACATTAAATGCCTTACTGCTCTTACATTATAATACATGATACATTCAGGGTGTTGCCTTCAAATAAAACTGTGTCTTTACATTCCTCTGGAGCAGTAAATCAAGGAGGTTTGATCTATTTTTACCTTATGGACAGTTTATATTTCTATTATTTGTGTATTTATTCTTGTAGACATCTAAATTTAAAAAATCTTAGCGTCTCCTTCATTTCCTGAATCTAGGTTTTGGCTAAATCTTATAAAATTTTTCTTGTGTACATTTTTTGTTTTCTTTTTCTTCTTCTACCTTTTCAACCTAATTCAAGTTCTCAGGACTAGTCTACTGGATTATTTCAGTAGCCTTCTAGACAGTCTCCTTGCCTCTTGAGAAACTTTCAGTGGCTTCTTCAATGGCAAAAGGTTTACTTTCTGTCTTTTTCTTTTTTTTTTTAGTAATAATCCATTCTTGTTAATGGATCGTAGGGTACTTGGAGGCTTGATTCCACATGTTTATCGTTGTATCCTAAGTGTTCTCTGTCTTGTTCAGTACCATATATATAGAAGGGTTCAAATAGTATTCTTTTTTTTTTTTTTTTTTAAGATTTTATTTATTTATTTGACAGACAGAGATCACAAGTAGGCAGGGAGGCAGGCAGAGAGCCCGATGCAGGGCTCGATCCCAGGACCCTGAGATCATGACCAGAGCCGAAGGCAGAGACTTAACCCACTGAGCCACCCAGGCGCCCCCTAATAGTATTCTTAAATTGATATTAGCACGTTGGCTAAGAAAGGTCACTATAATAAATATATTGGAACTATTTGATATAAATGGAAAAGGAAAAAATATGTGTGTTTTAGCTCTGATGCTTTTCTGGAATATTCTATACATAATCAAGGACAAAGAAGAGTCAACACTTCTTGGAAACCTAGAACACTGTAAGCACAATTGGCATTGTTTCTCTCACTTCCTAGTGAAGAACTAGCTGAAATTTGTGTAATTCTTATTTCCCCAGGTCAAGGCAAAACTTAAGCAAAATTCTTCAGAAACTACAGTGGGTAAAAAGCAAGAAGATACTTCTTTGATGAAGTCTAATAACCAAGAAATCACCATTTTCTCAGGTTCTCATCTTCCGCAACCTAACAGGCATCAAGAAATCTGGTCTATCCTAGAGAATGTTTGGATTACATTATATCAGAACAGGTACTAAATTTCCAAGAATTTTTGAATTCTCGGCTTTTCCATCGTTACTGTTATTCATTAAACAGTTAGTGTTTGGGTTATGAGTTTAATGTATTAGATTATCTAACTGAGGGCCTTTTATCAAATTGGTGCCTTAGAAACAGTGATGCTTAAATAAGGGTGCAATCAGATTTATCTTGAGTGTTTTAAAAATACATATGCCTAGGCTCTATCCCTAGAAATTCTGACTTGATAAGACTGAGGTGACACTGAGATAGTGCATTAAAAAAAAAAATCTCTATAGGTGATTCAGATGTGAAACCTTCATGACAAGTATTTCCCATGTATGTCAGAACCAAAAAAAGCCACCTAGATTGCTAAACAAATCAGTAGGACACAAAACCTTAATGACATTTAAGATAATCTAAGAAAAGGTCATTTAACTTTAGGGAGAATTCATATAAGACTTTCTAAAAAGAAGGATAAATACTTATATTTAAAAGGAAGAAATGCTTTTATTCCTTTGATATCCATGAAAGCATACTGTGTTCTTGGTAAAATGAAAAGATAGAGACCATTTGTGAGTAGTTCTTTAAATGCTGCTGGAGTAGCTTAAAAAAAGTAATTTAAAATAACTGCTTTTAAAGTAGGCCGACCTTCCCTCCTGTACTTTTTCCCAAGCCCGTAATCTTTATATGATTTTATATGTATTATATATTTGCGGGTCACGAAAGCTTTTTAGTATGATTTTTGTTCAAGGGCCCAGTATCACTGTTATTTTGGATTAAGATCATCGGTCATTTCCTCTGTCAGGAAATGGGCAGCAAAGTAATATGAACACTCTTTTTAAACATCTTTTCTCTCTTATAACACTGTAGACCCATTTTTAGTCTTTGCCTACAATTATAAGTTCTTTCAAACAAATGTGTAGTTTGTCACATTAAAGAAATACCAATACCTAACATGTAAGCTGAAGAAAACAATACTTAAAAATTTGTGTTTTCATGTAATGCATTTGTATTTTCATATCTTTGTTTTGTCCAGTCTTAACATATTGGAAATGTTTGGCTAATCAGATATTCTTGTTAGCAGGAAGTTACCCCATATACTAGGCAAAGATTATCACTTTCAAAATAAAATAGATTAAAGCCATTTCTAAGATATTTTGATCTTCTTTTCATTTAGAAAATATTTCTAAATTTCATTTAGAAAATAAAATTTTCATTTTAGAAAAATTCAAATATTCAAAATTTGAGTACCTTATTTGTCTTAGAATTGACCTATAATATACATACATTTGTGTTGGATGTTAGAGTTCCCGGTAAATTCTGTATAATAAATCAACTTTACTTTGTAGTATTTCAGTATTTCATGAAAAATTCTTATATTGCTGTATCAGTGCATAGTTCTTAAGCCTACTTCATTGCTTCTCATGCCTGATGGTGTACCAGAGTCACTGTAAAACTTTTCAATATATTCATGCTTGAGCCCTTCATTGAGAGCTGCTCATTTGAAGGTTGAGTAGTGAGAAGGGAGGCAAGATGGCAGAGGGATCAGGGACCTCATTTTGTCTGGTGCCCTGAATTTATCTGTATATCTACCAAGCCATCCCGAATAACCATGAAATCAGCCTGAGTTGTAAGAATGTATATCTGGATCTCTACAGGCAGAAAAACTCTACCGGGCCTGAGTGGTGGCATCAGACTGCTCCAATTTTTCCTAGGGTGCATCCTGCCTGGGTCATGGTTGACCCATGGACTCTGTACATTCCCTCAACAGATTGACTAGGAGGAACAACTCCCAACAAAGAAAAGAACCAGAGACAGTGGCCTCTGCCACAGACTTAATGGATATGGATATAAGCAAGATGTTAGAAATAGACTTCAGAGTAACACTTATGAAGTCACTATCTAGGCTTAAGAAAAGTACTAGCGACAATATAGAATCTTTAAGGGCAGGAATGAGAGCTAATCACGCCAAACTTAAAAATGCTATGAAGGAGATGCAGTCTAAACTGGATACTCTGACTGCCAGGGTACATGAGAAAGCAGAACGAATTAGTGGTCTAGAAGATAAGATGATAGAAAGGAAGCAAGTCAAGGAGGATAGGGATAAACAACTAGAAGCCCATGAGAGCAGAGTTAGAGAGATCAATGATGTCATGAAACGTTCCAAAGTCAGAAATTACTTGGATCCTTGAAGGTTTGGAGAGAGACGGAGAGAGTGAGGGAGAGAGAGAGAGAGAGAGAGAGAGAGAGGACTAGAAGGTGTACTTGAGAAAATCATAGCTGAGAACTTCCCCAATCTGGGGAAGGAAATAAGAATTCTCGTCCAAGAGGCAGAGAGGATCCCTCCCAAGATCAATAAAAATAGACCAATGCTCTGGTATATAATAGTAAAACTTGCTAATTTTAGAGCCAAGACAGCTATCCTGGGAGCAGCTAGTGGGAAGAGATTTCTTACCTATGGTGGGAGGAACATCAGAATAATGTCAGACCTGTCCACAGAGACCTGGCAAGCCAGAAAGGGCTGGCAAGACATTATCAGGGTACTAAATGAGAAGAACATGCAACCAAGAATACTTTATTGAGCAAAGCTGTCATTCACAGCAGATGGAGAGACAACAAGCTTCCAGGACGGGCAGAAACTGAAAGAATATGTGACCACCAAACCAGCCCTTCAAAAAACAATAAAAGGGGGGTTCTGTAAAAGAAGAAAGACCTCCAAGAATATCATAGACCAGAAATTTACAGAGACCATCTATAGAAACGGGGGCTTTATGGGAAACGGGCTTTACAGGCAATATGATGGCACTAAATTAATACCTTCCAGTAGTTACTCTCAAAGTGAATGGCCTAAATGCTTCCCTGAAATGGCATGGTGCTAAAGATTGGATACAAAGACAGGACCCATCCATATGCAGTCCACCAGAGGTTCATTTGAAACCTAAAGACACCTCCAGATTAAAAGTGAGGGGATGGAGAATCATTTATCATGAAGGTGTAGTAGGCTACTAGTGTTTCAGAATACTTTTTCTTTTAGAAAGGTCAAACTGTACTTATTAACCATTGTATTTATTCAGATTTCCTAAGTTTTCCCTTTTGCACACATGTAGGAATGTGGAAAAGCAATTTTATGGTTCCTCAGTACATTAAATGTGCCATCATCATATAACCCCGCAGTGCCACTCTTAGATATGTACCTAAAAGAACGGAACACAAGTGTTCAAACAGAAACATGTGCATGAATGTTCACAACTATTTACAATAGCTAAAGTGGAAACAGTCATATGTGCATCAACAAATGAGTGGATACACGAAATGTGTCTCATAAAATGGGTATATCCATAAAATGGAACGTTACACAGCTATAAGGAAGTATCCATACACAATATGGTGTGAATGAATTCAGAAACATGCTAAGTGAAGGAAGCCAGACACAAAAGGTCACGTGGCATATAATTTCATTTATATTAAATATCCCCAACAGGTAAATCTATAGAAATAGAAAATAATTAGTGGTTACCAGGGACTGCAGAGAGGGAGGAATGGTGAGTGCTTAATGAATACAGGGTTTCCTTCTGGCACGGTGAAGATGTTCTATGAGTAGATAGTGGTGATGGTGATACATTGTGAATGTATCAAATGCCACAGAATTGTATACTTTAAAATGTTAAAATGGTAATTTTATGTTTTTTTTTTCAACCATAATTATTTAAAAAAATGCTTTGGAAAGTACTGTGAAGTAAGCAACTTCCTTGAATGCTACTACCTGAAGATAACCAGTAGTTAACATGGTTATTCTCATGTCTACCCAGCTGTATTTTAAAGCATGGTTATTAGTCTAGGGCTGCCATAGCATATTACCACAAACTAAGTGGTTTAAAATAACAGAGATTTATTCATTCATGGTTCTGGAAAGTGTAAAGTCTGAAATCCAGGTGTCTGTCTTCAGGGTTGATTGTTTTGGGAAGTTCTACAAAGATCCCATTTCAAATAAAGTCACATTCTGAGGTTCTGGGTGAACGTGAATTTCAGGGGCATACTCATCAATCCAGTACAGCATATATTTTGATTTTTTTATATGGTGGTGGTTATGTTCTCTAAATAAATTCTGTATACCTTTTTTTCTATCTTATAGATGGCGTAAGCATTATTTTAGTAGTTCTTTGGCATTTCATCAGGTGGCTAATTCACTATTTACTTAACACTTTTTACATCATGGCACATGTAGGTGATTACTAGTTGTTGACCAGTTGCAAGTTATTATTAATGTGCTAGATTTCTAAAATTGGAATTACCAGAGTAAGGTATATAGATATTTAAAACTTCTAGTTTCAGGAAACATGTGTATCTGATGTCTTTTTTTTCTTCATCCTTATGTACGGGAGTACTGTTAGTATTTATGGATTGATTTGAATGCAGATTAACAGTATTCTGTGTCTTATGGTCTCTTGATAAGAAACATTATTCCCACAGCTTGTAAGTATTACTTTAGATTAGACGAACATAGTTTTTACTCTGGATCCTTTGCCTGAATGGTAGCCTGGACATTCACAGGTCATTGTGTCTTATTTCTAATTTTAATCAATCAGGATTATGAGGGAGGAGTTATAAATATTACCTCATTTTATATATTAGAAATGGAAATGCTTGAATTACCATAAATGTGCATGTATGTGAGTATCTTTTCTTTTTCTCTATTTTAGCATGGATGTATTTCAAAGATTGGGCTCAAATGCAGCTTTGACTTCTTCAAAAATAGCGTCATTTGAAGAAGCATATGTATCTCTTCAAAAGTTAATGGCAGCTGTGAAAGATATTCTTGAAGGAATACAGAGGTAAACACTAATTTTAAAATTTCATTTATTACTTTTCTCTTTCTTCCAGGTTTACGGGCCTTGTCAGAGTTTCTGGGAGCCTTCCAAAAAATTTTATAAACTAAGGACTTTTAGGCTTACGTTTTCTCTCTCCCTCGTAAAGAATCCCTATTTAGAGTCTGGACCACTAGAATGTTCCTAGTTTTTCCTTTGTAGAAAAAATATACCAGGTTGTAAGCTTCATAAAGAACCTTATTTTCATTATTGTGCAACTTTAGCTCCGAAAACAGTGCCTGGCAAAAAATGGGCACTCAGTAATTCCTTGTTGAATAAATATATGTGTAGGTAATTATCACTACCCTTTAAAAACAAATACATGTTAATATTTGTTAACAGGATTGATTTCCTCAAATACAGTCTCATAGGTCCGCAGACTGAAAAAGTGTGAAGCAGCATAGTCTTATAATGCTTTGAGACTTATATGTATGTGATTATTTTAAATATTTGTGGAGCACATAGAAACCGTGGAGCCAGAGAGCTGTAGAGTGAACCAGACATCACCTTTATAGAATAAAGTCTGATGTTTTCTTTTGTGACAGTAAAGAATACTGTACTTAATCTTGCAAATTTTTGAATACATACCAAAATTGCTTGACTTGAGTTAAATATGCAGCTTGCTCACAGAAGACTATTGTTCCTTATAAATTAAAAACCAAAAACCAAAGAAATACAACTGATTTGATTTGATTTGATTATGTTCAAACTTTAAAAACTTGGATTTTTGAAACAACAGTAATTTTTAAGCTTTTTTTCCCTTTTCCTTTTAAAGGTTTTTGGAAACTTCATCTCATTGCTAACACACACACTCTTTTTACTCCTTTTTGGATCACAGTTGGCTAAATGATTCTTAGAATAGCTTTTTGGTGTTCTTAAGTTGCTAATGAATTGAAGATGTGGCAGATCCCAAGGCAAGTGAAATTTATCATCTCTCAGTGGAAATAATAAGGGAATACTAAAGAAGAGTAGCTTTATGAGGGAGAAATAGTCAGTTTTTAAATTTTAGTTATCTATTGTCACATTCTAGGTTGCATTAAAGCCATTCTTGACACAACCTTTTCTCCAGAAAGTAGGGCTAGCAATCTGTATTGTTACTCATACAAGCCTTTGGGGAATCCAAATTAGATTCAATCTCTGACTTCAAAGAGGTTGTTTGTAGAAAGAGTGTAAACAGTCACATTACAACAGATAATTGCAATGGAATTGTTAATATTCTAATAGGAAAATATGTAGTGGAGGGAAGAAGTGTTTGGCAATAGATGAGGTTGGTGGTGAAAGTCTTGTAGGCCATTCAAAGCAATTTCTACTTTATCCCATAGGCTAGCATTGCACACATTTAGGCCTGTTAATTATGTCCCTGGACAGAAGTGTTTCTGATCCAAAAAGTTGTGGAGATACTGCACACTACACCGTGCTCTCGGAAAATCAGTGTATGCCCATTTACATATTGATGGGTTTTATAAACCTTTTTAATTTTAGGAGCTTGAAACATATAGGTGTCTGGATGCCCCATGCCAGAGACTCTGATGTAATTGGTCTAAGTGTGTACCTGGCTAACAGATTTTTAAGCCTCCAGCAGGTGATCCTAATGTGTAGTCAAGGTTGAGAACCACTAGATAGTATTCTTAACCAGTGTTATTCAAAGTATAGTCACAGAATTGACATCCTCATCTCCACCCAGAACTTGTTACAAATCCAAATTCTCAAATACCTGCCAGACCCTCCTGAATCCGAAACTCATCATAGGCTGAGCACCACTGCTATCATGTCAGGCCAGAGTGGAAAAGCATGTACTGCTTCCATAAGCTGTATTTAAAGAAATAAATATTTGAATTTTAAGGCTGATAGAATTTTGTGATTCTTTCCTCTAAGGACACAGCACCTCCAGAAATAAGAAAATATTAGCGGTCCTGTTACTTTTTTGCATGTTAACCTGGGGCCATAAATTGTCTTGAGCCTTGGTATTCATCTGGAAACCTTATATAATAATATAGTATATATATATATATATATATATTATATATATATATATAATATATATAATATAATAATATAAACCCAATACAATAATACCTTTCCAGAGCTTTTCACAAAGTTACTGTGCTTTGAAAGTCAGGTGTTGATATAATTAACCAAACCAGTTAGTTACTTGTTGAGGGAACTTGTTAAAAATGCAGAGTTCTAGTTGTAGTGAAATCACAGTATCTGTAGATATTTCATAGAGGGAGGGAAATTGTATTTTTAACAAGCATTCCAGAGGATTTATATGCAGGTGGTGGGGACCACAGTAAGGAAACAAATTCAAATTCCTATAATAAATGTATTAGAACTACTTTGCCACCAGTAGAGGGCATTGTGAATAAAAAAAGTTGCTCATTTCAGCATTCATTAATCTACAGGAAATTACTAACATCGCAAGGTTTTTCTTTTTGAAGCCCTTCAGACAATAGGCATTTAAATCAAAATGTAATAGTAGTTAATAAATATGTTACTTTGTCAAGTGTGTATGTAGTCTTAAAGTCTTTTAAGAAACAGTCATGTTCAACTCAGTCATGTTCAACTTTTTTGGGTGGCTAACTATGGGTAGATTTTTAAATTTTTTAAACATTGAAAAATATACCCAACTTCGTAGCGACTGCATATCGTTAGCATTTTCTGATACTTGTTAAACTGGAACAGTTCCATTTGATTTTGAGATATATAGCTCAACTCTTGTTTTTATCATAGCAGATCATGTGTGGTGTTACATTGGGAATCAATAACAAGGTGACCTGTTAACCCAGTCTTTTCATTAAAGAAGTATATGAAAATGTGTTTATTAAACTAAGAGTTTGGGCTTCTAGTTCCAGGCTTATCCCTTTGACTTTAGACCTGTTACCTCCACTTTTTAAGCTGGTCTCTTTCCTTATGAAATGAGAATCCTGATATCTTCTTAGCATTATGAGATAATGTATTTGGAAATACTTTGTAGTCTGCAACATAAGTGTTAGTCTTTGTTTTCTCCTTAAAGCTGATATGTTAAATTTGAAATGTTGAAATGTTTAAACATGGCTGTGATAAATCAGGGTAGAAAACGTCGGTGGAGCAGTTGTCCACACAGTTATACAATTGGGAGCAGAATACCTGAGTTTGCAAAAGTTGAAAAAGAGGTGGGAATATTGCTGATGGTTATACTTTCTACACACTTCTTGCGTGGGAGAGGGAACTTAATATATTTGCTCTTGGTTTAGAAATTACTTTTCTCTTTCTCATCTCTGCTTTTTGTGTATATAGGAGTAATCTGAGCACTTTCGTTAACGGCCTCTTTATCTGATCACTGGAGAACCAGAGTCCGTACTCTTTCCATGTAGACAAAAGTGCATTAAGGGTTTTTTGTTGTTGCTGTTGTTGGTGGTGTTTTGTTTTTTATTTAGATTTGTACTATTTAGTCTCATTTTATACTTTAGTAAACATCATCAGGTTACTCTCAAGATCACAAAAACCTTTTTGCTTAGTAATTAAAGACTACAAAGGTTCATTTGTAGTGAAAAATTAATTGGGGAGTCATATGACAAATTCTAAAGAGAAGTTCTGCTTGTACAGTAATAAAAAATGTTATATATCTGTGTTTCAATTGGCATCTCTACAGAGTTAAGTAAATAGGTCATATAATCCAACTCCAAAGCATACTGTAAATGTGGTGTGTAGATTCACTTGAAAGCTAATAATCAAAACAACAATGACAATGTTTCACGGAGGTTTTTGTGTCTCTGAAGTGATGATGAGCTGCCTAGTTTGGAAGCAGGGAAGGAGTGAAGAGTGAATGTAGGAAATTGCACTCTGCCTCAATTTTGTAATCGTGTTTGTGTGTTTCATCGTTATAAAACAAACTTGAAATTATTTTTAAAAAACAAAAATAGGAGCATTTTGAATCTAAAAATATAAGTAGATCATGCCTAAATGGGCACATTCATCTTAACACTTGATTTAACATGTAAAACTGTACTTCATGTTACTTTAATGAACTCTAGATTCCTTGCTCAGGTAGCTTTAGATGAAATTTGAAATAATGAATGTTTTCTGAGTTTCGTATTTTGATCATACGCAGAGGTGGGAGAGGGAATTACTATTCCTTGTAAGTAACTTGCCACATTTTAGAAGGGGGTATGTTTTTATATGTAAGGGTATCTCTTGTTTAAGTAACATTTTCTTTCTAGCTGTCATATTTGCTTTGGTTGTTTTTAAATTAGGATTAATTGAGTGTTAACTGATGCACTGGACTTGGTCATATTCTAGATAGGTTCATGCGTCATCATAGAATATGATTTTGGAAAATGAGACTTGTGCTTAGATTTAGGAAAGGGAAGATGATTAATTTTTATCATCTTTAAATGCCTTAATGATCTTCAAAACTTCGGTAACCTCTGTTACAGTCCTGTGGCTTTGGTTTGAAATACTTTGTAGAACTGTTTTTCTTTTCTTTTCTTTTTTTTAAAGATATTATTATTTATTTGACAGAGAGGGAGACAAGGAGAGAGGGAACACAAGCAGGGGAAGTGGGAGAGGGAGAAGAAGGCTTCTTGCTGAGCAGGGAGCTGGATGTGGGGCTCTATCCCAGGATCCTGGGATCCTGATGTGAGCTCAAGGCAGACACATAACAACTGAGTCACCCAGGCTCCCTGTAGAGCTGTTTTTCTAAAGCACAGTAATAGTCATGAAGTTTAGGATTTTTTTTTTTTTTGGTGTGTCATTTACATGTATTTTTATCTTATTAAGCCTCTAAAAATGAATCTTCCCATTGCAGTCTTGTGGCATGTTAACCTAAGAGCAAAACAAGTACTGGTATAACCATACATGATTCCTGTAAAAAGAAATCCTATAATTACAGCTTTTCAGATCTGCTAGTGATTTAGTCACTTCAAAGAAGGTGGAGTTTGCATTTGCAGGAATATTTTGTTAACTTCATGGTGCATGTTTTGGTAGCTGGCCTCTTGAGGTGTTTTAGAAAGGGTATTTAGAAAAGGTCATCCTTCAGTTGACACAAGGACAACGATGTTTAGGCTGTTTTACAGATCAAGGTAGTCACTGGAACAGGTTCCAGTTAGAGACACGTGTAGATTATAATAACAGAAGTGGCTTTTCAGCATCTCAACTCATTGCAGTATGCAAGTAGTTCAGCCGTGGATAAAAAATTTGTCCCTATCTAGGGTGGAGAAGTTTGTTCATGATTAGCTCTGACCTACTTTCTTTGAGGCTTGGCCTTTCTACCCTTAGATCATTGGACTGTACATCCCCACTCCACCCCCCTGGAGTTTGCACAACTCCCCAGGTATCACTGGACCTCTTTATCAGACTCTTTGCGCACCCCTTGTCCTGTTCAAAACCAAAAGTATCAGTTGCTATGTTGAATAAGAGAAAATAATACAACCTATGAATTAAAAATGAAAGGACCTACTTGCTTTACCCTCCATGCCATCATTTTGTACCAACTTTCTTCTAATTTTTTTCCTAATCAGCTCCCTGAGATTTTGAACAACTTTAAGGGAGAAACTTTGCCTACTTTTGTATATCTACATCTATGCCCAGATCACAACTATACATAATAAAGGGGGGAGGAAAGTATTGAATGGGTTTTTTATGGTCTTTCTAGGGAAGGGAAACTTCTTTAGGGCTAAATACTACTAATAGTACTATGTTATGACATTCAATGAATAGGCAATGTCAAGGTTTTAAAAGTGATAGGAGTGCGAGCTAAGGAAGGGTAAAGAACAAAAGAGTCAGGAGGAAGGAGAACAACTGGGAGGAGGAGATAGAGGAGATAAGATAAAGGTATTTCTCTCTAGAACAGATGATGGAACCCTCAGTAATTTGCCCACATGGCTAGAAGGAAAGACAGGAGCTAATGGGAGGGATTGGAATTCAGGGAATATAAGCAAATATTTCTTATATAAGACATAGGTAATGGGGTCACTTGGGTGGCTCAGTCAGTTAACTATGGGACCCTTGATTTTTCTCAGGTCATTGTTTCAGGGTCATAAGATCGAGCCCCAGGTTGGGCACTGGGCTGGGCGTGGAGCCTCCTTAGTATTCTCTTTCTAGCCTCTCTGTTTGCCCTTCCCCCTGTGTGTTCTCTCAAAACAAAACAAAACAAAAAGAAACCAAAACCCACATAACAGATGGTTATTTAATAAAAGCTTTTTATGATACCTATATTGCAGCTTGATAAACACTGCTCTAACAACATTTATAGCAAGTGTTATATAAAATACATAATAAAATTTACATTTGCTGACAAGATATGAGACATCCACATATAAATCTGACTGAATGACCCAGCATTAGCTGCTGTTCTTTTAACCTGGCTCTTTAATGCTACTGAGGATGACAGATTGCTCAAGACTTAATTTTTAGAATAATTAGATTTTTACATATGTGAAGCTCTTATCTATGCCTCCCAGGACTTACAATTGAAGAATATGACATAGGGACCTTTATTTTTATTCTGAATATCAGTGGGTTGATGTCATAATTACTCCTTCCATCCCTGAAGCATTTCTAAGTGTCGGTGTTCCCTTCTTCTAATCAATAAAATCCAGGTTTGGGTGAGAGAGTTAAGTATTTCCGTTGTAAACCCTTTGATCACAGGAGAATTAAGCAATTAAATGTAAAGGCTACTTCTTGAAGATTACAAATATTTTAGTTTGTTTATATAGTTTTTATTTATAATCAATATTCTTTTAAATTTGCCTTTTGTTTATAGGTGGTTATTTCTTATTTCTTGATTTGATATTTGATTAAAATTCCCTGCTATTTAAGTCTTATGTTAAGAAATGCTAAAATCAGCTAAAACTACATTTTTTAGTGAAGCAGATGGAGTAAATTGACTAAACCAGTGGGGTTGAACATTAGTAAGATAAATGAAATAGGGGAAATTAAAGGTGCTGAATAAGGGCTTTTATAGTAATTTTAATTTAAAGAGTAAATATATAGGATAAAGCCAGATGATCAGTTCTGATTCCTTCTCACAGAGTAGTTGTACAAAACGTTTAGAGACTCTATTATTCCCATCTCTTTTGAGAAATATCCTCTTGTGCCTCTAAAGATCTTCTCACATGGTGGTAGGCCAACCATCTGCTTATTTTAAGAAGTGATGCAATCAATATCCTCAAGGCTACTTAATAATATAAAAGATTTGAGTCTACCTCAGGACAGTGTTTTCTACATAGAAGACAATCAATAAACACTTATCTTCTCTTTAAAGAGAGAGAACACAAGCAGTAGGAGCGGCCGGCAGAGGGAGAAACAGGCTCCCTGCTGAGCAAGGAGACCGATTTGGGACTTGATTCCAGGACTGGGATCATGATGGGAGCCGAAGCCAGGTTCTTAACCAACTGAGCCACCCAGGCGCCCCTCAATAAATATTTATTGTATATCAGAAACCCCTGGAATTATCTAACATTTTGACCTGCCAGTTCCTATTAATGAGGCATAATAACCCTTCTAGAATCAACATATACTTAGCCTTAATAATAATATAACTGAAACTCTAGGTTTTAAATTTTCCAGATAATCTTTCTTTTTGCCAACATTAAGCTAATTTACTTTTTGACAGCATGTAGCCAAATATATTTCACCAACTTAATTGTTGAGCTAAGACAAGTTATGAAAATCATCAAAATTATATTTTCTGTATTAAAGATGGCAATTTATGCAGATCTTATTTTAAACCCTTTTGATTATATAGATTAAAAAGTGTGAGTACTTTGGTACACTAGTGGAGCATAAAATAGTGTAAAGAATGTACCCATCAGCCTTCTTCAAAAGGATTTGCATGCATTTACTAGGGTGACTGCTATAAAGAAGCGAATATTACAGGGCACCTGGGTGGCTCAGTGGGTTAAGCCGCCGCCTTTGGCTCAGGTCATGATCTCAGGGTCCTGGGATTGAGTCCCGCATCGGGCTCTCTGCTCAGCAGAGAGCCCGCTTCTCTCTCTCTCTGCCTCGCCATCTACTTGTGATCTCTCTCTGTCAAATAAATAATAAAAATAAAATCTTTAAAAAAAAAAAAAAAGAAGTGAATATTACAACCTTGTAGGGGATTGCTAGATACTGGCTCAGAGTTAATGCTAATTCCAGCGACCTAAAATTCCACTGTAGTTGGAGAAATGGTCAGAGAGAATCTAATCCACTTTGACTGATACACAGTAACTACTGGTTTGTTTAAAAACTTGGAGAAAACAAGATTGAAAGTCGGCTGACACAGGTGTCTGGAGAAGAGGTATATAGATGGGCATCTTGGTATGGGCACTGCGTGGGAGGGTGTTTGTGTCCCGTGTAAATACAGTAGATGTCAGTCTCTCCCCAGCCTCCTGAGTGTTTGGTCAGTGAGCTCATATACAAAGGGACAATGACTGCTTCTATAAGATGAGCTCAAAAGTGGGACTTCTGCTCATGAAAGCTGCTCTGGCTACTACCTGTGCTGAGAGCCCAAACTTTCACCAGCAGAAGCAAATGCTTAACATTCAGTAAGGCACCATTCCCTTGGAGATCAGTAAGTCATTTAGTGATAGTGATTTGTCCTCACCAAGAATAGAATTCTTTTGGGTATGGCTTTGCTTTTCCTCATAGTAGTGATTCTGCTAGCAACTCTTTCTATTGATTTAAGGGTCTCTTGGCCACTGCCTTGGTATGCCATTCAACTAAGAAACTAATTTTATAGTGAAAGCGCAGCTATGGCTACATGGAATTCATTGTCTTTATCATACGCTAAGGATCTGGCTTTGCAAAACACTGGAGTGACCTATAAGCATTTTATTTACCATAGCAGTGGTGAAGTTCAAGGCTGTTTTCACCTTAGAATATGTAGGATTCAAGAATCAAGGGGAGTAAGTGGTAATGGTTTCTCTGTTATTGTACTAAATAACTCTTCTCCTGGTAGAAAGTACTGCTTCAGTCATTGCTTAGTCAGGAAAACAGAAGTGACTTTAGGTATTTCAAACAGAAAATTTTAATATATATCCTAATACTGTTGGAAGGACTAAAAGAGAAAAAGGGAGATGATGGGCATATCTGGAGGCACAAAAAAGAAGAGGGTTTTTAATGCATTTTGTAAATATCTTGTATCCTGGTTCCCTTTGTACCATAGGAACACAATACATGATTAACTGTGACTTTTCAGTATTTTCTGTGCAGAAAGAGGCATTCTTCAGTATGTTGCATTTAATGAAGCTTTAATCGTTATTTTTGCTTTACATTTTTAAACTTAGGGAAGCCATTTGTCCTCAAAGCAAAACAAAATACAACTTATTTTCAATACCTTAACCAGGAATTAGTTCTTTTCATAAATGTATAGATTTCCAGAGAAGTTGCAGAGAGAGAACTGTATTATAACTTGAGCCAACATACTTTTCATACCCATGCATTTTCAACTTTCTATTAAAAGTCATTTTAAAGATTTTTGTCAATTTTATTTTAGAGAGTGAGATTGTGTGAGTGGGAGAGGGGGGAGGAAGAAAAAGAATCTTAAGCAGACTCCGCGCTGAGCCGGATGCGGTGCTCAGTCTCACAACTCTGAGGTCATAACCTGAGCCAAAACCAAGAGTCGAAGGCTTAACTGACTGAGCCACCCAGGCACCCCAAAAGTCACTTCAAATAGAATTCCACGTTCAGAAATGTATTGTCAATTGAACCACCCAGGTGCCTCTGTATTGCCAGTTCTTGAACTTAGATACGTCTATGATGAAATGACTTGGGGGACCGGACCATTGTTTCTGTACCTGGTCCTTATAGATGTCTGTCCTCTGCCTCAGGTCCGTGTTTTATCTGGGCTCTAGGGAGATTGGTTCCTGCTGCCACTACCTATCTGTCTACCACCAATAAAGCCACTGATCTCTCTTTTCTCTTCATGCTGAGATATGAAAACTATTCTTAGTTCAACTAAGATACAGTAGGACTTTATCGAGGGAACCTTCACTAAAAAGCTAATGAATGTATGACTAAAGAGAAAGAAAAAAAAGACAAGAGCAGTTTTCTTATATAGTTTCAGTCAGATGTTGTCTGGTGTTATCTCAAAGGCTGGCTGATACGGGGTGTTGTGCAGAACACCAACTGTAGCATCTCCATGTACTTCAACTTCCTCATACGTTGAAGGCCAGTTTCCAAGAGTGTCCAAAAATATTGGGTGAAAGGTATATTGCCTTAATCCTATAATGTCATTACCCCTATAGTCACAGACCTGCCTAGACCCAGGGGAAGGGAATGTAGACACGGTTGATAGAAGGAGGAATGTCAGCATTACATTGTAAGAAGGACAAGAGATCTTGTTGTGTGGCCATTTTAGAACACAACAGTTTATATCCCTTCAACTGCCCAAATATACTTATTCCCTCTTCTCAAGACCACTATGTTTTATTCCATTATGAAATTAGCTTAAAATCTAGGATCTTATCATTTAAATCAAGTTCAGGTTGGTTGAGACAAGGCTTCTTTGGTGTGACTCCTTGGGTACCATTCTTTTGTGAACTAAAGAGACAAGTTAGTTGCCGCCATCTCCCAACATATAACATCAAAATAGGCAAGGATACGTGCTATATAACTTCATATTCAAAATGGGGCTGGGGGAACAAGAGGCACACAGAATTCTTAGCAATTCTAGAATTGAGCTATGCACGTGTTGCCACTTCTTTCGTTAGGCAGGGCTCAGTCCTGCTGCCTGCAAATTATTTACAGATGTTGTTGACTCTGTTCTCTGGGCTCTTGGTTTTGGCCTCTGAACTTTTAACATAAGCTGCAAATGAGGAGCCTTCTCAGCCTGCCTCCTGTTCATAAAAGGTAGGAGAGTCCGAAACCTCTTTTCATTTTGTATTATCTCTAGCCCATGTAGTCCAAGGAGTGGTACTTGTACTAGAACTTTCCTCTAAAACACTATCTTCTGTGAATCTTACTGGGGTTCACTCCAATAGATAAAAATCACAACCACAAATTTGTTTGAAATAAACACTTGCACTTAAACTCTACTTTGGGTTCCTGCCACTGCTTCAGGGCCATGCCGTCAATATTTTTGGAAGTCTTGTCTACCGGAATTTGTGAGGCACACTCTTAAGACCCCCAAAGGGCCATTTGTCTGTCTGAAAAATTCTCCAGGGCACCATAGGTCTTTCTGAGGTTTCAGCAAAAGGTTTTATGGTAATACTATTACTGTTTTCATCTTTAAACCATGTTTTCCTGCCAAACCTATTAAAGGTAAATATTGACTAATATAGTTATGATCTACTGATAAATTCCGTTGTTACTTTATGAACTCTTGATACACTCTGTGCTTTTGCAACATGTTTCCTAGACTCACCCCTAGATCCTGTCCCCACCACCCTCCCCTCTGCATAGGCTCTCCTTTTGTGATCACATCTACTCCCAATCTCTTCATGAACATTATTTCAGTCTTACTCTCTCCTCCGTTCAGTTGTGAGCTTGCTGCCTGTCCTCTAACTGGCTAAAACTGAGTTCATCATTTAAATTCGTGCCACGTGACTCCTTTCTGTTTTTGTCTCTATTTCTTTTTTGAAAATTTTCTTACTGTGTTCAGTTAGCCAACATATAGTACATCATTAGTTTTTGATGTAGTGTTCAGTGATTCATTAGTTATGTATAACACCCAGTGCTCTTCACAGCATGTGCTCTCCTTAAGGTACAGCATTCTCTGTCCTTTTGCTTAAATTTGTTCATTGTATGTTCATATTAGTATATGGTTACTGATTGTTGTCTGAGCAGTTCTGTGATTTTTGTTGAACTTTCCAACTGTAATTGTAAGCTTTTCACTTTTTTAGTAATGCTTTCAACATTTGCTTCCATAACATTTGTGATGTTATGGTGTATCTTCCTGGCGAATTGATCTCCTTTACTTCTTTTTTTTTTTTTTTTTTTTAAAGATTTTATTTATTTATTTGACAGAGAGAGATCACAAGTAGGCAGAGAGGCAGGCAGAGAGAGAGAGGAGGAAGCAGGCTCCCTGCTGAGCAGAGAGCCCGATGCGGGACTCGATCCCAGGACCCTGAGATCATGACCTGAGCCGAAGGCAGCGGCTTAACCCACTGAGCCACCCAGGCGCCCCTCCTTTACTTCTAATAATTTTCCCCTTCAGGGGGGAAAGTTTCTGGCAGTTACTACTGCCAGACCAACTCTCTATTTTTTTTTTTGCTAGTATTTTCTCTTATCTCCAACCATTCTAGGTCATTGTTTCTGTAATTAAAAAATTTTTTTAAACTTAAATTCCACTTAGTTAACATATAATGTATTACTAGTTTTGGGGATAGAGTTCAGTGGCTCATCACTTGCATGGAACACCCCGTGTTCAGTACCTCACATGCTCTTTTTAATGTCCATCCCCCAGTTACCGCACCCCCACCTTTTTTCATTTTTTTTTTTTTTACATGACATAAAGCTACACTTGTTTTTTGATTGATAATAAGTAAAATCTATTTACATAAATATTATTACTGGTATATTTGGACTTATTTATACCATCATTTTATTTTTTAAGTTTCAAACAGGTTTATTAATCCAGAAATACCACCCTACATTTGCAAATGTTGAGATCTTTAAGGATAAACAATTGTTACAGAAACTATAAGAAAACAGCACAGAAGTGCTTACTCATAGGTTGTAGACATAAACCCACAGAATGAAAGAACTAAAACAACAACAACAACAAAACCTTTCTGAGGACTATACAAATGGATATTTGAGATGAAGGGAGACTTCTTACTCATCATTGAACTAAAATGTTGGCTTGTGTTCATGTTATTAAACAAAAACTGTGTTCCCCAAACATCTACAAGGTCAGCTACTAAAATTCTTTATGAATTACTTTATGAATTACTTTTTTCTTTATGAATTACTCTTTAAAGATTCATAGTAAGGGCCAGCCTGAAGTGCACCAGTGTGGGGCTGCGCAATGTCACTTTACCTTTTGTGTTTGTCTAATTTTCCTTTGTCCTTGCTTGCCTTTTATTGGCTTGAACAAGGTGTAATGTTAGTTTTCTCCAATCCTTCTTTTATACCACTACTCATTGGGAAGTTGCACATTTTATTTCCATTTTCTATTTCTATTGATACCCTTACACTAATAAATGCATACTTGATTTATAAAGTCTAAAACTATCAGGATTGGGGCACCTGGGTGATTCACTCAGTCATTAAGCATCTGACTCTTGATTTTAGCTCAGGTTATGATCTCAGGGTCATAATACGAAGCGTTGGGCTCCCGCTGGGTATGGAGTCCGCTTGGGATTTTCTCTCTCTCCCTCTCCCTTTGCACCCTTCCCCACCAAGAAAATCAGGATTATTCAGATCTTGAGTAAGATAAGGATCTTAAGAACACTTAACTTCTGATCTCCCTCTCATGTCTTCCTTATCCTTCCTTCCTTCCTTTTTTTTAAGATTTTATTTATTTATTTATTTATTTGACAGACAGAGATCACAAGTAGGCAGAGAAGCAGGCAGAGAGAAAGGAGGAAGCAGGCTCCCCGCTGAGCAGAGAGCCCATAGGGGGGTTCGATCCCAAGACCCTGGGATCACAACCTGAGCCGAAGGCAGAGGCTTTAATCCACTGAGCCACCCAGGTGCCCCTTTATCCTTATTTTCTAACATTATAGTTTCACATTGTTTTAAACCACTCCCCAGACTATTTATTATTACATAAAATAGTTTTTGTTTTTAGCACCATGATATTTATTAGGTGTTTGGAAATTTCAGTGCTTCCTTGATCCTACTCTTTCTTTTAGGTTCAGTTTCCTATTTCATGAAGCAAATTTTTGAGTTGTTCTTTTAGTGAAGACCTGACTCACAATGTTTTGCTTTCATTCTTAATTGATACTAGCTCAGTGTGGATTCCAGGCTGACAATTATTTTCCCTGAGCACACTGAACATAAAATTTCATTATCTTCTGTCCTCTTGGAAATGGGAAATTAGCTGTCAGCATATTGCTTTTTCTTAGTAGGTCATCTGTCTTCTTTTTTCTCTGACAGCTTTTAAGATACTCCTCTATAAGTTATATGTTTAGTAATTTTATCTCGATATGTCTAGCTTTGGTCTTAATTTTTATTTTTTAATTTAAATTCAATTAATTAACATGTAGTATATTATTAGTTTAAGAGGTAGAGTTCAGTGATTCATCAGTCTTATATAACACCCAGTGCTAATTAGATCACTTGTCCTCCTAAGGCCCATCACCCAGTTACTCCATCCCCCACTCTCATCCCCTCCAGCAACCCTCAGTTTGTTTCCTATAGTTAGGAGTTTCTTTTATGGTTTGTCTTCCTCTCTGATTTTGTCTTCTTTTATTTTACACTCCCTTCTTCTGTGATCCTAGCATAATACACTCTAATTCCATCTATGTTGTTGCAAATGGCGGGACTTCATTTTTTTTGATGGCTGAATAATATCCCATTGTGAGTGTGTGTGTGTGTGTGTGTGTGTATGTACACATATACACACACATCTTCTTTATCCATTCATCTGTCGATGGACATCTGGGCTCTTTCCATAGTTAAGCTATTGTGGACATTTGCTGCTATAAACATTGGGGTGCATATGCCCCTTCAGATAATTACATTTGTATCTTTGTGGTAGATACCCAGTAGTGCAATTGCTGGTTAGCTCTATTTTCAACGTTTTGAGGAACCTCTCTGTTTTCCAGAGAAGCTGCCCCAGCTTGCATGCCCACCAGCAGTGTAAGAGGGTCCCCTTCTTCTGCATCCTCGTCAACATCTGTCATTTCCTGTCTTGTTAATTTTAGCCATTCTGACTATTGTAAGGTGGTATCTCATTGCAGTTTTGATTTGTATTTCTCTGATGCTGAGTGTTGAGCATTTTTTCATGTGTCTGTTGGCCATTCTTTTTTGGAGAAATGTCTTATGTCTTCTCCCATTTTTAAACTGGATTATTTGGTTTTTTTGGGTGTTGAGTTTTATAAGTTCTTTATAGATTTTGAATACTACCCTTTTATCTGATAAGAGTTGCAAATATCTTCTTCCATTCTACTGGTGGTTTTTTGATTTTGCCGACTGTTTCCTTTGCTGTGCAAAAGTTTTTATCTTGATGAGGTCCCAATAGTTCATTTTTGCTTTTGTTTCCCTTGCCTTTGGAGACATGTCTAGCAAGAAGTTGCTGTGGCCCAGGTCAGAGAGTTTGCTGCCTGGGTTCTCCTCTAGGATTTTGTTGGATTCCTGTCTCACATTTAGGTCTTCCATCCATTTTGAGACTGTTTTTGTGCATGGTGTAAGGAAATGGCCCAGTTTCATTCTTCTGCATGTGGCTACACAATTATCCCAACACCATTTGGTGAAGAGACCGTCTTTTTTCCTTTGGATGTTCTTTTTGGCTTTGTCGAAGATTAGTTGACCATAAAGTTGAGGGTCCATTTCTGGGTTCTCTGTTCTTTTCCACCGATCTATATGTCTATTTTTGTGTCAGTGCCATACTGTCTTGATTACAGCTTTGATATAGAGCTTGACGTCTGGCATTGTAATTTCTTGGTTGATCCATTTATTCTTTGGTAGGATGCTCTTCAACCTCCATGTATTTGAGTTCTTTACAAATTTTCTCTCGTGATTGAGTTCCAGTTTTGAAGCACTGTGGTCTGAAAATATGCCAGGGAATGATCCCCATCTTTTGGTACCAGTTGAGACTTGATTTGTGACCCACTGTGTAATCTGTTCTGGAGAATGTTCCATGTGCACTCGAGAAGATTGTATATTCTGTTGCTTTAGGATGGAATGTTCTGAATATATCTGTGAAGTCCCTCTGGTCCAGTGTGTCATTCAAAGTCCGTGTTTCCTTTTTGATCTTCTGCTTAGGTGATCTGTCCATTGTAGTGAGTGGGGTGTTGAAGTCCCCTATTACTGTATTATTATTAATGTGTTTCTTTAATTTTGTTATTGGTAGGTTTATATAATTTAGCCATGTTATGCTCCCATGTTAGGGGCATAAATATTTATAATTGTTAGATCTTCTTGTTTGATAGACCCTTTAATTATGGTATAGTGTCCTTCCTCATCTCTTATTACAGTCTTTGGTTTTAAATCTAATTTATTTGATATAAGGATTGTTGCTGCAGATTTCTTTTGATGTCCATTAGCATGATAAATGGTTTTCTACCCTTTCACTTTCAATCTGGAGGTGTTTTGGGGTCTAAAATGAGTCTCTTGAAGTCAGCATATTGATGGGTTTTGCTTTTTTATCCAGTCTAATACCTTGTGTCTTTTGACACAAGTCCCCAAATTTACAAGTTTAGGAATTTTATCAGTTTACTGAAACCTTCTCAGACTCACAGTAATCAAATTGAGAACAAAGTAAGCTGATACATCAGAATGCCTATTGATTTATTTACCATGAAGTTAGTAACTGAACCAAAATATTTATATCCTGGTTGAGTCTTAGAGGAAAGTTTACATTACAAACTAGAGTATTACCATGTTTTGTTGCTGACTTCTGGGGGTATGGGCCTCAAGCTAAAGTAATTTCTCTTCCACTCCGGTGCTGCTTCTGCTTCAGTAGGGTGAGCAATGCCCCTATAAGGGGAATTCTTTTCCTTTAATCTCTTCTTCCAGGTTCTATGCAGACTACTACTTTTGGTTGACTTTGTCAGTTCTGGTAGTTATCTCAAAATTTTGAAACACAACGGACAGACATCAGTGTTGTTTACATTGCTTTCATTACATTCCTGTTTCCTAAGGATATATCTTGATGACTTTGATTTGAATGTGATGATCATTAAGTGTCTATCAGCTGTGTATTTGCAAACCATATCTTCAGATGAGTATTCATTGTACAGGTTCTAGATATCTAGAGGCATTTTGAGTAGGTTTAAATCACTGCTCTTTTACTTCGTGGACTGACTCCAAAGAGACTGAGATTATGACCATTATATTATTATGCTTATAAGCCAATATAGAAAATATACTGTAGGTAGAGGCTAATGACCCAGATAAAAGGATGTGTGAAAAGTATATGGATATATAGTATTGTAACCTTCCTACAAAATTAATAGAAAGCTGTAGTATTTGTCAGTATATTTTTATTGTATGTATATATATATATGTATACACACATATATAAATATACTTAACACATACTTAAGTCATATAATCTGTTTCTTTATCTATTGGAATTATATTTTACTTCTGTAGAATTGTTTTTACAATTAAATTACAAATGTACTCATTAAAATTACCTATAAACTCTTCTTGTCCTATTACCAGCTTTAGAAAAAAGATTTCCAGTAGATCAAATTTTAATTATTAATTGTGGTCAAACTACTCAAAAGTTCCTATATTTAATACTTATATCTAATTAGGGACGCCTGGGTGGCTCAGTTGGTTAAGCGGCTGCCTTCAGCTCAGGTCATGATCCCAGCGTCCTGGGATCGAGTCCCACATCAGGCTCCTTGCTTGGCAGGGAGCCTGCTTCTCCCTCTGCCTCTGCCTGCCACTCTGTCTGCCTGTGCTTGCTCTCGCTTCTCTCTCTATGACAAATAAATAAAATAAAATCTTTAAAAAAAATACTTATATCTAATTAGTATAATCACCTTGCAAAGTTTTTTGTCCCTGAAGGGAAAGCTGGAACATACAATTTATCTAATTTGTTTAATTTTTTTCTTTTTACCAGTTCTAATTATATATGGTGTTCTTTCAAAATTTACAGCTGATGGATATTTCCCATTTGCATAGCTGATTTCACCAAATTAACTATAGAAAACATATCATTCTAATTTTACTTGTAATAAGTGACCAAAAATAAAAAATAAAAAAGGGTACTCTAGGATCTAAGACTTTTTTGGATAAATTTTCACCCAGTTTATCAGTAATACACTTTAAACTGTCAACAAAATCTAGTTTGGTAGTATTGGTTGTCCAGGGACATCATATATTAAAATCAGAAGAACAGAGCTTTGGGGGGGTCATAATAACAGGGAGTTGAATCCTAGTTCCATCCATCACCAAGTTCCTAGTTCCAACCTATTACCAAGATAGGTTAACCTTTTTGTATCTTTTTTCCTGATCTAGAAAGTGGAGTTTATAAAAGTTGCTTTATTAAATTACAGAGATTAGAGATAGCATTTGTTCAGTCCGGCACTGGTTAGATGCTGAACAAATTATATTATCCCCAATAATAATGTAACAGCAGCTCATAATAATAGCGAAGGCTTGCATCAGTTCTTGGCTTTAGAGAATGTAAAATGAGTTTTTCAAATAATGCTGTAAGCAAACATTTTCACTTTGTGTAATTACTTTTTTTTTTTTTAAGATTTTATTTATCCATTTGACAGAGAGAGATCACAAGCAGACAGAGAGGCAGGCAGAGAGGGAGATAGAGGGAAGCAGGCTCCCTGCCGAGCAGAGAGCCCGATGCGGGACTCGATCCCAGGACCCCGAGATTATGACCTGAGCCGAAGGCAGCGGCTTAACCCACTGAGCCACCCAGGCGCCCTGTGTAATTACCTTTTTTAATCTAATTTTTTATTGTGGTAAAACATACCATAAAATTTACCATCATTTTCATTTTAAGTGTACTTAAAAGGGTATTCATGTGGTATTAAATACATTCATAGTGCACAGCCATCACACTATCCATCTCTGTAACTTTAAATTCTATAATATTCACCCATCTCTATAATTGAAACTGTATTCCCATTAACTCATTTCCCCCCTGTAGCCTTTAACAGCCAACATTTTACTGTCTATGATTTTGACTACTCTAAATATATACACAAAAGAGTTGAAAACAGGGTCTCAAAGATCATGATCATATGATCATAGCAGCACTAGGCTTAATACATAAAACATGGAAACAACTCAAGTGCCCATCAGCAGATGAATAGTTAAGCACTATGGCATAATACATAAAATGGAATATTATTCAACCTTAAAAAGGAAGGAAATTCTGACATAGGCTACAGCATGGATAAGCCTTGAGGACATTATGCTAAGTGAAGTAAACCATGTAATTATTTTTTAAACTTAATTAATTTTTTCACACTCTCAAAAACTATTTTAAAGATGATATTAATGTAAAACTCTGTCTTGCCAGCAGGGAACATAATATATTCAGTTCTGTGGGATGTAAGTTATGATTTATAAATACCCAAGAATATGCTCTCTCTTCTTTTGGATTTCTAGAATTAGATATTAAACTTGAATATTCTAGCCATCTTTTCCCGCTCCTGAGTCTGTTGCTTTATTTTTTCTAAGTAGGAGGAAAGCTTTGTTTGAATTTTTAAAATTCTAATTGAAAAAGTAGTCCATTTAATGCATTGTTTTATTTTTAATTTTAGTCAGATTATTTGGTTAACTTTTATCTTTTTTTTTTTTTAAGATTTTATTTATTTGTTTGAGAGAGGGATCACAATTAGGCAGAGAGGCAGGCAGAGAGAGAGGGGGAAGTAGGCTCCCCGCTGAGCAGAGAGCCTGACATGGGGCTCAATCCCAGGTCCCTGAGATCATGACCCGAGTTGAAGGCAGAGGCTCAACACTCTGAGCCACTCAAGTGCCCAACTATTATCTTTTTAAAAATTTTGAGTGGATAGGGGCACCTGGGTGGCTTGGTTAAACATCTGACTCTTGATTTCAGCTCATGTCATGATCTCAGAGTTGTGAGATTGAGTCCCTAGTTGCCTCCTTGCTGTGCATGGGGCCTGCTTAGGATTCTCTGTCTCCCTCTTCCTCTGCCCATTTCACCTTTAGAAAAAAAAAAAAAAGAATCAATAGTCTTTCTTTTTTATTAAAGAGATCTATTGATAGTGGCTGAGAGCGAAGTGAAATTTGTGTGATTCAGATGAACATGTTGATTATTTAATGCTAATTGCTCATAGATAAGAAAACTCAAAGTGCTTATATGGTTAAGTGTCAGGACTTCTAGTGAGTCTTAGTTCTGCTTCTAATTATATAGCTTTGAGAAAGATGTAACAACTATAAAGATTGTGTGTTTGAGCATATACAAAACAGTTTACCAGAAGCATTTGATAAAAGGCAAATTAAAGAGTTTCTTTGCTTACATTTAGAACTCTTTAATTATTTTTTTTAAAGATTTTACCCATTTCTTTGAGTGAGAGAGTGCGTGTGCACGAGCTGGGGGAGGGGCAGTGGGAGAGGAAGAAGCAGACTCCTCACTGAGCAGGGAGGCTAAGTCCTGGGGCTCAATCGCAGGACCCTGAGATCATGACCTGAGCTAAAGGCAGATGCTCAGTCAACTGAGCCACCCAGGTGCCCCTAAAATTCTTTAAAAGAACTTTATATTTCATTTGACTTTATAAAATCATTTAGAGGCAAGAAGATGGTGGTGATTATCCTTTTTATTAGTAAAAAAATCATGGAGTTAAACTAATTGAGATTTAAATATCACCACTCTCTGTAATCTTGGGCAAGTGTTTTGTAACTCTGACCCTTAGTTTCTACATCTGAAAACTGGTTTTCATAACAGCTAATATATATTGACATATGCCAGGCATGTACTAAACTTCTTAGACACATTATTTTATGTAGTTTGCATAGTAACTTTATAGGGTAAGTCCTGCTCCATACTCATTTCACAGGTGAACACCAGAAGTGCAGAAAAGCAGATGATTTGATCAAGGTCACATAACTAAATTTGTGATACTAAAAAAATTAGAGATGATGTATGTAATATGGATGTAAAGCAGTGTCAGACTCTGAAGTGTTCAGCAAGACATTATCTATTAATTGCTGATGCTGTTTTAAAAGAAACCAAAGTGCATTTGGGTCAGATTTGGTTTATAAATAATCTACAAGTTGAGGTTTCAATACTATTTCAGATGTCTGATTCCCCAACTCTGACTCCAGAATTCCAAGGTAAAATTTCCAGATTAACAACTTGAAGAGAGGCAACCATGTCTCTTAATTTTCTCTTATTTATGTATTTATTTATTCTCTTTTAAAATTTTTTTATTAACATATAATGGTATTATTAGCCCCAGGGGTACAGGTCTGTGAAGGTTTACACACTTCACCACACTCACCATAGCACATACCTTCCCCAGTGTCCATAACCCCACCATCCTCTCCTTACCCTCTCCCCCTGCAACCCTCAGTTTGTTTTGTGAGATTAAGAGTCTTTTATGGTTGTCTCCCTCCCGATCCCATCTTGTTTCATTTATTCTTTTTTTTTTTTTTTAAAGATTTCATTTATTTATTTTACAGACAGAGACCACAAGTAGGCAGAGAGGCAGGCAGAGAGAGGGGGGGAAGTAGGCTTCCTGCCAAGCAGAGAGCCCAATGCAATGTGGGGCTCGATCCCAGGACCCTGGGATCATGACCTGAGCTGAAGGCAGAGGCTTAACCCTCTGCCCCTTGTTTCATTTATTCTTTGCCTAACCCCCAAACCCTCCACATTGCCTCTCAACTTCCTCATATCGGGGAGATCATATGATAATTGTCTTTCTCTGATTGACTTATTTCACTCAGCATGATACCCTCTAGTTCCATCCATGTCGTTGCAAATGGCAAGACTTAATTTCTTTTGATGGCTGCATAGTTAATTTTCTCTTATATTCCATGGCTCTTAATATATATTTGAGAAAGTCGTGTGCATTTGATAAATACTTACTGATGATTATAAATTTCTCTTGAAAGGGAAAATGTGGATGTATTTATAAATTAAAAATGGCCATTTTCTGGGGCTCCTGGGTGGCTCAGTGGGTTAAGCTGCTGCCTTCGGCTCAGATCATGATCTCAGGGTCCTGGAATCGAGTTCCACATTAGGCTCTCTGCTCGGCAGGGTGTCTGTCTCCCCCTCTCTCTCTGTCTGCCTCTCTGCCTACCTGTGATCTCTATCAAATAAATAAATAAAATCTTTTAAAAAATGGCCATTTTCTGTAGAGTATTTCATTTCCTTTAAGGGTTAATTATTTCATTCCATTATTTAAAAAGTTGCCATTGGAGGGTAATTTTAGGACTTTCATTATAAGAGTCTTTTGTTTTCACATTGGTATAAGAAAAAGAAAATGAGAAAGCTATAGAGAAGGCTGACCGCTCAAGAATTTCTGTGTGGGGAATTACTAAGGCATGGAAGTCCATAAGCCATTTTTCTCCATTTATTTTTTTTGTATATTTTCAACAAGCTGTACTTCTGCTTAGTGAAAGTTGGCAATTTTTTTAGTACCAGGCCAAATTCCATTCTCATCAACTCAGAGTTCATAGGACATATTGAAGTCTAAATTTACCCTAGATTGAGTGTGTTTTAATAAAGATGGCCTAGTGTATTGGGGCCTCACTTTACCTCAAAACAGTCTTTAAGAATAGTAAATTTTAGGGCATCTGGGTGGCTCAGTCCTTAAGCGGCCACCTTCAGGTCCTGGGATCGAGCCCTGCATGGGGCTCCTCCCTGCTTGGCGGGAAGCCTGCTTCTCCCTCTCCCACTCCCCCTGCTTGTGTTCCCTCGCTTGCTGTCCCTCTTTAAAAAAGAAATTAAAAAAAATTAAAGTTAAAAATTAAATTAAAATTAATTAAAAATTAAGTTAACATTAAAATTAATAAAAATAAAAACATAAAGATAAACATTTAGAATTTAAAAAATATTAATTTTATAGCAAATTCTGTAATACATATCCTAGTTTTAGAAAACAGCTTGAATAGTTTTAGTCTGATTATAACAGTAACATATCTGTGAATGATGCTGGCATACCAGTATGCCTTTCTTTGTTAGAACATAATTTTGTGGTATTTAGTCAGACAATCAGATCTTTACATTTGGAGCAAATGCCTTCTTCCTTTGAATTTTAAGATTTCTGTGTTTCATCACTGGAATAACTTGTGAACTTGTTTGTTTACAAGTAGCAATTGATAAGTGGGAGGAGATTTTCAAATGAGCAACAATGAGATATTTTTCTTCATTATCTTCCTGTGCTTGGTCAGGAATTTTTTTTTTTTTTTCTTTCACAAACTCTTTAGAATTACGATGCTTTGGTTTACTATGCAGCTTTGTCTTTTTTGTTCACTGATGTATCCAAGGGCCTGGAACAGTGCTTGGCTCATAGTAGGACCCAAATATTTGTTGAATGAGAGAATAAAGGGTCTCTTGTTCAGCTCTTGGGCAACTCTAGTATGCATCTTGCTTTTTTACTTACCAGATATATTTGGAGGTTTAGCCACTATCCACTAGATTTCGACTCATCCACTGACTCTATATTATAGTAGGATATTAATTTATAGTGACACCTGTGCTTTGTGATGGTAAGAGGGAAAGAACGTACAGACTGACACACTGTAGAGACAGAAAGTAGATTAGTGGTTGCTCGGAGCTGGCATTGGAGGTGAGAACAGAAAGTGGCTGCAGAGGCCAGTAGGGATCTGTTTGGGTGAAGGAAATGCTCTGAAACTGCGTTGTGGTAATAGATGCACGGCACTATAACTTACTAAAAATCACTGAGTGTCGGAGTAAGTGAATTTACAGTATGTGAACTGTATTTCAGTAAAATTGTTAAAAAAACAAAACCAGGTTGGGAGTCTAAAAATTTTTGGAAAAATTGGAAAACTAGCATGATGTAATTATTTATTTCTTACTTTAGGTATGACTTGTTGCTATAGATAACTAATTTGCCTCAAACCAATTTTCTTGTGAAGTATTTCAGGACAGAGAGATGTTCATTTATTCTCTGGAAAAGTACTTCTTTGTGATGTTATCTTGGAATATATAAGGCTTTCAATATAAAACATCTTGTTACATCTAATTTCCTAATTCTCCTTTATAGGAATAATCTAAGGCTAGCAAGATGAATAGATGTAAATTACTTCACATTGCTGGTAGTTTGTTTACATTTGGTTACAAAATTAGGACATCCTATTTTTTTTTTTCCATTGACTTTCTGAAAGATTAACTCTTAGATTACTTTCTTTTCATTTTCTTAAGCGAATTATTTGTGGGCTCTCTCACCGATGTATTAACCTCCCCCTCCCATCCTCCACCACTTTTTTTTTTTTTTTTTTGGTTTGGAGATTATTTGTATTTTAAAATTACTTGTTGGGTGAAAGAAGTTTTTCCACGAAACTAGTATTTTTTGTATTCCGTATGTGTCTCCTCCCCAGGAGTACAGCCCCTTAAAAAATTCGACTCTGTCCTGAAAAATTATTTATAAAAGCTTTCCCACAAGTCTAATAAAAGCCATTAATCTAAAGATCTAATTAAGTTTATTGAGATCAGTTAACTCTGAAGTCCGAAGATGTCAAGCATTGGCAAGGACGTGAGGACCTAGAGACATTGTAATTAAAAGGCACTTGTATTTTAAGAATGAATAGAGGTGGCTTGATTTCTCATCAGTTAGATCATTGTGCAGTTATTCTGTGGCTTGGAACTATTAGATGATAATGGTTGTCATTGTTACTCTTACAATATTTAGTGCTGGCTGTATGTCAGATACTGTTCTAAAGACTTTCCTTAAGGCACTCATTTGATTCTGATAAGAATCCTGCGAAGTCAGGATTACTACTATCCTCATTTAACAGATAAAGGAAAATAGATCACACAGAACTCACAGGGTAACAGGGTCACAGGGTCACAGCTAGGAAAACCAAAATCAAAAGACAACTTTTCTGTTTTCTTTTTTCAAAAGCAAAAAAGCTAAAAAACGACAAACCATAAGTGACTCTTAATCTCACAAAACAAACTGAGGGTTGCTGGGGGGAGGGGGTTTGGGAGAAGGGGGTGGGATTATGGACATTGGGGAGGGTATGTGCTTTGGTGAGTGCTGTGAAGTGTGTAAACCTGGTGATTCACAGACCTGTACCCCTGGGGATAAAAATATATGTTTATAAAAAATAAAAAGTTAAAAAAAAAAAAAGGCAAAAAAAAAAAAAATTTCTAGCTAAATGAAAAAAAAAAAAAAAAAGCTAAAAAACCTTCATCCTGAAAGGGTTAAGAAATCTGTAGTATAAGAAAATAAGAATTAATACTCTGCTGCTAGGTGGAGAAATATGCTCTTCCATTTCCTTCTTTATTTTTATTTTTTCCTTGTTTCCATTTGTATTTTTATGTTTCTGTTATTTATAAATTTATATTTTTATGTCCTTACGTTACTTTCCATTGTGACTTTTATGACTCATTGTTATTCTCAGTGACTGACATGCTCTGTTTACTCATAATTTTTCATACTGTGCTAGGCTGATAGTTGAAACAGTATTACTTGAATTTAGTCAGAAATCTTTTATTAGGATTTCTTTTATGCGTCTGATAGTTTAATCAGTTGTCCACTGGGATTGGTTGAACATTTCTGTGGCAACTCCTCAAGTGTTACCTGTTGCTTAAAAGGTATGAAGTGTAATCGCACCTCTTATTTCTGTGTTTTGAGAAATCTGTATTATTTTAATTCCAAAGGTGAATTTCACATAAGAATGCTTATGCTCGTTGGTTAAGTAGTAATGTAAGTATCAATATAAATAAGCAAAAAATTTTAATAAATTGATCTCTGTTGAATTAAACTAACCATACAGTAAATGATCTCACAGTATGGATATATTTTGAGGAAAAGTTCAAGGTATTATCTTTTTAAATCATTCATTCCCATTCCTTTGTTTTTATTTTATTTTTTAGGATTTTGGCCCCTAACAGTAATTATCAAGATGTTGAGCCCCTCTATAACTTCCTAATCAAGTATGAGGTATGAGAAATATTTTAAAATGTTTATCATATTTCCACCATAAACAAGTTTTACTAAAATAAGCATGATAGAGGTCTAAAACCATCGGAATGCTATTTAACTGGCATTTGCTTTAAATTTTCAAAGGCCACGGAAGTCTGTCAAAGACAGATTAAACTTTTTCTTTCATTCATAAAATAAAAACATAAGAGTCCTGTAATAACACACTTTCTCCAGCACAGAATTGTTTCTCATTAGGGGTGCGGTTGGCATTTCGGGAACAGGTCATTTCTCCATTGTGTGGAACACGGCAGGTGTTCGCATTGCTGCTCCTCACACACTACATCCCAATATCTGAGTCAGTGTAACAACCGAAAATATCCTTCTGCCCCACTCAGCTCACAGACCCAGACGGCCCCTAGGGAGAAAGAGCCACCTCAGTTTGAGAACCAGCGATTAGTGAAAAGGAAAGCTATGATTCTGCTTCCTCTGTAGTTGCAGCATACACCCTTGGTGTGAGAGCTGGGGGTTGTGGCGAGGCTCTGGTGTGTTTTGTGACTGAACTTGGGAGCTTTCCTCATCAGCACTGAGTGAGGGAGAGTATTCTATTCTATTTTTTTAATTTTTTCAGTGTTCCAAGATTCATTGTTTATGCATCACACCTAGTGCTCCACGCCATATGTGCCCTTCTTAATACCCACCACCAGGCTCACCCATCGCCCCACTCAGAACCTTCAGTTTGTTTCTCAGAGTCCACAGTCTGTCATGGTTTGTCTCCCCCTCTGATTTCCCTCAACTCGCTTCTCCTCTCCATCTCCCAATGTGTCCTCCGTGTTATTCCTTATGCTCCACAAGTAAGTGAAACCGTACGGTAATTGACTCTCTCTGCTTGACTTATTTCAGTCAGCAAAATCTCCTCCAGTCAAGGAGAGCATTCTGTTGATCTTCAGTTTCTCTTCCCATGTACGTGTATGTTCTTTCAAGTGCGCACGTGTGTGTGTGTGTGTGTGTGTGTTATAAGTTTTTAAATGCTCCAAATGAAGGAATGTGACGTATATTCAGGTCTCACATTTCTTATGGAGTCCAACTTTTTTTTTAAGATTTTATTTGTTTGACAGAGAGAGACACAGTGAGAGAGGGAACACAAGCTGGGGGAGTGGGAGAGGGAGAAGCAGGCTTCCCGCTGAGCAGGGAGTCCCATGCGGGCTTGATCCAGGACCCAAAGGCAGATGCTTAACACCTGAGCCACCCAGGCGCCCCTGGAGTCCAACTTTTTAAAATATATTCACTTTTATTTCTGGTTTGCCCTTTATATATGTCTTTGTATGTAACATCTGACATTAAGAACACAGACAGGGGTCAAACTACCTGTGTTCAAATGTCGGGTCTACCCCTTTTCAACTGTATGGTATGCTCTTAGAAGAGTTACTTAGTTCTCTTTGTCTCAGTTTCTTCATCTGTAAAATGGGAATAACATCAGTAGATAAATAAGAGATATTTTTTAAAGAATAAATAGTTTAAGGTACATGAAGTGTTTCTAAACAGTACCAGACACATTGCTAAGGGTTCAGTAGTGTTACCTTGTTTATGGAGTGTGTAGTGTTTATGTGTGCTTTTTAGAAAATCAGACTTAATACTGTATTGATAATAAATGTATTGATAATAAACCCATGATGTGTTTATTAAGAGGATTTCTTCTTTGGGGATGATTTATATAATTATTACAGCATACTTTTTGAATTTTAAATGGAGTCATTAATTCTAACAAAAATATATTTGTGGAAACAATAGGGCAATTTAAAAATTACATATCCTGGAAAAATCTGGGACATAGGTCTTTTTTAAGTTTAGCACTTCCTATTGCTGGGAGTACTGGGAGAAATGCCTACGTGATTATGTATAAGACTATGTGGCTCTGATTCCCAGATTTTTAAAATCCTTTCTCTTAGCAGCACTTACTCCCTATACCAGTTACTACATTGGAGGGATTTCTCACATCATAAACATCACATTTGAGATCGTCTAAATCTTTTAAGATGTTTAGCTATTTTATTTTTATTATTAATTTTTAAAAATATTTTATTTATTTATTTGAGAAAGAGAGAGAGTGAGAGCACAAGCTGAGGGAGTAGCCGAGGGAAAGGGAGAAGCAGGCTCCCTGCCAAGCAGGGTCCCAAATGCGGGACATGATCCCAGAACACCGGGATCATGACCCGAGCTGAAGGCAGACTCTTAACTGACCGAGCCACCCACTCAACAGCCACTCCTGTTGAGCTGTTTTAATACTCAACTTTTGCCTTTTGTTCTTCATCTTTTAAGGAGTAAAACCTGTATAGCCATTTCTAGTACATGGCATTCATCATAAACAGTTCAACAAAGAATTGACACCAATTCCATAGTCAGCTCTATAGTCGTACCTCTGTTTACTGACAAAGGCATCTTTTAGCTCTTTTTTCCCTAGGAGTTAAAATTGGACATAGAAATGATGCTTAGCAGTGTAATTTTAAATGTCCCAAAATGAGTGGTTAAAAATGTATCGAGACTGATGAATATGATGCAAAGAGATATTGCAGGCTAGAACCTGTAGTATATATCATGAATTTGTGCTTCAGTTTTCCTTTATTAGTAGTAAATTAGCTGCCTACTTTTTAAGTCATGTGCTGTGACCTGGAGCTGTACAATCCTAACCCGCTGAGCCACCCAGGCATTGCCCCCCTCTTTTTAAGATGTTATTTGTTTATTTGACGGAGAGAGAAATCATAAGCAGTCAGAGAGGCAGACAGTTGAGCAGAGAGCCCGATATGGGGCTCTATTCCAGGACCCTGAGATCATGACCCGAGCCAAAGGCAGAGGCCTCTTGGAGCTGTACAATCTTTATACCTCAACTGTGCTCTGGGACAAATGTCTATATGTATGTGGGTGATTGCTTTTAAAGCTAAAGCTACATCTCGATACTTTTTTCTTCTAAAATTCTAAAAGCCCAAGGAACTATTTTGTATTCATATTTTTTATTCACATCAGGTTCAGAACCATTTCTTTAGCTGAGTTTTCCTCAACAGTTGATGGAGAACAGATTATTTCCTTCATCCTTTGATCAAACATCAGCAAGGTTGTTGACATTTGCCAGCCTTAAGTCTGCATACATTATAAGTCCTGGCATATTGGGACAATAGTGAAAATACCAGAGTCTTATTCACATGAGAGATCACACAAAGAAAAAGGAATTGGACTGTCTGACATGTCTATGGCATGTATATGTAAATGTATATCTTAAACATTTTTAGAAGATCTTTTATATTATCTATTTTTTTAAGGATTTTATTTATGTATCTGACAGAGAGAGAGATATCACAAGTAGGCAGAACAGTAGGCAGAGAGAGAGGAGGAAGCAGGCTCCCTGCTGAGCAGAGATCCTGATGTGGGGCTCGATCCCAAGACCCTGAGATCATGACCTGAGCCAAAGGCAGAGGCTTAACCCACTGAGCCACCTAAGTGCCCCTAGAAGATCTTTTAATAAAAATTATATAGTACCTAAAAATTAATTATAATTAATTTTATAGTCATTAAATCTAGTATTTTATTTTTATACCAATTCTTTAGACATTAAATCTAATATTAAATATTATATATAATTAACATAAAGCATATAATCTTAATTTTAAGAAAAAATTTAAGATTATATAGATTTAAAATGTTGTATTTAAAAACTACGGGAGGATGGGGTGCTTGGGTGGCTCAGTTGGTTAAACGTCTGCCTTTGGTTCAGGTCATGATCCCTGGGTCCTGGGATTGAGTCCTGCATTGGGCTTCCTGCTCAGTGGGGAACCTGCTTCTCCCTCTGCCTGCTGCTCCTCCTGCTTATGCTCTCTCTCTGACAGATAAATATATAAAATCTTAAAAAAATAAAAATAAAAACTATGGGGATACCTGCGCGGCTCAGTTGGTTGAGTGTCTGTGCAACTCTTGATTTTGGCTCAGGTCATGATCTCTCGGTCATGAGATCAAGCCCTGTAATGGGCTCTTCACTCAGTATAGAGTCTGCTTGGGATTCTCTCTCTCCTTCTCTCTCTGCCCCTCCCCCCACTTGCACAGGCACATGCACTCTCCCTCTCTCTGAAATAAATAATCTTAAAAAAAAACAGTATTTTTAACCTCTATTTAATGAAACATGTTCTATACAATATGATAATTTCCTCACCCCATAATTTATAACTATTTAAATATTTTTTAAGTAAATTGAGCTGAAGATAATCTCATTTAGTTTTCCATCACTAATTCAGAATTCATGAAAATTTAGGCACTGTGCTGTTTGTTATCTGATAAAAAGAATTTCTTAATATCCAGATCTTCCCCTGCACATAAGTAGAATATAACCTGAATTAATAGGAAGCCCCAAGAAATACAGGATTCCATCACTGTGTCCTCCACATGTGTGCCGTGGTGAGTCTTTGTATGATCAAGGACTTCTATATGTATGTTCTATATGTATCAAGGACTTAAACTTGTAAGTCCCAATACAGTATTGTAAATTATATCTCTGAATTATATTATGAACTTAAACATATTAGTTAAAACATTCAGACCTTGTTAGTCTGAAAGACGTATCTTTAGAAAATGTCTGCAAATAAAACTTTTTATAAAGTTAGTATTTAAATAAAAGAGAAGGCTCATCAGTAATAATTTTTGCAAGGGTCAGCCATAGTATTCAAATGTTGTGAAAGTTGAACGGTTAATTTTGTTTTTCAGCTTGAATTATTTCTAATGTTTAGGATATAAACAAGATGTGGCTGCTTCTACTTTTAAAATAGTCTACCTAAATGGACCCAAATCTACTCTACTCTAGTCCTTTAAATATAGAGTAATTTTAGCTTCTTAACATTTGCTTCTTTTAGAAAAGATATACTAAAGATGTGCTTTAGAAATCTTCTAAAACTCTAGGCTAATTGAAGCATGAATCTTTTGATGAGCGCCAGTAGGAATAAAATTTAATGTTGCATGGAGTACACATTTTTTTCTTTCCACTTGATCTACAGAGTGCTTATCTGCTCTGTTGTGATTCCCATAACCGCAGAATCCTAGATCACTTCTTCTGGTTCTATAAACAGATTAAGTTGTAACAAGAGGACTAGTACATTTACATACAGTTCAATATTGTGTAAAACATTGCGATCACTAACTGTGATTGTTCTTTTGATGCGTTGTGATCCTGAACTCGGGATTGTTCTTTTTTGTAAACGCTAGAAACTTGACATTCTGCTCCCTCAGAATCTGGGTCACTCTACTGGTGCTCTTACTGCTCATTTGACTCCATACACATTTTTAGTAACTACATCTTGGTTCTTTTCAGGTAAATAGAAATGTCCCATTCACTGCCCAGGAACTTTATGATTGTGTTTCACAGTCTGAGTATCGGTAAGTCCCATCTGTATTCTAGGTAATGCAGTTGTCATAAGTTTTTACTGTATACAGCACCACTTGGTGTGCTGGTGAAGGACTCTTTTTCGTGTCTGTACTGTACTATGCTTTTTTAATTATTTTGATATTTTATTTATGTTTTATTATTACATGAACTATATTTAGTTCATTATTAATGCATTATTTTTATTACATGTATTTTTTATTACATGTACTATATTTAGTATGTATTACATGTATTACTAATATATTAATAGTAATATTTATTAAAATAAATATTATTTTGTTACTACTACTGTTATTACTACAATATTTTTATTACTACTACACTAAGATTTTAATTATTTATTTATTAATTTATTATTTTATTATTATATTTCTTTACTAATATGAGATAGTTCATACATACCAGAAGAGCCGTGTGTGTGTGTGTGTGTGTGTGTATAAACATGGGTATAAGGTTTAACATGTTTCTCAGTATTTTTGGTCTCAAGGCTCCTTTATATTTTACAAAATTGTTGAAGACCCCACAGACCTGTTTTCTGTGTGGGGTCATATCTATATTTGCTATATTAGAAATTTCAAAATAATAACTAATTAATTGCATGTTAAGATAAGAAGCTTATAACTATGCAAAGAGTGAGATTCTTTATTTTTGTAAATCTCTTAATGTGTGGCTTCATAGAAGACAGATGGATTCCAATAGCTGCTTTTGAGTTTAGTCTGTTTTGATAATCACATGTCATGTATGACTGGGAAACTATCATACATTCTTGCAAGAATGAGATTGCAAAAGGCAAATTGTGTCTTGGTCTTGTTATGAAAATAGCTTTGACCTCTTTGACCTCACAGACCCTTTGAAAGACTTATTTTCCCCAGACCATGTTTTGAAGACACACTAGTACAAAGACTACTCATGCCTATCATTCATTGGACAGAATAGACCTTTCCCCAGCCCTGAGTGGATCCTTCCTTCCAGCCTCTCCTTAGAGATTTTGTGTTTATATTCTCATCTTTGTGGATGTATGTGTCAATAAAAATATGTTGATTAATTTTACCTGCTTTTGTACTTAATGGTATCATATATACTCTTTTAAAAATAATTTATAGCATTCATATGTAACAAGAAAGGGGGAAGCAATATAAATCTGATTCTTTAATATACAGGGTGTACATGTCAAGCCCTCCAGTCCTGAATGCCAGCAAACAAATTCATGAAGAACAAAAACCAACTTAACACTATCAGTGTTGCCCTCCAGTCTTATACTCCCCGTTCCCGTCCTTCTTTTTTGATTCAACATTGAGATTCATTCATGTGGTGGCATGGAACAGTAGTTGGTTTATAGTCAGTCCTACACTGACATAATCTATTCATTCCTAAATATCACCTCCATGCTATGCAAAATCATGCCAGAGAAGGACACTTGGGAAAAATGGGTCTAAGGCACATCATTTAACCCACTGAGCCACCCAGGTGCCCCTATATTAAGGCACATCATTTAAAAACTCAAGAGATACATTAAAAAAGAAGGTAGGAACCTAATCAAAGTGGCATCTGTTTTACAACATGTTAAATGGCTAAAATAGAAATATGTAAATGTGACTATAAATCTGACCCTTTTTGTTGAAAAAGAACCAAAGTTTGCTTGTGGAAGTGGCCCTTGGAATGGTTACAGCTTGTGGGTCAGTGAGAGTGGTGGAAGGAAGGTTATCTGAAATTGAACGTAAAGTCGCAACACCCAAAGTGAATGAGGTTCTGGTACATGTTTAAAGTGTGTGCACGTGTGTGTTTTGTGTATTCCTAAGTAGCTTGGTTGAGCTGGATAGTTTTCTCTGTTCCTCTGAAATTATATGTAAGAAAATGTGAAATTTGCATCATGTTCCAATTCTTCTTTGATACATCAGTGGTATTGGAACAAGTTCATGTGACGGTACTTCTACTGCCGTGTAATATGCCATTTCTGTCACTGAACTGAACTCATTTGCGCCTTTTAACTTGCATATATATCTGTGTTACTATAAAATTTTATGAGCAGGTACAGTGTTAACTATCAAGGTGCATCGGCTGTTAATCTAGACTGATAAATTTATTTGATGCCAAGACACAAGGATTGATAATTATGCACAAATGTTATTAAGTACAGCCATAAAAGCTCGCTTACTCACTAGATTAAGTTTTCCAAGAAAATCTAAAACCATTGGGCATGCATAGTCTGTAGTAGCTGGGAGTGAAAATGATTTTTTTACCTTAATCTTCAGACTGTCCCTCAGTTATACTCTACTATGGATCTTTACAGATAAGCCACATTGAAAGGTTTTGTGTACAAGAGATTTGTGTCAAAAGTATAGCATCTGTTGGGGCACCTGTGGGCCTTAATTCGTTAAACGCCCAACTCTTGATTTCCGTTAAAGTCATGATCTCATTGTCATGAAATCGAGTCCCACATTGGGCTCTGTGCTGGGCATGGAGCCTGCTTAAGATTCTCTCTCTCCCCCTGCCCACCCCCTAATCTCTCTCTCTCTCTCTGCCCCCCACCAAATACATACATATATACATAAATAAATAAAATAACATGTATCAAACTCAGCAATACATTAAAAAGAGTCATTCACCATGATCACATGGGATTTATTCCTGGGTTGTGAGAGTAGTTTAATATTTGCAAATCAACTTAATACATCACATCAGTAAGAGAAAGGATAAGAACCATGTAGTTATTTCAATAAACACAGAAAAGGCAGTTGACAAAGTTGACATCCATTCATGATAAAAACTTTCAACAAAGTAGGTTTAGAGGGAACATACCTCAACATAATAAAGGCTATCTGTGAGATGCTTACAGCTAATATCATGCTCAGTGGAGGAGAAATTGAGAGTTTTACCCCTGAGGTCAGGAACAAGACACTTTTTTAAAAGATTTTATTTATTTGAGAGAGAGAGAGCACTCAAGGATGAGCAGGCAGAGGGGGGTGGAGAGCCACATGCTGGCCTCCATCCCAGGACCCCAAGATCATGACCTGGGCTGAGGGCAGCTGCTTAACCAACTGAGTCACCCAGGTGCCCCAGGAACAAGGCACTTTTATTAAATATAATACATTGTACGGAAAGTCCTAGCCACAGCAGCCAGACAACAAAAAGAAATAAAAGGCATCTAAATTAGCAAGGAAGTAGCCAGACTTTCACTATATGTAGAAAACCCTGAAGATTCCACCAAAAAACTACTAAAACTAGTAAGTGAATTCAGCAAAGTCACAGGATACAAAATCAATATACAGAAATTGTTGCATTTCTGTACACTAATAAGCAGTAGAAAGAGAAATTAAGAAAATAATCCCATTTACAGTTGCACCAAAATCCATAAGGAATAAACCTAACCAAAGAGATAAAAGACCTGTACTCTGAAAACTATACAACACCGGTGAAAGAAATTGGAGATGACACAAAGAAGTGGAAAGGCACTCCATGCTCATGGACTAGTATGATATTGTTCAAGTATCTATATTACCCAAAGCAGTCTACAGTTTTAATGCAATCCCTAACAAAATACCAAGAGCATTTTTCACAGAGTTAGAACAATCAAAATTTGTATGGAAGCTCAAAAGACCCCAAAAATCAAAGCAGTCTTAAAAAAGCAATGCAAAGCTGGAGAATTGGTTTTGGACTTCAAGTTATATCACAGAGCTGTGGTGATCCAGACAGAATGGTCCCAGCACAAAAACAGACACACAAACCAATGGAACAGAATAGAAAACCCAGAAATGAACCCACAGCTATATGCTCAATTCCTCTTCAAGAAAGCAGGAAAGAACGTCCAGTGGGGAAAAGTCTCATCAACAAATGGTGCTGGAAATACTGGATCACTTTCTTACACTGTACATAAAAATAAATTCAAAATGGATTAAAGACCTAAATTGAGACAGGAAACCATAAATATCCGAGAAGAGAACACAGGCAGTAATTTCTCTGACATTGACCTGAGCAAACGTTTCTAGATATGTCTCCCGAGGCAAAGGAAACAAAAGGAAAAATAAGTTATTGGATGACATGAAAATAAAAAGATTCTGACAGCAAAAGAAACAGTCAACAAAACTGGAAGGCAGCCTACTGAATGGGATAATATATTTGCAAATGACATATCCAGTAAAGTGTAAGTATCCAAAATGTATAAAGAACTTATAAAACTTAATAGCCCCCCCCCCCGAATAATCCAAATGAAAGATGGGCAGAAGAGATGAACAGACGTTTCTGCAAAGAAGCCATACAGATGGCCATCAGACACATGAAAAAATGCTCAACATCACTCAGGGAAATGTAAATCAAAACTACAAGTTACCACCTCTACTGTCAGAATAGCTAAAATAAAAAATAGAAGAAACAAATCAGGTGTTGATGAGGATGTGGAAAAAAAGCAACACTTGTGCACTGTTGGTTGGAATGCAAACTGGGGCAGGCACTGTGGAAAAAAGTATGGAGATTTCCTCAAACAGTTAAAAATAAAACTACGGTATGATCCAGTAATCGCACTACTGGGTATTTACCCAAAGAATACAAGGTCATTAATTCAAAGGAAGGATACATGTGCCCCTATGTTTATTGCAGCATTGTTTACAATAGCCAAGTTGTGGAAGCAGCCTCAGTGCCCATGAATAGATGAACAGATAATTGAATGGAACTCAGCCATCAAAAGAGAAATTTTGTCATTTGCAATGCCATGGATGAAGCTAGATAGTATATTAATGCTAAGTGAAATAAATCAGAGAAAGACAAATACCCTATGATTTCACTCATCTGTGGAATTTTAAGAAACAAAACAAATGAGCAAAGGGAAAAGAAAAAGAGAGAGGCCAACCAAGAGACAGACTCTTGCCTATAGAGAACAAACTGATGGTCACCAGATCGGAGATGGGTGAGGGGATGGCTGAAATACGTGATGGGGAGGAGGGCGCTTGCTGTGATGAGCGCTGGGTGATGTAGGGAAGTGTTGAATCACTAAATTGTTCATCTGAAACTAATACTACACTGTAGGCTAGCTAACTGGAATTAAAATTAAAACTTAAAATATATAATGTCTGTCAATGTTGGCCAATATTTTTGAGTTGGGCACTTAACCAACAGAGCCACCCAGGCATCCCAACCTTAGCCATATTTGTGAAGGTAGAGAAAGCTCACTGTGGAGGACTTGGAGGGCAGAGTCCCTTGCAGGATGGCTCCAATCAGATGTCTAAAATTATTTTGACTTTACTGTTGGAACAGTTGGGTTTTTTTTTAATGGGGTGGCATATTGAATATTCAGATTTGAAGTAGTTGTAGTTGGCTTTTTCTTCTTTGTCTTATCACTTTTTTGCCAGGGATTTGAAGTATGATGTCAATTAATAAGCTCCCTCTTATACCCAAAAGGATGATTTTTGAAGAGAGATGAAATATATCTAATATCTTGAATACATAGAAAAATGGCAATTGCTGCTTAGAAGGCTTTTGGCAAAGAGCTTTTAGATTTGTTACTGTGTTGTTGTTTTTTTTAAAATCATGTGCTGTCTCCAGAATGACCAGTAGCTCTCAGACTTGCCTCAGATGTGCTCTGTGGCTTGTGGTTTTCAAATAAGCTGCCGAATGAGAGAGGTCCTTTTGGTTTCTGTGGCATACTAGACACAGGGCCAGATGCACCAGAGGAAAGGTGGCAGAATTTTTCTGGGACACAGAGTTGAAAACAGAAGAATAACTTAACTTGCAGACAACGGACCACTTTGGGGAATGCTGAGGAAAATGATTACTTATGTTGTCTGATTTAGAAATCTGGCTTTTTTTTTTTTTTAAGATTTTATTTATTTATTAGACATAGAGAGAAAGATCACAAGTAGACGGGGGTGGGGCGGGGGGGGGGGAAGCAGGCCCCCTGCTGAGCAGAGAGCCCGATGTGGGGCTTGATCCCAGGACCCTGAGATCATGACCTGAGCTGAAGGCAGAGGCTTTAACCCACTGAGCCACCCAGGCGCCCCTGGCTTTTTTTTTTTTTAATTTATAAAATGTTCGTGGTGAAAGAGGAGACTGTTGATATGCCTACCACCACATTTATTGAAACAGAGAAGTAATTCAATAGCTCAAGAACAGAAAACTCTCTCATAGGTTCTGATAAAGTAAGGAAATAAGGTTCAGAATGCAAGTAGCTTTGATCAGACATTGAATTCCAAGACCCAGCAGATAGAACCTTGATGTTTATGTCTATAAATAAGTTTGTGTTTTGTCTTCTGTAGTTTGTAGAATTTTCCAGAGGGCTTTTGTGCTTGTGCTGCCGCTTACCCTGAGCAGACAAGGAGCTGGCCTAGAATATCCAAGATGGTAAATTAATAAGATAATCAAATAGATGGCCAAACAAGTATCCTGGGTGATCACTTTCATATGGTTGAGAAATAAGGTAGCTGCAGCCTGCAGTTTGCTTTGTTTGCCCTGAGAGTGCCCGAACCGCGTGTTCTAGCATGTGGGCAAGGCCAGTCTCGAAGGTCACTTTTTTCTGTCTGAAATGCAAGTTAGTTGTGACATCAGCATCCTGAAGTAACATCCAGACAGTATGCTGCCTAAACCGGCCTGTGAGTCAGAAGCTGCTTGCTTTTCCTTAGGGCAGGTGCTTTTGGGAATGACTGCTTTCTGATGCCAGGAATCAACTCCATGGTAGTATCTTCTAGATTACCTTAGAGTTGTAGTTCACTTCCTTGTGGTTCCTGGGCCCGAGTATCAGCAGCATCTGGGGACTTGGAAGAAATGCAGACTCGAAGACTCTACCCTGAACCTTCTGTGTCAGAAACTCTGGAGGGTGGAGCCCGGCCGTCTGTGTTGTCCACGCCTGCAGGGAACAATCCAGTTGGAGAATCCTTGCATTAAATGAACGACCTGGTCTGTCCAAGAAGCCTTAGACAGAAAAGAGCCATGGAGAAAAGTAATCTGCAAACTACATTTAGCCCTTCAACACTTCTGCTTTAATTAGAAGAGAAAGACTGTTTTCTGTGTCTGTAGGTAGCAGTAATAGTTTGCAGTAAACTCAACTAATTTTTTTTTTAAGATTTTATTTATTTGACAGAGAGATAAGAGATCACAAGTAAGCAGAGAGGCAAGGCTGACGGAGAGGGGGAAGCAGGCTCTCCACTGAGCAGGGAGCCGGATGCGGGGCTCGATCCCAGGACTCTGGCATCATGACCTGAGCTGAAGGCAGCTGCTTAACCCACTGAGCCACCCAGGCTCATTATTTATGACAGAAGTTACTACAAAATAAACATAGGCACTTTTTTCTTTTTTTTTAATTGAGATAAAAGTCGCATAAATGAATTAGCCATTATAAAGTGTACTGTTTAGGGATATTTAGTGCATTCACTCTCTTGTGCAAGTCATCCCCTCTCTCGGTCCTGAGACATCCTCGTCGCCCCAGAGGAAAGTCTGATGCCCAGAAAGCCTTTATTCCGCCTTCCTCCCTTCCCCCAGACCCTGCAACCCCTCATCGGCTTTCTCTCTATGGATTTGTGTGTTTTGAATGTCTCTTACAAATAGAATCCTACAACCCGTGACCTTTTGTATCTGGTTTCTGTGACTTAGCTTCATAGTGTTGAGGGTCATCTATGTTGTAGCATGTGTCAGTATTTTCGCTGCTTTCCTGGCCCAGTGAGACTCCATTGTGTGGACAGGCCGTGCTGTGTTTCTCGACTTGTCTGTTGATGGACACCGGGATAGTTTTCACTTTTGGACTGTTGTGAAGTGTTGCTGTTTGCATACAAGCATTTGCATTCTTCCAGTTCCTTCAGATTGGGGGTGGAGGGTATGTACCTGAGAGTGGAATTCTGCATTTAACTTGTTGAGGAGCTACTGCCTTTTTTTCCTGGTAGCTGCACTGTTTTACCTTCCCACCAGCAATAGATGAAGGTTCCAGTTTTTCTGGATCCTTCACAAAATTTATTTTCTTTTATTTATTTATTTTTTTGATGACAGCTGTCCAAATGAGTGTGAAGTGTGATCTCTTGATTTTGATTTGTATTTCCCTAAGTTCTGATGATGTGGAGCATCTTTCCATGTGCTTATTGTCTGTCTTTGGAGAAATGTCTATGCAAGTCCTTTGCCCATTTTTCAGTGGGCCATTTTCTTGCTGTTGTTGAGTTATAAGAAATCTTTCTGAGGAGTCTGGCTCCAAGCCAGAATCCTACGTGTGAGCTTCCAGGCCTGACATGAGGTGTTTCCAAGGCTTTGTCTGGTGGGCTCCCCTGGGGAAAAAGCTGCGTTCCCCATTCCAGATTTGGCACACAGCCAGTGTATGGCTCTCTTCTGGAGAGAGTTATGGGCAAAGCCCAGGCCCCCTCCCCCTAAGCTTGCATGCATATCTGCATTCCTAGCCCAGGCAACTTCCATTTGGTGGAAGGCACTTCTGAGAATTTTTTGGAGGCCTTGGCCGAGGTATTTTTCTCCTCTCTGACTCAATGGGTTTCTATTCCTATTTCCTTTGCTATGTTCTGAATGTTTGTGTCCCTCCCGAATTCATATGTTGAAATCCTGTTGCCCAAAGTGATGGTCTTAGAAGGTGGGGCCTTTGGGAGGTGATTAGGTCATGAGGGTTGAGCCTCATGAATGGAGTTAATAATGCTCTCATAAAACAGGGCTGTCACCAGAATGTGACCCTGATGGTGCCTTGATCTTGGGCTTCCAGTCTCCAGAACTGTGAGAAATTAATTTCTGTTGTTTATAAGCCTCCCACTCTTGGTATTTTGTTATAGTAGCTGGAATGACCTAAGACCCCCACCTCTCAGTCCCCTGGGTCCATGAAGAGATAGGAGCCTTACTTTTGGGATCCTCAGCAATGAGATTATGTCCCCTGTCTGCACTGTATATCATTTGGCCCTAAGCCAGTTCCATTCTATAAGGAAAAATGGAGCACTAGGGCACTGGGACCTTTAACTTTGTCTCTTGTTTGCAGTGTCACAGTAAATGAAAAAAGTTGATTTTATTTTCAGTTTAGCTTCTTGTTCTTATTAACCAGCATGGTACCTGGCAGCTTGACGTGTTACATGTTCTGGGTATTAGACCCCATCAGATATATAATTTGCAAATACTTTCTCTCTATACATTGTCTTTTCACTTCTTTGATAGCACTCTTTGATACACAAAAGTTCTTAATTTTTTTAAAGATTTTATTTATTTGAGAATGAGAGAGAAAGAGAGAGAGCATGGTGGGGAGGGTCAGAGGGAGAAGCAGGCTCCCTGCTGAGCAGGGTGCCCGACCAGGGACTCTATCCTCGGACTCCAGGATCATGATCTGAGCTGAAGGTAGTTGCCCAACCAACTGAGCGACCTAGGGACCCAAAAGTTTTTAATTTTGTTGAAGTCCAATTTGTGTGTTTTTTCTTGTATTTCCAGGGCTTTTGGTATCATATCTAACAGTCCACTGCCAAAGCTAAACTCATGAATGTTTCTAGAATTTTATTATTTAGCTCTTACAGTTAGGTCATTGATGCATTTTTGTATATGATGTGAGGTAGGGGTCTGACTTTGTCCATTTGCTTGTGGATATCAAGTTGTCCTAGCACCAAATGTTGAAGAGAAAAAAAAAAATTGTTTTTTTCTTTTTCCCCCCATTGAATGATCTTGGCACCCTTGTTGAAAATCAGTCAACCATGTATTTGAGATTTATTTCTGGGCTTTAAGTTTGTTCCTTTGGTCTGTATGTCTGTATGCCAGTACCACTGTTTTGATGAAAGTTGCTTTGTATTTTGAGTTTTCAAAATTGGGAAGTGGGAGTCCTCTAAACATTGTTTTTCAAGATTTGACTATTTGGGGTCCCTTGCAATTCAATGTGAATATTTGGATCAATTTTTGTAAAAAAAAAGATTGGGAGTTTGATAAGGATTTTGTTGACTCTGTAGATTGTCTTGGGGAGTATTATCATTGTCTTCCAATTCATAAGCATGGTATGCCACTAGTTTAGGTCTTTAATTTCTTTTGGCAATGTTTTATGGGTTTTAGTGTACAAGTCTTATGCCTCTTTGAAGTTATTTCTAGGTGTTTTACTTTTTTTCATGCTATTGTAAATGGAATTGTCATTTCCTTTTCTAAGTGTCCATTTCTAGTGTATGGAAATGCAGTTAGGGTGCCTGGGTGGCTCAGCCAGTTAAGCATCTGACTCTTGGTTTTGGCTCAGATCTTGATCTCAGGGTGGTATGCTCGAGCCCTGCGTGGGGCTCTGCACTCAGTCCAGAGTCAGCTTGAGATTCTCTCTCTCCCTGTCCCCCTTCCCCACTTGCTCTTGCTCTCTTAATAAAATAAATAAATAAATCTTAAAAAAAAAAAGAAAGAAAGAAAAATACAATTGATTTTTTTGTTTGTTGATTGAATTAGCTTATTCTAACCGGTATTTTGTGGTTTCTTTAGTATCTATAAATAGGGATAATTTTACCTCTTTGATTATAATTTGTATGTTTATTATTATTTGTTTTTTGTGCCTAATTGCTCTGGCTAGAATTTTCAGTACAGTGTTGAATAGAAGTGGTGATACGTGGGCATCCTTGTCTTGTTCACGATTTTAGGGGGAAAGCTTTTCGTCTTTACCATTGAATATGCTGTTAGCTGTTATGCCATTTTTTTATTAGCGTTACATTGTATTCCATTTTCCTTCATTTGAGATATACACTGCAAATAAATAGAAAAGTTCAGAGATTTGTAAAACAAATATCCAATGTAGACTTTCTTCTTGAACCTAGAAAGAATTTTGGAAAAACTGTCATTAGATCATTTAAGTTCACTACTGCCATGCCATTTTGACAAAAGTAGCCATGGACATGAATCAGATAACCACTAAAATTATTTTTAAATTGATTTGCTCAAATTTCCAGTTTATTTTGACCTGAGACTTGGTCAAAGCGAGTTTGATACCCATAATAGGACAATTCAGGGAAACTGGCAGTTTTGTTGAAATCTCTTGAGCCACATAGAATTACAGAACTAGAAGCAAATTCCAGTCTTGAGCTCTCTTCCAGAACAGAGTAGGAGTTGGGATTGTTTAGTTTGCAAAAGAGAAATACGATCACTATGAGACATAAAATATTTGTACTCTGAGATAATGAGTCTTTTTTTGAATTTAGGCAACTCATATCAGAGAATGGTTTTTTTGTTTTTGTTTTGTTTTGTTTTTATGTCCAAGGAAGAACTTTCTAGAAATTAAGAGAGACGAAATGGGCTACCTCTCAGAATTGTGTGTGCTCTCACAACTTGGTGAAAGCCAACATGATATGACTCAACCAGAAATGCTGCAGAATATTAGGCAAAGGCATTAGGGTGCTCCCACATCTGATATTCTGCCAGTCTACATAAAAGCCCTGGGGATAAGGAACTTAAGAATTCCTGTCTTAATACAGTAGAGATCAAGCGTACACGATGAAAAACACATGCTACTTTCCTCAGTCAGCAATGACAACTTGCTGCAGAAGAGAGAATCTGTAGGTGATAATCCCCTGTGAGAATGCTGACTCACACACACGAAGACACCAGATGCCAGTAGGATGAAAAGAGGAGAGAGAGCTCACTTCTAAACTGTGAGAGGAGGGGAAAAAAGAAGAAAGACAAGACACAGAAATAGGTTCAAAGTCTAGTTGTAAAGGGTTCCCCCCACCACATGTGGAATAAATCACCAAGAGCAGGAATGGGCCCTTTTTGTTTCATTTTTAAGTTTATGAGAAAACTTACTTGTGTTAGATAATTTATGAGAAAACTAAGATGGTATTTCATGCAGTTTTTCTAAAATCCTTTCTAGGTACAAGAAGAAAATCTAGTGGGTATTTGTTTTACAACATCTCTCCTATTTGGGGATCTCTTAGGGTCTTCCAAAAATCATTTTCTGAGTAGTTATGAAGAATTGACGGCAACATAACATTACTTGTAAGCACCGTAAATATAGGAAACAGGACTAGAGCAACACAAAACCAAAAGTCAGCTTTTGGGCAGTGTCAGAGAAACCACACATCTTGAGGAAGTGAAGCTGCTCAAAATATGGTGTATTTCCTTTTGCTGTCACTACTACCTCTCGTCCTAATCCCTGAATTCCGAAGGGGGGTGGGGCAGTGGAGAGAGGTGGCTAGTGGTCCTCCCCAACACAGTGGAAATGGCCAGAGAATCTTAGAAGCCAAGAAACTAATAGCAGTGTAATTTACATTTAAAAACCGGCCATTTCTCCAACACCTAATGTGCCAGATACTTTCACTGGTTATTCTTCATGAGCTTATATAGACCATCTCCCAGTAGACTTAAATAGGTTTCCATGAGATTTGGACTCTAGACATCAGATGTGGTGGGTTGGTGCTCTGATGACTTGCACATCCCGTAGATTGTAGGCCCAAGTCAGCTTCTGAGAGACAAACTAGGCTTAGTCTTAGATAAAACTCCGAGTTGGCATGGCGTATAATAGGCATTGCTCCCTGCTTCCCTGCCTCTGGCTCAGAGTAATTAGTTAATACTCATTTGTTAATTTAGCAGTTCTTTTTAAGAGCCGAAGCTCTGTCCACTTGCCATCTCCTCTCCATTATCTGCTCCTGTCAGGAGGTGTACCCTCTTAGTATCCTCCAGGCTACTCGTTTTTTTCGTTAAGACAACACTCTGTGATCTAGGCTACAGCATTGCTTATGCTTTGGATTAGAATGCCATCTCATCAGCCCATCTCCTGCTGGGAGAAGTCCCTTAGAGACCATACAAAGGACTATTTTTAAGCATCCAACTTTGCTTGTTTGCAGGAGGTCTGCCATGGGAACCCTTAGTCCCGAATTCTAGGAATTGTACCAAGATCTTTTCCATGTTGACTGAGAAATCTGTGCTACTAAGTGCTTATCTCCCCCATGCTGTTTTGTCTGTACTAAGAAACTATAACTCTTAACTGTCAAAGAATGTATTCAAATCCCAGTGTTGTCCTCTTGTATTAATACTTTTTCATTTATCTGACTGGCTGTCTGGCAGTGATTTAACATTTCTTTACCCCCTAGGGAAAAGTTAACCATTGGATGCCACCAGCTGGTTGAGATGGAATGTTCCATGCAGCAGTGCAGTGCCTCTGTCTATAGGGAGGCCCAAAGCAGGGGATGGTGTGAAGACACGCTCAACTATAGGACCTAAATGCTGATCTGTAACTTCAAAGGAATTGCAGTTGTCTGCAAGAACAAGAGTAGCCTTCAGCCTTTTGAGTCAAACCCAAGAGACTTGTAAAAAATGCCTCATAGGTGCAAGAAGGTGGTTGCCTATTGCTGAAAATCTCATTGCAATTCTAAAAAGCCTAAATGCATCCATTGTGGGATAAACTATGGACTCAACTCATTGGAGTTAACAGTACTTCCCTACCTCTACTCCGGACACTGAGCCAGTTTGTCTGAAGGAAAGGAGAGCCATCTTTTTAATCGTCTTACGGCAGGAGCCCCTTTGGCATCTGTGGACGGCCTGGGGGCAGGGGATTCCCATCTCTCTCAATCCTAAGCATGGGTCCATGACTAGAGACCCTTCCAAACCTCAAGAATTAGGACACGGCCATGCTCATCCTGCCACACAAGAAATCTTACCCTGGGCTGTTTTAAGATCAAATCGTCTTCCCTATAGACCTGATGAATTTAACACATGTCCCTTCCACTTCCGCTAAGGTAATGTAAGTAGAATTTTTACTTCAGCTTGTACTTGCTATATAGTTTTCTTCTCTTCTTCCCTGGGTTTGTCACTTTTCAGTGCAATTCTAATGGGAAGAGCAGGGGAGACCTCTATACTGATTTTTCCCTTAAATGTGAAGGAGCATGGATTTATGGGAGTAGGTGGCAGGGAATTCATATTTGCCTCTAGCTAAACCAAGTGTTATAATTGACTTCTTAGTTATAGAGTAAGCTGGAAATCCTTGTTTACTAGAGCATATTATGCTTTTGTTAATACATTAGATTAAATCTAATTTGCTATTCTATGGTGTTAATTTATTTTTTACAAAACAATAAATTTTATTTTTAGTACGATTTTGCTTTTTCATTTTACTTCCAAATTGTGTTTCTGAACTGTGACAAGGTATGATGATAAATCAGCCCTCTCCAGTAAAAGAGAATCTACCCAAGATGCTCGCAGTCAGTCTCTGCAGGACCCGCTGAGCTGTATGTTTGCATCGGAAGCCGCACCCCTACCTGGGGCTCCAATGACATTAGGGATAGGAATAAGAGCCATGTGGGAGAAGCTTCCAGAGGATCTTCGCTCTCTGCAAAAAACATTCCCTCCACCCTGAAGTTTTTTCAGATCTTTAACCCTCAGCTGCTTCTGGTGGTGGTTCCTGGGCTTTGGTTCTGCTGTTGCCTCTCTCTCCTTTTTGCTTCTTATCTTTTTAACATAGGTTGTGATTTTTAGGAATTTCTCTCCTGCACTTTCACATGTGCATATAGATTTTATCTTAATTTATGTATCTTTTCCTTTGTACAGTAATTTGTCAATTTCAACCTCCAAATTTTTTTTTTAAAGATTTTATTTATTTATTTGACAGATAGAGATCACAAGTAGGCAGAGAGGCAGGCAGAGAGAGAGAGGAAGGGAAACATGCTCCTCGCTGAGCAGAGAGCCGGATGCGGGGCTCGATTCCAGGACCCTGGGATCATGACCTGAGCTGAAGGCAGAGGCTTTAACCCACTGAGCCACCCAGGTGCCCCTCAACCTCCAAATTTTTAAATATTTTACTGATATGTGAAGATGTTTTCCTCTGACTTCCTAGTGTTTTTGTTCTTTTTAAACATTCTTTTAAACATGTTTAGGCTTTGTTTCTTTGAAATGTCAGGTTTCTTTGTTGCCTTTTTTTTCTAATTGTAACCGTTGTTTTTTTTTTTTTAATCTAATCTTAATTTTATACTTTAACTATTATACTGTACTTTTCTGTTACATGCTAGTATAATGCAGTTTAGGATTCCCTCTCCCTTCCTCTTTCTTTTTTGGATCTCTCCTCTGGATTGAGATAACTCAGTTGACCTAAGGATCATAAACTCTACCTTGCAAAACACATTTGTTTTGGTGGAAGATCCTTGGGAGAGGAACTTAACAGTTCTAAAATCTCCATTCTTCATTATGTATGCCTGTTGTATTTTGGGTAGAAGCCATCCTAAGCATGCCAGTAGGGACAGATGAGGGAAGTGAACACAGGGGAAGGGGTTTTCTACATGATGCCTTTGGCCTTGCCTTAGTGAGGAGTCCTTAGTAACTTCATGAGGGACATCCATGAGGATTATCCCAGCAAAGTTTCTGGCACCATTTTCCACTAGCCTTTTCCAGTTTACTTTTACCAAAGATAATGCACTTCCTGAGATTAGGGAGGATCCTTTGGGTGTAGCAGCCCCAGCAATTCCAGCATTCTGGGCCAATCGGAATGCTGGTGTTTCGTGCCCTACTGGGATTTTGTTAGTCCCTGTAGTAAGCAATTTGCGACTGCACAGATTAAAACCTCACAGATGGTCAACTTCAGTTTCCTGTTGTGGTCTTTGCCTGTCACCTGAAGGGCAAACCTGAAGCTTGTTTCCTTTATCTTTTGACCGTCACCTTCAGGGAGAACGGGAATCTTTTCACTCTTTAGTGTAGACCCAGATTTCTTTAGATGGGTGTCTTGATCTACTTCGGATCACTTTGTTCGTACTTTCTGACAACCCACCCATCTCCTGGAGCCCTTTTGAAACATCCTTTCTTATCCAATGAGTCAGCATGAATTTCTCTTTTCTTTTTAAGAGGGAATATATCTCACTGTTGAGAAATTAAATACATCTTCCACTCTCAGTAAGTGATGCCACGCAAAGCCCTTTTCTGGTTTAGACTGAATTGACAGGCCAGTCAGCCTCCCAGTTAATGGCTCTTTGGCTATTTTACCAATAAAACCCACTCCAGTGAAAACACCACTATGAACTTGAACAATTACCAGCTATGAAACTATAGGGTGAGGTGGCTCAGTGCCCCTATCTACAAACTTGTCTCACATGTTAATTCTTTTAGTTCTAATCTTTCCTTAGCTTTTGCAATTCTACTGTAGTCTGATGGTTATGGGTTAAACTACATTAGCTCGGTATATAATCCTTGCAAGGCCAGTGGGAATCAATGGTTCCCAGCTGGGATTTCCAGCAAGGTAAAATAGGCTGTTTCCTAGTCCCCCTTTTAGAGCCTTCTCCTTTAAAGGTTTGATACCTTTTGGGGGGCACCTGGGTGGCTCAAGTGATTCAGCAACTAACTCTTGGTTTTAGCTCAGGTGGTGGTTTCAGGGTCCTGGTATTGAGCCCCACATTGGGCACCATGCTCAGCAGAGCCTGCTTGTCCCTCTCCCTCCATTCCTCCTCCTGCACACTAAGAAAAAAAAAAAATTTTAATGTTTGGTGTCCCTTTGGTTAAACTAGTTTTGAGTTTTGCCAAAACACAATTGCATCATCACCAGCATGATTAAAATATGAATTCCATTGCTCCACAAGACTTCATCTTTTTAATTCCCAAGTAGTATTTCATTGCATGGATGCACCAAATTACCCATTCAGCAGTTGGAAGGCTGTTTGAGTTGGTGACTGAATAAAGCCGCTATACTCACATACAGGTTTGGGAGTGAACAGGTTCTCATTTCACTTAGGTCAATACCTAGGTAAGTGATTACTGTGTCATAGGGTATTTTGTTGGAAACTGCCAGTTTTCCAAAAGTGACCTTCCAATTTTGATTCCTCCAGCAATTTGAGTTCCATTGATCTGCATCCCAACCAGAATTTGATACTGTTTTAACAGGTGTGTATGTAACTCTACTGTCTCCATTTCCCCGGTTTAGGACAGTGGGCATCTTTTCATGTGCTTATTGGAATCCATTTATTTGGTAAAGTGTCTTGTTTAAATCTTTTCCCCATTTACTTTTTGTTGTTGAGTTCTGGGTACCAGTCATTATCAGGCATTTTCGTTCAAGCCTGGACCTTTAAAGACTCAGTACCACCTGTTTGAGACAAAACACTTGCTTAATGCAATCAATTTTATCAATTATAAGATCTAGAGATCTTTGATTTGGGAGTAGCTTTAATGGATAGTTGGCCCTGCTAATTACTGAACTAGTTACATTTGGTAGGTGCCTTTCAACTTTTAATCTGGCAGCTTATTCACTTGCTGTACATTTCATTCAGTTCATCTTGTGTCATCCCTCATTTCTTTCTTTCATCCAAGTTTGGTACTGTGTGTCCCTTTTTCCCAAGCTAAAATTACTCCCTTTGTTCACTTTGAGCAAATGTGTAGCCATCTATTCAGACATATACCCTTTTTAGATTCTTAAATTCCCCCCAGGTATCAACCCTATACACACTTAGTAACTGAGCTTTTGCTTCTCGCTCTTATTCAACCCGCAGGAACACATGGAGCTATTAGTGAAGCTTCAATATTCTGTTGGCCATTGTGCTAGGACTTGTTGCTCAGTGCATCATTTTACAACTGAGAACATTCTGGTTTCACTATGAAAGAAACTGGTACTTCAGAGAATTCCTTGTTAACCAACTGATGCTTCCTTCCTATTTCTTGATTTTAAAAAAATGAATAAATGTGACATGTAACACTGTTAAGTGTAGGGTGTATAGCTTACTTTGATGCATTTTTATATTGCAACATGACTGCCATGGAGTGATACTTACCACATTACATAATTATAGCATCACATTATCTATACTCATCATACTGTACATTAGATCTCAGGTTTATTTATTACTCATTACAAGTCTGTACCCTTAAACACCATCACTCTTCTCCAACCCCCCCCCCCCCCAATCCTCTGGTAACCACCATTTTACTACATACATTGATGTTTCCTTGCATTTCCCTTTTTCTTTTAGTTTTTTAAAAATCACCCAGTTAATACACCTATAGTCATTTAATGAAAGACTCTTCAAAGACAAAATTTTCTGTGATCTCATATTCTTCCAAAGGCAACGCTGAAGTTGCAGAAATACCCTCCCAGGGACTCTTTCTCTGTTACTTACTTCAGTTTTAAGAATTTTAAGATCTGGAGAAATTACAGGGTACATATCCTAGAGTATTAAGCAAGGATTGTAGGACTGTATCACACTTCCAGATCCAATTTTTTCCTCTAGAATAGAAGGAATTATTTAAAAAAAAATTTAACATATAATGTATTATTTATTTCAGGGGTACAGGTCTGTGAATCAATAGTCTTACACAATTCACAGCACTCTAAAAGATAAGGAATTCTAAAACATGTTGAAAGGGAAAGCATGTAAGATGTACTAGAGGCCAAAAATCAAAACCCTACAATAAAATTCATGTGTGAGTATAACAAATTATTAATTCAAGCAGGTATTTTATGGTTTTGCTACTGTTTTAGTCATCTAGTACGTTTAAGGTATAGGGTAGTTATTACCAGTGTTCTTTCTAAACTACCCCCAAAACCCATACTGATGGTAAAAACATTTTTTAAATTTTCTCCTTCCCTCAAGAAAAACATGTACCTTTTAGATGGAAATAAATATAAACAAATGGTCAATGAGCACTTTCCCTCCCCTTTATGGGAGCTTCTAACATACTTAAAAAGCATACTTTTAACCACCAAACTACCTGTTTGGCATCAATAATATAGAAAAACTCTGACCCAGAGTATTCACACCTATTATTTGCTTAATGCTACTTAGGAATTAAGAAGTAATTTCAAATATTTCACTGCTGAATCCCCCAACTAAGATTTTATTTCCTTGGCCTAAACAGAACATATACAGATCCATTTAAAAAAATAGTCATCCTACAAGGCAAATTCAAATCTGCCAACCTGCTTTTAATCCAGAACCAAACCAGCAATAAATAAAGTCATTGACTACATAGCCACCAGGGTGAGCTTTCTTGATGGTGCTTTATGGAATAAATGAAAGAAGGTGTCTAAGTACCAGTGGAATAATTTTCTTTCTAACCCAAGTTAGCCACTGATTGTCATCTTGTCCTAGTTGGCTCGTTAGATTCTTACGTGTCGGTCTTCTCTGAGAAAAAAAATCTTACCATCAGTTCTATTTCAGACATGGCAGGTGACTGTTTTCCCAAATACCTTAAGCTCATCATTACTGGGGTTAAAAACTGTCCCCCAAACTTTTAAGTTACGAATGAGTACACAAACAACATTTGGGTATTAATTCCATGGTGCAAGGATTTCCTGCAAAGTACCTTTAATATGTTTGCATTGGCAGCAAGCATTAGGATGTGCTAATTTTGGCACCATAAGTTATATGTGTAGCACTACACATTCCATAAAGTCACCCCAACCAGTATTTATCCATATGAAGAGAAAAACTGAGCAAAAACATAGTTCTGATAAAGGCTGCATTCATAAACCCAATACAGTTTTAATTTTTTTCACAATCGAGGGTGCTATTTAGGATTGTTAATGATAAATAAAGACAGGAATTATTTAGAAAATAAAGTACTTCACCATTCTTTACTGTTATATATTAAGTGTCTTGCTATATAAAATATACCCTCAAGAAGTCAGAATATTTGAAATCAGTGTTTCAAATAAAAATCACAGCTACGTTACTGTTCAGCAACTCCATTCAAATAAACTATTGGTACTGCAGTCTCCCCCCGCCCCCCCCCCAAAAAGTAGCTGAGGCAAAAGCTTAGAAGTTTGCATTCTGGGCGAATAAAAGAAACACTTTACTCTGCATCCTTTAAGACTGCCACTCTGCTTCAGTTATTTGAATCTGCCCTATCTTCAATAGGTAAAGCACTGTGCTGAGAATATAAAAAGTTAAGTTATAAAAAGGCAATCATAAAAGATTAAATCTTGGTAGGCATGTCAGCTTTCTTTTAATAAAAACAAAAATAGTCATTGTCATCTAGTTAAATAAGTCTCTTTTGTATAGAGTGTTCCAGTTATTGAAAAAGGGCCCTTAAAAAAACCCAACTGTCTAGATCTTAAACCCTACCCCCTTGCCCCGTTATACATGTTTGAGGGAAGAGTCATTTAATGTGCAAATTGGCAAAAACAAATGTGGAGGAGGGGACTTCTTGAAATGACATGCCTGATCAAGTCTTGGTTTATTCTTTTACAATATTAATTTCCAAAAAGTAAAATAACCAAAGTAGTCCTAAAAATACACAAAACAGACCTTCATCTTTGCATTCCTTTCCCAATAAACACAAAATGTACAGCATGTTTAATAATATGCAATATGCAAAAGCTTTGTGTTGCTGTTAGCAACATCTGTTACCCACCCACCCTCCTTATTCACAAGTGTACCTCTACTAAACACAATTACATCACTAAGCCTGTTAGTTTGAAAGGGTCTTAAATGTGTTAAAACTGGAAAATCTTCGTGTAGGGGCTCCACTCATTTGACTCGAGGTTATACACTTCCACCGTATTCAGAAATTCATTGCCATCAAATCCGCCCACTGCATAAATGGTGTTCCCTACAGTTGCAATCCCGGCGTTGCTCCTTGGTGAAGTCATGTTTCGCATCATCTTCCATTCATTTCTCGTTGGGTCGTACATCTCCACACAACTGATGGCATGAGAACCATCAAAGCCACCACCTACAAATAATTTTCCTAAAAGAGAAAGGAAACAAGGTAAATCTAAAGAGAATAAGAAAAAAAAAACCCTACTTAATTATTTTTTGCTAAAATCAGTGGTTCTTAGTAGAAATGCCTGCTCATTCTGTAGAAAGTACTCATTAACTGCCTCGCTAATGTGGCAAACGCTCTCTAGTAGCTGTGGATACAAATGCAACAAAATTGATGAAAACCCATTCATACCAGGAACTCAGGTAACTTAAAAGGAGAGGGTAGCATCTAACTGAAGTTAATTCCTATAATTCTTTGTGGTAGCTACTATTATTGCCATTTCACAGATGAAATGAGGCACAAAGTAGGTGGACAATTCACCTAAAAATGCAGCTAATTAGTGGCAAGCCAGAGTAGTTTTGTGCACTGGAAATTTTGTAATAGTCTAGTGCCTAAGAACTGAGATTCAAAAGTTACAGAAAAGCAGGTTTCAGATGACAACATTTTCTTGAGCTTTCCAACTATATAAAATTACTTTGGCACAAAAACTTCTTGGAAACAGGCCAGAAGTTATCACTTATTTTCAAATATATATGCAAAACCGTTAGTAAGTTATTTTCAAACAGATAAAATGTTAGCATTAAATACTTTATAACTTAAATCGTTATTTTCTCATCTGTCACTTAAGCTATCTGCATCTATATATTTATATAAGAACTGACAAGGCTGGGGGTGGGGTGCCCTGCAGGCTACGGTCTAGTAGGCTACTGCTGGCATGTCTACACATTTTTGCTTTCAGCAGTTGAGCCACAAGCTTAACTAAGATTCTGCTTTATTCCCAAGACAAGGCTAACTAAACTCTTAATTACATAATTAAACATGTAACTCAATAAAATGGATGTGAAAAGAAAGCTGTTTTATATAAAACCAAGTTTAATGCTTTCAAAAGACTTGTTAAAATGTATTGCTTCCAGTTAGGCAGGGAGTAGACAATTAGAAAAGACTAATCTAGATCGGTACTTATTTTTGCTTTGCAGATCAAGTTCTCTGAATTCTTCTAAAGGAGCAAACCCCAAAATGATATACTTTGCATATGGTTTATGGAAGGAAAGAACTTAGAACTTCATTCAGTGAACTCATCAAAAGATGATAGTGTGTTGATATATTTATATTATTATTTTAAGACTTGAGTCTCTTTTAGAAAAGACTTCCAAAAAACAAACCAACAATCCCTATCTCACTGGCAAAGATGGCTGTTCTGAGTTCTGATTATACAAGTATATAGTCATCACTGACATTCGTCCAGAATTTTACAAGAAACTGTTGCCACTCCCTATTCCTCACTTTTCCAAATCCCAACACTCACCATCAAGAACAGCTACGCCAGCTCCTCGCCTAGCCACATTCATGGGTGCAATTAAAGTCCAGGTGTTATTTTCAGGATTGTAACGTTCTACTGTGTTCAGGCAATTCCAAGACTCTGCACCTCCAATTATATACAAAAACCCACCAAGCTCACAGACTGCAGCCTGGTGTCTACCTATAAAATCAAGTTGAGCCAAAATTATTACTTTATCTCCCAAAACTCTTTAAGTCATACACTACATATACTGTTGATTCAGAAGTTAAAACATAAACACACACACACACACACACAAAACCAAAACACAGGACACACACAAAAATCAACTCACGAATGTTAAGAGGAGCACAGCTTGTCCATGACTTTGTTACAGGATCAAATACATCACAGTTTTTCAGTCCTTTTTGACCATATGGATCAGAGCCACCAACGATGTATAATTTCCCATTCAGAGCACATACTCCTATGTGAATATAAAATAAGGTTATATATTGGTAATCTAATTATCATATTTAAATACTGAATATCCCAGAAGAAAAGTAATTTTACCTGCATTACAACGGTTAGTTCTCAATTCTGGAACAGGAGTCCAGTCATCTATGCTTGGATCATACATCTCTCCACAGCTCAGGTCATCTGAGTGGCCATTCGATCCACCTACCACATAGAGTTGGCCCTGCATCAAAAGTGAGAGATTAGAATTTCTGCCATTCTGAAGTATGAGAACAGCTAAATACGGATTACTTCTTGCAACACAGTGCACTCACCATGAGTACAGCCATTTGAAATCGAGCCCTTGGTGTTCTCATGGGAGCAAGAAAGGACCAGTGATCTGTATGTGGATCATAGCATTCGACTGTTCGAAGACACTCCTCTCTGTTATAGCCACCTAGTAAAAGAATCATCAAGATGTATGTGTAAAATATTAAACTGGACCAGAGTTCCTGGCCTAGAAGGATTTAAGTAATCTGCACAACAAGAAAAGGAATTTTATCCATAAACTTAGTGAGGCCCCATTAGTTGATGTTTTAACAACATTTATCAGTAGAAGTAAATTGCTTAGTCTTGCTCTGAAAATAAGAACAATAATTCAGCTACGTTCTAGTTTAAGAATTAGAAACAGACATTTACTTAAAGGTTAGACAACACGAAGGTATTTACTTTTTATTTCTTGGTCTTTTTAAAATATGGGAAAGCAGAATGCCAAGGAAGGCGGCATATATTAAACCCTATCTTCCAAAGTTCCCATGTCACAAGCAAGCACAAATGTCGATTTAAGAGGCTTAGCCAGTTGAAAGTTTTCAGTAAGAAAACACTCATCCTTCTGTTCTTACCTGCTGCTATCAGCTTGCCGTTCATCTCTGCTGTCCCCAGGCCAGACCGTGCATACTGCATGGGAGACATGGGCTTTTCTATTAGCTCATCTGGTTGCATCTCAAAGCTTAAACTTTTAATTAGTTTTGGAGTACTCGTTGGTGAGCTCTGTGGGCTGTTTCGCCCATGAAGGAAAATTACACAGAATATACCATCCAGCACAGCCAGGCACAAGTAAGTGTTATCTGTAAGCACAAGAGTTCTATGTTTAAGATGCAGTTATTGTTACTTTTGGTTTCCTGCGTGATCCTGAATTGGACTCCAGATTCCATCATAGAATGATCTGCTATTGTTTTCCAAATTTAGTTGCTTTTGAGTTTTTTTCTCCACAGTGACTTTCAAAGTTATTAAATGGTTCCGCTCAACACTCCTTCTTTAAAAATAAGTACTTCAAAGGCAATCTGACAAGCATAATACACTTACTTGAAGTCTTTTCTGAAGCAACGATTTTCCATTCATGCTTAGGGCTTTGTACTGTAGCATTTGGAGAAGAGAGACATCCAGTGGAACTGCTACTTATCGGCTTATGGCCATTCTCACGTGGTGGCTTTTTCTGCAAAATCAAAAGGTAGCTACAGAAACCTAGCCAAAGACCATACCTGGTGTACCTTTCTTTGTTCCTGAGCTATTCCACAACACTGAAAAAAACGTGTCTTTCACCTATGTATGACGTTTATAGCATACCTAAATTTAAGACAAACCAACACTTTCCAACTGACACAAATTACTGGCATACATCCATCTCCACTTGTAATGAAACAACTATAACTATACAAATAGCCTGGCCAGGAAAAGCTCCATTTAAGAAATTTAAAAAACACTGTAGATCAAATATCAGAATACTTCAGTGGGGGGTGGGGGAGATGGGAAGGAACCCCCTTCATAATCTACATAAGCTCACATACTCTTTATACTAAGTGTAGAATCATCTTTCAAAAGAGGTTTTTAATTTAAAAGGGTATGAATGATCTGAAATAATACATTTAACCCACTGTCTCCAAGAAATTATCAAATGTAATTATATCATATGTACTATGATATCCTTCATACAATGCCAGCAAAGAAGTGAGCAGAAATTTATCCAATCCAGGCCCTCTGAGAAGTACTTCTCAGGACCACTTTACAGATATTAGAGTGCTTTTCTAGACAAATCAAACTACATCAAAACACAGAAATAAAAAACAGAAACCAGAAATGGAACAATACTACTAAAAGAACCAAACATTCACAACAGTAGAATACACAGGAACACTAATGGGCAAAGCTACAAATTTTCCCAAATAACTTTAAGAGAATCACATTGTGTTCTTATGTATGAGTTCCCTTTGATGGTTTTCTTCCAATAACATTAGCCCTTGACTTTTAAAGGATATGATCATACGGAATTAGAGGAGTCAAAGACCCCCTAGGCGGAACTACCAAATAAACAGGTACCACCCTCAGTACCCGATCAAGTCTGCTTATCTACTTACTTTGGTCCCCAGGGCCGGAGCCACATGGGTAGGTAAGATTTACAGTAGAAATTTGTTTCTTGTGGAAGCAATAAAGCCAAGTAACAACTCTTAGAGGAAAAGATTTTGGTAGCTACTTGAAGCCGTGAAGTTTGGTCTGGGCCATTCAACAATTGTGGTTACAGCATATGTAGGCTATTTTGAGAACAGGTAGAGCATGTACTAGGTTAACGGTTAACATTAAGTTCTACTTAGACATTTACTATATACCTAGGTATTATTAGGAACTTTATTCACATCATCTCTTTTAATCCAGTTACGGCCAGTACTGCCAATCCATTTTATTGGTAACAATACTCAGAGAAGATATGCATTGCCTAATGCAATACAACTAAAAGAAAAATGAGAAATTCTGAGTATAAAGCCACTCTTTTTATACTATGCCAGACTTGTGTCTTCTGCTACTAGAATTACAAGGTACATAAAACCCCATCCCAACCTGTGGGAAGAAGGGATCCAAAGTATCACAAACTGATAATGCTTATATTAAGAGCTTTTATCACAGTAAGAAAACTGTTCTAATGTATGGACTATAATTGAGAAAAAAAATCAATGTAAAAGAAAAGCAGGGTAACAGCCAAGACTATTTTTTTTTTTTAAGCAAGTTATACAGAAATGCTGGATAACTCCTTTATATTCCTTCTGCAACATTTCCAAACCCATCCTTCCCTCTCCTTTATCTTCAAACTTTCTTCTATCAGCTCTCATCCAGCCACGCACTGGCTCTGCTTTCTTTGCCTCTGGCTCACCAGAGGGTTATCTCTGGTGGCGGTTTCTTTTTCAACCATTATTACTTCTCAAGCTAACGGATTCCTGACCTTAATATACTTTGGAACTTATATCCACTAAAGATTACAAAGTGGCCTCTCACAATTAATGCTGAAGAGATGGTATCTATAACCTTCTTTTACATGACCTCCCAAAGAATGATTTGACTCAATTAATAATTTATTGTCCTCCTTAAAAATTATCTCCACCTATGTTAGGTGGAGCTTTTAATGTATTTTGATTCTAATTTCTTCCTTCCTTTCTAATGGCTTCTTGTCAAACTCTTTTCCTATTCCTCAAGCCTAATGTGTCACCACATCCTGTTTAACTTTATGATCTTTATATCCAGGGAACCACCTTCTAATGAGTCACATATGTCAGAATTCCATTTTCTCAAATTCTTTCTCTTCCTTTTGCTTAATTTTCTTATTCTAAATGATCACTAAGGACTCATTCAACTTTTGAAACTATAAATGTCTAGAGTCTACTCTTCCTCCTCCATGCCCTTGAATCAAGCCCTTGTCATTTTTAAAAAAAATGACTTCTTGTAATAGGCTGTAAATTGGTCTTACAAGCTTTACCCTCTGTGCTTGGGTCATAAAAACTGAACGGTTTAATGCCATCCTTTACTGGAGTAAGAAAAACAAAAGGAAATAAACCACAGATCAGCTAGAGTCCCATGACCTAGAGACCGCCCATCTGATAGTTAACAATATGACTAATGTATAGATTTTTGCTGTATAGAAGTACAGTAATTTAATCAATCCCCCTATGTAACCGACATACCTCTCTATATGCTATGCAAACTCTTCTCAATCATAGGGCTGCTCAAATGTTGCCTCCTCTGTAAAATTCCCCTAGTTTCTCTCCTGTTCTTCCATGCCCTCCCCTATGTCTTTCGAAGACAACTCCTGTAAGAGTGTACCGTTTCACTCTACTGCTGTAAGGTCCTACAACCCGAAACTATCCCTCATACACGTTAACATCACGGCCTGCCACTTATTGGGCACGCAAACTTTAATTGTTGAAAGTATAACTTTAAAAATACATCTTTAGAGTCACGAGGGAAAATATTCTAAATGTTCAAAACGCAGAACTACGAATAAAGTTCTCAACTAACTCACACCCTGACACTTTTGTGAAAATAAAGATATTTGGTGACTACTGCCACAGAATACTCCTGTTTTATTTCACTTTCTATTAAAGAAAACCATTCCTTTAAACTGGGTTAACTCAGCCTATTCTACAGTTAATGCCTTACAAATACAACACTGAGCTGAAGGCCAAAAAAAAGAATGCATACTACATGACCATTTATGTCCACTCTAAACACAGGCAAAGTAGTCTGTTGTTTCAGAAGGTAGAATAATGGTTTTGTTTGGAGGGGTGTGAAGGGAGGTGACTGGGAAGGGATAAGAGGTTTCCAGGAAGCAGAAATCTCTTCTTGACCCAAGTAGTGTTTAAATTAGTGGGTACACTATTTGACATTTATGATTTGTGTACTTTAAATTATTTGTCTCCAGACTAAAAAAGTTGATACCTAAGATTTAAAAAAAAAAAACCAAAAACCAAAAAATGGAACAGAACAAAACAAAACAAAAAAAAACCCCAGGGTCTAACAACACTTATTCCTGTTGCAAACTATTTTTTTGTAACCTAACCCAAAAAATCAATTTCTACTTTGTTTCATCTTATTGGCCTTTCTTACTACTTGTAAATCCTATTTCATTGAGAAAAAAATCTAAATGTGTTGAATTTATTTCTTTTTATGTGCCAAAACAGTAGTAACTGTTAAGAAAGATAGGCTTGTTTTGTCCCCAAAATGTTTCTGTTTAGTTATACCAATGAAATTCTTCCACTTTCCTTTATTAAAGGAAAATTTCAGTATGCTACAAAATGCTCTAATCACATTTTAACCTGAGGTTACCTCAGATGTGCAATGTGTACCTGCACAAACTGAATGTGGTCATCATCACTGCCAAACACCTCAGCCTGTCCATCTAGTAGGTTCCCATCAAGCAGCTTGTGATCAGCTGAGTAGTACAAGGTTTGAACCTGCAAAACAGCAACAGAACACCCATGTGGCTACCGTCTCCATGGCTACTCCACTAGTATGCAGCTCACACAAACGCCTCAAGGTAACCTCCAGTGTGCTTCCTGAACTTGACATCTTGCTCTGGCAGGATCCCGAAGTAAAGAAAATACAGGTCATGGTTGTAAAAATTTAAAAAACAAAAATCAAATACAGAATCTTCTAATACTGGCCGAAGAGTCCTTGTCTTGACTGGCTTGAAAGAAATCTTCATTTTCTCATAGCTTCTATTATATAGCATTAAGAAAAAAAGCACTAGTACAATATATATAGACTCTTAAAGAATATACATATTTACAATAAAATATGGAATATGGTTTACACCTTTGAAGTGGTCTGATTTGCATTAACATATTTCTGTCCTGCAGGCAATTTCAAGAAAAACAGATAAAAAGCAAATGCAAAATGCAAACAAGCTGTAGAGACAGAGATAACTCACGTAGCAGATGCAAACACATGGTTAATGCACCTGATTTTCAAGTGGGAAAGGATATAAAACTTTGGGATCACCTGTTAGCCTTCTTAGAACATAATGATAACAATATGTTTCAAGGCCTAACAGATCTGGTAAGCCTTTAGTGAGTCTGAAAGGCTTAAGTGGAATGACAGATGCAGGGCCACTCTACTGCTCCGTCGGCATACGTTCAATTCCCACCATTTCTCCATCAAATCTTTCTTGTGTTATTTTTAAAAAGTAGCCCAAGGTAAGTGAGTGACTATATGTATGCACAACACCATTGAAAAACACAAAGCTTTAAAGAGAGAATCCTGTAAAGGAGTAAACACCATTAAATCATCATCGCTCTCTGCCCACAGCGGATTTTTCTTAGGAGAACTGGGGCAGGACTGCTGCTTCTTTACGTGTCAATACACTGGAGGTTTCTTCTTGTTTCTTCAGTCTTGGGTATCCTAGTTTTGTTAATAAACCTATGGGGAGATAAATCAATGGGGAGGAACAACCATTAGAAGCTTTTACCTACTTTCAAATTTAAAGCAAAAACCTGTGAAGAAAAATTAAGAATCTACAGAAAATTTCAGTATCACCTCCCATTTCTAAAGCAAATTACATGCTACTTTAAAGGAAGTTAACAGCACATAATAAGCAAAGAAATAAAAAAAGAAAAGCAGAAGACCAAACTGAACGGTTCATTCAGCTCACCTGGACACCCCCCCTGTTTCTCAGCTTAGGGGTACCTATAGCAAAATTTAAATTCTTTAGGGTGATGGTTATAAAATAAAAGTGAAAGGGAATCCTTCATGTTATAGCAAAATAATTTTTAAGAATTGCTGAAACCCATTTACTTTAAAACTAACCTCTTCCATCAGCTCTTCCAGACTGTCTCCATTCTCCCAGATGCTACGCTGCACCCAGTTGATTACCTTTGTGTACAATTTGCCATTGCTGGGCAAGCAGACATTATCTTCAAGCATTACCTCCAACTAGAATTAGGAAAAACAGTGACACATAGATCAGTGTTGAACCTGTAATTCTCAGCTTACGGCTCAATTTCATAATAAAATGCTCACAGATGCCCAATCACATTCCACATATTTACTCTAATTTATAAGGAAATCAGTAGCCAGGGTGCCTGGGTGGCTCAGTGGGTGAAAGGCTCTGCCTTCGACTCAGGTCATGATCCTGGGATCGAGCCCCACACTGGGCTCTCTGCCTGCCTCTCTGCTTACTTGTATCTCTTTCTGACAAATAAATAAAATCTTAAAAAAAAAAAAAAAAAAAGAAGAAAATCAGTAGCCAAAAAAATATACAAATGGGTAGGCAGAAAACTGTTACACTGCCAAAAGTATCATTTGAATGTATTTTTTTTTTTTTTCTAACCATTACTTACATGCTTGAAACATGGACAAAGATTCCCTGCCTGGAACTAAGAAGTATATATCTTTTTATAGATTTTTACTCACCTTTAGCCGTGGAAGTTTAAGAAACTCCTCCTCTTCTGAAATTTGTAACAAATGCTCCTGAATATAAGCATCAACCTTATTCAACAAACGGGAGTCTCCCATACAACTTGCAAAATTTCGGTAAGAGATGCAGCTGGTAACATCCATTCTAGATAGCAAATAATCACCACAAACCTTGGAAAAGAAACGCACAAGTACCAATACTTACATATATTTTACTTGATGAATATTTAATACTTAGTGTGTAAGCATTATGTGAAGATAGAAAGATGAATTAAGAATCACTGCCCTGGGGCACCTGGGTGGCTCAGTGGGTTAAAGCCTCTGCCTTTGGCTCAGGTCATGATCCCAGGGTCCTGGGATCGAGCCCCGCACCGGGCTCTCTGCTCAGTGGGGAGCGTGCTTCCTCCTCTCTCTCTGCCTACCTCTCAGCCTACTTGTAATCTCTGCCCGTCAAATAAATAAATAAAATCTTAAAAAAAAAAAAAAAGAATCACTGCCCTAATCAAACAACTTTAACATTGGGAAGAACATATGCATACAAACAATAAACGTCAAAGAATAGTATACAAATGTCTAAGTTGTTTAGACACTGAGTTGTTCACAAACTGAAATGCTGTGATAATGCATATGAAATGTTCAAATAAATATTTCCAACTAGAATAATTAGAAAAGACTTCATTATGAAGGCAGTATCTAAACTGGGCTCGACATGAGAGATGCTGCTGAATGCAGAATAGAGGAAGCAGGGACCATGACCTGAACTGAAGACAGATGCTTTACCAACTGAGCCACCCAGGCACCACAAGACTTAAATGCCCTTTACCCTATGAATTATTAAGCAGCTCTCAATGGCATTAAATTCTAGAAGGAGTCCTTTTAAAGAGGAGCTCCAGCGTGTAGAACAACAAATGAACTGAGAATATAAGCTATATGATTAACTCTTGAGGAAAAGCAGGTATTTTACACCCTCCTATCAGTGACTGATACAGCTACCCAGCCCAGAAGACTACTGGAAGAGCAAGAGTTTAGCTCAAATTATCTGAGAGAAGTATGACCTTGCTACATAACTATAACTGAATGGTTAATAAATGGTTAAAATAACCTTCAGTTCTCTATGGGAAAAGGGGGGCCATTTTTCAAGTTCTTGAAACTAAGAAATGGCTTAGGACAAATTATGTCCTCTAACCATGTAAAAGCAGACTTGCTAGTAATAGTTCCCCTTATATATTAACTTCTTGTACTCTACCTGCTTTACTCGGTCCATCTTTAGCTTTTTTGCTGCAGAATAGACATCTTTTACCAATTCTTTATCAGCTTTCAACCTATTAAAAAAAAGTTCTTTATCATTTATGATACTAAGGCCTTAAAACACAGATACTTAATTGAAATAAATTTAGAGAGACTTAGAATTTCCTGATGACATCCCCTAATTACACAGTTTATAAAGTACTTACTGAGCAGTGTAGGCGTAATTCAGTAAGACTTCAACAGCTTCCGGATTGAGATCATCAAATTTAACATGAGAAATTCCATGAGGATCACTATCACTATTAAAGATTTCAAATAAATAGGGACTGCAGCAAGCCAGGACTGCTCTGTGTGCTAACATCTCATGGCCACAGACCTGAAATTATGAGGAATTAAAATCAGAAGTACTGTGGACTATGTATTTCTCTAGCTAATTACCACATGGGATTCTTTATCTAATATTTATAAGTAAATCATTGCTTTTTAAAGTTATTTCATGAAATGCCTACCATGAAAAATAAATTAAGCAAATCTGCTTAATTTACTGCTTTTAGTAATAAAATATCAATTTTTATACCTGAAGTCGAACATCACAGAACTGGCCACTTTTCCTCAGGGCATTTAATTTGGCAACAGAAGACTCAATAAAATTTTCGTCTTCAAACATTAAATATCCGTTGGGAATCATTTTTCCTTATAAATTTGGCTAAAGAGCAGAAAGAAAGCTGAGTTATTACACTTGTAAATGAGGAATTTTATGATTATACCTTAAAGAGTAACATGGTACCTTTATTTTCAAAATTCCATCATATCAACACAAAAATGTTATTACACAAAAACACTGTGGAAACACGCACTGGATGTCCAAGTTTCTCTACCCCTGTACTCTGGTCCTAAGTCTTTTTGAGGATTCATACAGCGGTGAGTTATCTCAATGCTTTTGGTCTAGGTTTCCATACACATTCATTCTGAGGGGGAAAGAAACATCACCCAAGCTTGGCCCAAACCCATACATTGAGTAACCTAAGAAGCCTGGAAGGATGTAGAGCAGTCATCACTTACAGGTTTCCATCTTTTGGGCTGCTGTCATTGCTTGACTCCCAAATGAAAGATATATAAGACAAATGTAAATTCTGTTCCCTTTGCAAGATTCAGATATTAGGGATCACTTATCTCCTAAGAATACATGCTAGAAACTTAAAAAAGTTTTAATTCTCTTTTAAAAAAATGTCCATTTCACCTTTACTTGTGAAGAATTGACCAATGGCTATACAAAATCCACTATTAAAAGGCAGTAATAGATTTCAGTTTGAGCTGATTTATTTAAATTCAAAAGTTTACAGAAAGAAAAAAACCAGAAAAGTGTTTTTTTTCCTACACATGATCACTGACGTTCCCTTTAAGAAAATTATGAAAGGCTGTTAGTATACTGGGCATAGTCTTCGGAAAAACAATGTGTCTTAATGTTGCCCTGGGCACTGAATATTCACTTACCTACTGAACTGGTGAGAAATGGATTTCTGGGAAGTCTTAGATAATCCAAGGACAAAGGAGTGTTAAAACTCAGCAACTTCCTCAAGGTATGAAGACAGGTGGTTGAAGTGAAGGCAGAGGTGTCTTAAGCTCTAAATGGTGATTCCAAAACTATCAGGCTTGAAATGATGTAATCAAGTCCTTAAAAGCTATAGACATGAATTTCTTCTGTGATAATCATGCATCATAATCTGTAATAATGACAAATATCAGTTACTCAGGATGATCAAAGACTGTCATTGATCTAAGTGGATTAAATCAAACAAAGTCCTTATCTTCGAGGAATCTTTTTTTATTTTTAAGATTTTTATTTATATGTTCGTCAGAGAGACACAGTGAGAGAAGGAACACAAACACGGGGAGAGGGAGAAGCAGGCTTCCTACCCAGCAGGGACCCTGATTCAGGACTCGATCCCAGGACCCCTATCATGACCTGAGCCAAAGGCAGACACAATGACTGAGCCACCCATGCGGCCCTCTAGAAGAAATCTTGATGTAAATGGACACAAATACAGAAAATAACTAACACAAATGCAGTTATACATAAACATTTTTCTTTTAACCTGCAACTATTCAGGTTGCATTCAAATTAAACAAACAAAAAACACCTTCCCTGGAAGATAGGAGCTAATATATATCATTTAAATGAGATATACAAGCCCAAGACTGGAGAACAAATATAAATACTTGTTAACTCTGAGATTCTTTACTCTTAGATTTTAGATTACAACTAACATACAAACATAAGATCTGTCCATTTTCACCAGCCAGCAAGCAACCTTTGGGCATCATTCCCAGACACATATACAATGTTAACAGTCAAATCGGATACACTGTTCCCCAAAATGTGGTCTGCTTACCCAGCCCCTGCACCTTTGTTCAAGTTGTTCTCTCTTCTTGGAATACCGTTAATGCAACCTCTGCCAGATGAAGTCTTACCTCCAAAGAGCTCCTGCCAAATCCCCCTAGTTGAGAGAAGTTTCTCCCTATCTTCATCATTCTGAACACTGTCTGAAAGGCATGTGTAATCTTCCAGCTGGTCTGTTCTGAGCTGGGCTTCTGTGGACCTTCTTATCTTCCTTGGTTCAAGGCTCTGGAAGGCAGAGCCTCTGTCTTGCTCACTTTGTATCCATCCATCTCCCCACTACCAAAACAACTAGCCTAGAAACTTAAATATGAGTACTTGTTGAGCTGAACTAAATAAACAAAAGGGAAAATACCTATGCCTGTTTTTTATATGGTACTTGTACTTATATATAGTAATAAACTACCAATGGAATTAATTATAGTTCAATCCACATCTTAAAAGTAATCATATTCAGTCCTCCTACCTCCATTTCCCCCCCTCATTTTCACGTGGCATCAACTGCAAGTGTCAAATTCAGATGGCAATTATTTAAGCACCTGAACTGTTATGACACCACTGTCAGTATAATTTAGGAAATGAGAACTAAATACTTTGAAAGATGTGCATACTTTTTAAAAACGGACATCTTAAAATTACCTGGATTTTCCTTCTACATCTATCAAACCCAGAATTCTAACAATTATGTTCAGGCTAATGAATAATCACTTAAACCAGAACCCACCCACTGAAGGCTGGTCCAGCTCCAACTGAACAAATTGTTAAGTTCAATACATGCATACTCTGTAATGGAGCTGGATGCCACATGCCCTAAGTGGTTTCTCTATAATGTAAGATCTACTTCAAGGACATCCTGGGTAATTCTGACTTAGGCTGGGGTTGTGGTCAATGCTTTCCCCTGCAACAAAACTGTATTACATTAGTATGTAATACTGATTTCCTCTACTCTATAGCTGCATCTAGATTAGTTCAGCTTTTAAGAAATTAGTTCTAACAAATTATTTCCAAGTACCACACAATTCTGTGTACACAGAGAGACACACCATCCTAAGGAAACATTCAGACATTTCAGTCAAGATTTATCTAGCTCAAATTAAGAAAATCTTTGTATATATGATACATACTTGGGGGTGGCCAATTCACAGACATAGTTGGTAACTCCTCATTTCAGTTTCATAAGCTGCTCTTTTTTTTTTTTTTAAGATTTTATTTATTTGACAGAGAGTAGGCAGAGAGGCAGGCGGGGGTGGAGGGAGCAAGCTCCCTGCTGGGAAGAGAGCTCGATGCCCAGGACCCTGAGATCATGACCTGAGCTGAAGGCAGACGCTTTATCCCACTGAGCCACCCAGGCACCCAGTCATAAGCTGCTCTTATAAGAAGGGTAAAGAGGGGGGGGGAGGGAATCCCTCCATGCAGATTATGTTGGTATCATTAAAATGTGCTTTTTGAAAAACCATAAACTTATGTTATAGAGATTTATAAACATATTAAATATTGACCAGATTTATTCATTATTCAGTGTTTTTCTGTAAACTAGTCTTGATCTAACCAAGAATAAAAATGACATCTAAGTTCTACCTTAAATTTGGGGGGGTGGGAGGGAGATGGTTAAAGTCACTCAGTCCATTAGAAGAAAAAACTGGAAAATTTTGGGAGCAACTCTAGGTATACAACTTTGTACAATATTATTGGTTTGCAATAAAATGAGTTCTTCTACATTTAGAACTTGGAAGACTTTCCAGTATATCAGGGTCTTAATATGAACCTCATCTCTTTAATGTCTTTAATGATTAGTACAACCCTACTCGATTTTAAGAGCTAGCTCAAGTCCACTTGACATTTTTACTCAATTATTGTCCTCATATGCTGTAGGTCCCTACTAGCACGCCCACCCCTGCCAAGTTGGAGGAGATCGTATCAGCTCTTGCCTGTAAAACCATGTCTTTGAAAGTTCATAGTCACTTTCACTCAAGTAAGCATTTGGCAAATTGAGTTTCAAAAGATGCTAAAAATTTTAGTACATCTTATTTTGGTTTGTGAGACTCAAACTCAACAATTGGTGGAATAAAAATATGCAGATTTTTTTTTCTTTGAAAAGCCAAACCAAAAGCCCAACACCCTAGAGTTACATAAAAGTATAAAATTTAAAATTTTCTTTGTTATTTAAAGAATACAAAAACACTAACCTAAAGTGATATATCCACCCTACGTTTATTGCAGCCTTATTTACAAGAGTCAAACTATGGAAGCAGGCCAAGTATTCATCCACAGATGAACGGATAAAGAAAATGTGGCATATATATACATACATAAAACGGGATATTACTCAGCCATAAAAAAGAATGAAATCTTACATCTGCAACAACATGGATGGATCTAGAGAGTATAATGCTAAGCAGAATATACCAGAGAAAGACAAATACCACACGATTTCACTCATATGTGAAATTCAAGAACCAAATGAAAAGAAAAAAAGAGACAAACTGAAAAAAAGACTCCTAACTACAGAGGACAAAGACACGGTTACAGAGGGGAGGTGGGTAGATCAATGAGTGAACTAGTAAGGGGATTAAGAGTATACTTGTCTTAATGTGCACTCAGTAATATATGGAACTGTTAAATCACAATATTGTACACCTGAAACCAATAACACTGTTCACTACACTGGAATTAAAATCTAAAAAAAAAATTTCTTTGCTACTTAAAATATACAATCAATCAATCCACTTTAAAAATTAAAACTGGGGTCAAATACAACATATTCTGGTAAATACACCTTCATTCCTTATTATGGCCAGTGCAAGAAAATGGAGACAGAAGACTCATAAATGAGTAATTAAACTGCTTCAGTAACACCCAGAAGTTCACATGTTATGTTACCACAGGCCCCAAAAAGATTAGCTTAACTGAATACAATTCAACAGGTCTTACCCAAGAGTTGTAAAAAAGGTGGGCACACTATGGCCTGGCCTCCATATTATTCTTGGGCCTTCAGTAAGCCCAAGAATAAAATGTCATCAGTTTTAAAAGATAAAATGTTATCATTAAATTTTCAAAGCATCCTTAAAACCTCAAGGCACGTAACAATTTTATTATTTAAGTTTCAAGGCAATCTTTTGAGGGCAGCCAACTCACAAAATAGCAATGAACTCTATTTTTAAAGGGCAGATTTTTATAATTACAAATTCAATCTTTGTAAAACTAGAAGTTATACATTCCACCTCACCTTTCAAACTACGATCTCAAAAGTCAAACTCACTCAATTCCTCCATCCTCATTGTTCCGCAATTCTTATATCCCCATTTATGGCACCAAACATATGGCTGGGACAATCGGGAATGGGATGCTTATAATACCAATGGAGTTAACTCCACTCCCCAGCACTGAACACTTCACAGACCAACCAGAAAGACAGATACCAAGCAGTGAAAATAGTTCAAACAAAAGAGGAAAAGGGTATGACATAAATATTCCAGAAACTGCAGCTATTTCTGTTTCAATGGATTATGGTCTGCAGGATGCAGATGGTAAATAGGGGGAGAGGAAGTAAGAAAGATCAATGCTAAGGTTTAAACAATGCTGGAGAGCAGCAAAGGTTTATAGTAAGAACACTCTAGCAGAATTGGGGGGGATGGTCTAGAGGAACATATAAAATATAGAAGTGGGGACATTAAGATATTATATATTCCTGCTTATCCTATCATTTTAGCTTGGATATGTGTGGCATCAGTATCAAAATCAGTATCAAAATTAGAATTCCGAAAAGTGTTTAACAGTTATTTGTAGTTTGCTGCAAGCTCAAGGTTAGTTAGAAGAGGAATTTGCTGTGGGACATTGTAATGCGGAGTTTACTTGCTCAGTATCCAGCTTGATACCAAATGTGTTAAAATACTGATCTGATAGGAAAATACTGATAGGTTTAGAAATCACTTACAAGGTGGTAGCTCAAGTTTACAAGTGAACATAAGCATGTATTTTCTGTGCTTCTAACAAGAACCCAGAGATCACTCCCTTGTTCATAATTTCTCCATTTACACTCTGTAGCCTAAGGCGGGAGGATCTCCAACCTTTTAGAATTCCTCCATGGAGATTGACTATAAAATCATACTGCTGTGTCTCTCTCTGTCACATAAATACATAAAATCTTTAAAAAAAAAAAAAAGAAAAGTCAATGAAATTATCTTTAGGAGTACTTTATCTTGGTATCAGTAATTAAGACATTTCCCTAATAAAAGAACATTCTACATTAAAAACCAGATTTGCAAAACTACATTCAATTGCCATCACAAATATACCTCAACCAAGGAAAAAAGCCCACTCCAAAGTAGCCCAAAAGATACCAACTTAAACTAAAACCAAACCTGGGATCCTCTGGGGGGTTTTTTGCGGGGGTGGGGGTGGGGTAGACAAACAGTACAAATTAAGATAAAAGGTATAATTAATATCTATTAACTAACTATATAGCTTTCACATATTAGAAAATTTCAGAGGAAAACCATTCCAGGTCTCTTTTAGGTCAGTGTGTGTTCTAGTCCAAATTTAACACCAACTACCAAACTACAGACATCTGAGAAGCCTGCCAGCTAGCTTTAAAGGATACTATTGTTAATCAATTCTAAACAGTGCTTGTCTCATCTCCAGATATACACCTGCTCTCCTTAGCATCCTTAAGAGGAAGATTTCAGCACGATTATGCCTACAACTAACTATTCATCCGTATTTTGTTATCCTAAAATCAACTGCCAATGCCAGAGTTATTAAAGGAAAATACGGATTCTGGTAGTCTGGCCCACGCTGTACTTGTTCAACTGTTAAAGAGTAGTTAAGTACCACGCTTCCAAAGTTGTTACTTATCACTAGACCGAAGATCACCACGCAAAGTCCTCAAACAACAGTTTGATAAGAGAGTATTCTAATCCTCCATCACTGGCAATAGACATTAGGAAACAAAACCACGCTTTTTAGGCCTATGTCTACTTGCTACAGGTTTTGAAACGTCCGCTGTTTCAAATCTACTATGTATTGAGAAACAGTGAATCTATTTCTAAAATATTTGTCGTCCAAGTCTTCTTACATTCAACTCTCAATCTGATATTGCCTGATACTTTCCTACCACCAAGAATTTACAAGCAAACGCCGTTTTGCAAGCCGCGTGCAAGAATGGAAAAAGAGCAGACCTCTCCGCCGATTTTTTTTTTTTTTTTTAAACAAGGCAAGTGGCGATCGCCTCAGAGTGACTCAAGAGTCGGGTAGCCCCAGGCCTTCCTCCCAGCGCGGCCGGGAGGGCGCCCACTCCCAAGGCTGGAAGGCAAGGCGCCCGGCGCCCGCACACCCCCGGCTGGGATTGGCCGGCCACGCAGTCATTCAGCGCCGACACGTCAGGGCAGCCGCTCCCTCCCTCCTCCCGCCCCCTTCTCCCCGCGCTTGGCAAGAAAAGCGGGCAACGTGGAGCGGGAACAAAGGACCCCGCGGCCCACGGCGATCCGGGACGCGGTGCCACCCCACTCCAGGCCCGAGGCACCGAGGCGGCCCGGAGCCGGCTCCCTGCCCACACGCGCCGAGTCCTGGGAGGTCCCAGGGAAGAGAGTCCAGACCTCGTGAGACCCAGACACCGGGAGTCGGTTCCTGACAGCGGGAAAGGAGATTCCCGCGTTCTCCTTCCGGCAGTCATCCCTGCCGCGTGTTGCCCTGACCCAGGCCCTCGAGAATCCCATGGGCAAAAACTCCCGCCCTACTTCCTCTGCCCGAGCTGAGGCGGCCCGCAGCCGCCTCGGCCGCCAACGCGACCCGGCAACCATGGCAGCGCCGGGAGCGCGGGGCCCGCGCGGCGCCAGCTCCTCGCCCCCAGAAAGCGGCAGCAGCGGCTTGGAGCGTCCTCCCCCGGGACCAGGACGCTGCTCCGCGCCTCGCACCGTCTCCCCAGCCGCCCGCGCCATCCCTCTGCTCGGACTCCGGTCGCGCCCTCTTCCTCCTCCACCGTCTGGAACCTGCGCGTATTACCTGGTTCATCTCTGAAGAGATGGAAAAACTCATGTCTGGAGCTTCGATGGGGAGCAGGAGGAAGCGGGCGGGAATCGGCCCAACGGAAAGCGCCTCGAGGCCGCGGAAGGGGGGAGCGGTCGAGCGGGAAGACCAGCGGTCAGCCGCAGAGGCTGCGAGGAGGGGCCGCGCCACCGAGGGTTCGCGGGGACTCGCTCGCTCGCTGGCACTGCCGCGCCGAAGCAGCAGGCGGAGAGACTGTGCAGCTCGGCTGTGAGCGACCGACCTCCACGCGCGTCCGGGAGACACTGCCGCCGCCGCCGCCCCGCTCGCGCCGCACCCCCTCGCACGTCACCACGTGCGCCGCCGCCGTCGCCGCCGCCGCCAATGTCTCCCGGCAGCTTCCGGCCCGAAGCCGTCAGCGAATCACAAGCGAGCACGAGAAAGCTCCCGCTCGCGGCCCCGCCCACCGCTCGCCTAGCTTCTCCTTCGCCGGCTTGGGTTCCTTCCTGCTCGGCTCAACTAGGTCAGGCAAGGTGATCTCAGGGAGAGAGAGACGGTGTTTGGGGCTCGCCTCCTTTTATTGATCGCGTTGTGATCTCCTTCCCTAGCCTCGCACCCTCGCACCCTCGCTTCGCCCTCTCGGACTGTGCCGGAACTGGTTTCCTCCAGCCGCCCTCACCTGTTCTGCCTCCCCCTCGAGGCACAATAGCCGGAGATCAGACGTGGGAGATTAGAGATCTCGACGTCCAATTTACATCTAGGCAACTGCCCTAGACTGGAGTTGGCCGCCCTGGACCTTGGAGTCTGCGGTTGGCGTGGGCCCTCACCTTTGTTGGAGGGAGGGGGGCATGGAGCGTGGGGATTGTGAGTGAGAAGAGAGGCACGCTGCGGGAAGGGGTGAAAGGGTTCAGGAACCGGGAAAAAAAAAAAAAAAACCCTGTTGGCGCGGTCAGAGAAGGCCTTCTGTTATATTAGTGTTGCTATAAAAACCTTCTGCTTTTGGTCCCCCGGATTTGTTTTGTCTGAGCACGGCTCTCCTTTCGGAGGCAGTCGGTTCTTTGCTGGTCTTGGCTGTCTTAAAAAGAAAAAAACAACAACGACAACAACAACAAAAAACCAAAACCTGGAGAACCGGCAGTCCTTATCCTAGTCTTCCGGGGCTTTTCAGACCACATGCCAAACTTAGTTATCCACCCTGCCACTTTGCCCCCAAGAGCCAAACCTGTCCCCTGGGGACAGGAGGTATCCTGGGCTCTGACGGTAACTTCATGTGACTGAGGACATGGTGGAAAGATTCCTAGATTAAAGGTGAGGGGATTTACAGAGGTGAAGTTGTTGAGAGTTTGGCAGAGGCTTCCAGGCTAACGTCCTGTTAGTTTATCCTGATGTAGGGAGGGCGCTTAGGCGGCGTGTGCCCAACTTTGTATTTGACCACTCAAGTTAATTTGTAGACATTTCCAGGAGCCTACCATTCATTATCATGAAGTATTTATGCTTATGGGAGCAGGAAAAATAAATGTTGGGGCCCTTCATCTGCAATAGAAGCTTTACAACTTTTCTTTCTAAAATCTTGAGGCACGGCGGCTTGTTTTCTCACCCCTGTTCAATTGCGGGAGGAAACAGGAACTGAGATATCTATTAGTATGACTCTTCTATCTTGAGGATAAAAAGACTGCCATTTGCCACTGGGCTCTTGTTTTTGCCTCCTGATAATTAATAACCCACAGCAGTGTTCACTTTTACTGCAAATGAAACTATCAGAGTACATGCCTCTTCAGGTTTTTTAAAAATATCATGGGGTTCATTCTTTCAGTGAGAGAGTATGAATTGCCTGCTTTAGAGAAGCACATGACTGTGTGGCCTGCTGGACACATGGTCCCACTTGCTGTACTCTAAATAGTGCCTTTGTGACCTGAAACAGTCAACACTTTTCTTAAAGCTACAGTGTGATTAGTCAGTACATTTTTGCCTTGTATGGAACCTCATATTTACACATTACCTTTTCTGTAGATAATGGCATAATTAATTAGTTCCATTAGTCCTCTAGTCAACTCCAGACTCAAGCCTATCCAAGTACTGTGTAATCTAGAGGAAGACTTGAAAATGGAACACTGGCAATTTCAACCTTATAAAGTAACAAATTATAAGATGTTTTTCTTAATATTTAACTCGGGCAAGATATATGTGGAGAGTGCTTAATAAAAATAAAAGCTATCAACTTCTGTTTTATGTCAGGCACTGAGAAAGATAAATTGGGAATTGGTGCCCATCTGTAATCTCTCCATTTTTCTCTCGGATCCTGCTTCAAATGTCGTCCCAGTGCTAAACTCTGACTTGTGTTTTATTCATTATATACGAGTTTGCTAGAGCTCCTCTAACCACAAACTGGATGGCTTAAACAACGGAAATTTATTGTCTCACAGTTCTGGAGGCCAGAAGTATGAGGTCAAGGTGTCTGCAGGGCCATGCTCTGCCTGTGGGAGCTAAGGAAGACTCTGTTCCAGCCTTTTCTTCTGGCTTCTGGTAGTTCTTTGGCTTGCATGTCATTTTCCCTGTGTGCTTATCTCTTGGGTCCAAATTTTCCCTTTTTTATAAGGATGCCAATTGTATTGGATTAGTGGCTCATTCTAACTGAGTATGATCTCAACTAAATCAGCAGTGACTCTTTCCAAATAGGATCCCATTTTGAGGTATTGAGGGTTAGGACTTTTAACATATGAATTTTGGAGGGGACATAATTGAGCATATTGTGTTTTTCAAGTTTGGTTCACGGACCAAAACCACTCGGATATTCTTATTAGAAATGCAGTCCATAGGCTTCACCCTAACAAGTGATTCCCAAAGGAGGAGAGTGATTTTTGCCCCCAGGGCACATTTAGCAACATCTGGAATAGGCCCAGGGAAGGATGCTGTGATATTTGGTGGATCTGGAATGCTGCTCAACCACCTACAAGGCACAGGGTAGTCCCCACAGCAAGAAAATAATCTCTTAATATATTAATAGGGCCAAGATTTGGAAACCCTACTCTAGAACTGCTAGATCAGAATCTGGGAAAGGGGCCTGGAAATCTACATTTTTTAAAAAGGATTTTATTTATTTGACAGACAGAGATCACAAGTAGGCAGAGAGGCAGGCAGAGAGAGAGGAGGAAGCAGGCTCCCTGCTGAGCAGAGAACCCGATGCAGGGCTCGATCCCAGGACCCTGAGATCATGACCTGAGCCAAAGGCAGAGGCTTTAACCCACTGAGCCACCCAGGCGCCCCTGGTCTACATTTTGATATGCATCCCAACAACCTGTATCCATACTAAAGTTTGGAAACCACCACAGATACAAAAGCCTTTTCTAGGCATGTGAACATGAACCATTTTGTTTCGGATATGAGTCACACCTCTTCTTGATTAGCCATGCGAACTATAAGTTAATCTAGGTAAATATTACTACTTAGCAATTCACACAGTTTACTCATCTCACCCTAACATCTTTTTTTTTTTTTTAAAGATTTTATTTATTTATTTATTTGACAGAGAGAGAGATCACAAGTAGGCAGAGAGGCAGGCAGAGAGAGAGGAGGAAGCAGGCTCCCTGCTGAGCAGAGAGCCCGATGCAGGGCTCCATCCCAGGACCCCGAGATCATGACCTGAGCCGAAGGCAGAGGCTTGACCCACCAAGCCACCCAGGTGCTCCTTCAACTGGAAACGTGTTTACATTTTAACACTTCTATACCACATTACCTTGTTTTGGTCAACTGTCTTCATATTCTGGATGTCCATTGCCAAATGAAAAAAGCGTTGCAAATTTATGGTTTGACAAGTCAGTGCTTTGCCTCCTCTTGTCCACTGGTTTCTGTTGTACTCTGAATGGCCGACTGACTTGTCTATTTCATATATTGCTCTCATCTCTTATAGTCTATGCTTGCTGTCCACCCCCATCCTTTTTTTTTTTTTTTTTTTTTTGTCTCTTTTGGCATTTGAAAATATTTTTGTGGTACGTTAGTGGTGGCTTAAGAGCACAAGCAAGAAAATGGTAGTGTCATAAAAGGCACAAGAAACACAGGGGAATCCTAAAACTCCATTAAAGTGGGTCTTTGGAAACTATTATGTATTACAGTATATAACAAATGGAGAACTTGCTACCATTCTAAAAATTGTTTTAAGTATTCCCTTTTAGACTCTTCCATTTTCCTGCTAAGACTTCCATAGAAAATTTGCATCAGAACAGATAATATAATCTGATATTTTGATCCTGCATTAGCCTCGCTCTTATATTATCTAAGCCAATTGTTTTTCAAAGTCATCACTGGTAAAATTTTAAGAACTCTAGCCCCCTCTTCCAGTAACCAAAACCCCTAATAGTTTCTTTCTTAGGAAAGAACGATTCCTTAGGAATTAAAACGATTCCTTAGGAATTAAAACTTCTCATGTCATTCAGACGTTCTTCTAGTGACATTATATGACCTTCAAGCCTGCTACCTTTTTAGACTATGCAGCCAACAACTGTATATTCAGCTCTTGAATTCTAATGTGTAACCTAAGCTTTACTAAGTCTTCGTCCAGAACACCTTTTGTTTAAAAAAAAATTAATTGTTGCAAATAAGCAACACATGGAATAAACAGCTGAGGTTTTTTTTTAATGTTAGGTTAGTCACCATACTAAGCTAAGTTTTTAATGTCAACGTTACAATCAAATGTATAAACATAACTGTGGTAACATAAGTGCAAATCTATACAGTTCAATCCAGGAGCGATCTTTTATTGTGTTCACATCCAGAATTTGATTCCTAAATGGATGGAAGTTACACACTATAGTTCAGTTGGACTAGCCACGAACTGTTGCCTAGTGTAAACTGATCACCTGATAAATGAAGTCTTTAGAGAACGAAACAGAAAAGATAGAGCAGTGGGGTTGTAACATCGGTTCTCCTTTTTCTGTAATGTGTCCTGCTCTCTGGAGGAGACTGGAATGAAGGACAATGAGATAATACTGAAATTTTACAAGAGTCTAATAAATTAGGCTTTCTAAACTACTGAAGACAGAAAGTCATAAACTTGTTATCTAAGGGTTCCCCCACTCTGATAGTGATCCCTCAAGGCTATGGTCTTCCTAAATTGGTACCCTCAGGAACAGAATTGTGAAGTAAGAGGTTTTCTGTCCCAGTCGTCTCTTCTCTAATATCTTACTAGAGAGAAAAATGTGAAAGGAAATCTAGTGGCAGTGTGTTCTCCCAATACCCTTAAGGGTGACCAGGCCTGAGACACACTTCTCTTCCTTATGGACTTGTCTCTTCTCAATACCTTGCTCCAATCTATATCTTTCAAGACCCAGTTAGTACCTTGCTGCTTCCAAGAAGTGGACTAGTGTTACGGGAAGAGTGCTGGACTGGCAGGTCTAGGCCCATATCTTGTCTCTGGTCCTTAACTATTTAAGGAAAATCTCTTGTCTTAATGATTGTGTTTTCTAATCCTTAAAACGGGAACAATAATACCTCTTTCACAGAATTATATACTTGGCTCATGGTGGGTGATAAGTAAATATGTATATATAAATTTATTTAAATACCTCCCCCAGTTACTCCAGAATACATAATTTTTCTTCTGTCTTCCTGAGCCTGGGCACATCACTTGTTAACACTCACTTAATTCACCACAGGATACTTTTATCCTTGCAGATCTAAGAGATCAGTGAATTGAATATTTGAATTCGTAACAGCAACTCAGGCTCTTAAGTCAGTTGTTCCTCTGCCCTCAGGTATCTTTGAAGTGTTGGAAGAATGAATGTCAGAATCACATTCTTTCATGGCTCTTTCTGTCAAATGGATGTTTCCAAATAATGAAGGTAAGTAATGGAGGGCAAGGCTGTGATGGAGCAGAAAAATTAGAAAGGGAGTGGTAATTGGGGCATATCCCATAGCAGAGGGAATAAAGTTACTTCAATGACTTAGAACAAGGACATTGGATCTCCTTACCTAATATCCCTTCCCCTTCTCAAAGAGGTCTCAAATATGCTGAAGGGGCTGTAGGATTGTCAACTCTACTTCTTCATCTTGATTTCTCGTGGTCCAGATTCAAGGTATGTTCTATTCCATAAGTTGTAGGAACCTGAAAATCCATACTGTTGTGAGGAGAGGGTAATCTATTCCACTTTGTGCTCTGTGGGGATAAGGACCGTGGTTCATTTTTTAAAAAAATCTGATCATAGCACCTAACCTAGTATTTTTGTGAATGATTTTTGTCTTCTAAAGATATCTATTGAACTTCTGGAAATTGTTTTTTTTTGTGTCAGTTAAATAGGAAATTCTGCTTTTTCTTTTTCTCTGCAAAGTACTAACATTTTCTTTGCTATTAAGGGGATTCTGTCAATTTATAAGCCTCTTTCTTCAATAACTTATTATAGTGTTGTAAATGATTTAAAGCCTGCCAAATCATGAAAATTTTATTGCTTTTACTCGATCTAGAATGAATTTATGGATATTCAATTTGCATAGTAACCATAAATGAAAGAGAAAAATCCTTTAGTTATATGCATTTTTTAAAGGTAACAGATTGCCTACTGAGAAATTAGCTTCATTAATTGGCCACAGTGTCACTATGTGGAAATTTCTGGTTAATTTTTTAGTGTTGCATAAATTCTTACTCGTTCCATTAAGTTTATGAAATGTGATGGACTCTCTCACCCAAAGGGATAGTAATATAGACATAGCTTATAATTAGCCTGAACTTCTATGAGGGTCTGCATCAAGGAAACAAGTTAAATATAGATTTAAAAAATTTTCAAAGACACTGAAGAATCATGATCATTTCTTTACTGTGTTATTTTTTTTTAAGGATTTTATTTATTTATTAGAGATAGAGATAGAGAGAGAGAGAGAGAGCGCATAAGCGGAGGGCAGGGGCAGGGGAAGAGAGAGAGAAGCAGACTCCCAACTGAGCAGGGAGCCCAGGACCCTGAGATCATGACCTGAGCCAAAGGTAGATGCTTAACTGAGACATTCTACCATGTTATTCTTGAAGTGGTATAAAGAATTAAGCCCAAGTTACTGAAAGCTTGAACACTTTAATGAATTGACAAGTTGTTTAGAATATATGTACAGTAACAGTATACTGCTTTTCCTGTGTTTCTTCTATGTGGAAAAGTGGTACTATGTAGCTGTTTCTCTGATTTTGCATAAAATTATTTTCTGCCATAACAAAATGAATCCTCTTTTGTTTATTTGTTTGTTATTTCTCTGCATGTCCTAGAAAATTAAGAGAAGCCCGTGAACTGAGTCATCACGGCGGGGATCAAGATTCTTCATGGTATGTGTCTGTGCAGGGATACAATATCTGGACCTAGCAAATCTCATCTTTCACGTTCCTCTTCAGCCACACTGAATCCTTCCCATCTTTAATACACCATGCCCTTTGGACCTGCCCTTTGCACTGATTGAAGCACCCTTCGCTTGGTTAATTTCTGCTCATTTTCTAGGCCTCAGTGTAGAACTCGCTTGCTTCAGGCAACATTCCCTCACTGGCCAAAGCTAGATGGGCTGTCCCCTCCTATGAACTTGCCTAGCGCTCCAGTATATCTGTTCTCTCCGTAGCGTTAATCACATGGTAATGAAAATCTCACTTGTCTGTGCCCCTTCTGTGTGCTCCATTCTGGGAGGACAGATGCCATCTTTTTCATCTTCACAACCGCAGTGCCCACCCTGGGCCAGGCACGTAGAGATCTGTAACACATCTCTGCAAAGGCAGTGGGGACTAGAGAGTGCATCATTACTATTGCCATAAGCCTTGAAGACATATGGATGTAAAAAAGGGACTTTTGGCTGAATTTCTGTAGTGCGATGATCAGTTTGTTTTAGCTTTCACATTCTAACCTAAAGTAATACGCGATGTTCACGGAGTAATCAAGAGAGTATCACGCAGGTACTTCTCTGTCACTTTTCAGAAAAATGTAGCAGGGGGGCCACTGCAAGCATTTCATGTGACCCTATTTGTGTATGTGGGGTGGCCCACGTGTCAGTGTTTGTTACCAAACAGCAAATCAAGCACACAGATCCTTAACAGATTGAACCATCCCATTTTCTGGAAGATAATGTATCTAGCATTTTGATATAAGTCAAGAGAGGTGTCATTCTAATGTTGCACATGTGTAAAACCTTTCCTTCTCTGCAGAGCCTGTTTCTGTGTGTCTTAAGCTCCTGTATTACATCATGAGCTCTCTGCATGTCTTCTTTAGGCTTCAACAACCATAGCATCCAGCATGGTATCTAGCACATTGCCGGGGTCTGAGAACAATGAATGAATTACGGAAGAATGAGTTTGAGTGCTTATAGGGGCATAGGGTCACTTCACATGTTATTTAATTCATTCCTCATAGCAGCTTCAAGAGGTATTACCCTTCTTGTCTTATGGAGAAGGAAATGGGAATTTTGAGATGCTGGAAACTTACCCAAAGTCATGTTACGTGAATGTTGGGGGCAGGAGTTCAGTCCAGGGGAGCTGAAGCCCACCCCTGTTCCACCACCACACTCTGCCTTTCCTTCTATGTTTCCTGACTCAAATTATTAATAATTTTCATAGGAGGCAGATGAGTCATCAGGCACAGCCAATTCATTGGAGGAGGGTTGGACAGGGAGGATGTTGATAGGTTATATAACTGAACTATTGTCTTTGGGACTACTGGCATTAGCTATTAAAGATCAGAAGCACAATATAACCAGTAAATAGAGCTGTGAACACACTAACCTAACAGGCAGACATAAGGAAGGGAGTAACTGTTCTTGATAAAAAGCATCCAATCTAACTTCACCTACAGGTCTTTAAGAGAAACTAGAACTTCATGGGAGTATCCTTCAAAGGATGTCCCATGGGGACTTCATGGGAGTATCCTTCAAAGGAAAGAGGAGTCCTCTTCTTCTTTCTTTTTTCTACCTGGCTGGGAGGTAGATGTGATGGATTAAAATCAAGTAGCCATTGTGGATCAGGTGGTGATAGGCCCAGGACTGACCAAAGCAGTGCCATAGGAAGAGTCTAACTTCTGTTGACCTTGGAGCTGCCATTTCTGCTCTGGACTGCCAAATTCTGGATTTCTTCTCTATGAAAGGGTAATAAATTGTCATCTTGTTTAAGCCCAAAATGGAAGTGGAAATAGCCAATTTAGTGATTTCCATCATTAAAAAAAGTGTCACTTCTGTGTGTTATTCTGTTTCTGTTCAATTTATTTCATTTTAACAATCCTGCTGCTGTTTCTACTTCCTGGACCTTACACTGCACATTAAAACTAGCAGGCAGCAAATATCATTTCTGTGTTATAGTCTGTTTGGGTATTGATCCTTTCTAACAAGTTCACAGTGAGACCTTTGTTAGTGACTCTAATTAAAGGTCAGGAATCCACATGTAAACCCTACAAATAATCTCAAGTTTTGAATTATCCTACTTAGGAAGTTAAGCCCTCCTTCAGCTTTCCCTGATCTGACCATTATCTAGTGCCACATCATTTTCCCCCCAAATAGCATATTATACTACTCCATACTTAGCAAATGTGTACTGAGTTTGCACACATTCGTGCGTAAAACATTGTGTTGTGTATGGTGAATTCACAGATGGATTGTAAGGGTTTTGATTCTTTTAGAAACTAATCAGTTTATTGAATAAAGTAAACTCTGTGAGGTATACATAGGGAACGGCTTTATTTTTCTCTAACCTTCAAACATGCACTTACCTACTCATCCCTGCCCTGGAGATAACCCTTCATATAGATCTCATGGCTTTCCAGCCACTTTAATACCTGAAAAGTAAGGCTTACCTTCAGGTATTAAAAGACAAGTACAGTTCAGTCTAAATCCAAACCTAATGCCTAATTTTCTAATCTAATTACATCTAATCTCACATGTAGTTCAAAGTTTCCCTGACCACCTCCAGCCCCCAGTCCAGGCCCGAGCGAAAGCTCAGGCAGTACATTATGCAGGGTGTGGTGTGTGGTCTTGCACATGCTTCCATTGCTTTCCACCCATTGTAGTAAATGCAGCACCATTCTAATCTTCGCCCTTTATCCCTTCGACATTCTCTCTTGCTCACTTTTCTCCAGTCCTGTTGGCTCCTTTCCTCTCCAGAAACTACTAACCATGTTCTTGCTAAGGACCTTTGGGTATTCTGTTCTCTCTGCATGGCTTTTCCCCTCACTTTTAGGCCTTGGCCCCAGTGTCCTTTTATCAGTGAGGTTTTCCCTGATCATTCCATCTCAAGCAACACAGCCACACCCACCACCTACTCTGCTTTATTTTTCTCATCTCATCATCCGATAAGTTGTCTGCTAAGAAGCAAGGCGCCTGTCTACCCTTCTGCAGATTCCTTCCATCTTTTATGGGGGAAGTTGGGAGGTAACATACCTTTCTCTGTGAGGAGAGATGGGTGAGGAGAGAAGGAAAAAGAACTCAAACACTCTCCACTCCTTTGAATTCCTGCTCTCCTTGACCTTCTTCCATGATCTTTCATAATTTGGCCATGTCCTATAAAAGCTGGAAGTGAGGGCTTCACAGAGACTGGACTGATTTGTCCTGTTTTGTTTTTTAAGATTTATTTATTTGAAAGAGAGAGAGCGAGAGAGAGAGAAAGAGAGTATTGGGGGAGAGGTCAAGGGAGAGGGAGAGAGAATCCCAAGCAGACTCCCCACTGAGCTCAGAGCCCATGCAAAACTCAGTCCTGCGACCCAAGCGAACATGACCGGAGCTGAAATCTAGTTGAACGCTCAACTGACTGAGCCATCCAGGTGCCCCTGATTTTTTTTTTTTTTTTCATTAAGTCTGGCCTGTATGTTTCAGGCACTCTCTTTAGAATGGGGTTGGGGGGTGGTGGTGGAATTGTCTCTTACTATTCTCAGCTTTGGGACTTCAGCTACAATATAGAGGCAACACGCTGAGTAGATAAGAACCTTCTCACAAACTGGTGTGCTCTGTTCCAAAAAGAACATTTGAATTTGAGGTAATCATATGATATGAGTGGATATGAGCGGATGGCTCCATGAATTCAAGATGTCCAAATTTTAGGAAACAGGAACCTAGGCATTTATGTAGCTCAAAAGCAATATAAAATTGGTTATGTCTTATTAGGATAGAAAGCTACTGGTTCTTGCTGCGTAGCATTCACTCTTTTCTGCTTGGACCAGCATCCTTTGGCTGCAGTGAATGTTCACGAATGGGTGTGTGACCAAATTTGTGCAAATAGAACAAGTACTTGGGTATTGGCTGGATAGGAATGGAAGATATATGCCTAGTGCTGTTCCAGCTCTCACAGGGAGAGAACTTGCCTCAGAGGGAAGGCAATAAACAGGAAAGTGGATGTGAGAGATAGAAAGAGACCAAAGCGCAGTGATGTTGCACTGGATCCAGCCATGCCTGAAGTCAATGCCTACACTTTTTGTATGGGTCAGTTAATCCACACACCCTCCTCCCCATAAGCCAAGTGATTTGGCTTTTCATCACTTACAGCCCATTAGGGCTGGTTGTTATGCCATTTATCGACTTAAATCTTTGCCTGTGCATTGTCATCAGAACTGGTATGGCCCTCGCATATTTTCTCAAGATGTACTTTTTTCCAGAGAATGATGATAATTAAAAGGACCTATTATTGTCCTGCTCTGGGATTCTTCTGGCCATGGGGCACATGAGAAGAACTACTATTAGTAATGATTTTGAGAAATACACTAATGTTTTATTTGAATGTGTAGTTTGTGATTCAGAATTTTACTGTTTTATGTATGGCTGAAGAAATTTTCTTATTCATTTCCCATAATAATTCAACAAGGAAGGCTTATATTCATTTTTTTCATCATTTTTATTAATCTTTAGAGAAACTATCTAAATATCTTTAGGTTACTAATCTTTCATGTTCCAGTATAAAGTATATAATTAACCCTGAATTACCAAAACTTTTAAAGTAAACTAAAATTCCTTAACATGCAAAGAATTATATTCTTCCTAGTGCCTGAGACATTCTTCTAATAAAGAGATTTAAAAGGAAATATAATCCAAAGTGGTTTATATCTTTGAGAACTCTTTGCAGTGTAATTGGGAGAATTAATTTTTTGGACAAAATCAGAAATTATTCATATTACTGTGATTTTACACACAATAAAGTTCTTTTTTTTTTTTGAATTTTACTTATTTATTTGAGAGAGAGAGCATGAACAGGGGAAGGGGCAGAGGGAGAAGCAGGCTCCCCACTGGGCAGGAAGCCTGATGTGGGTGGGGCTCAATCCTAGGACCCTGGGATCATCCTGAGTTGAAGACAGATGCTCAACCAATTGAGCCACCTGGGATCCCCAAGTCTGCCAATATTAAATAATAACCAAGCAATGATTAGTTTTCAGGGTCCTTATTTTAAGGATGAATAAGTCAGATAAAATATGAATATATATATTGGCCTTAAACACAAATCAAACTAGAATCCTGAGAGTCAACTTAGTAGACAATCTGGGAAACCATAGCTCTACTCATTTCAAAGAAATAAAATAGGGAATAGATAATATGTTCCTTATCTCCCCACCTGAAATTATTTCCTAATGCAACTCAAAACTCAAAATGCGAGTTAAAATTCTAATGTGTAAAAGCAGAGATGGAACTTTTTTTTTTTTTAAAGATTTTATTTATTTATTTGAGAGACAGAGATCAGGCAGAGAGAGAGGAGGAAGCAGGCTCAGAGAGCCTGATGCGGGGCTTGATCCCAGGACCCTGGGATCATGACCTGAGCCGAAGGCAGAGGCTTTAACCCACTGAGCCACCCAGGCGCCCCGAGATGGAACTTTTGACCCATCTAAAGAACATTACCACTAGGAATGTGACATTAGGTAGCCAGAGATAAAATTTGGGTTGTTCAAAGAAACTTCTCGAGAATAGTTAGATTTTGTAGTGATTTAATTTAATCCTGGTATTGCAAATAGATTTCGATTTAGATGTCAAGACCAGTTAGTTGACAGTGTTGTTTGCAGTGTTGGGTTGTGAAGAATCAAGACCAAGTCTCAATGTAGTGGAATAAGTGTAACAATTGATGAATGATATCTGCCTTGTACAGGGAGAGAGACAGTGAAGCTCCCCATCCTTGTGGCTACCGTCCCCCTTTTAAGTTATATTTGGAGGTATGTGAAGTCACATAGGGAGCTGGTGACCTGGATTGGGTCAGAAACAACTATTTGGAAGTATAGTTTCTTGAAAAATGATTCATGGGGCACCTGGGTGGCTCAGTCAGTTAAGCGTCTACCTTCAGCTCAGGTCATGATCCTGGGGTCCTGGGATTGAGCCCCATGTCAGGCTCCCTACTCAGGGAGCCTGCTTCTCTCTCTCCTTCCTTCTCGCGCTCTCTCTCAATATCTCTGTCTCTCTCTCTCAAATAAGTAAATAAAATATTTTAAAAATGATCAGAAGACCTTGTCTAATCACCCAGTGTATATAACTATATCGGTCTAAAAGGGAACCATGTTACACTGATTTGGGTTAGAAATGTGAGCTTTTCAGAAATATGGTACAACCCCCAACCCCATAGACAGAGGTCCTTGACAAAGAAATCTACAAATCTCTTTTAGCACACAAAATGTAAGTCTTCAAATTTAGTAAAGTATGATAATTTCTGTGGGGAGACTACATAGTTGATCTTTTCTGAGTACATCAAATTCATGTTCATTATCTATTTTGCCACTTGGCGCTATAAATCTTTTTTTTTTTTTAAGATTTTATTTATTTATCTGCCAGAGAGAGAGGGAGAGCACAAACGGGGAGAACAGCAGGCAGAGGCAGAAGCAGGCTCCTTGCTCTGCACATGACCCTGGGATCATGACCTGAGCCAAAGGCAGACGCTTAACCAACTGAGCCACCCACGTGTCCCTGGCACTGTAAATCTTTAGTGGAATTCTAAATATAAAGAGGAAGGTAGTTTCTTTCCTTTAGCAAATGGGGTGTCTGTTGTTTACAGGGATCCCGAAGTCCCTCCAATGGGTGACACTGTCAAACTGAAGGCTACTTCACGGAGAATGGAGAAGGAAAGTGCTGTGTCCTTGTTGGTCATGCTGTATCCAAACAATTCCCAGTGCACATCTCTCGGTGGGACTCATTCTGTTGGTTGGATATGTTGCCACGCAATCTGGGTGACGCACCTGGTGAGTCAGGACAGTGACAACTTCTTACCCAGCTTCCTGGCCAGACTCAAGCCAATTTTGTTTCTTAGCCAAATGAAATAAAAAACAACTTGAGGAAAATACAAAGTTATGTCTTTCCAAGACAGTTGGTTTCCAGTAGTGTCTGGTTTGTGGCTAAAATTCTAGACTTGAAATTAGGAGAACTCAGAATCTTGGACAATTCAGCTTCCTTGAGCGCCTTAGTTTTGTCTTATTTTTAATTGGGAAGAGGGACTGGTTAGATAGAGACAGTAAAGGAAGGGATTTCATATTTAATGACTTCTAGACTTTGATTTAGAGTTCCCTGCTCTCCCCAGACCAAACCCATGGCTCCCAAGAAAGGCAACGAGATGCTGATCCTGCAGATTGGAGGAAATACAGGGTCTCCTGACCCCTCCCACCTGCTGCAGGATGTCTCCAAGGTCTGTCACACAAGCCTATTTGACCTGTGGTCTCCCTTTTAACCATTCTGAGAGACCACAACAAAACAACAAAACAACAGCATTATGTTGTTTTTTATGGCTACCTCACAGTTTCAGATATTTCTGTGGCCTTGTGGCTCTCCAGATGGGCACATTTGTGAAGATAGTACCTCACTCCTCACTTGCATTGTAATCTGTCTTCCAACAGTGCCTCCTTGAGCAGTTTCCCACATGTGTCTGGGTACTGTGGCCTCACATTATTATTTACCAGCACTCTTGTAGATGTCTTTTCCCTGGGAATGGGCAGAAGTTCCTGAGGATTGGGCTGAGAATAATCCAATTCATTCAAAATCACCTTTTCCTCTAGAAGGCCTGCATAGAATCTCCCACACTGGGTTAAGTTCTTTAAACCAGTGGTCTTCAAAATTCTGTATAACTCTGTGTCTTTGCACATTTGCAAGTTGGCATCTGAACATGTACAAATAATACATTTTATATTATCATTATGCTTTAAAATCTTTTTCTCAAAATCTCAGACTTGTTGATTTCCCTTATTCAGATAAGACATTGTTCATAAAGTGAGAGAGCAAGTTATTTTTTTCTCCACATTCTCACCAACACTTGTTGTTTTTTGTATTTTTTATTTTAAACATTCTGACAGGTGTGAGGTGATATGTCATTGTGGTTTTGATTTACATTTCCCTGACAATGAGTGATGTTGAGCATCTTTTCATGCGTCGGCCATCTGTATGTTTTCTTCAGAGAAATGTCTGTTCACGTCTACTTCCCATTTTTTAATTGGATTATTGATTTTTTTGGTGTTGAGTTGCATAAGTTCTTTATGTATTTTGGATATTAACTCTTTACTGGATATGTCATATGCAAATATCCTCTCCCATTCAGTATGTTGTTTTGTTTTGTTGATTACTTGTTTGTCTTCTGTGCAGAAGTTTTTTATTTTGATGTAGTCCCAATTGTTTATCTTTGCTTCTGTTTTCCTTGCCTTAGGAGATTTATCTAGAAAAATGTTGCTACAGTCAATGTCAGAGAAATTACTGCCTGTATTCTTTTCTAGGGTTTTTATGGTTCCAGGTCTCATGTGTAGGTCCTTACTGCATTTTGAGTTTATTTTTGTGTATGGTGTAAGAAGGTGGTCCAGTTTCATTCTTTCGCAGGTAGCTGTTCAGTTTTCCCAACACCATTTGTTGAAAAGACTGTTTTTCCCATTGCATATTCTTGAGTGCCTGGCAACTTATTGGTCTCAGTAGACATTCATTGATTGAATGAAAGAAATAAAGTGTCTGTTTTTGGTTACTGAGTTGCTTTTGACAAGTTTAAAAATGCAAACTTTGAATAGGTTCAGCATCCCTCTGAACATAATGGTTGGCTTTGTGGACTCTTCATCGTGCTTGCTTTTTTTCTTTTTTAAGACTTTATTTATTTATTTGACAGACAGAGATCACAAGTAGGCAGAGAGGCAGGCAGAGAGAGAGAGGAGGAAGCAGGCTCCCTACTGAGCAGAGAGCCCGATGTGGGGCTTGATCCCAGGACCCTGGGATCATGACCCGAGCCAAAGGCAGAGGCTGTAACCCACTGAGCCACCCTGGTGCCCCAATCTTGCCCGCTATTGGCAAACAATGCACAGACTAGGATTCCTGCCCTCACTGAAGTTAAATTAGAATCTGGGTGTTGAGGGGCACCTGGGTGGCTCAGTGCACTAAGCATCTGCCTCTTGATTTCAGTTCAGGTCATGATCTTAGGGTTGAGAGATTGAGCCCTGAGTCCGGCTCCACGCTTAGTGGAGTAGTCAGGTTGGGATTCCTTCTCTCCCTCTTTCTCTGCCCCTACTCCTGCTTGCTCTCACTCTCTCTGTCTCTCTTAAATAATCTTTTTTTTTTTTTTTTTTTTTTTTTTAAGAATCTCAGTGCTGAAATGTAATATGGTTAAGTGGCAGATGTCACTCATGTTTCTCTAGTTATACTTCTATTACACATCTCCTTACAGGTTTTTCAGAATGCCTCTGCAATTGTAGGTATATGTGATTATGGAACCCGGGCCTGCAAAAAACCAAGCAGCTGTCGGTGTGGACTCTGCCAATGTACTTTGAGAACATGTATGTGTGTATATAATTGCTTGCTCCTTCCCTTCTGTGGAGCCCTTTGGGGTCAGAGCTCAGGGACAATGGGATCTTCAGTGTTTGCTGATAGATCAAGGCCAAGGAATTCAGTTTATAGTGTATAGTGTGTGAAACCTCAGGATGGTAGGAGCACAGCTGCCCGAGAGAAGAAAATATTATGTAATTTGAAATAGTTTTGACATGTTGGATTTATATTTATGTCATTTTTCATTGGCTTTTTAAAAAGCCAGATCACTCGAACCATTGCAATATATCGAAAATGTGTATAGTTAAAAAAAATAATTTCTTTCCTGAAGGAAAGCTATATCCACAATAGTAGTCTTTCAGTTTTTGGTTTTGTGTCAAGTTGGACACTATCAACAAGTTCTATGCAAGTGAAAATGCAGACAGAACTTTACTCCCAGCTGTTTACCCGTAAAGGTAAGTATCTTTAGGACAGTGCAACTAGGTGTTAGCTCTTAGCTTGCTCTTTAAAGCTTTGTGCTGCTCTGTGAGATCCTGGAGCACAGTGGGGAGCATCAGAAACTCAAACCAGGAGCCATGCAGGTACATATCCTGAGCCCAAGGGAGGAGGATCTCTGCAGGACATCATTGTGCTTATAATTAATTCAGTGGTTAATGATTCACTTTTACATTTCAAATTTGCATTTATGCTAGTCAAGCAAAGAATCCTCGTGAAACACTAACTTTAGGGCTCCTCACCTCTTTGCCTGGGTTGTTGTCATTGGGTCCTGACTGGTATGTCCACTTCTGTTTTCAGGGAACTTGAACAGTGATTAGAATCACGAGATAAAATACAGAAGATTCTGTTAAATGTGAATTCCAGAGAAGCAAAATGATTTTTTCTTTTTTTTTTTTTTTGGTAACCGTTGTGTCCCAAAAGATGTAGTATATTTTGTCCCCAGATACTGTATGGGATCACTATAAGGTATGATGGCATTACTTTTAACAATTTTTTAAAAAGATTTTATTTATTTGACAGACAGAGAGCACAAGTAGGCAGAGAAATAGGCAGAGACAGAGGAGAAAGCAGGCTTCCCACTGATCAGAGAGCCCGATGTGGGGCTTGATCCCAGAACCCTGGAATCATGACCTGAGCCGAAGGCAAAGGCTTTAACCCACTGAGCCACCCAGGTGCCCCTTAACAATTTTTTTTAATCTATCAGTGCTGACCAGTTCCAAATCTCAGTATCTAGTCTTATCATGTGCTCTTAACTAAGTATCTCGACTGTGATGACTTGCAGATAGTATGTTGAAATCTAAGCTCATTATCTTCCCTACCCATAATCTCAATTTCATCTGTCCATCCAGTTGCTGAATTGTCCTGGACCATTCATCTGCCCCTGGAACCCTTTAGGTAGGTCTGCAAGAGCTTTCACAAGCCTCTTTGTTTCTCTCTCTCTAGGTGACCAGTGATACCTTTAAAAGATTCCAGCACATTCCCTCTACTGTTTTCCCTCTTTTTACATCTTTCCTGCTTAATGAAGTGACTTTCAAACTTTGGACAATGACAAACACACACACATATATGCATGAATATATGTATACACAGAATCAAAAGTTCCCTGCCACTATCCTTACCCTTAAAACCTGAGGGGCATTATGATGTTTTCTATTCTGTTTCATTTTTAAAAAGTTGCAATTTGGTCATCTCCTGAATGGATGAGTCATGACCTGTGGTTTAAAAAACGACTACTGATTCCATTTTGCAAATAACAATCTGACAGTTGTTATAAAACATTGAACAGATTGTGTCACTCCCTTGCTTAAAATCTTTCAATAATTAGCCTTAAGAGAAAGTAGAAGATGCTCACTGTGTCATTAAAAGCCTCCAGCTTGCTCTTTTCTCTCATCAGCTGGTCCTCTTGTCAGAAGAGAGCGCCTCCCTTTTCCCTAGTGCTAACTCCCCACAGTAAACCAATTCTTCAGGCTCAAATGCCATTTGTTCAGGAGGTCTTCACTGACTTTTTACCTAGGTGCATCCCTTTACTAGATGGTCTTCCACACTTAACACTTTCATAGCAGAACCAACATTTAAAAATATTGGTTAGTCTCTTAGCTGTTCAAAATCCTTTAAAGACTCTTCATTTCATTCAGACTAATATTCAAAGTCCTTGGAGTGGCTTATGCTATCCAGTATGATCTCTCTTCCCACATCCCTGGACTTCTATGACCTTCTGCTTACCCATTCTCCTTATTTATCCTGCTCCAGACGTACTGGCTTCATTATTATTCCTCCAGGTTGGCCAGGTACCCTCCTGCCCCAGCACCTTTGCATTTGCTGTTCCCTCTACTTGGAACACCTCCCATGCTGCAACATTTAGTTGACATGCTCTCATTTCTCAAATGAAACATTGCCAATGAGGCCTTCTGCGGTCCCCTAATCTGTCATTCTCTATTTTTTCTCTGTTTTATATTAATTTATTTTACTTATTTATGTTGCTTATTATACGTCTCTCTCCACTAGCATGTAAATTTTAAGATGATAGGGATTTTTGTTCACTGCTAAAATCCCAGCCCTTAGTCTAGTGTTTAGTTTGTAGTAGGTGCTTAACAAATTTATTTGTGGAATAAATGAACGAGTCAATAGATACCTCTTATATATCCACTTTCAAATTGTTTTTCTCTTTAAATCTCTTATTTAAAATCTTTTTTTTTTGTTTTGTTTTGTTTTTAAGATTTTAATTATTTATTTGACAGAGAGATAAAATGCGGGCAGGGGGAGCAGCAGAGGCAGAGGGAGAAGCAGGCTCCCAGCTGAGCAAGAAGCCACATGTGGGACTCGATCCCAGATCATGATTGGAGCCAACCGAAGACACGAGCCACCCAGGTGTCCTGTCAAATTGTTGTTTTCTTAGAGGAGAAGATACCAGTTCTATTTACCAGGGTACCCACCTTATTGGCTGGCACATGGCAGAGTCTCAAAAAATGGTTTCCTGAATTAAATTCATTATTTATTTATTTATTTAAATTAAGGATTTTTTTTTAAAAGATTTTATTTATTTATTTGACAGAGAGATCACAAGTAGGCAGAGAGGCAGGCAGAGAGAAAGAGACAGAGAGGGAAGCAAGCTCCCTGCTGAGCAGAGAGGCTAATTCAGGGCTTGATCACAAGATCCTGGGATCATGACCTGAGCTGAAGGCAGAGACTTAACCCACTGAACCACCCAGGTGTCCCTAAATTCATTGTTTAAACTGGGTTTGATAACAGTGGAGAGAAAATAGGGTGTGCCACTTTAAGAATAGTTACATTTGTATTCATAATGTTCCTAACGGGGTCATTACTGCTTTGTACACAATCCTTAAAAGAGGAACTCTGAGTACAGTATATTTTCTTCTTTGCTGTCTGCAAACACTAAAACTCCATACTGTCTGCAAACACTAAAATACTGGACGAACATTTTATGTGGGAACATGGTGGTAAAAGAAGTTTGCTGGCTTCAGAGTAGTGGCACCTGCTATCACAACCAAATGGAGTGTAGGTCCACAGTTCTTTGCTCAAAACCTTTCAGACAGGCTGGTTTCAGGATTCATGTCCCACCCTCAACCCCTCCCTCCTCACCCCCCACAGGTTTCAGAAGGTAGAATGTGCTCATTCATTACATACACAACAGGCTTTGGGGCAGGGCCCCACACTCCACCATGTCAGCACTTCTGCAGAGAAAAGTACAGTTGACTCTAAAACAACATGGGTTTGAACTACATGGGTCCATGTATTTGTGGATTTTTTTTTGATAATCACAGTCCAGTACCATAAATGTATTTTCTCTACCTTATGATTTTCTTAATAACATTTTCTTTTCTTCAGTTTGATTAACTGTAAAAATACAGTATATAATGCATGTGACATACAAAATGTATTAATCAACTGTTTATGTTATTGGTAAGGCTAAATCAACAGTAGGCTATTAGTAGTTAAATTTGGGGGTGGGGGAGTCAAAAGTTTACATGGGGTTTTCACTGTGCAGGGATTGGCATTCCTAACCTTCATTGGTCAATGGTCAGCTATAGGACTAGTCACACTTGGTAGGATAAAGACAACAAATAGTCTATATCCATTCCATTCGAGTTATTCCACAGCAGTGATCTTTGATGCCAAAAGCATGGAAAAAACTTGGTTTTCAGAAATTTCAAGTTGTTCTTCTGGCTTAGGGGTATTATTTGTTGTTGCTGGTGGTAACACTGCACACTGCATGGCCAGAGGGCTGTTGGCCACAGGAAAGGTTCTGTTCCTTCTCAGTTGCAATGCCAGTGTTAGAACAAATGACACATGATTCTGATCAAAAGATAATTCAGTTTCATCCAATAAACCAATTATCTAATAGTGAATGATTTCGTCTATAATAATTCAAGCAAAAATACAGAGGAGGGAAAATAACCGTTTCTATTCAATGTTCCAGAACCATGACTAGAAGAATGTGGTCACATCATTAGTTATGCAGAACCAAGATTTTGATCTGACTGCCTCTAGAGTTTGAAATCTTTAAGTTCTCAAAGGTCAGTGTTTAGGCTCTATAGCAGGGGTCAGCAAACTTTTTCCATATAGAGACAGTTAGTAATATTTTTGACTTTGCAGATTACTTTTCTTCTCTGTATGTGTGCATATTTTCAGTGCCTCCTCTCACCACCTCATTCTTTGCCCAGAGAAGAGTGCCCGACATTGAAACCATCAACATGTTTGGATAAAATGTCAGAAGAAAATATTTGGCATTTGCCATTTGGATTTATTAAGTGTTTTGTAGGAGTTAGGCTTGATCACATAACCAGTCTTCTCACTCCAGTAGATAGACAATAACCAAATTTTTTCTGGCTCCTAGGAAAACAGCTTCTCAGTGAAAAGCCATTCCTTGGAAAAGAATCACCTCCAGCAGGAGATGGCCTGAATGAAGATTGTGCTGCCGTGGAAGGGCTGGCTGATGTCAGAAGCTGCCTTATAAGTTCTAGATTTTTTTTCCTAGGATACTGTTTGGGTATACCTTATTGGATCTATATCATCTAACTACAAAATCCTGATTTTTTGTTTATTTTAAGTTACCTGACAGCCTGGTATTATTTTATTATCATCATCATCATCATCATCATCATCATCAAAAGGTGATTTTTCACTCCTAAGCACTTTATATCCATTCTTCTGGGTAGACTCTCATTACAATCTCTGGGGATAAGTACTGTTAGGAAACGAAGACTTAGATCAAATGATTTGTCTACAGTCACCCAGGTAGTGTCAGGATTGAGTTTCTAGTTTATGTCTTGCAGAGTCAGCCCCTGTATTTCTGAGTATTATAGAGTATAATCTAATAAATGTATATAATTTTTTTCCTGAGAAGAGGAAAGTCGTATTGGTTATGTTTGTGTAGATGACCCCCCTACCATGAGAAATATTTTAAAAAAATTGTTTTTCCATATAGTATACTGGGTGCCATTCTTTTTGTCAGAAGGTTGGTGACATGGACATTTTCTTTTTTAGGGATATGGGCTCTTTTTAGCATAATCTTCTGGTAGATGGTCGTTGCATTTTTCAAATGTGGTTTTTAAAAAATTAGCTTGAATTTTGTCACAAAGATGTTATTCCTAAGGGAGTGTTAAAACCCTTGTGACATTTTTCCATTTAAGTAATTAAGACAGTTTTAGTAAGGTTTGAACATGCATGAGAAACAGTGAAGAAATAAAAAATTGCTAATTTAACACCTATGGTATGACTCACAGTCTTTTCTCAATTAACTTCTGGTGAAAGTCTTCACATTTCTTGTTCCTTATGTTTTCTGTATCTAGAGAAGCAATATCAGTACTGATCACTTTAAGCACATTGAAGTCTTTGGAGTCAGTATTTTATCATTAGTGCATGGGCTAAAGACTACTTTCCTCATTATAAGAATGAAGCTTGACTGTACCTAGAAAAGCAATAAACATCCCTTTGGAGACTTTCTCCTATGAGAGGAGGTAAGAGGCTGTATCATAAAGGTAATGCAGGAATAAATAGCCTGTTGGAGAAAGTGATGAAAGAGAAGGAAAGAGCATCTATGCTCCTTTTATATTTGACACAAAATACAGGGAATTCCAGGTATTAAAACCAACACAGTATTTTCCATCCGAGTCTCCTTTTGCAGAGGAGCAAGCTCTACTGCTAATTTCTATTCTTGATGTATCAGTTCTTGGCAATAGGTACTGACTATTTGCTCTAAAGAATGGAAAGAATTCTCATCGAAACTTCTATCTAAATTACCATCTTTTGCCTCCTGGTATTTTTTACCCCCATAATATGTTCAGTTCTACAGGATGCCTTTAATGACTGGATAATATAGATGGTCTCTATTTTCTGACTGATGTTTAAATGTGTCTGTTGACTCAGAGCTATGAAAGTTGGGGAAATTAGCATACATATCCACTGTTCTACTCTTTTCCTCCCACTTTTCCTCAGTTATGTTTTTATTTTTATATTGCTATAGTTTATAGCATTCATATGTATCACATGCTTCCTTGTCTTCTAGCAGCTCTATCAGGTCTTTGTGCTCTCAGGATAAAGTTCTCAACCATATTCTTTATAAATTCTCTACCATAAATAAAATCCTTAACCACATGGCCCATCATATCTCCCTAGCCTAATCTGCAGTTCAGGGTTCTCACTGTTTTTATTACACTATGACCTTTTATCTTGCCGGGACTTTGCATACTGATTAACTCTAACTCTGGAAATCCAACTGCTTTCCTTTCTGGCAAATTCCTGCTCCTACTTCAAGACCCAGATCCATGTACCCTTGGACAGAAGCCTTCTGGACTCCCAGTTTCTTAGGTGTTCAACTCCAGGGACTGCCGCCGTGCCCTTCCTACCTCCAGGATAGCATTTGCCTATTAAGCTATGATTTCAGGTTTATGTACCTGTGTCCTGTCCTTGCAGGTGAACATTAGATTGGGCATTTCATTTCTGCGTCCCTAGCATTCAGTGTCATGTGTCCACACTGGACAAGTGAATGGATAAATGGATTAAGAAAAAGTCTTAACAAATATCAAACAATACACTTGGGGTTTTCTTTTTTCCCTAAATCAGTTTTAGTAAGCAAAATTTTCAGTAGCTCCTTCCTGGTCTTTTTTATATTTTTCTTTACTTTAAATACCTTATTTACCTCCTCAAGGTGGGAGTAATGGAAGGAGAAAATAATTTCTGCTGATTGCTGGTAAATACTCACCTTTGCTGCATTGGGCTCAAAAGTGAGGAAGAAAAAGAGAAACTTATACACCAAAACATCGCTTTCTATCAGTATATACTATTTTAGAAATTCAAATGACAGAATAAAGAGAGGGTGAAATTATTCTGAAAGGATATTTATTTATTTTCCAAGCCACTAGTATTTTATTTACCTATTTATTTATTTGTATTTTTAAAAATTTTAATCCTAGTGTAGTTAATATACAGTTACATTAGTTTCAGGTGTAAAATGTGATTCAGTAATTCTATACATTACTTGGTGCTCATCTTGGTAAGTGTACTCTTTTTTTTTTTTTTTTAAGATCTTATTTATTTATTTGAGAGAGTGAGAGAGAGAGGGAGCATGAGAAGGGGGAGGGTCAGAGGGAGAAGCAGACTCCCTGCCGAGCCGGGAGCCTGATGTGGGATTCTGGGACTCCAGGATCATGACCTGAGCTGAAGACAGTTGCTTAACCAACGGAGCCACCCAGTGCCCCTGGTAACCATCTCTTTGTTCTCAATAACTAAGAGTCTGTATCGGGGTTTGTCTCTTTTTAAAAACTTGTTCATTTGCTTTATTTCTTAAATTCCACATATAAGTGAAATCATACAGTATTTGTCTTTCTTTGGCTTATTTCACTTAGCATTATACCCTCTAGATCTGTCTGTGTTGGAAATGGCAAGATCTCATCCTTTTTTATGGCTGGGGAAAATATATCTATATCTGTATCTGTATCTATATGTATGTATGTATGTATCTGTCTATTTCTCTATATCTTCTTTATCCATTCATCTATCTATGGACACTTGGGCTGCTTCCATAATTTGGCTATTGTAAATAATGCTGCAATTAACATACGGGTGCCTATATCCATTCAAATTAGTGTTTTTGCATTCTTTGGGTAAATACCCAGTAGTGGAATTACTGAAACATATGGTAATGCTATGTTTCATTTTTTGAGGAACCTCCATACTGTTTTTTTTTTTTTTTTTTTTTTTTTTTTACAGTGGCTGCACCATTTTGCTTTCCCAAAAGCAGTACAGGAGTGTTTCTTTTTCTCCACATCTTCACCAACACTTTCTGTTTCTTATATTTTTTATTTTAACAATTCTGACAAGTATGAGATGACATCTCAGCTTGATTTTGATTTGAATTTCCCTGATGATTAGTGATGTTGAACATCTTTTCATCTGTCTGTTGGCCATCTGTATGCCTTCTTTGAAGAAATGTTTGTTCATGTTTTCTGCCCATTTTTAAATTGGATTATTTATTTTTTGGTATAAGTCTTTATGTATTTTGGGTACTAACCCCTTAGTGGCACATGTTTGCAAATATCCTCTTCCATTTAGTAGATTATTTTGTTTTGTTTTGTTCGTGGTTTCCTTTGCTGTGCAGAAGCTTTTTATTTTGATGTAGTCCTAATAGTTTATTTTTTGTGTGTGCTTTTGTTTTCCTTGCCTCAGGAGACATATCTAGAAAAATTTTGCTATGGCTGATGTCAGAGAAATTACTGCCTGTGTTCTCCTCTAGGATTTTCATGTTTTCAGGCCTCATGTGAGGGTCCTTAATGCATTTTGAGTTTATAAGAAAGTGGTCCAGTTTCATTCTTTTGCAGGTAGCTCTCCAGTGTTCCCAGCACCATTTGTTGAAGAGATTATCTTTTTCGATATTTTATCTATATTTATTCCTCCTTTGTTGAAGATTAATTGATCATTATAATCATGGTTTGTTTCTGTGCTCTGTTCTGTTCTGTTGATCTATGTGTCTATTACTGTGCTAGTACCTCACTGTTTTGATTACTACAGCTTTGTAGTAGATCTCAAAATCTGGGATGGTGATACCTCCAGTTATGTTCTTCTTTTTCAAGATTCCTCTGGGTATTTGGGGTCTTTTGTGGTTTCATACAAATTTTAGGATTATTTTTTCTAGTTCTTTGAGTAATGCTGTTCATGTTCTGTTAGGGATTGTATTAAATCTGTAGATTGCTCTAGTTAGTATGGACATTTTAACTATGTTCTTCTAAGCCATGAGCATGGAATGGCTCTCCATTTCTTGGTGTCTTCTTCAATTTCTCTCATCAGTGTTTTATAGTTTTCAGAGTACATGTCTTTCACCTCCTCAGCTAAGTTTGTTCCTAGGTATTTTATTATTTCTGGTGCAACTCTAAATGGGATTGTTTTCTTAATTTCTCTTTCTGCTACTCCACTATTAGTTTATACAAATGCAATGATTTCTGTATATTGATTTTGTAACCTCCGACCCTACTGAATTCCTTTATCAGTTCTTGTAGTTTTTTTGGTGGAGTCTTTAGAGTTTTCTTTTCAAAAAAATATTTTTTAAAGATGTTTATTTATTTATATGACAGAGAGATCACAAGCAGTCAGAGAGGCAGGCAGAGAGAGAGGAAGGGGAGCAGGCTCCCCGCTGAGCAGAGAACCCATTGCAGGGCTCGATGCGGGGCTGGATCCCACGATGCTGAGATCATGATCTGAGTCGAAGGCTTTAACCCAATGAGCCACCCAGGCGCCTTTTTAGGGTTTTCTATATAGAGTATCATGTCATCTGCAAATAGTGAAAGTTTTGTCTCTTCTTTACCAATCTGATGCCTTTTATTTCTTTTTCTTGTCTGATTGCTGTGGCTAGGACCTCCAGTATTATGTTAAATAAAAGTGGTGAGAGTGGACTTCCTTGTCTTCTTCTTAACCTTAAAGAAAAGCTCTCAGTTTTTCACTATCGGGTATGACATAGATGTGGTTTTTTCATATATTATATTGAGTTATGTTCCTTCTAAATCTATTTGTTGAGGGTTTTTATCATGAATGGATGTTGCACTTTGTCAAATTCTTTTTCTGCACCTTAAACAGGTAGTTATTATCAAGTACTCTCTAAATGAAAATAATATGTCTTTTATTTTTGCTTTTATTTATTTATTTGGTCTAATGAGTCAATCTTTTTAAAAGTTACTAAGTATATATTTGAGAAGAAAACCAATTCCCAGAAGTAGTATTTATTTTAAGTGATTCCTTAGAAATCTACTTTGAGTAAACACAGCATGAAGCTCAGGTTCAGTTGAACTGGCACAATTTCAGTTCTCTGTTGACTAAAATCAGCCCACATGTTGCTCCTCATACACTTATTAGATTTGTTATGCTCTTAACGCCTACTGATGTGAAACTGATTGAAGCTGTAGGTGGAAAGCTGCTAATGAATTGAGCACCCAGATATAATTCTGTGTGTCCTGAGATAATATAATTAGGAAAAAAAGGTATTACAGGAACCACCTTTACAAGGACAAATAAGTGAAGTGGTGAAGACCTGGAGTCTCTCTGCCCGAATTAGAATCCTGGCTCTCTACTGCTTTCTACACGTGTAACCTTGGGAAAGTTATGCAACTTTTGAGCTCCTTTTCTTTTCTGTCAAAGGGAAATACTAATGTAACAATACATAGAATGAGCTTAAACAGTACCCAGCATTTCCTAAACACCCAGCAACTACTAGCAATTATTATTTTCATTATAAAGAATACATAGAAGAAACAGCAAATGGTTATTTCCCACTGGTAATCCTCCCAGGGCATTAAATATGTAGGGGTTTTAATTTTTTTTTAATATTTTTAAAAGATTTTATTTATTTATTTGACAGACAGAGAGAAGGAGAGAGAGCACAAGCAGGGGGAGCAGCAGAGGGAGAGGGAGAAGCAGACTTCCCGCTGAGCAGGGAACCCAATGGGGGACTCAATTCCAGGACCCTGAGATTATGACCTGAGCCAAAGGCAGTGCTTCACTGACTGAGCTATTTAGGTGCCCCTAAATATGTAGTGTTTTAAAGAAAGATTTATTTATTTATTTTAGAGGGAGAGAGAAAAAGCATGAGTGGGGGAGTAACAGAGGGGGGAGAGAGAGAGAGAGAATCTCTAGCAGACTACGCTCTGAGCGTGGAGCCAGATGGGGGCTTGATCTCACAACCTTGAGATCATGACCTGAGTCAAAATCAAGAGTCAGACACTTAACCGAATAAGCCACCCAGGCACCCCTAAATATATAGTTTTAACCAAAAAAAGCAGTATTACAAAAGGAATGTTGATGCTATGTTAGCAATGATTTGGTTCAATAAACTCTAAGTGTATAGTTTACAAATAATTTTTCTAAGGAAATTTGCTTCAAAACCTGGTTTCTGTATTACTTCATGGTTTCTCAGTAGTAAGAAAGATACTGGAAGAAAATACAAGATGTATAGTTACTGAAGAATTCATGATCAAATGTACTCGGAATTCACACACTGTCAGTGTGAATTCAATATTCAGGACAAGCATTCTGCGTGAATAGCCAAACTATGGGCTGAGTTTCTCTTTAACTTCATATATATATGTATATTGTATTTTAGAAATTGCCCTTCTATGTATTCTATTTCTGGTCATTGAGAGGAAAGCTGTTGCTTAGCAACCAGTGGTTTCTGCTTGGTTGATGTGTAAAATGGAAAGTCGTGCAAATAAGAGGCAAATAATTCTGTCCATTAGGAGTGCTGAGTTACTGGTTTTAACAATTAAGTTAGCTCCCAACTTAGTTTATGGTTCCTTGTGTGGAAAATACACGAGATGGAAGCTGTATCATGATATTTACTAATTATTTTTAAAGAACACAGATTGATTCACAAGATGTAAATTAGCGTATAAAAAAGGAATAATTCAAGGATAAAAAAATTACCTGAGTTTTGATGTATATGTTTAATATTTCAAACAGGAAATGTTTAATCTTAAAACAAAAAGGAAGAAAACTAAAATACATACTGAATACTCAAGCTGTAGCCAACAAAAAATATGTTTATACCCTTATAAAACTTTCAGCATGATTTTATATGTATTTCCTCTTTTTCTTTCTTTTCTTTTCTTTTCTTTATTTATTTATTTGGGAGGGGGAGAGAGAGCAAGCCAGGGAGAGAGAGAGAGAGAGCATGAGCAGAGGGGAGGGGCAGAGGGAAAAGCAGGCTCCCAATGATCAAGGAGCCCAATGTGGGGCTTGATCCCAGGGTCCTGGGATCATGACCTGAACTGAAGGCAGACACTTAACCAAGTGAGCCACCCAGGTGCTCCTGCTCCTTCTTCCTTCATTTAGTTTTTTTGCCTAGATTATTCACTAGGAAAAGAGAGCACATGTCCTATGGTGGTAAGAGATTATATGGTGGCAAGATTCCCTTGTCTGCTGCTAGCAAACACTGACTCTAAAGCTAAAGAATATTGATTGGAATGAAAGGATTTGGTGGTATTGATGGTGAGCTCAGGATTGATAGGATTATTGAGGAATAAGGCTCAGAATACTTCTTGTGGCAGTTGCTATTTCCTTCTGTCTTACTTAATATTTCAAAAGTCCAGGGGAGAGCACCTGCTGGCTAATTCCTTATATGCCTGCTCTTTGGCTGGGGTCAGTGGGGGACCAGGAAGGATCTGGTGTTTTCAACTTCCATAAAGGTATGCAACTGGATTTATAGGACTGAACACTACTCAGGAGACTTCTCTTCCCCAAAAGTAAATCTGGGTGCTATTAGAAATGAGTGTTGGAGATGTATATATGGCTATAAACATGGAAAAATGTTGTGTAGGACTTACAGTAAGTCTCCAGGGTCTACAGATCAACTCATCTATGACCCAATTGCTTATGTCTCCTGATGTTCCTTACCTCTAAAGTGATATAAAAATCATCAACTTTATATATTTACTAGGTACTATAAAATTATCATTGAGTTGTATCTAGGTGGTATCTAGGTCATTTTAGAGAGGTAATATGTAAGTTTAGTTAGAATTTATAAACAGTATTCTTTGTATATTTTTGTATACAATTTAAGTCATTAATTTTTATGATTTGAAACCTTATTTAACTTTATACTATTGCCAAATATCAAGGACATTGAAAAAATCTGTAGAATCACAGAAATTAAAACAAGAATTAATTAATTCAAGAATAAAATTAAACCAAAGTTATTGAGTGTAACTTTTTATGCACGGTAGAAGCAAACCAAGAGGCAATATGCCAAATAATACCTTTGCATAACTGGATTTTTGATTCAAAGAAAAAGCTCCTTAGATGGTGAAAGAGTTGGCACATATTTCTCGGGTAAAATATTTTGGCTTCCACTTACTTGGTAAAATATTTTGGCTTCCACTTACTTGGCTTACTTGTTTCCTTGTTCCTCCACCCAAAAAGGCCTCTATTACAATTTGATCTGTCAATTGGATTATTTCCATAATTACCATTGAAAATAAATAGTCGAGCTCCCCAAATTATCCCTATGTGTTAGGATACCAGTTCAATCCCTAAAACAAAGGTCGAAATAATGGTCTCAAACAAAGTAGAAATTTGTTTCTTTCTCACAAAATAGCCAAGCTTGGGTAGACTAGGGCTGATTGGCAGTTTTATGGTGCAAGGTACTAGTGTTTTTCTATTTAGTTGCTCCATCATCTTCAACATGAAGTTTCCATCTTGTGGTCTAATATGGCTGCCTGTGCAACTGCCGTATCTGCATTCCAACCAGTGGGAAAGGCAAAGGGGAGGGCACATATCCTTTAGCTTAGGTATCATTGACCAGGACCTAGGCACATGGCCATACCTAGCAGTGAAGAGCTGAGATACATAGCTCTTAGTTGGTGGGTAAGTTCTGTTCTTTTAGAACTTACTATAGGGTAGAGTGGAGGTTTTCTTCCATATCATCTCATCACAAACTTATTACTATCTTATTGTGCTAAAATAGAAAATGTCTACTTATTAAAAATAATAACAATAACAACTTTTCTACTCAAAGAAACAAGCCCTGGAGGAAATTAAAGTAACATTATAAAATGATGTGTAAAATTCCTACAGAGTGTGTTATCTACACATAAACTGTTGTCTTTCAAACTATTAGGATAATACACATTGTACCAAAGAATTAATTAACCTATTGGCACCCCAGAGTTCTAATATCCTTAGAGAGCAAGTGATTAAAGATATATTAGGTATAGTTCTGCCACTTTCAGACTCCTCATATCATTGGTATGTTCCTGAAATTCTCTATAAATGTTTCAAATGGTCCTTAGAAAAAGACATAGTCTTATATCAAAACCCTTAAAAATATATATTCCCTGTGATCCAGAAATTCTACTTTTAGGAGTTTATCCTAAGGAGAACATTGAAGATGCAGGAAAAGATTATTATCATCTATAAGGATATTTACTGCAAAATGTTTTGTTGTTAAAAAAAAAAAAGAATAACTTAGATGTACCCAAAAAAGAAAGCGTGTGCATAAATTGTTATGTCCGTACAATAGAATAACATACCAGCTTTAAAAATGATAGATGAGAAAAAAATGATAGATGAGAAATATATTTATTGACATGGAAATTTGCTCACAACAAATTGTTAAATGAAATATATACAGAGTAGGAAACAGTATGTACAGTGCCATCCAAATTAAAGGTTTACATTTTTATAAAGATTTATAAATTAAAAAGCTGTAAATATTCTTGAAGAAGGCTCACCAGAATACAAAAAAACTTGTTATTTCTGGGTGGTGGTATGATAGGTCATTGTTGTTTTATTCTTTTTGCTTCTTTGTATTTTTGAAATTAGAAAAAAAAAAAAACATTTGTGTAGTCAGTTTTTTTTTTAACATAGGAAGAAATTAAAAACTGTGTTCTCTTAACTCTCAGCCAGACTCAGACTGTGTAGGAAGACAAACATTCTCCCAGCCTGATCTCCAGGGAAGCTCTTCTTCTGGAAACAGTCCTCCCCAAAGCATCTTTGGCAGTTTGGTCACCAGGAGCAGTCACATCTCCCAGAGACAGAGAAAGATTGTAGATGGTCTTAAAGTTCAAGAGCATGGGTTTTATTCTCTAAGTAAATAGACACACTGAAAGTTTTAAAGCAATGATACAGAGTAAGGATGTATTTCTTTCCTCTGTCTCAAGATTGTCTATGTTGTAGGTACTTAGGAAACCATTGTTGAATGAATGAAGGAGTGATCAGATGGGTGAGATAGTGAGAAGAGAGACCATTTTAATGTCCTAGAGTAGAAGGTCAGTGGAAGTACATTGGCAGGTTATAGACAAAGACTGTATAGAAAAGAGTTGGTGTGTTAGACAACTCTGGATTTAGTGTTTAGAAACCGGAAATAAATGACCAAGAGAAACTGGAATTCAGAAGGATTAGCTTTTACTTTTGAAAGGTAATGTTAGTTGGTTGGCTTTGACTATGGAGACATGGAGCATGGAGTTGGAAATGAGATTCTGGAAATCCAGTAAGAGGACTGAGATCTTTATGGAGAATTTAGAATTGTGCCACAGGCAGGCTGGTTGAAATTTGAGAGTGGATGTTTAGAGAGAGGGATCTGGGGGATTGGGCTGACCTGCATTTGTGGGGGAAGAACATAAAGGGGGAGCTGGTGAAGCAAAGAGGGAGATTGGCCAGTGAAAAGAACCCTTTTCCATCCTCCATGCCTGAGATGGCTATGCTCAGGTGCTTCTACAGCATATTGTATGCCCTCTATCACCAAATTCTTCCATAGGGAGAAATATATTCTATTGCCCCCCTTAAAATACTAAGGGGGAATGTCTTTTTTTTTTAATTAATTTTTTATTTTTTTATAAACATATATTTTTATCCCCAGGGGTACAGGTCTGTGAATCACCAGGTTTACACACTTCACAGCATTCAGCAAAGCACATACCCTCCCCAATGTCCATAATCCCACCCCCTTCTCCCAAACCCCCTCCCCCCAGCAACCCTCAGTTTGTTTTGTGAGATTAAGAAAATGCATGGATAGCAGTATTAAACAATAGAATATTGTTTTAGCACAAAAAAAAAAAATACTAAGGGGGAAATTTTCAAATGTATCAAAAAAATTGAGATTAAGATCATGAACTCAATGTACCAATTGCACAGTATATCAGAGTTCAATAAATAAAGCAGAACCACCCAGATGTGTGTGTGTGTCTAAATATAGGTTTCCCTAGCTATTCAAAAGTAGAGCATTCTGGGGCGCCTGGGTGTCTCAGAGGGTTAAAGCCTCTGCCTTCGGTTTAGGTCATGATCTCAGGGTCCTGGGATCAAGCCCCACATCGGGCTCTCTCCTTGGCGGGAAGCCTGCTTCCTCCTCATTCTCTCTGCTTGCCTCTCTGCCTACTTGTGATCTCTCTCTGTCAAATAAATAAATAAAATCTTTAAAAAAAAAAAAAAAGTGGAGCATTCCTCTGAAACCATTCACAAGTCCTCTGAAACCATTCACAAGCCAAAATGGTGTAAAGCAAAAAAGCAATTACCATTCATTTATATAGAAAATTTTTTGAGTGTTCCCAGGCTGAAAAAAGTAACCCCTCTCAGGTTTTTCTAATACCTTTAGCCACATCTTACCAAAGGATGCCCAAAATAAATCAAGATAAATCACAGATGCTCACAGACACAGTTCAAAGCTATGGCGGCTTGATGAGTTGCTGAGTGTCGTCCCCAGAGCAGGAACTTGGCGGTGCCACTCTCGCTGCCTGGGGCACGCACTGCCTCTGGGACCGCTCACTGCCAGACAAACCCTGAACATTATATTTGCTTTTTGCCTTTTCTTAGTAAGAGGGAAAATCCTCTTGGGATTTTACTTGGTTAACCAAAACAGGTACTAATGTAGGTCTTCCGTCAAAGCAGAGTGGCATAACGTGAACTTTCAAAAGTAGGGATACCTGTATACATTATATGTGTGTGTACGCTTGTACGATCTTGCCACGGTGGGACTGATTCCATAGTGTCTGTAAGGCTGTTGTCCTCGTCCTTGCCTCTGCTGCTGGGATTTGAAGTGCCGGGATAGGCAATCAGGAAGGGAAGCTGGGTACAAAGTGGGGGAGCGCAAGAACAAGCCAGAGCTGGGAACTTGAAGGACAGACTGAAACTCATCTTGCCTCTGACCTTAGTCGCGTGGGTGTCCTGCTGAACTTGGGTCCCTTCATCAAAGAGCTAGAGGCACACACCTTGCCCTGGAGTTGGAGAAGCTGAAGAGAGTTCCAAGAGTAGGTGGAACCGATGTAGGCTGTCCATGGTCTCATCAGGCTGGTGAATGAGCAGATAATGTATGGCTATAAAAGTAGCTGCAGCTTTACTTCCATTCCTCAAATTCCACACAAGAATGGCTCCGGTGGACCACCCTAACCAGAAACATAGAGGGAAGAGAGCTCTGGGAAGTGAGATTCCGTGTAGCCAAGCTGACACATGGCGAAGCCACCACACCTCATTGCAACAATTGTCATCCCACCCCACGGCGTGCTCGGTTTCATCAGCTCCTCCACCGTCTTCCCATCACCCATCCATCTGGGGGGAGGAAAATCCTAGGCGTCATACCATTTTATCTTCAAATCATGTTGTATTTTAAAAGTTGAGATTTTCTGCATCTAAACCACAAGGTTTTTGTTTGTTTCTTTGTTTAAGATCTTATTTATTTTTTAGAGAGAGAGCACAATCAGGGCGAAGGGCAAAGGGAGAAGCAGACTCCCTGCTGAGCAGGGAGCGCGATGTGGAACTTGATCTCTGAACCCTGGGATCAGGGCCCGAGCTGAAGGCAGATGCTTAACTGACGGAGCCACCCAGGTTGCCCTAAACCAAGAGCTTCTTGAGAGAAGGATCCTTGTCTTACATAACTTGCACCTCACATGTATAGGTATCATAAATGCTTGTTGACTGAGTGATGAATGCCTTTCATGTGAAAGAGTAAAAGTCTAGTGAGAACAAGTTTGATGTTGTAAGGCAGGCTTTGCCCTGAGGAATTGGATTCAAGTGTTGCTACCTCCATAAAGTTGTCAGTCCTTTCTCTCCAGTGCCTCTAAGTCGAAATACCCACTCCTTTGTGCCCCATGGTGAGCAATGTTCATACTTCTAGCACAGTACTCTTATACTTTATTTTTAATTTGTTTACATATCTTCCATTTCTTTAGATCTAAGCATCTCTAAAGAGAGAATCAGACTATTGGACCTCTCTGGCTTTTATCTTTTAAAATGATCAGATGTAAAATTGACAATATTGGCCTCCCTCACCAGGATTCCTGTGAAAATTTTTTGTGAAGGGAAAGAGTTGGACTTTTCTGTTTTTATTATTCTACTGCCTTGGATTCATGACAATTACTTATATATAATTTTCCATTATACCTTAATAGGTTCAAGGTCAGTGCATGATGTAATATACATAGGGAGTTAGAGACTCTTATCAGGACAATGGAAGTGCTGCTTTTCTCACAAGAATTGTGAAAGGAGGGGCATCTGGGTGGCTCAGTGGGTTAAAGCCTCTGCCTTCAGCTCGGGTCGTGATCCCAGGGTTCTGGGATCGAGCCCCGCATCAGGCTCTCTGCTCGGCAGGGAGCCTGCTTCCCTTCCTCTCTCTCTCTCTGCCTGCCTCTCTGCCTACTTGTGATCTCTGTCTGTTAAATAAATAAATAAAATCTTTGGGGGGAAAAAAAAAAGGAATTGTGAAAGCATTATGAGTCCTACTTTTCACAGTAGCCAGGACTCTGGACTACAAGTGACAGAATCTAACTTGAACCAGAGTAAACAAAATGGTGACCATATTAGCTCATATAATGAAACTGCCAGGAAGCAGGAACCACAAAGCCTGGGAATTTGATGGCATAAGGACTCACACTTGCCTTCTATTCATCCTTATATCCCTTTGTATGCCAACCTCATTCTCTCAAGCCTGTTTTTCTCACAGGGCTGACTTCTCTACCTAAGAGGAAAAGCCTCATTTCTTTAGACCTTAGTTAAAAAATTCTGAGAAAGGTGCTCACGTATGTGGGAAAGGTAGGGAAGAAGTATGGGTTATATGAGAGGGATATATGAGAGGGTACTGTGATTAGCAGTCTTCATCAGAACCACATAGTTGGGGTGAGGTTGGAGCATTTCCCCCAAAGAAGTGTAGTGCAGGGTTCCCAAAGCAAAAGACAGTGGCTGCACCTGTGCACCATTTCACTACAACGAAATTGGAGCAGACATGAAGTGCTAAACAGCAAGAAAATTCTGTTGCTAATTTTACAGACATTTATCACTGTGCTAGGTGCCACAAAATAAAAAGAACGGAAATAGACTTTATTCTTAAAAAGTTTATAATACACAGAGAGATTAAAAAATGCATATGTAATCATGATTCAAAGGCGAATACTGTTAATCAGCAGAAGCACATGAAGTGCTACAGAAAGTTTTGTGCAGAGGGAGAGACCCTATTGATTTGAACAAGGCCTTTGGTTTGGACTTCATGGAGCATCAAGGTTGATAAGCATAGTTGGAATTTTGGACAGGTGATGAGCAGGTACTTCTAGCTGAAGCTACATGCGGAAGTCTCCTCTTTGGAGGAGGTGTGCAGAGTGTTTGGGGACCTGCAGGGAATCCATCTGCAAGCTGGAGGAATGATTTAAAGTCATACTGGGGTGGCCCTTGGCTTCTGACTTACGGAATGTGTGCTAATAAATCCTATGCTGTCTCTCACTGAAACCAATGGGAACACCAAATGGGTCCGTGGAGGGAAAAAATGTGATCTCTGGATATGTCTTCCTGCAGAGCTCTCATAGTGAGAAGAAAGCATGGCAGTAAATAAAGGAGAAACAGGTGTCAGCCGTGCTGTTATCGTCAGCACGTCTGATGTTAGAAAAGGCCTACAAAAAGTCAATGACCTAGAGCTTGAAGTGGGAAAATAAAACAAGATAATTTTTAAAGTACTGGATGATGTAAGCAAGTGGTTCTCAGACTGTGAACTTGGGACCAGCAGCAGCATCACCCAGGAGTTTGCAAATAATTCAAAATCTGAGGCCCCATCTCCCACTTACTGAACAGAAACTTTTGGAGTGGGCTTCAGCAATATGTGTTTTTTTTTTTATTAAATTGATTTATTTTCAGAAAAACAGTATTCATTATTTTTTCACCACACCCAGTGTTCCATGCACTCCGTGCCCTCTATAATACCCACCATCTGGTACCCGGACCTCCCACCCCCCCGAGCAATATGTGTTTTAATAAGCCTTCCAGATGATTCTGATAAGTGCTGAATTTGAGAACTTCTGTATACTAGGCTGAAAATAAAACCCCAAAAGATCCATGTTCTAATCCCTGGGACCTGTAAACTTTACCTTATTTGGAAAAAGGGTCTTTGCAGATGGGATTACAAATCTTGAGATAAGAGATTACCCTGGATTATCTGGGGGAGACCCTAAATGCCCTCACAAGTGTCCTCATGAGAGAGAGACAGGTAGATTATACAGAAGAGCAGGAGGTCCTGTGCCCGGGAGGCAGAGAAGCAGCCAGGAGGGAAGGAATGTCCACATCTACTACACAGAAGCTGGCAGAGGCAAGGGATGGACCCTCCCTCAGGCAAGGAATGGGAGAGTGCAGGGTGGCCTTGCAGACACTTTGATTTCCACTTGATGAAATGGATTTCAAACTTTTGGGGTCTAGAACAGTGAGACAACAAGTTTCTATTGTTTGAGGCTACCAAGTTGTGGTAGTTTATTAACCAGCAGCCACAGGAACTAATACACACCAAAATAAGAAGAACTGTAGGATAAAGTACTTAAAAATTCACTAGATTCTTATAATAAGAAAATGTACTTGCTATTACTTTCAAATTCTAAAAATAGTTATTCTTTTGTATTTAGTGAAATTTGCCACATCTAAAACATTTTCCTAACACAGTTTGCTATTGAGTGTTAAAGTGTAATAATTTTCATAATGTTGGCATCAAAGATTGCCTTTATACACCTTGATTTCCTATGATGGCTAATCCTGCAGGGAAAGGAAACAAATCCTGTTAGGTTAAAAAAAAAATGCAAACAGGAGACATTTTGCTTATAGGTAAGATTTGCATGAGTTACAGAGCTGTAATAAAGTTTCTTTATGGATAAGAAAATGTTCTTGAAAAATAATAGCGACATTTATTTAAGGAAAATGCTTCAGAATAAATGTGAGAAGATGTGTTTCTGTCTCTAATTATGCTACTTGGTAAAATACTCAAGCTTTTTTAGAATACATGGACCAGGGGGCACCTGGATGGCTCAGTCATTGGGCATCTGCCTTCCACTCAGGTCATGGTTCCAGGGTCCTGGGATCGAGCCCTGCATCGGGCTCCCGCTCGGTGCGGGGATGGTGGTGTGTGCCTACTTTTCCCTCTCCCACTCCCCCCTCCCCGCCTGTGTTCCCTCTCTCACTGTCTCTCTCTCTATATCAAATAAATAAGTAAGTAAATCTTTAAAATAAAATAAAATACCTGGAACATCGTAATACTTGTAATAACATTTCTCTTGTGCCTAGTGCTTCTCAGATACACACACACATATAGTAATCTCCCCTTATCCACCGTTTTCGCTTCCACAGTTTTGTTGCCCACTGCCAATCGCGGTCAGGAAGCAGATGATCCTCCTCTTCACGAATCACTGGAAGGTCAATGGTAGCTTAACTTTACATCACAACGCCTGGGTCATTCACGTCTTTTCGCTTCCTCTCATCCCATAGGCATTTTATCATCTCCTGTCATCACAAAAACGGTGAGGACAGTGCAATAAGATATTTTAAGAGAGAGCACCTTACATAACTTTTATTACATTTATTGTTATAATGGTTCTATTTTATTATTATTACTGTTAATCTCTCACTGTGCCTAATTCATAAATTAAACTTCACCATAGATGTGACTATGTATAGGAAAACATATCCTATATAAGATTTGGTATTTTCCCTGGTTTCAGGCATCCACTTGGGGGTCTTAGAATGTGTCCCCTGCAGAGAAGGGGGGACTCCTGTATTCCCACTTGCTTATTGCAACTACTAGTGAGCTGTGCAGAGCAGGTATTTTTATTTTTCTTATTGTACAAATAGGAAATAGTGATGCCCATAAAAGTTGAATGTCTGGCCCAAGGTCACAAAAAAGGTAGCTATTAGCTTTGAAATTAGAAACAACCAAAATCTATACAATGCTGTTTCCAGGGATCTGGGTTTCCTTAGCTACCCTCAAGAAGGTGTATTAATATTTGTGGTAATTATGCGTGGCTAATTACACTATGGTTCTTGTGGCCTGTTTCATTCCACCCGACAGGCATTTGCGAGCATCTGTTGCATGTCTAGAACCATGCTAGTTGGTGTGGGGTCCTTTGTAGAAAACAGGGGACATGGTGCTTGCTCTCAGAGAATGCATGGTATGAGGGAGGAATACCTATGTAAATAGAGTGAATAGTCAGAGAAAGAATAAAATCAAAGGCTGCAATCTGGGAGACTTTATGCAGAAAACCTTGAAGAATGGATCTGATCCAGAGGGGTGAAATGTGGAAAAGCATTCTGAGAGGCACCAGACCTATGTGTTTGTGTGTGTGTGTGTGTGTGCGTGTGTGTGTTTGTGTGTGTGTGTGGCAGGGGTGAGAGTGAATGGGAAGAAGTGTAGAGGCTGAAGCAGCATGTGGACCTGGGGAAGGTGATAATGTGATCTGTCAGAAGAACAAAGTGTGTGTGCTGAGTAATGGGAGCTAGGCTTCGTGGTACCCACCTGGCTTCAGAGTTACACAGCAGCTGAGAATCTTTTTAATATTTCCAGTGAGCACTGCACCCTAGAAAAGTAAGGAATAAGCCGTACTCATATCTAAACATTAAAATACAACTTAAAAACCTCTCTCTTTCTGTTCAAGTCTCCTGTTCTAGTCCTATGGACATAGCTCCTCGGAACTTACAGCTCTTCTCCTGGGTTTTCTGAGGATCACAGGTGTGTGTGTGTGTGTGTGTGTGTGTGTGTGTACGTGCTCATCCATGTCTGTAGGTGTGTGTCAATGTATTTGCATACCAGGTCATTAAGTTCCTCTTAGGAAAATGTTTTCAGGATGCAAGGTGAAGACATAGTTTGCAAATAGGGAAATCAAAGTAACACTTACCTAATAAAGCTACAGAATTTAGGAGAAGGGGTTAGCAGGAGCCAGAGGGGAAGGGAGGAAGTAGAGAAGGGAAGGTAAGAGCAGGGGAGGGCAGAGCCTGAGGGAAAAGTACAACAGGTAAGAAACCCTTGGGGCTAGGGCGGTTGAAGGACTCTCAAGAACAGGGCTAAAAAAGGAAAAAAGAACAGGGCTATTTAATTTTTACTTTTAAATTATTTTTGGTGCTTCCATGCAATTCTACACCATTGCCTTGAATCCTCCATAAAAAGTTATACCCAGGGACACCTGAGTGGCTCAGTCAGTTAACGACTGCTTTTGACTCAGGTCATGATCCCAGGTTCTGGGGATCAAGCCCTGTGCCAGGCTCCCTGTTCAGCAGGGAGTCTGCTTCTCCCTCTCACACTCGCCCTGCTTATTCTCTCTCTCTCTCTGTAAATAAATAAATAAAATCTTTAAAAAAAATTTGTACCCAGAGCCTTGAGTTGGTGATCCTTAGGAAGGCACATACAGTGTGTGTGAAGGCAGCAGGGTTACGTCTAGCATGAGGCAACAGCGATGTAGCTCTCATGCAGTTCCAAAGTGGTTGGCCGACCAAATTAAATTGGAACCAGTGGTGACAAAGACAAATGTAGGTACATTGTCCTCCTTCCTCCAGTCCCTGCAGAAAGTGGGAAGGATACCTAGTTTTCCATTTCATGGAGCTTGGGGCTCCAGCCAATTTCCCCTGAACCATATAGGACATGGTAGCCCCTGCTTACATGTGGGTTACACCAGCTTGTGGTCACTCACAGCGATGCTCAGCCTCTGCTTCTTGGGGCTCTCTGTCACCAAGGAAAGGCCTTTCTGTTTGCTGAAAATCGCCAGGCGAGTTAGCCAGCTCCTGGAGGAGGAGGTAGAGTTAAATTGGCTAAGGGTAGAGTCTCCAGAGAGTGACTCAGGTTTGGCTTCTCTTGGCTCTAGAGCCCATTTTCTGTTTACCAGCGAATTAATCATGGTTTCCAAATTGGTCTGCCAGGATGCCAGCAGGACTGGTTAAAGAAAGCAGAGGTGCTGAGTTTGGGATTTTTCCATGCCCTGGTCAGTGATTTTCAGCAGGAAAATGAAGGGATGGGAATTTTCCTTTCTAGCCTTGCAATGAATTATTGAGGGTCTTAGAATTCATCTGATTCTGGTCGCTTGTCTCAGAATAAACTCATCAGGTTTATAGCAGCTGAGGTGAGATGCCTGACTTCTTTCTTTTTTTTGCTCAGGATAAGAGTGAATTTGTAGCGTTTATTAACCAGATTTGGTAGGTATTTGATTTAATTCACCCTAGCAACTATTTAATAAACAGCCGGCATGTGCTAGGCTATAGAAGGCTAACGCTGATATTTACAAGGATCAGGGAGGGTTTGGAAATATATAGAAAATAAATAATAAATGAAAGAAAGAAAGAAAGAATGAATGAATGCTTATATACATGCATACATGCATACATATTTAGTCCTAGAATGGGTTTGAGCCTTTTTGCTATATTCATTACAACCCTTTTAGGATATGCTTTTTCATATATTTATATATAAGCAATGCATCAACATAATATCTTGCGCACTTGACAGTGACATAAGGGAAAAAGTCTTTTTAGAAGCAATAATGGGCTTGCTCTCATTTGTTGCGTTGTTTACCATAGGGGGTGGTTTGATTGCTTTGCACTGTTGCTACTTCCACAGATACCAAGACAGATTCCATTTCCCAGTGAGGGCGAAGAAGCTCTTAAAAACACGAGAGATCATTTTATTTTTTATTTTTTATTGTTTTTAAACCTGGGTAGAACATTGCTTGCCCAGTATTTTTTTTTAATTTTTGAATTTTTAAAAAGGTTATTTATTTATTTGAGAGAGAGAGAGAGAGAGAACGCACAAGCAGGGGGAGCAGCAGGCAGAGGGAGAAGCAGGCTTCCGCCAAGCAGGGAACCTGATATGGGACTTGACCCCTGGACCTTGGGATCATGACCTGAGCCGAAGGCAGACACTTAACTGACTTTGCCACCCAGGCATCCTGAGAGATCATTTTTAAACGGAGAACTTATTTTTCAATTAGCTAAAGTGACCTTAAGTAATTTGTGATAATGGTGCTTCCAAATTTAATATATAGGTGTTTATTCTTATATCGGCAAGAATAATCTCTAGCTGGGAAAATGGTGTTAATCTCACAAAAAGATTTATGTTGTGAAGTAGATTGGTAAAAGAAACATGTGACAGGTGTATTATGGTATATTTTTTTTTATCAGTTTTTTCTTTCAAAGTCGTAAAAAAATTAGAAAGAATAGATAAAGAAAGATAAAGGAACAGATTCCTGTATTATAACATTGGTATTGGGTCCTGATTAACCTGCATCCCTTCGACCACTTGTATCATATACATTTGCACTTGCAACACATAGGGACTAGCATTATTGTGATATATGCTTTGATTAGAACATAGATAGATAGATAGACAGACGGACAGACAGCAAAGAAGTACTCTTGCTAACTAAATCTCCAAACCCTACTGGTACCTGAAATGCCCCTTCCTCCATAGTGTTGGGCATAGTCCCTTTCAGCAGTGTTTTGCTCTGGGCAGCGATGCTACCTTAAGGAGCACTGATCATTAGGAAGTGTGGCATATTCGAGGAGCATGTTGTCACCTTTTGTGATACCTTTCCTCTGTGCCGTTAACCTGGCACTTCTTACTGGACAAGAATGGTGATAACCAAAAGTCCCTTCAATATTCCTGACTGATGAGATAGAAAAGAAAGTAAATATTGGGATAATCGTTCTCACACACTCTTCTGAATCTGACTTAGGCTTGCAGAGGTCAATCACACAGAGCCAGTGAGGATAAAAGTGGCACATAAAGTTGAATTCCTCAGTCTGAGGTTGAGGGTTAGGGAGTCCTAGCTTCCAACTGCTCTGTGGACTTGCTGAATCCTGGGCCTCTGTGATGACCAAGTGAAAGGAGGCTGGGATTATGTCAGAGCTGGAGGCTCCTGAGTGCATCCTTAGGAGCTGTACACTGTGGTGTTTTAATAAGGCTCTTTGGAAAATCTTAAAGAGTTGCCTGCTCTGTGTCCATGGAAGGCAGTGTCCATGGAAGCAAGAGTTAAACAGGAGTATTCAGTTGAGGGAAACCTTTTAAAACCTTTTAAAAATCATTTTGAAATCTATGGTTGGAAGGGCTTTAAAGGTCATCTGATCTACCTCCCCATCTGCTCTAAGGACTCCTCTACAGCGTCTCTCACGAGTCATCATCTATTCTCTGCATGAACTCCTATCATGAAATGGAATATACTTAAATACCCATTTTGGTAGTAGCCTTTTGAGGCATATTTACATATTCCCCTCACATAGTTTTAATCTTTGAGAAACATTCTCTTCAGTGTGGTAGCCAAATAACCTTTTCCTTCTAGGTTTCACCATTTTTGTGCAAAAGCACATGCTAGATACTACAGAGAGAGGAGAGGATTGAATAATATAGAACCAAATTCTGGCTTTAAGGACATTTCAGTCTAGTGGACGAATTTAGGCACAGGATGCACTTTGGGAGGAATAATCAAGGAAATTTCAGAGAAGAGATGGCATGTGAGCTTAACCTTAAAGTGTGGGTAAAATTTGGAAGGACTTTTCCAAAAATGGCCTAGAAAATAAGCAAAATTCTATCACATGGGAGAATAATGCAGTAGAATTCAGGTTACTTGCTTAAGGACTCTTATTTCCCAGAAGACAGAACCAGGAACTTTCCATCAAAGGACCTGGTTTTGGGAATGTATATTATTGCACCCTTTGATTTTTCAAAGATAATGTTAGTAGTTCTCTTTTTCAACAGAAGTTTCCTACTAAATCATATTTCCTCTCCCCAGAGTGATCTTAAACTGAATAGAAGAAGGAAGTAAATAGAGTTCCAGAAAGCAACCTTAAACCATATTTATTTTGAAAAAATATCCAAAGGAGACATTTTTAAAGGTACTTTTATTCAGAACTTTTTTTAATAAAAAGGAACAAAAAGGCAAGTAGCCCAGATATTGTCCTGTAGAATACAAATGCGTCTAAGAGGGAGAGCCTTGGCATACTTACTCTGCAGAAGTTTGAAGTCTGAGGTTTTTTGATTTACATTCCCTGGATGTGCCATATGGGTTCCTCATGGCCAGAATATAAGCTCTTTTGTTCATCACCCCCTTCCTTGGGCCAGTCCAGACCCAGATCTTCTGTGTCTCTTCGGGTTTGCTTACTGAGCGCAGAGGAGGGATATGGTCAGTGGCTAAGCCACGGCGTAGAACGCTGCCTCTTCCACCACTGACTCACAAGGTGGCTGGGCCAGCTCACTTCCCCTTCTGAAGTTTCTGTTCCTTTGTGTATAATGGACAATTTTCACTTCACTTCATTCCATGGAAAGGAATGTGTATATTTGTGAGTATTTTTTGAAACAAGAATGGAAAGGAGAGTAGGCAAAGCACAGAATCACTTTCAATTCTATTACTGTTGCACCAACAACACCCATGGGATAGCCCATCAGGGATAAAAACAGCTTTCTCAATGTTGGCTTGTTTATTGCAGGGTAAGAATGAAATCTTAGGCTAACCAACTTATATTCCCATGTTGACTCACTTCCTTACCTTCCTCCTAGCTGCTAGAGCAATAGGGCCAGTTGCCAAAGGGCTTATTTTGCCTTCCCCAACCAGGGTTGCTCTTTTGCCCTTGAGTTCAGTCCACAAGCTAGATTCTTACTCTTCTACAGATACAGAGGTGCATTGCTTTCTGCAATAGGCTCTTTATAGGATGAGTGTGGTGAATAGTAAATATCTTCAAACAAATCAGATTTCTCTCCTAGTTGGATTTATTATTTCAGAAGAGTTTCTTCTTTGTTTTGAGTTGACTTCTTAGGAAGAGCATAGGAATAAGAAATAGAGTAAGCTACCTGTTCTGGTTGTGTCTGTAATTAACTATGTGACTTTGGACAAATAGCACTCTAAAGTCTTGCTAGTTTATGATCTGGCCACGTGGAGTGTCAGTTTTGCCATGTCTAATATTTTGGATTCAGATTAGGTGGTTTTTACAGTCTAAATATGGAATTCTCTAACAATTTCAGCCATCTATGATACTGTTACTTTAAATGTCTTGTTTTTAGTCTTTTCTTAAGGAATTTATGATAATTATTAACTCTTGAGAATTAATTCAAAAGATGAACATATGAAAGTTAAACAACAGTAATGCATTTTACAATCAGGCTTCCTATTTAAAATTGTAACTTTAAAAAAAAAAGATTTTATTTATTTATTTTATTTGAGAGACAGGAAGAGAGAGCAGGAGTGTGAGCAGGGTTCGGGGCAGAAGGAAAGAGAGAGACTCAAGCAGATTCCGAGCTGAGCATGGAACCTGATCCAGAGCTTGATCTCAAGACCCTGAGATCATGACCTGAGCTGAAATCAAGAGTAAATCACTTAACTGACTGAGCCACCCAGATGCAAAACATTGGACCATATATTTTTAGCAGTTTGATACATGTTTTGCACAACCTGGGCCACCTTCTTAGCTCTCCAGTCAACGGACTCCATTGCTCTCCATGCTCAGTTCCGTAGTGATTTGTATACCTGTGGCTTTAGATTCCAAGTCTTCATCAGTTCCAGTAGATTTACATATCCAGCCCAGGCTTCTCTCCTAAAATCCAGACTCGTATTCTAACATCAGTGACATCCTCATTTGAATTTCTAGTAGGAACCTCAGACTGAACGTGTCCAACACAGAATGCCTCCTGTCTGCTGCCTCCCAAAATACCCCCCACACCCCCCTGCTGCTCCCCATCACTGTTGGAGCGACTTAGACCTTCCACATGCTCACGCCACAGTTTGGATGTCATCCTTACCACCTCTCCTCCTCTCACGGTTCACGGTCTCCTAATTGGTCTCCCTGCTTTCTGCACCCATTCTTTTATGAATCATTTTCCAAACAGCAGCCAGTGCAATCCATTTACAAATGAAGTCAGAACTCGTGTCCCTGGTCTGCCCAAAGCTCCTTAACTTATCTGAGTTAGTAATTGATTCTTGATCACTCAGAGCACAGGCAGAAACTCAGGCCATGGTATCCTTTTCGATTTCATCTCTGGCCCCCCCCCTCCCCCAAGCTCACTAGTCCCTGCCACGTCTCTCTCCCTGGAGCTTGCCAGACGTGTCGGTCCCTGAGCCTTTACATTTGCTGTTTCCTGCCCTGCGATGTTTTTCCCATAGATAATCCTCAAAGCTCCTGCCTTGTCTTGCCCAGGTTTTTGTTCAAATGTTATATTCTTATTGTATTCTTCCCTGAACTGCTTCCCTGCCCTGCCCTCAATTCCCCATGCCCTGCCCCTGCTTTCTCCTATCACCTTTTTCTGACCTTTTTCTGACCTTTTTCTCCATAGTTCTTCTCACTACAAAATACCGGGTTTCTCTGCGTTGGCACTTTTTTTTTTTTTTTTTAAGACTTTATTTATTCATTTGAGAGAGAAAGAGAGCATGATCAGGAGGAACAGAAGGCAGAGGGAGAGGGAGAAGCAGGCTCCCTGCTGAGCAAGGAGCCTGACTCCGGGCTGATCACAGGATCCTGGGATTATGACCTGAGCGGAAAAGGAGACACTTAACCAACTGAACCACTCAGGTGCCCCACCATCTTGGCACTATTGACATTTTGGAATGATTCTTTGTTGTTGGGGATTACTCTGTGCTTTGTAGGCTGTTTAGAAGCATCCCTGGCTTCTTACCCACTAAATACTAGCAACTCTTTTCTTCTTCCCAGTTGTGACAACCAAAAATATCTCCAGACATTGCCAAATGTCTCCTGGGGAGAAAAATCATCCCTGGTTGAGAACAGCTCATCTAATACGATATGTGTTTTTCCTATTTATTCACCTCCCTTTTCTACTGCTAGAATATAACCTCCATGAGAACAGTGATTTTTGTCTCTGTTCACTGCTCTACTGCAAGTGCCCAGAATAGTAAGTGCTTAGCAAATATCTAATGAATGAATGAATGAATGGACTCCTACCTCATGCCTCCGTCCTCACTAAGCTGTAGTCATACTAGCCTTTCTTCTGCCTCTTGTACATCCTGAACTCATTCTCACCTTCCTGTCTTTTTCTTTTAGTTTCTGCTTCTGGAAAGCCCTATCGACACATCATCACATAGGGGTGGACCCCAGCTTGTTACTTAGGTCCCTACTCAAATGTAACTTGCTCAGAGAAGCCTTCCCTGAGGACTCTCCCTGCCTGCCAGAGATACTGTGTATCATGTTACTGTGATTAATTTCTTCATTACATTTATCTCTGCAATTATTTGTTTTATGTAGGTTGAATTAGTCTTTGTTTACATGGTGAATTTCTGTTTTTCTCTCTCTTACAAGGATGCTCTCTGAGCCCTCAACCTTATCTGCTTTATTTATCATGGCAGCCCCCTAATGAAAACAGTTCCAGGCCGAGAGTTCGTGTGCTGATTGAATGAATAAGCCTATCTCCTAAGCAATTTCAGCATGGAAGAGATTCTCAGTAGTTAGAAGTGAAGGGTGCTATGTCTGTCAGGGTTCAGTTGCAAAGAATAGAATCCATTTTAGCCACCTTAAGCAGAAAGGGATTAACTGTAGCATGTGGTTTACGGAATCCCTGAGAGGGCTGAAGAAACAGCCTCCAGGTTGGGCTTTCAAGAACAACCTGGAAAGCCACACACTGACTGAGCCCCCAAGGGAGCGTTCAGGAGCCCTCTCTCCTGCCGGACCAGGAAGCTGAAGTGTCCTCTGCTGGCTCTGAGACCCAACCATGACTGCCAGGATCACGAAGTTAGCATGAGAAGGTCAGCACTGTCAGGAGCTGTCAAGATTGGGAAACTGCCCTGGAAAAACCAGGTACTGTCATCTCTGCGTTGGCCAAAAGAAAGAGCAAAACGACCAATGCTTCTGCTTCGGCTTCTCTGATCTCCCGGCTCTTGTGCTTCTGATTAGTGGGACAAATTAAAACTAAAACCCTGGCTGCTGACAGGTCTGGGAGACGTGGATTTTTGCTCTCCAGTTTCTGCAGCCCAAGAAGGCATTTTGGGACGCTGAGGGCCGGGCCACCTAGAACACAGGTATGGTGCTATGGAAGGATGGAGAGATGGGTGATAAAAAAGTAAATGAATCTTCAAGTTTATATCTGCCAGGAAATATGTATTCATACTAAAAAAACAGCCAAATAATCGAGAGTCCCTTGTAGGTAGTACTGATCAGTAGCATTTACACGACTTCAGAAATAATTACTTTTCCCCAATGATGCGCAGCATGTCTGTGACCACGAGTAGCATGGCGGCCCTGAAGCAGCAGTCTCAGACGAACCAAGGTCAATAAAACCATGATCCGAGATCTCCTGGAGGTCAGAGCAGTTTATAGCTTACAGCTCGAAAAGTGTGAGATTGTTCAGCCTGAGCACTGACTTTCATAGCTGGCCATGTACATTTATTTCTAGTTTAGAGCACTGGTTTAAACTTAAGTCTTAGAAAAGGCTTAAATTGCATAGAATCTCGATTGGCAATTTTTATGTTGGCTAAGCTAAAATACTTGACTTGATTTCTTTTTTATTATTTGACATCTATAAAGGTTTCTTTATTTGAATAGATCTATTTTTATAAGATTACTGTGTACCTCATTCATCTTACACCATGGAGTGGTTATATATATATTATTTAATTCATTTTATTGGAAGAATAAAACCCACACAGTCTTTCTATTCTTAACTTTCCATCTGCATGCTTTTCAATATTTAAAACCTAATTACAATGATACATGGTTTATCTGTTTTACACACTTAAAAATCTAACTCTAAACAGAATTAGTATGAAGTTATAACTGGGGGGCATTTGCCCATTAAAAAATATAGAGATACAGGGGTGCCTGGGTGGCTGAATGGGTTGAGCCTCTGCCTTCAGCTCAGGTCATGTTCTCAGGGTCCTGGGATCAAGTTCCGCATCAGGCTCTCTGCTCAGCTGCGAGCCTGCTTCCCCCTCTCACTCTCTTCCTCTCTGCCTACTTGTGATCTCTGTCTTTCAAATAAATAAATAACATCTTTAAAAAAAATAGAGATACAGAAAAGCCTGAGCAAGATTTTAGAATACGCTTTATTTAATTTAATTTATTTTATTTTATTAATCACATATAGGAAGCTTAAAACTCTCTACAACTTTTAAATTCTTCTCTTTAAGTACTTCACAATTAAATAAGCTTGAAATTTCTTCCATCCTTTCTCTCCAATTTTCCTTGTGAAGGATATTCTTAAACAGCTACTCTTTTTGAGTATATGCTGTGGACTAGGCCTTGAACATTTTCTCGTTTAATCCCCATAGCTTCTCTTTGAGGTGTGGATATTATTTCTGTTATGCCAATGTGGACACTGAGGCTCAGAGAAATTGCTTGTTCAAAGACTCCTGGCTATGAAGAGGCAGAGCTGGGGTCACAGACTGGCATTCGACTGCATACCCTCCCAACTTCAAAGCTCACTCCTTCTTCTGCAACGTTTATTTATTTATTCACGCACTTATTCATTTATTCAGTTAATGTGCTCTAGTGCTTACTATGGGCCAGACATGTGCTGTTTGCTGGGATTAAAATGACGAGCCGAAAGAGGGGTACCATCCCTGCTTGTGTGAAGCCAAGAATCTCTACTCCCTCTAGGTTAGTTGCTTATTCAGGATTTATAGATGAGGATTAACTTTCTGCAAAAACAGACAGGAATGTAAAGATTGCCTTTTTTGTTTTATGGAGGAGATGACCATTTTATAAAATATTCCCTTGTGAAAGAATATTAAAATTGATTGCCAGCCCCAGGTTATATGTGTTTGCCTAGAGTCCTTGATGACTTCAAGATTAATGAAGCACAGAAATTAATTAGAGAGGCTGAAACTCAAGAAATCCCTGGTGAGGAAAATAAGATTTATCTGATTTTTATATGAGACAGAAGCAATGACAGAAATTGAGTTCCTGTCGCAAAGGATCAAGTATTTAAGACATTGTTTAGTAATGTTTCTGGGGTGCTAGTGGCCTGAGCACATTTGGAAGGAAAACTGCCAAATTTCTGAGTAAAAGGACTAAACTCACCAGCCATCAACTAGAAATGGCAGAACCTATGACGCATGTCAGGACGTCAGTGCCTGGAGGGTCCAGTCGGTCATGTGCTGAGTGTGGAGCGCCAGGTCTATTAGCAGGTGGGAGTTTTCTTTACTTCCACGCACAAGAATGTGTTTTCTCCTCTTTGTCAGTCTTTCCCATTTTGCTCCTTCTGAGAGACACATAGATGTAGGGGATGTTTCACTTTCTGCTTTACCATAAGAGAAACAATAGGCCCAGGGCAGTGATGAATGGCTGGTGGTCGGCCTCTGGGGAAATAGTGTGGAGTGCCAAAGCCTGTGGCACCTTGGAAAGAACATGCCTTATCTAAAGGGGCAGCAGATACTCAGCTCCTGCTAATTGTTGCCACGGAAGAGGACCCAGTGGGGCCAGACATTTCATTTCTTTTTTTTTTTTTTTTAAAGATTTTATTTATTTATTTGACAGAGAGAGATCACAAGTAGGCAGAGAAGCAGGCAGAGAGAGAGAGAGAGAGGAGGAAGCAGGCTCCCTGCCCAGCAGAGAGCCCGATGCGGGACTCGATCCCAGGACCCTGAGATCATGACCTGAGCTGAAGGCAGCGGCTTAACTCACTGAGCCACCCAGGCGCCCGACATTTCATTTCTTAAAGAGAAGCCAGAAATCTGGATTTTTTTTTTTTTATGAAACTACCTGATAATTACATCTTGGCAACTAATTTAATATTTTATTTATTTATTTAACAGAGAGAGAGAGATCACAAGTAGGCAGAGAGAAAGGCAGAGAGAGGAAGGGAAGCAGGCTCCCTGCTGAGCAGAGAGCCTGACTTGGGGCTCCATCCCAGGACCTTGAGACCATGACCTGAGCCGAAGGCAGAGGCTTAGCCCACTGAGCCACCCAGGTGCCCCTTGGCAACTAATTTAAAAAGCAAAACAAAACAAATAACACTTCTCAGGCAAACACTTTTATTTTTAATTTTATTTTTTAAAAAGATTTTGTTTGTTTGTTTGGAGAGAGAGAGGGAGGAGGGGCAAAGGGAGAAAGAAACAGAATCTCAAGCAGACTCCATGCTGAGCATTGAGCACAATGGGAGGCTTGATCTCACAACCCTGAAACCATAATCAAGCTGAAATCAAGAGTCAGACACCCAACTGACTGAGTCACCCAGGTGACCCTTGGGCCAACATTTTTAATGAGGTGATCAACCATCCTGGTTTGTCGGGAACTGAGAGTTCTCCTGGGAAGTGGGTCTTTTGGTGCTAAAACAGGGAGAATTCTGGACAAACTGGGATGGCTTGGTCCTTCTAGAATGTGGAGGATAATGGAAACACCTCTGTAGGCTGAACAAAGTCTTTAGGTGGTCAGTTGATGATCTCTGATGAATAGGACTGGGAGCTAGAATAAGGTTCACACAGTCAGATTTTCAAGGAGGGGAAGGTATTTGACAGACAGAGAAGGACCACACATACAGAACCAGAGCATATCCCACTGTTCACTCCTGTTCTCCTGACAGTTCATATAGGATGTCCATGACCAGGTGAGAAACTACTGTGATAAATGATCGCAGTGTTCTAGTGTTCGTTTTTCTTTTCAGCTGTTCATCTTGAAATGTGTTCAACCAAGGAACCCACTGGGGAGGAAGCCCTTCCCTGGAGAGTGGGAGATCCAGAAGGTGGAAGGAAGAGACTGTGTTTTCTGAAAGTACGCAGACATGTTGGATGATTATCTAGAAGTATCTTGGACTAGACTATTTATATTCTACCCAAGTTTTGTAATTGAAACTGCAAGGAGTTAACGTTTCACAAGCTTTTCTTTAAACAAATAACAAACATTTTTTGGTGGGGGTGGTATACAGAATATTACCATGGAAAGGGAACTTAAACACCATGTAGTCCCAAACTTCTAATATTGGAGAAATTGAGGCCCAGTGTTCCATAGCTGGTTAGTGGCAGAATGGTTCAACCTGGATCTGTTTGGAATGGGTGCCAGTAGCATGGTAAGTGGGGGCAGCATGGCTTCTCTGTGTTGCATTGCCAGTAATGAAGAAGGTTTTGTGGCACAAAGAAACATAACCATTAAAAGCTAAAAACAACAAAAGTTATTTCAACCATTTGGGGGTTGATGAAATAAGAATAAGAGTCAACAAGACACAATTATGAAACATTGTTTTGAGGGCACCTGGGTGGCTCAGTGGGTTAAGCCTCTGCCTTCAGCTTAGGTCATGATCTCAGGGTTCTGGGATCGAGCCCCGCATTGGACTCTCTGCTCAGCAGGGAGCCTGCTTCCCCAGCCCCTCTCTCTGCCTGCCTCTGCCTACTCGTGATCTCTCTCTGTCAAATAAATAAAATCTTTAAAAACAAACAAACAACCCCCCCCCCAAAACCCCACATTGTTTTGGTGTCCACGTCAGATTTTTTATTTAGGAAATTAAATGGTAATGAATCACTAAGTGGTCATATTTTTGAAACTCAGTGCAAATTGTTTAAGATGAAGGGCACTAAACCATAGAATCCCCTATTGAAAAAGCCTCTAGGTTGTATCTGGGTCATTTCATGTGGGCAGCACACATTTCAAAGTAAAAACCTATGATTTGAAAAACATAGACAAGGAAGTTTAAAAAAAAAATCTTTGCAACCATCATTATAGACAAGTATATATTTAGTTTCATTCTCCAGTTCCTGAAGAAAGGCATCATTTCTTCACAACAGAATTTGCTTTGAAGTCTGAGAGTGAACTTTGTGGTGAGGATATGCCCCCAGGCCCACACAGAGCAAGTGAAAACAAGACCGATTTTTATCTTATTACACTGGCATTCTGGACCAGCCAAAGAACTTCCTGCTCATATTTCCAGTCACAAAGAGTTATCATTAAGGTCCAAAGATTCACAGATTCCTTGTTTGAATAATTAGAATCCTCCTTGCTTCCTTCTGGGCCCAAATGAAAATACATAGTTCATCTTTAGCACCTGTTTGTGTAAATTCCTAGAAATCTCAACAGGGTAGGATAGAAACGATGGCCCAATAGCAAGAATGTCACACTAACAGACCACATAAGCGAACCTAAATCCAATGCAGCCTCATGGAGAGTCTTCTAGAGGCTAGAAATCAGTGTTCACATTGTCTTTATTGTGGGTAGATTCCCTGTAGCTGTAGGCCACTTTAATATAAGCTTGGTGAATAGAATAGGGTCAGAATGATTTGATATGAGAGGCCAACACTCAACAATGAGTTTATGGTTAAAAACCAGACTCATAGCTGCCCCAGAACTTACCATTCTCTTCCTGATAAGATCCAGGAGGGCAGTGAGATGGGAGAAATATGTTAGCTCTTGATAACCATTTGGGGGCTGATGAAATAAGGACGAGATTCAACGAGACACAATCCTAAAACATTGTTTTGGTGTCCAGGTCAGATGTCCTCCCAGGGAAAATCTCTGAGGGAGCGGTTTGGGTATTCTATTTCAGCGACAAGTCCTACTAGTATCATTGCTGGTGTGTGGGGGGGTGTGCGTGTGTGTGTGTGTTTAAGCTCAACATAACAAACATTACTATCGCACATGATTTCCGAGGGCCAGGACTTTGAGAGTGGATTAGCTGGGTAATTCTGTCCTAGGATCTCTCATGAGGTGGTAGGCTAAGGATCAGCCAGAGCTGTGATGATCTGAAGGCTTGACTGGGGGCTCCAGGATCTTCTTCCAAGATTGTGTGTCATTGGCTCAAGGTGGCTCATTCACATGGCTATTGGCTGGAGGCCTTAGTTCCTTACGTTTTGCCTTCAACCTGTCTGGGGGCCTACTTGAGTGTCTTTATGATAAGGTAGCCAGTTTCCCTCAAAGGGCAATCTGAGAGAGAAGGTAGGACTCTAATCAGTGTGGCTTTTGGAATTGGACTTACGAGATTTACAGAGTCTTGACGCCAATAACTTCACGCCTCTAACAGCAACGAGAGTGTGGCTTCCCCAGGGTGTATTTCCCAGGGTGATTGTCTAACTTGCTTTAACTTGAGAAGAAAATGAGTCCACACTTCAAGAGGCAGAAGGAAGGAGGTGGCTATGGCACTGAAATCAGGAGAAGTCTTTTAAATAAATGACCATTATGCGTTGCTGAAAGCAGTGGTAAATTATCCTTTTTTTTTTTTTTTTTTTAACGTTTGGGATAGAAGGGTTTGAGCAAATGTTTAGCCCAAACCTTTCATTTAAAAGCTTTTATTTATTTCTTTATTAGACACAGAGAGAGAGCTCGCAAGTAGGCAGAGAGGCAGGCAGAGAGGGGGAAGCAGGCTCCCCGCTGAGCAGAGAGCCCAACGTGGGGCTCAATCCCAGGACCCTGAGATCATGACTGGAGCTGAAGGCAGAGACTTAACCCACTGAGCCACACAGGTGCCCCAGACCTTTCATTTTAAAGATGAGGGCATGAGAAGTGAAATTCTAAATATTTGACAGTTTTTATTTAGAAGACTCATCTTCTTTAATTAACCTTTGTTTGTGGGTAGATTATACAGGAGAGTATAGATAAGCCATCTGTGGACTCTCCAAGCTCATAACAAAATGTTTACACACCAGGCGGTAGTAATGTTATTAGTGCGTTAACATGACAGAAGGAGATGATTATTCTCAGTGAACAGACAAGATAGAGACGGGCAATGAAGACAGGAAATGCAGTTCTCAGCAACCTTTGAATTGTGTGAATTCGAATGCAGGAAAAGGATCAAGATCATAAACTTAGTTGTTCCCCACACAGGTGGGACAGTGGGTTGTTGGGAAATTATAAATAAAGTTTCTTCTTAGGCTTCCAAACTTTCAGAAAAAGTAAAGGAAAATCTTGGGTAAATTGCCCAACCTCGTTAATGCCCATTTCCTCTCTGTCAAGTGAGGCTGTTGTTCGCAACCTCGTGGGATTATTGTGATAATTAGAAATAACCCTATGCTAAACTCAGTAAGTGGTAGCTGATTCTATTAATGTTACTGTTATTGTTATCATGATCATTTTTCTTCAAGTTATTAAGCTCACAACCAGTATGCCCTTATTCCTACCTGGGAGAACTTTTATACCCTTGATTTGCAAAACTACATCTAAGTATCTGAACGTTGCTGGTTGACTCCCCAGTCTCCTGCAGCGTGTGACGTAGTGTTCCCCCTGAGACGACTTGCCACGGAATTACCCGGTCGTTTGTTAAAAATGCAGATTCTACCTCAGATCTACTGAGTCAGCATAAGGATGAAACCCTGTAATCTGCATTCTTACCAAGCAACCCAAATGATTCTTATGCCCACTAAAATTTGGGAATAAGATGTATTTTGGAACCCTTGTAAGGCTCACAGAGGGCAAGGCAGCTGAACTGATCTTAACCAGCAGTTTACAAATTTTTAAAATTATGTACCCCCATTAATAAAACTTTTATATAATGTAATACTAATGTTTACATACTTATATTTATTTATTTATTTGTAAATTATTTACATGTACCACCATGTACAATAATTTATAATCCAAAATATACAAAATACAAAATAGATTATAATACAGAATAGAAATTTTAAAAAGATGATGAATATTGTATGTAAAAATTTTAATATTTGCTTCTCATAACCTACTGGATTATATGTTATACCCTTTGGGATTCATAGTCCTTAACCTGGAGACCAGTGGCCAGATTATAAGTGGTTGTGTTTATTCAATCACCTATTAAGCAAACATTTACAGAGTTCCTTGCAAAGACTCCAAGACCTCACCATGAATGACCATCTTCTCCTGTACTATGGAAGCATTAATAACATCACTACCTCATCGTCTGCAAGCACTTTGTCACTTCTAGGTTTTGTGGGTAGGAGGGTTTAGTTCATCTCCAGGCACAAGAGTGGTATTACATCTAATCTAGTTCATGGCTATGTTTGAAGTCACAAAAATATAATTTAACAGAATATTTGGAATTGGAATAAAGTCCCAGATAGTCTTGGTACGTCATTAAGAATCTAAGCAACAGGGGTGCCTGGGTGGCTCAGCGGGTTAAAGCCTCTGCCTTCAGCTCAGATCATGATTTCAGGGTCCTGGGATCAAGCCCCACATCGGGCTCTCTGCTCAGCGGGGAGCCTGCTTCCCCTTCTCTCTCTGCCTGCTTCTCTGCCTACTTGTGATTTCTCTGTCAAATAAATGGATAAAATCTTAAAAAAAAAATCTAAACAACAAATTAAAATAGGTAAACAGTCCTCACTGAATTAGATAGAGCACCCTGTTTGGGAAGGTTATGTGGTGTTGTGGGGAGAACACTGGACTTGGTTTTGGAGGACTTGTGTTCGTGTCTGTGCTTCTTTCCTTACTGGCTGTGTGCCCTTCTATAAATTATTTACCCTCTCTGAGGTGCTTTAAGTGCTCTTTTTGTTTGTTTGTTTGTTTTATGATTTTACTTATTGACTTGAGAGAAAGAGAATGAGTGAGAGATATCACCAGTCGGGGGGAGAGGCAGAGGCAGAGGGAGAAGCAGACACCCAGCTGAACAGAGAGTCCAATGTGGGACTTGATCTCAGGATCCTGGGATTATGGCCTGAGCTGAAGGCAGATGCTTAACCAACTGAGCCACCCAGGCACCTTGTAAATGCTCCTTCGTACCATAAGGATCATGACACCTTCTCTGCTTCTCTGACCCAGTTGCTATCACAAACTCACTCTCCTCATCTTCGACGATGTTCTCATAGAATTCCAGGCTTGATCAATCAGCTGTCAATCACTGCACATTTATTGAGTGCCTGCCGGATATTCCAAAGTGCCACCAGGTAAATGGAATTTCACTTGTCTTGATTTTGTAAGAACAAGCAAGATTTTATTGCCCTGAATTCAACAACTGCTCACCTTCTGTCTGTGACACTTCCGCTGTCACAGAGGTTAAGAGAAATGCCTTCAAGACTGGCTTTGTCATTCTGACATTCTACTACCTTAAGCCTTTGCTCCTTCATCTGTGAAGTAAGAATAATGATATTTACCTCCCAAATTACTGTGAGGATTATATGAGATAATTTATGTGCAATGCTTGGTGCAATTGAAACATAGTATTATTACTTAAATGGCAAATATGGTGAGGTACTCTTCCAACATTTTGGTCAAAGCAAACTGCAACTTGATATATCTGTTCAGAATTGGATTTCACTTGGTGATTCTAGAAACATCAAGTGGTTTGACCTTACATCTGTCAATTGATTAACCTTTTTATACTGGTCTTTGAGAATGAGGTTAAAAGATTTCTTTTAACATTCAGGTAGGGAATGAATAATGACTGGCTTGATAGAACGGAACTTTTTATCAGACTGTTTTAGACTGCTGTAGGTTTACGAATTTCCCACCAAAGAAGACTTACTATATACCAGACATAAAAATAAAGGAAAAAAATATTTTTAATGTGATAAGGTATAATCATGAAGTAAAGAGCTCGTAGTTTGCATGTGCCACAACAAAGTTGCCTTCTTGACTTTTAAACTATGTGGCACAAGTCTTACCCTAATATTTAACAACGGATTTCTTTTTCTTGTTACACAAGCTATTGACATAGCTTAAGTGACTCAATGACTCATGATGCAATGGACTGGCATTTCCTTCTTCCTTACTTTACAAGGATGATTTGATTGTACACATTTCAGCTGACCATAGCTTACCTTCGTAATAGCCCTGCAGCTTAAGAAAGGCCCCACAGACTGACCAGTACTTGTTTCTGAGTGAACTTACATGCAGTTTTCCTAAATGTCCTAAGTACCAACCTAATCTTTAAAACACGGGCTCATGTCCTGCTGCTGGAGTTTGAGGCTGATGTTCTGTGTTGTTATTTCTCTTGGTATCTTACTCTGCTTTTTTTGTTGTTGTTGTTATTTATTTATTTGAAAGAGATCACAAGTAGGCAGAGAGGCAGGCAGAGAGAGAGGAAGCAGGCTCCCGGCTGAGCAGAGAGTCCGATGTGGGGCTCAATCCCAGGACCCTGAGATCATGACCTGAGCCGAAGGCAGAGGCTTTAACCCACTGAGCCACCCAGGCGCCCCCTACTCTGCTTTTTCTATCATTGTAGACTCATAATGGCCTAGGGTATCAGAACAGGAGAGAACCTTAGAGGTAATCTAACTCCACTCCCTCAGTTTTCACATATGAAAACTATGATCCAGGCAAGTCAGTCATTTTCGTCAGCTTCGGAGTATAGACTAGATCATAACTCTGAGCTCTCTGTTGATGGTTTGTATTTCTACCCAACTCAGCTTCTTTCAATTTCTCTGACTCCTGATTTAATTTTTTTCTTCAGATGTATTAAAGTATGGGAAAATTAGATTAATCTGAAACATCATGTTCAGTCTTTTCTCTAGAACAAGCCTTGATGTGTGAGTGGAAACACTGGTATTTCGAGATTCTCACCACTGAGGTGTGGCAAATTGGCCATAGGACATGCTGTTGGATTTGGCTGTACTCATCCTATTGCGTGTTTGGCAATTGCAACTCATAAATTGTGTGCAAAATTGTGCCTAATTTTAGTGAATATTCACATCGAGAAATCATGTTTATTTCTCCTTATGCATTGCAGTATGACTTCAAGTATTCCTTACTGAATTAATTACACAGCAGTTACTGAGCCAAATTCAGGATTTATATATATTCTTTTTTTAAAGATTTTTAAAAAAAATTTATTTGACAGGCAGAGATTACAAGTAGGCAGAGAGGCAGGCAGAGAGAGAGAGGAGGAAGCAGGCTCCCTGCTGAGCAGAGAGCCCGATGTGGGGCTCGATCCCACGACTCTGGGATCATGACCTGAGCCAAAAGCAGAGGCTTTAACCCACTGAGCCACCCAGGCGCCCCTAGGATTTATATATATTCTAAAAGGATTTTTAAAAACATAAACTTTGATTAATAAATCAGATATTGGAGACCCAAAACTCATTATTGGACTTCAGTAAAGAACTTCTTTTCTTTGGAAAGAGCTAATCTGATATCCTAGGAGTTGTAAATATTGTATAGGAATGGCATATATCATATTGTTGAAACAGAAGATGATATTTATCAAAAGCTGAAGTAAAAAAATTACCAAAAAAGGCAAAGTAGGTGTATGAGTGGAGCACCAGGATGGTGTATGGCAGATAGAGAAAAATGGTATCATGGAGATTTGGATATACCAGATGAACACAGCCTAGATGTTGCAATTTCAGAGTAGAGAGTTGTGAATAAAGAAATCATCCCAGAACCAGATAATACATTTTTATATATTAAGGAACAGCATGTAGTGTGAGGAATCTGAGATTTTTAGAAAAGTGTTGATTGCATCCACTTCCTTATTTTTTTAGCCTCTGTACTTGTTTCTACTCCTCCACTCTCCTGAAACTGCTTTCAGCAAAGTCACTAACGAATTGCAGTTTGCCAAACGTCCATCTTCAAGGAATTTGACATTTGACACTATTGTCTACTTTCTCCTGTAGACTCTCTTCCTTCTATAATGTTGCTTCCATGATGTTGCTATTGCTGTGGAATAGTTTTCTGCTGCTTTTTTCTTTCTTTCGTTCACTCCTCTCATAAATATTGATATCCAGTATTCCATACTTGGTTTTTTTTTTTTTTCCTACAAAACAAAATTGTGAACAGAGCGTATGAACCAAATTACACATGCCCAATAGCAGATACTGCTAATTGATTTTGGCAATTTTCTCTCATCCTTGATGCTATCCTAGAATTCTCACAAATGGTTCAGGAAACTACCAAATGATCAGAGTTCATGTATGAGAAGAAATATTTTTCCCCACGCCTGTTTTACATATCCATCTCGGAGGAGCTCATCTGCAGTCGTGACTTTAATTCCAGAAATCCCAGGGCTTATTCTTTACAGTCTCCAGTCTCTTGCCCAGTGCCTGGAGAGCGTAGTTTGAGTTGGATAAATATTTGAAGAATAAATGATGAAATGTTTGATTAGTTAGCAACATCTGAGTATATTCTGACATACTTTTGATGCCTGAGTGCAATTAAAAATTGAAATGCAGTGATCATAGAGGATATACAAAATAGTGACAATATTACAATGACATATGTGCATGTTGAAACATTTTGTTTCTAAACAAAAATTATCTTCTATTTGAGACTATATAATCATTTTCAACTAAGTAAACTTAAGATCCGTTCAGGAATGAGAAACACACAGGGGAGCTGAAAAAGCTTGAGTTGGGGGTATAAAGAGGTAGTAGTAGGTAGTTCAGTGTGGTATTTTCCTCAAAGTTGTAAATTTCAATCCAATGGCCAGTGAGAATAAAACGTGCTTTCTATTTATTTCTAACCAAGGTTAAAATAGTAACATACAATTTTTCACTGTACCTTACAACTTTTTGAAAGAATTCTAAATCTTCAATAATCAGGGCTGCAAGCTGATATTTTTTTTCTGAACGTTAATAAGGTAAATGAATCACTAAAATGTTTACTACAAATATGCTTCCGATAAAACATGTTTAAAGAAGTAGAATAAAGTGTTATCAACTTGGAGCCTAATTTTTCTGCTTCCTCATTTTCTCATTTTTAGAGGTCAATAAAAGAGGATTATTATACAATAGGGAGTATTATCCACTGAGGCGATATTACCTCATTTTATTTTATTTGTATTCCACCATTATCATTTTTTCCCTTGTTTTATGAAAGCACAATAGTACCTAGTATATAGTGCTGAACAAATGTTGGATATTACAATTGTGTATTATCAAAGATACCTGGCTCAAGTTGGGGGTGTGAAGCATACATTTTTCAAAGCATGTAATAGTGTGGTAGTTCTCAGGGGCCGGGTTTGAAGGCCGGAAGTGTGAGCCACCCACTCATATGGCATTTACACTAGGAAGCCTTCAATTTCAGGGTATAGCCAGAAGGCGGAAGTCCAGAGGTAGGGTAGAAGGGCCCCAGACAGAAGGGCCAGATTGTTTGTGATGTATTAATTTTCTAATGCAGGTGTTGGCAAACTTTTTCTGCAAAGGACCCCTTGGTAAATATTTGACACTTGGTAGGCTGTATGATTTCTGCTGTAATTATTTAACTCTGCTGTTGAGACAATTCCTACTCTAATAAATACAACCGCAGATAGTACATATTCCAATAAAGTTTTATAAAAATAAGTGGTGTTCTGGATTTGTGCCAGCAGTCATAGTCTATAGACTCCTACTCCAGTGGTGAGGTTTTGGTGCTCAATTAGTTTTCTTAACAAATTATTTTTGAATCTCATTTTATTTTTTTGAACCTCTGTGTGTGTATGTCATTGCTAAGTCACACATTTTTTAAAAAAGATTTATTTATTTGACAGAGAGAGAGAGATCACAAGTAGGCAGAGAGGCAAGCAGAGGGAGAGGGGGACGCAGACTCCCCGCTGAGCAGAGAGCCCGATGCGAGGCTCGATCCCAGGACCCTGAGATCATGACCTGAGCCGAAGGCAGAGGCTTACCCCACTGAGCCACCCAGGCGCCCTATGAATTTTTATCTTTCAATGTGGATTGAACTTTAGTTTGCTCTCCTCATCTGAGATTTGTTTCTCTTCACTCAGAGGAAGGTTTATGAGCTCCATAATGAGATTAGAATGACGTGCAGTCTTTATCGGAAGACCTGAGCCCTGTTCTCTCACCTGAGGTTTTCCTAAGTATTCTATACTAAAGATCAGTGAAACCGGTTGGGAGTGCATTTTATTCTTGGACAGATTCTTTTAGGTGTTATTTCATTCCCCAATTCTTTATGGAGTCCTGGAAAATGGTAAAGCCTGGAGTGTTAACCAAGCCTATGCACTCTTTCAGTTCTCTAAATGACTCTAAATTTTGGGGGTGGGAGAGAGGAGAGAGGTGTTAGCAAGAATTTTCCGGATTTGCTTGACTCAGAATATTCAATATTGCTTTTGGTAACTAGAAATAGGACTGGTAGCACACTCAATTCCTTTTATTTCCTATTTTTTTAGACTTATCTTTTCAAAGTTTAAGACATAACCTTAGACTCTTGCCTTGTCTGGTGGCTTTTTTTTTTTTTTTTTCTTTCTGCTTTCACATTGCTTACATGCTTATTTTGTCTATTTGAGAGCAGGGTAATATGGTTGTTAAAAAGATACAAGCTTAGACTGCTTGGGATCAAATCTCAGGTCTCCCAATTACTACGTAGGACCTGTGCTTCAGTTTCTACATCTGTAAAATGAGGATGATGGTAGTATTGGTTTTCACAAAGATATTATATTATCAAGTGGGTTAATAAGTATCAAGTCCTTAGAATAATGCCAGGTAATGCATTATAATAAGCACTGTTCACATTTTAAATATTATTGATAGCATATTTTTGATTTTTGTTTTCTCAAATATTTAGATAGGTGGTCGTGCTATTTTGTTCCCTCTGCCATATTGGCCTTCAGATTTACTATTCTTGAAGCTTTATAGTCATTCTTTATTAGAAATTAAACCTAAAAAGCTGATAACAAACTGACTCATAAGCACTTACGGACAGTTGAAGAAACAGAAAGAAAAGTGGGCATTTAATATATTTATAGATAAGTAAGTTGGAAAGGGTTGGTCCTACAACTCTGTTTATAGATGAGACTGCTTCATTTTCAGCTCTGGGTAACCTTGATTTATTCTTCTGGCCTGGCTCCTACGTGACTTGACTCGCCACAGAGCATACACTTCCTACTGTGTTTTGTCTGTTTGTCTCACCTCAGGCTCTTCCAGATCCCCTCCCTTGACCTTGTCTTTTGGCCACAAATGCCTTTTCTCATCTCTTGCCATCAGTAATGATGTTGGTTTCACTCTCTCCATTACTTTCCATGTAAAGGTAATGTTTGTATTCCTGGCTCTAAGCAGCAGAGAGATTGGTCCTTGCTTGCTGAGTTTCCACACAACGTGTTAGGTACAGATCAAGGTTCTTCATTTAATTAGATTCTGGGGTTTAGGGTGAAAGGATCCTGTCAAAACCACGGACACTGGCGCCTTAGAAATCTCTTGGCATGTAAAGATTAGTGGAACTTTTTCAGCAGGTTGCATTAGGGACTTGGGATTTATGGACGAGTTTGGTTTTGGTTTCTGTTTTTAATAAGTCAAGATTTTTATTTTTTATTTGTGTACAGTTGACACACAATGGATAGATCTAGTTTTGCATAAATTCTTTATAAGGTCTTCTCCCAGTCTTCTTACGGTGTGAAATTTTTTAAAAAAAGGTTTCTTTTATTTGACAGAGATCACAAGTAGGCAGAGAGGCGGGCAGAGAGAGAGGAGGAAACAGGTTCCCCGCTGAGCAGAGAGCCTGATGCGGGGCTAGATCCTAGGACCCTGGGATCATGACCTGAGCTGAAGGCAGAGGCTTTTGTAAAAATCTGTAAAAATCTAGTAGCATGATAAACCTTCAATACATTTGGGTTGGAATGGTGACTGTCTTATCCAAGTTTGATCTTGGAAAGGATGAACTGGGAACTGCCTGACAACACCAGAAAAAAAAGCCTTTGACTTGTCACGACATGCCTATTATGCAAAAGACCTTGAAATGACCTTCCAGGCGTCAGGGAAAATATTCACTTTAACAGTGATCACAGATATTTGAAAACTAACAAAATGAGAAAAGAAACAGCAAAAAATTGATTTGACTGCATAAGAGTTATACTAATTAAAAGCATCTGTGTGCTTCCATCTACATTTATTGTACATGATATCAGATTTCACAGATTTTGTGCATTCATTATATATGTTTTATTTTATAGCAACATGTTCTTCCCATTGGGCCTCTCAGACCACATCTGAGTACAGAGAAGGGGCACGGTATGGGCTTGGCGGCCGTCGTCATCTGGGTCTGAAACCCGCTGCACCTTTTATTGGCTGTGAGGCCTGGGACAAGCTATATAGATTCTCTAAACTCAGTTTTCTCATCTGTAAAATGGAGATAAAAAAGTGAAGGGCATGTCTTAAATCTAGGATTTAATACATGTAAAGGACATGGTGCTTTGCTAACTAATAGTTGTATCATTGTAATGAGTAATAAGTATGGCTATCCGATCAATTTTGAAAGCTTGAAACAGTTTTTTTTTTTTAAAGATTTTATTTATTTATTTGACAGAGAGAGATCACAAGTAGGCAGAGAAATAGGCAGAGAGAGAGAGAGGGAGAGGGAGAAGCAGGCTCCCTGCTGAGCAGAGAGCCCAATGAGGGGCTCCATCCCAGGACCCTGAGATCAGGACCTGAGCTGAAGGCAGAGGCTTAACTCACTGAGCCACCCAGGTGCCCAAGTTTTGTTTTTTTAATTAGAGGAAAGCATTGTCCTCACCTCCCTTTATTCTGCTGTTGTGTTTCTAATTTATAGTCTCACCTCCTCACTGCCCCCCATGCTGGGACTTCTATATCCTTCAGCAAACGCAGTAACTCACTGAGAGAGGAAAAGAGAATAAACGGAATAGAGGGCGGGAGTAGCAGGAGCATGAGAATCAAAGGTGGAGGCTATAGTAAGTTTATACAACAACCTCCACTGACACACAGCAGAAATAGATCTAGCATGGTGAACAGAGAAGGGACCATTCCTCGTGATTCTTCTGGAGTGAAAGGGCAAAACGTTCACAGCAACGAAGTAACCAGGTTTGGTGGAGAATAGACCTGTTCACTCCGCAGGCATACTCTTGTCTGGTCACACAGAAATACCCAGCACCTAGATACAACCACTCTGGTCGCACCATCAGAATAGCCAAGACGGGGTGCCTGGGTGGCTCAGTGGATTGGGCCGCTGCCTTCGGCTCGGGTCGTGGTCTCGGGGTCCTGGGATCGAGTCCCGCATCGGGCTTTCTGCTCAGCGGAGAGCCTGCTTCCCTCTATCTATCTCTGCCTGCCTCTCCATCTACTGTGATCTCTCTTTGTCAAATAAATAAATAAAATATTAAAAAAAAAAAAAAGAATAGCCAAGACATCTAAAATAGGAGCTGGTGAACCCAGAGGTATGTTCTATGGGATTTTAAATGATGGAACGGGAGAACCAGGAGATACCATTCTAGGGCTTGATACTGGCCTTAAACATATGATACTAAATATGTATAAATTGGAGATGACAGAAATCATCAGCAAAGTGTGCATGAACGAATCAAGTGCTCAGTAATCCTTGGGAAACTAATGTCTGATACTCCTTTTATTAAAGGGGAGGAGGAAGTAGGTCATAGGCTCCTCGCTCAGAATGGAGAGCGGGTCGAGCATCTGAGCCTGTTGAGATGAAAGAGGATGCTTCTGGGGGCCTGGAGGGCAGAGAAGCAGGGAATCCTCCCAAGAACATGCACTGGGGTCTTCATGAAGCTGTCAGTTGTGTTTAGAAGAGTATTTATGTTTGAGATAGTATACAAGAATCTTATCAATGGACCAACTTCTAATGGATACATAGTTGGAGAAACACTTATCATTGAGTCACTGTTTGCTCCTGGGACCTCTATTTAATCTTTATCACTTTATCTGTCAATAAAATATGGGAAAAACTATGGCCTCACCCTGCATTTCAGAGAACTGCATAAGGGGACTGCCACCCATCAGGAGAGCTGCCTCTCAGGCATGGAGTCCTGACAAAAACCTCCTCTGCTCCGCCACAACCACCTGTGGAGGATGGAGTGGGGGGTCGTGAACTCTCATGTGTAAATTCAAAAAGTGTGGGACGCCTGGGTGGCTCAGTGGGTTAAGCCACTGTCTTTGGCTCAGGTCATGATCCCAGGGTCCTGGGATCGAGCCTAAATCAGGCTCTCTGCTCAGCAGGGAGCCTGCTTCCTCCTCTCTCTCTGCCTGCCTCTCTGCCTGCTTGTCATCTCTCTCTGTCAAATAAATAAATAAAATCTTTAAAAAAAAATTCAAAAAGTGAAAAATAAAGAAGAATGGGTAAGAAGATTCAGGGGCCTGAGGTATCATAGGAATATGAAACAAATCAACAATAAGAAAATACAAGACACCCCACCCCATGATCCTTCTGATAGGACCCAGTCAAGCTTCTGCTGCCAAAGTGGCCCTTCCTCTTGGACTCCTGCTCCTTCAGGGCAGGCCTCAACACCACTTGGGAAATCGCACAATGCCACCATAACTGCTGGGACACACAGCCCCTTCACTATGCCTTATTCTTCCTGTTTCTCCACCCACCGCCACCCTACTCCCTAGGTTCCCGCCCTGCCCTACCCCACCCCATCTGCCCTTTCACTGACTCCTGTGCTTCTGCTTTATCAAACTGAGCACAAGTTCCAATCATATATTAGTTTACTAAGGTAATGGAGGCAGGATCCCTCTCTCTGGGCTTTGTTACTATATTGTAGCTCCTAATACTGTTCTGGGCGCTTGGACGCCACTCAGTAACACATTTTCAATGGATGGATGAGCACATGGCTGCCTGATCCCGCTGACTGTCTCAGGCAAACCACTCATGGTCAGGTGCAGCCTGTGCCACAGGAGGGCTTGTTTATTGTCCCCGGGGCTTGGCGTAGAGGAGAAATCTACTTAGGAGTTGAGTTCCCCCAGAAGGACTGCTCTCCTAGGAAAACAAAGCAGCCACTTCTCTGGGAGGGTTCCTGTCCTCCACTGTGCAACTGTCCCTCTCTGGACCGCACGCATAGGAATAAATCACCACCCTTCAAAAGGAACCCCCTCTCTTCAAAGACTACCTCCCTGCTAGAAACACCACGAAGCATTTTCAACCGTCCACTCCTTCCTGCCCGCAGCCCATGCACACAAACCCTACCTGAGAGGCCAGGTCCTCTACCCCTTGTGACAGCAGGTCCTCTTCAGATAAAAGGAAACGGCAATATGTTCAAATTAATTTTAAAAGGATTCTGTGATTTGTAGTGTTGTCTAATAGAAAAATCAACAGAAGCTTTTCTAACCAATATAATGTACCCCATGCTAGTGTTGAGGCTCCTGGATGAAATGTGCTAAAACGAATAGTCTCTTTCATACCCATGCAGCAGTGAAGATGAAATGCTCCCAACACCTGTCTTTTAAAACACAGGTATTTTATCCAGGTCCTGCTCTAGATCTTTATTTTCTAGATCTCCTTTATGTTCATCCTCAAGAAACACCTTCACATTCCCTAGTAAAAGATGCAGAAGGTTGGCATGAATTTTTCTGACTGACTTGGTTCCCTACCACAAGGTTGCTTCTTCACCTGTTAACATTTTTGGTTCAAATAGATGCAGTTCATTTTTGAGTTTCCCAGTTTGGGCCTCAGATTTTGACACAAATTTCTCAGCATGGAGAAAAAAAAAAAAAGAACAATTAAAATATGTGCTTGCTCACAGGTTATTCTGATCCTGAGAATTGTATTTGCTTCTCTTTAATCCTCCCTTATTAAGTCTACTTCTAAGAAGTGACTTCATGCATCTTGCAAGACGCCACACCCTTTAAAGTGGAGGCTTCCGTTGGAACGCCAACTAAAACCCTGGGCTGCTTTGCATAATATTCCCCAAGCCCTTATATTAGAAAGAAGATAGGCATCTGCTAGTGCCTCTTCTTGTATCAGTTCCCAAAGGCACAAAGCATGACCTACATGTCACAGGCTCTCTATAAATACAGGAAAAGCCATTGCCATGGAGTTGGCTACATTTAAGGTCATTTTAAATTGTTGTCCACTTTGCTTCTCTATTTATGAAACGGCCCGCCACCACGACAGAGCTCTCCTGGGGCTCTAGGACTCAGACCCAGGTCACTCTACCCTCTGCTGTTCCTTCCGCACCCGTGGGAGAGCATCTTAGCCAAGAGGCTTTTGGGTGAAGTCACCTCTTCTTGCTACCACTCTTCTTCAATATTAATCTGTCTTTTTCTTAGTCTGAAGGAAATCTGTCTAGCAAAATCTAGCAAAACCTCAAAGTTTTTTACTCACTCCCCAAAACGCTCACAGAACAAGGATGTCAGCCCGGATTAAGAACATATTCAAGCAAATGCAAGTTAAACAATTTTTTATTTCTCTTACCCAACTTTAGTTAGAAAAAATTACCAGGAAGGACTAACAAAAAGAATGAAGATTATACTGAGTCGTTTGCTGGGATTCCATGATTCTTCGTTATTTTTCCCTTAATCCTGGCCACTTCTCAAATATTCTTTACTAGTTCCCCTCTTTGACTTCTTTTTAAAATATACTTTTAAAATGGCTAATGTTAAATTGAGACATAATTTACATACCATAAACTTGACATGTTTTAAGTGTCCAGGTCAGTGATTTTTTGGAAAATTTAAAGTCACACAACCATGCTAACTCAATCCAGTTTGGGAGCATTTCTATCACTCCAAAAAGGTCCTTTGTGTGCATTTCTTTCTTAGCCAGGAGCTTAGTCCTGGACCACTGCTCTTTACACTCACATCCTAGATGATCTCATCTGGTCTCCACATTTTAAATACCAGACGTATACTGATGACTCCCAAATCTCTATCCCCACCCTGAACCTCTCCCCTAAACTCCAGACTCATCTCCTCTTAGATGTCTAATAGGCATCTCAAACTCAGCCAGCCCAAAATGGAGTTTTGATCTTTCACTAAAACTGCTCCTCCCACAATCCTACCCAGTTAATAGCAATTCTTTATTCCAGGTGCCCCTGCCAAAACCCTGGGAGCCATCCTGACGCCTCTCTTTCTTCACACCCCAACACCCAATCCACCATGAAATCCCGTTGGCCCCACCTGTAAAATACGACCAGAATCCAGCGGCTTCTCATGCAGACGCCGTTGGCAGCGGGGTCTAAGCTGCAACAGCGGCCGCCTGGATTCCTGCCATCGCGCCACTACTTCTTTCCTGCTCCGGTGCTTCTGCCTCACTTTCAGTCCTCAACACAGGTGCCTGACGGATTCTTTTAAGTTTTAAGCCAGACTGTGTCACAACTCCATTCAAATAAATCCCTGCAATAGGGGTGCCTGGGTGGCTCAGTGGGTTGAGCCTCTGCCTTCAGCTCAGGTCATGATCTCAGGGTCCTGGGATCAGGCCCCACATTGGGCTCTCTGCTCAGCAGGGAGCCTGCTTCCCCCATTCTCTCTGCCTACTTGTGATCTCTCTCTCAAATAAATAAATAAAATCTTAAAAAAAAAAAAAACCTACAAAAAAAATACCCTGCAATGGTTTCCCATCTCATTCAGAACAAAAGCCAATATCCTGACAGTGGCTCACTGGTCCCCATACTCACTCCCCAGGAGCATCTGTGGTCCCTGTAAGACCACAACTCCTAGTGCTATTCCCCTGTTCACTCTGCTTCAGTTTCACGGGCCTCCTTGTTCTTCTTCAAACACACCTGGCTCAGAACCTCAGTACTGACTGTCCTTTCTGCCAGTATGACTCTTCCCCAGGAAACTGTTTGCCTAATTTCTTTATCTCTGCAAGCCTTTCCTCAAGTCTTACTTCTCAGTGAGGCTTACCTCCATCACCATGTTTAATACCTTAGATTCCCTCCTGCACTTTTAATTCCTCTTGCCTTATTCTACTTTTTCTCATTGCATAGCATTTCCCACTCAACTCGATAAGCTGCTCTTAAATTTAATAGGAAAAAGCAAAGGGCAAAGAAGAGCCTAGATAATTTTGAAGAAGAATGAGGAAGGATATTATTCCTACCAGATATAAAACTTACTATAAAGCTGCTATCATTAACAAGGTACAGCAATGGGGCAGAGATGGAAAAAATGGGACCAATCAAATAGCATAAGGACCCAGAAATAAAGCCATGTCTACACAGGAACTTGGGATATAACATTTTTGCAACACAAATCATTAAGAAAGAAAAGATTATTTAATAATTTGTGCCAGGACAATTGGCTTTCTATTTGAAAAAAAATAAAATTAGATGTCTATTTTATACCATACACAAAGTATCTATTAATATGTATGTATTAAATATTAACCCAAAGGGATTAAAAGGCTAAACATAAAAAGAAAAACTTAGAGTAAAATATAGGAAAATATATTTATGACATCTCGGTAGGGAAAGTTTTCTCAAAAAGACAAAAAATACACAACCATAACAAAACTAAAAGGCAACCTACAGAATGGGAGAAGTTATTTGCAAATGACATACCCAACAAAGGGTAGGTATCCAATATACTTAAAGAACTTAACACAACTCAACACTTAAAAAAAACAAAAAAAAAATCTAATTGAAAGATGGACAGAAGACATGAAAAGACATTTCTCCAAGGAAGATTATACAGAATGCTAAGAGACACATGAAGAGATACTCAACATCATTCAGTTCAGAGAAATGCAAATCAAAACTACAAGGAGATATCACCTCACAACTGTCAGAAAGGCTAAGATCAATACCACAAGAAACAACAGTGTTGGCAAGGATGTGGACAAAAGGAACATTCATTCAGTGTTGGTGGAAATGTAAACTGTGTAGCCATATTGGAAAACAGTACAGAGGTTCCTCAAAAAGTTAAAATTAGAACTACCCTATGGTCACTATGCACTACTTTGTATTTACCCGAAGAATACTAATTCAAAGGGATACATGCATGTCTATGTTTGTAGCAGCATTATTTATAATAGCTAAGACATAGAAACACCTCAAGTGTCCATGGATTGATGAATGGGTGAAGAAGTGGTATAGATAGATAGATAGATAGATAGATAGATAATAGTGTACACACACACACACGACATTTTATATATATATATATTTTATATATAATACTAAAAATTGGGCACCTGGGTGGCTTAGGTCATGATCTCAGGGTCCTGGGATCGAGCCCTGCACTGGGCTCTCTGCTCAGCAGGGAGCCTGATTCCCCATCCCCCACCTGTCTTTCTGCCTACTTGTGAACTCTGTCAAATAAGTAAAATCTTTAAAAAATAATATTAAAAATATACATGTGATGGAATATTACTCAGCCATAAAAAAGAATGAAACCTTGCCATTTGTAAGGACATGGATGGAGCTAGAGAGTATAATGCTGAGCAAAATAAGTCAGTGAGAGAAAGAAAATACCATATGATGTTATTCATATGTGGAATTTAAGAAACAAAACAGAGGATCATAGGGGAAGGGAGGGGAAAATAAAATAAGACAAAATTAGAGAGGGAAATAAACCACAAGAGACTCTTCACTATAGGAAATAAACTGAGAGTTGCTGGAGGGAAGGCAGGGAGGGAGATGGGGTAACTGGGAGATGGACATTAGGAGGCACTTGATGTAATGGGCACTGGATGTTCTATGCAACTGATCAATCACTGAACCCTACCTCTGAAACTAATAATATGCTACATGTTAATCAATTGAATTTAAATAAAATTTAGGTGCACCTGGGTGGCCCAGTCAGTTAAGTGTCTGACTCTTGATTTTGGCTCAAATCATGATCTCAGAGTCGTGAGATCAACTCTGCAGCCCACTCCAGGCTGGACATGGAGCCTGCTTGCGATTCTCTCTGGCCCTCTCCCTTTGCCCCTCTCCCACCATGCTTGTGCATGCTCTCTAATAAATAAAATTTAAATGTTTATATATGACGAGGCAATTAATTCACAGAAGAGGAAATGTATCTGGCCAGTGTACATATGAAATATGTTCAACCTTACTAAATGACATGGAATTAAAATGATAATCTTCTTTAACTGGCTCCACATAAAATAAAAGTAAATCTAATAATGCAAAGTGTAATTCATAAAGATGTAGGGGGAAGTGAAACTCATACATCTTGATGGGGTATGTAAATCGTTCTAACAACTTTGGAGAACAAGCTGACAATATCTAATAAAGCTGAAAATGTATGTATGGTACAACCTAATAGGTTCATTTTTAGAAATGTACCTTAGAAACTCTTAATGCATACACACAAAATTTCATACAAGCACGTTCATTGTAGCTTTTCTTGTGATTGCAAAAAATAATGGGAAATAGTTTAAATAGCCATCAGTAAGAGAATGTGTAGATAAATTGTGATATCCTATGCATTAAATTCAACATAAGAGTAAATTTTAAAAACATCACTAAGAATTTTTTTAAAAAACAATGTGCAAAGCCATATATTGAGTAGAATATTCATTGTGTTAATTTTTTAATACAAAATATTATTTATAAATATAAACACACCTAAAAATGTAAAGCCACATACATGAAAAAAATACACATGCTTTGTAGTAAGTCATAGAAACAGACACAATCCTCCTCCCCTCCTAGAAATCCATCCCCCTTTATAATATTTACCACTGCTTCCGCCAAGAAGCAGTCTATTTTCCTGTCTCTTCATTCTGGTGTCTTTGTTGACACTCATTTTCACCAACAGATTGCAGTAGAAGCAATGTTTTGCCAGAGGCCCTACACACTTCCATTCCACTTTCCCTCTTAGAGCCTCTCTGTCACCTTGTGAATAACCCTGACCTAGGATGGCCAGCCATTCCAAACACTTCAGCCTACAATCAGTTAACCACCAGACACGTGACTAAGACTGTTACCACAACAAGCCAGCTCCCTGCTGACCCACCATTTGACCACAGACATATGAGCAAGCCTACTAAGATTAGCGCACACCATTTCATATCAGTAGAACCACCCCGCTGACCTGTACACTCATGAGTAATAATAACAGGCTGTTGTGTTAAGCCACTGAGTGCTTGCAGTAATTTTTCCATACAGCAACGGCTTAAGTGCTGCGTACACCATCTTCAGAACAATGACCTTTCAGGATTAAGAAAGACTCTTAAGGAATGGAAAGGGAAGAGTATTAGGGAGAGACAGATATCTTTACCTTTTACATGGAATTTTTTAAGGATTTATAAGTCCTCAAATCCTGTGTAAAATCTGGATCACAGTAACTTGAGAGTCTGTTATATTATTTTCAGAATTACTCTGCTTGACATGTTGCCTAATGTGATTAAAGAAGCATGCCACTATTCTTTCCATTTTTGACATATTCATCTCAATAGAGTAGAACAAGACATGACTACAAGATTTGTTTCCTCACTGGGATCTCATGTAGACTAGCTACCCAGAAACTTGGAGATATTAAACCTTGACTTATGTTCCTGACATCATGAGCCACCATGACTCAGACTGACTAAATATTATGGTCACACCTCATTCTGTGGTAGCGTATAAACAAGAGCTACAAGAAGAATATCAAACCCTCAATTAATTAAAACTCAAGAAACACATTTTTCTTTCATGAACAAAGAAATCTATTTTGGGGAGGAAACAAAAACAAAATGTTATCAAAGATCTTCTTTGATTTTCAGATTAAGTGCCAGCATCAACACTGAGTCAACCTAATCTTCTCATGTTCACTATTAAGGTAGGAGAGTAGTTGTACACTTTTGAGAAATATTTTCATTAAAGGCTGAGATAAAAATGGGTTTCTATTTGATCTTTATTTTACCAAAAAAATTAATTTCACTGTGCATCCCATCCAGCCCTGCTCCTTTTATTAAAAGGCTTGTATCATTTTACCAACATCTCCCCATTTCCCATACCCTCCAGCCCATGGTAACTACCATGCTAGTCTCTCTGCGTTCAACTTTTTTTTTTTAGCTTCCTCCTATCAGTGAGATCATGCACGATCTGTCTTTGTTTGGCTTATTTCACTTGGCATATTGCCCTCAAGTTTCATCCGTGTAAAGGGCAGGATTTCCTACGTTCTTATGGATGAATAATATTCCATTGTATGTACATACCACATTTTCTCTAGCCACCCATCTGTCAGTGGACATTCCTGTTGTTTCCGTGTCTTGGCTCTTTGAGTAATGTGCCATGAATGTAGGGTACACAGAGTGCTTTGAAATCCTGATTTCATTTGGATAGATATCCAGAAGTGGGATTGCTGGATCATCTGGTAATTTTATTCTTAATTTTTTGAGGAGCCTCTATACTGTTTTCCATAGTGGCAGCACCAATTTACATAACCCACCAAGAGTGTGCTTGTGTGTGTGTGTGTCTTGTGGGGGAGGGTGCCAAGTATTCTGATGTGGCTATGAGAGAATTTCAAACTCAAGTTTTAACTTGAATTAAAACTCAAGCGCTCAGCCGCGTGCTGTTCTTTCTCCTCAGAGTTTAGGGTTAACGCGAAGAGAAACTTCAGTCTCTATTCTGGATAGTTTCTTGGGAAATGTTTCCAGCCTTGTTTCTATGTTTCAGAACCAGCCACAAAGTTTGTGTTTCCATTCTCACAAACCAGCAGACGTCATCTCCAACGTCATCTCTAAACAGGGACGGGTGGGACAATTTTGGTGAACAGCTAAACCGAAAATATGTATGAAAGGCGTATGGAAACTTTCATGAAACGTTCAGGATGCTATAGGAGCAACTTAAAACACAAGATTTGGATGTCTAATGCGATCAGAAGGCTGTGCCTTAAGCAGAAAAGAGAGATCTCTGTTTTAAAGCTCACTGTTTTGAGGGGTGCCTGGCTGTGGAGTGTGTGACTCTTGATCTCAGGGTTGTGGGCTTGAGCCCCATGTTGGGTGTAGAGATTGCTTAAAAATAAAATCTTTAAAAAATAATAAATAAATAAGTCGCACTGATTGTTTTCAGTGTTCTTTTAATTTTACCATCCCATTCCTTATGTATCTGTTAAGTTCTGCCAGTCTGATATCTGAAAACAGTCACTGTAGGGCTTTTTGTGTCTGGTAAGAGATCATAAGGTCCTTGAGAGTATCAGGAGGGCCTTATTCATGATAAATCCTTTTGAGATATTCATTCAGAATTCAGTTGATTATCTTAAAGAATTTTTCTTAAGGGAACATTGGCAAAAGTACGCTGTAAACTATAGAGTCATGAATAACCTTTAAAATAGACCCTATAAGGATCTTAGCCTTAAAGGAATGATTAAACTTATTCTGAATCACCAGACTAATGGGAGAGCAAAGGGAGAGTGCAGAGGAAGGACTTTTCCAATCCCAGTGACGTTTTGGGGGAGTGGTAGGCTTTCTAGGGAATTAGTGAGTTTCTGGTCACTGGGTATGCTCACATGTGACCTGAGCATCTACTAGTCATGGCTATTGTAGGGAGCCTTAATGAGATCAGTGACCTTTTTCACTCTGTCTTACAAGTGTATGGTGGAGTTTTTTAGATACTACCTGATTTGTGATTTCACAAGTGACTAAATAGAGATAGATATATGAGAATCCAGTTATCTCCTGTCAAATTGGGCATTAAAAAGCTTTGTAAAAACATAAAATGATGCCATTCTTGTAACTAATTTTTGTTTTGTGAAATTGTTATTTTTCACCAAAATGTTATCTGTGTTAACATGTACTGTGTATATTTATCACTGTTGTTTTCAATGAATTAACACACAAATATTTCTAACACGCTTCAGTTTTAATCTCTAGTAGGATAAATACTAACAGTTATCATTCGCATAAATGCAAACTGTTTGAGGCCTCCTATTTATTATCTATTGCTATTTAACAAATCATCCCCAAATTTAGTGCCTTAAAACAACAAACATGTACTATGTTGCAGTTTCTTTTTGTGTGGAATTCTGGGTCTCATGGGGTTGCTGCCAAGACGTTGACTGTAGTTGCTGTCATCTGGAAGGCCCACCTGGGCTGGAGAATCGTCTCTAGCAAGGCTCACTGGCTGTGGGCAAGAGGCCTCCGTACCTTGTCTTGTGTGTTCTCAAAACTTGACAACTGGCTTCCTCTAAACTGAGTGATCCACAAGAGAAAGAGAGAGAGAGAAAAATGGAAGCCACATTTTATGACCTTTCATAACCTAGCCTCAGGTCACACCCCACCATTTTGCCACATTCTCTTCGTTAGAAATGAGTCACTGCATACAGCCCACACTCAAGGGGAGAGGAATTAGGCTCTGCTGAAGGGGTTAGTATCAGAGGATTTACAGACATCTTAAAAAGGCAAAGTCCTCTTTAAGAACCATTGGACTGGATGATCTTCAAGGGTATTTTTAACCCCGAGTTTCCATGGGCAAGGGAAATGAGGTCAATGATTAGGTCAGAATAGAGATCCGTGGGGCCCTCTCTAAAGGATTTCCCTCATTACCTACCTGGCAGATTTCCACTAATTCTTTGAAACTAAGTTCAGAAGTCACTTCCTTCAGAAAATGTCTAGGTCCCTTCCTCTGTACCATCTCTGTTCCTACGTGTACATTCGTGATGATGCTTTTCTCCCTGTGTTGCAATTCTTTTGTCTTTTTATTCTCTCTTCTTATTGGACTGTGAGCTTTGGAGGTCAGGGATATTCTTTCTCCCATACCTCATGCTTTGTCATACTCACCCGTCTTCTGTAGCCACATTTATTCTGCATTCATTTATTCGTTCACACTCCTGCCTCTTTAGTGTCTGTCGTGCACTGTGTTAGCCCTGGGCAAGATTCCTGCTCTCACGGTGGATTTTGGTAGGAAGACACACAATAAGCAAATAAACCAACAAAAAATATCATTTCAGAAAGGGATGCACACTACGCAGAAAATAAACAGACTGAGTTCTGTGGGTTGTGGTGAGTTCTGGGTCTTGTCAGCTTAGGGCAGTCAGAAACTATTACATCCCAGGTGCCGTGTCCAAATGAGAAACAGATCTGAGGTGAAGAATCTGTAGGGTCAGTGTGGCCAGCAGTGGCGCATCTGTCACTTGTTCGTACCATACCTATAGACACTGAGTGTCTGGTTGTTTGGGTAGAAACATGTGCATGAAGGAGGCTGGGAATTATCCAGGGTCAGACTCCACCCAGTTGGGCCTCACACCCAGGCCAGGGGTTCAGTATAGTGACCTTATGGTTGTTTCTACTGAATGCCAAAACTTGCTGGAGGGCGATGGAGCCCGCCTATGTTAAAGAACCAGAAGAGCAGAGGTGGGTGTCAGTGTGGTGCATGTGGGACATGGAAGTGCAGAGCAAAGTGCCAGTGAGCGTGGTACTGACAGAACTTGTTCTGGCCTTCCAAGTTCACACTTGTTCCTGCCTCCTTGTTGTCCCATCGCTTCAGGCCCATCCAAACCTGCTCTCAGGGAAAATTCCCCAGTCCTGGAAACCTGCAATTGGTGCATAATGAAGGTGTGGTCCAGCTGGTTTCCATGTGGCACAGGTGCCGTGTTCGGGAAATCTCACTGGGGAAAGATTCCTGTGGGTGTCTCTTGGCTTGGCAAATATGTGCAAAATTAAGCCTTAATGACCTAAAAATAAAGCAGTTAACAAACAAACAGTAAAAGCCCCCAAATCTCAAATGTTGACTCCTCCATCAAACCTTCTCCCCCTGTTATTGTATATTGTACAATTGTTTACAGGTCTCTCTCCTTTGAGGGCAAGAACTGACTTTTATTCATTTTTAATATATTTTACATGGGTAGGTGCTCAATAAAGTTAAAAAAAATCTAAAACCATGTACACTAGAATACAAGGAGCTGGTGTTTGCTCGAGATGCTGTCCCTTCCCCAGAAAATGTAAATGTACAGCAATAGGAGTTTCCAATAAGGGAGATGCTTATGTTATAATGTTGAGTAGAGATGGAGCTGATTGAATTTAATGTAATATATAATCATGCATAGGAGAAAGATCTGGAAGGAAATGGACCAAAATGTTTAAATGATGATCTCAATTATAGCATTATCAATTATTTTAATTTTTATCCATCAAATTTTCTGCATTATCTGAAATTTCTGGAAGGAGCCTGTATTAACATATATCAATCAGAAAATGAAATTTGATTTTCTCCCAAAATATTTCCCTCAGAAAAAGGGGAGTTAGCTTACATTCTCATCCTTCCAGAATGTTTTGCATTATGGGATGTTCTCTTTGACTTTTTTTGAACCACAAAGTACTGGTTGGAGAAAACACATTAGCTTGAAATGACATCAAGAAATCATAACTTTTGGGGCACCTGGGTGGCTCAGGCAGTTGAGTGTCCAACTCTTGATTTTGGCTCAGATCATGATCTCAGGGTTGTGAGAGCAAGCCCTGTGTCGGGCTAGGCATGGAGCATGCTTAAGATTCTCTCTCCCTCTCCCTCTGCCCTTTCCCACCCCTCTCTGTCTGTCTCTCTCTCTCTGCAAAAAAAAGGGGGGGGGGAAGAAATCATGAAATTTTAGATGATTATGGTGGCCTTTTGGCTAAAAAAAAGAGAGCAAAGAAATATAATGTGAATTTAATGAATTTGTTCTTTGGGATAAGATCCCTAAAGTGCAAGCCTAGCTGTTCTCATAAACCTGCTTTCCAAAAGTTCCTTACATGATGATCCTGTAAGTGATTCCCCTGTGAAGATCATGAATATACACTTGTAGGATGAATAAGACAAACCATTATCTTAGTGTTTTTTTGAATGGGTACTTGTGGCTCGCCATTAAGAACATCAATGGCAACATCAAATTTGTATTTAAAAAATACAAATTAGGTGTGAGGGAGGGTGATGTTTTCCATCTGGAAGACTGTCAGATGGCTCAAAAAGTGTCTTGTTTTTTTTTTTTTTTTAAAGATTTTATTTATTTGACAGAGAGAAATCACAAGTAGATAGAGAGGCAGGCAGAGAGAGAGAGAGAGGGAAGCAGGCTCCCTGCTGAGCAGAGAGCCCGATGCGGGACTCGATCCCAGGACCCTGAGATCATGACCTGAGCCGAAAGCAGCGGCTTAACCCACTGAGCCACCCAGGCGCCCTCAAAAAGTGTCTTGTGACATGGAGAGTACTTGCCACTAGATGCATCTGGCGAATGTAAATCAAATACCTTCACAGAATGCAAGAGTGGAAGAAAGAAATACTTTTAAGTCGAACGTTGTTTTATATGTTATTTTAAATATGTATGCTTAATTAAATTAATCAGGGGCACCTGGGTGGCTCAGTGGGTTAAAGCCTCTGCCTTCAGCTCAGGTCATGATCTCAGGGTCTTGGGATCGAGCCCCGCATTGGGCTCTCAGCTCAGCGGGGAGCCTGCTTGGAGAGCCTGCTTCCCCTTCTCTCTCTGCCTGCTTGTGATCTCTGTCTGTCAAATAAATAAATAAAATCTTTAAAAAAATAAAATAAATTAATTAATCAATTAAACATTGAAATCAGATACATAACTGTTTTGTTGATGTTTCTCCTTAAAGGCTTATATTCCAACTGGTAAAAACTAACTTTTTTTTTTCCTCTTTGGGAAATGACCTTACTTTAGGGTCACTTTCTATTCCTGTACACTTTTATAATAAGAGCAAAATCAAAAGCACAAAAGTTGTTATCCCTTCCAGGGACTCTTAAAATTTAATAGACATTTATGCTTTTATGTAAGTAATTAAACTTTAATGGTGAGATCCGAGGCATGAGCCAGTGGCTGGGGGAAGTACTTAGGGAGGCGGCGAGGTCTTTGTACTTTTTATCTTAAACCTAAGTGAGGCTGGCTTGTAGGGGAGGTTTCCATCAGGGAAAACTTCTTGGAGGAATGACTTTGAAGTTCAGGCTACAAGAAGGTGGTGGGCATATTAGGAAGAAAGGAATTAAAAAGCGTGTGTTAGCATGTCTACTGCTACATTACAAACTACTCAAAACTTAAGGGCTTAAGAGGTCCCTCATTTGTCACTGTTCTTTGGCTTGGCAATTTGGGCAGAGCTCAGCTAGGATGGCTCATCTCACTCTGCGTTTGTTCGTAGTTGTTGGTGGGTCAGCTGGTCACAGAGGGCTTTGCTTACAGCCTGGAGCCTCAGTAAAGGCTCCTAATGGCTGGATGGCTGGTCCTGTCCTTGTGGTCTCTCGTCCTCACAGATGGGCTTATTCACATGGCCTCAGTGTTCAGAGTGTGAAAGCAGAGGATTTGGGGCTTCTGGAAGACAAGGCTTGGAAGTCGTAGGATGTCACTTATGCCACGTCCTATGGGACAATGCAAGTCATGAAGTCAGCCCAGATTCAAGGCAGTGGGGAAATAGCTTCCACCTTCTTATGGAAATTGCTGTAAAAAATCTGTGGCCATCTTTAATTTCTTGCATGGATTTCAGATGGGGAGGACAGCTTCTGGAAGGGAATAGAGACAAGAAAATGTAAATGCCATAGTAGGAATTTTAAGGAGTTCAACCTGATTAAAATAGAGAAGGCCTGTTGGGGAGCATCTGGAAATCAACCAAGGTGGGGCAGCCCAAGAGGCCCAAGGGTTGAAAGCCTAGAACCAGAACTCTGACATGAGGGTTAATAAACCTCTGCACATACCCTGGCTCCCGCCTCAAAGGGTTCACTTTCATTCATTTTCATTATAGTTTCTATCTTCTTTAAAGGTGGTTTTGTTTTGTTTGTTTTTGAGAGAGAGAAAGGGAGAGAGAGAGCACGCAAGCTGGTGGGGGAAGAGAGAGAGAGAATCTCAAGCAGACTTCCCACCCACCACACATGGAGCCGGCCGCGGGGCTCGATCTCACAACCCTGAGACTGTGACCTGAGCTGAAATCAAGAGTCAGAGGCTTAACAGTCTGAGCCACCCAGGTAGCCCTTGTTTCTACTTTTTTAAGAATTTTTGCTTTGATGGGGCGCCTGGGTGGCTCAGTGGATTAAGCCGCTGCCTTCGGCTCAGGTCGTGATCTCAGGGTCCTGGGATCGAGTCCCGCATCGGGCTCTCTGCTCAGCAGGGAGCTTGCTTCCCCCTCTCTCTCTCTCTCTGGCTGCCTCTCTGTCTACTTGTGATTTCTCTCTGTCAAATAAATAAATCTTTAAAAAAAAAAAAAAGAATTTTTGCTTTGAGAGCTTAGAAGAGCCTACATCATGAAACTGCCAATTCCAGAAATGGACATTACCAAAGCCTTTGTGACTCTCCGAAGACAAGAGAGCACAGAGACAATGAAGCACCTGAACTCTGGAGCCAGACAGACCTTAGTTCAAATCCTGTCTTCATCACTTGAAGCCATGTGACATCTGATCAGTCATTTGGCCTCTCTGGGCCTCAGTTTCCTCCAGTATCATATGGTGCTAAATTCCTGCCTTCCTCACAAGATCAGGGTGAGGACTGATAACACGCTTACATATTTAGCTTAGGGTCTTAAGCATTAAATACATAATGTCAATTAATGTCAGCTATAACTATAGCCTTTGGATTTTAGTTCTTCACCTGTAAAATGAGATGCTCCTGTTGAAATTCCAGGGTCTCATTTTAAAAATAGCTTATTTTTAAAATGGAGCATTGGGAAGTTTGCAAATGAAAGGTCTACTCCTATTCCCCAAGGGTAGAGTTTTGTCTTGTGATTTGCATCCAAGAAGGTCTTCTTCAAAGTTAATGACTTCTCTTCTCTGAAGGGAAACTGACCCCTTGGCAAGCATATCTTTCACGCAGTTGATGCTTTGAAGAATAAATTCATTATTCTCTATTTGAATGTATTCTATAAGATAAATCAGGATGCTGGAAACTGTTCACTTTTAAACACATATTTTTTGCGTATTTAACACATACTGTAAATCTACTGTGTTAATAGATTCTGTGCTAGGTATTAGAGATGTAATGATGAGTGAAATCAATGTCGTGGCATTCAACAGCTGCTTTTAATGATCTGCACTAAATAAGCCCTAAGTAAAAGTATCTATAATTTTTTTCCCAGGGAATGTTGACAAATAGATTGCCTAATTTTTTTGTCCTTGTCCCGAGCCATTATTCATATTACTAAAATAATTTCATCTGTTTGGAGTAAAAAAGTTCTTTTGAGAGATAGTTCCAGAGCCAACCCTAAGTCAGATGGTCCATCTGTCAGGCAGGTAGAGTGAAAACCACATGGGCTAGTAGTATAGGGCTTCCCTGAGCCCCTCATCCAGAGAAAGAGGTTTTTCCAAGGCTGGTTGGACCCTTATTTTGAGCAACACCAGGTAAGGGAAACCTTTAAACACAGTACTTTTTTTTTTTTTTTTTTTTAAGATTTTATTTATTTGTCAGAGAGAGTGAGCGCACAAGAAGGGGGGAGCGGCAGGCAGAGGTAGAAGCAGGCTCCCCCCTGAGCAAGGAGCCTGATATAGGACTCGATCCCAGGCCTGACCTGAGCCAAAGGCAGACACTTAACCGACTGGGCCACCCAGGTGTCCCAAATCACAGTACATTCTAAAATAATACGTTCTAATGTTCTAATGTGGGGAGAATGAATACGTCTCGGACCATGTTATTTTGGATTTATACTTGGTTGTATTCACATTTTTCTTATCTCTACAAATGAATAACCTTTTGACTCAGTAAATAGAAGGCATCATAATCGTGTATAAGGAGGCCCACTTTACAGCTTAAGAGACTTCAGACTCAGGATAAATGTAAATAAAACATAAACCATTTGATAGATTATGGACGTAGATTCAGCAGAAAAACATGCCATGTTCTGACTTCATTTTTGTTCCAGGAAGTGGGAGATATGTAAATGGAGGGTGCATCTTGGCCTCAAGCAGGAGGTCACAACCAGAGAAAGGTGCCCCACATCTTTTTAATTATTCCATTCAGAGCATCTGCTTGAGGCACAAGTAGGATCCTGGCCTCCCCACTGTGTCCCACTCTTGTGTAACTTTCCAAGGCCCTATTTGGAAGAATAGATTTTCCACTCTGTATCTCTTTCTCCCACTCCTGAATCATACCTGTAATTCTCCCTTCAGCCATTTCCCAGGACATAGTTGAATCAGTCACATCGTCTTATGGCATAGGCTTTAATTATTATCCAAAAAGCAGGTAATGGAAAGTATTGGCACACAACTCATTATCAGACAAAAAAAGCAATGTTTCCTCAAATGTGGTGAATAAAGTAGCATGTAACCTACTGTCAATTAACTATGAACGTGCCCATCCCAGTACTTTTAAAGAGAACCCTGCAAGAAAGCTGAGAAATACATTTTTAATGCAGCCACCTGTGCCTTCAGGCCTCGAGAACTTTAACAAGGATCAGTCCATGAAAAGAGTTGCTATAAGCCTGTATAATAAATTAAACATAAATTTTAAATTATTCATTGAGTCTTCGTAAGAGATTGAGATGCTGTAGGGATAATGAAAATGCAATTTAATAAGCAATCCATAGTTATTTTAAAAGGGAGGTAAAAAAGCAGTGTCCATTAAAATTTTACCTTTGCTAAAGAATGAGCTAAAAGGATAAGTTCAAATTAGTAGTACTAATTAATGTGAACTCGCAATGCAAGACAGTGCTTTATTTTTAATTTTATTCTATTATGTTATTTTTAAATAAAATATATTTGCCATATGACACTATATAAGGTCAAGGTCTATAACATGTTGATTTGATACATTTCCATATTGCAGTAGGATTGACACGGTTGACATTAGCTAATGCCTCTATCGTCTCATAGCTATTTCTTTGTGGTGGGAAAAATTAAGATCTGGTTTATTAGCAAGTTTGATGGAATAATATAGTATTATTGTTTATAATCACTATACTGTGCATTATATCTCTAGGACTTATTTAGGTACTAATTGTAGGTTTTACCCTTAGACAATATCTTTCCTATTCCCCTACTTCCAACCCCTGGCAACCCCCATTTGCTATTTTATTTTGTATTTTAATGCCATTTTATTGGTTTATAGTGTTACCAATAATGTCACAGAATAGAGCTCAGGGAGAAAATAATAATAGTCATAATAAAAATGACAGATACTCCTTGTGAGTTACTTTGATTGGATTTTGTCACAAGTTATAAATTTCATAAGAGAGATTAAATAACTTTCTCATGGTTGCAGAACTAGGATTTGAACACTGCCTTTAGTGAGGCTATCGCCTGTGTTTCTCCACTAGACCGTTCCAGTCAAACTGTACTGCCTCATGAAGATGGATCGACGAAGAGACGAACCTAAGGGCTCCGGAGTCAAGAGTTCAGGTTCAAATACCAGCTCTTCCTCTTACAAGAGCTGTGGCACCTTAGATAATTAATCTAACTCCTCTGTGCTTCAGTTTCTTCTCATTAATAGTCCCCTTAATGGTTCTTCCCTTAATAGTTTCTCCTCATTAATAGAGATAATAATGTGTGAGAATTAAGTGGGAAAATGTATAAAAAGCAATTAACCCAATGCAGCAAAAGTTCAATACATAGTAATCGTTATCGCTGGTATTATTGCTTTACTGAAAGTAAAGAAAAGAAAAAAAGAATGGTATGGTTGTGTTAGATGACAAACAGCCCTAAGCAGTGCCATGTGTTCTTGCTGGGTCACTCTTTCAAGTCATCAAACCTGAGTGATCCCAGTTGGTCTCACTCATGACCTGGTGTCCAAAGTGTCTAATGCATCCAGCTTAGTGATGCTCCCCACCCTGTACCACCTGTTGACGAGGCAGGAGACCCCTCAGCTTCCTTTGGGTATGGTCATGGCAGGTTCATGGTCAAGTTCGTTTCTTTTCCTTTGTGTATGTCCTCCTGAGCTGCTAATCTCAAAAGGGAAAATCTCTGACAGGTTTCTTCATTTTGAAACATCTCTTCCCCACTTCAGATGCTAGAACCTTTTCTCTTCGAAGAAGACCTGATTTAACTTTTCTGGCTAAATCACAAAACAATGGTTTTACCCTTGTGGCTTTTGAAATTCCTTTCCAAAGATGGGAGGATAGCATGATGGGTTGAATTGTGTCCTTCCAAAATGCATATGTTGAAGCCCTGACCCCAGCACCTCAGGACGTCACTGTATTTAGATATAAGCCTTTAAGTAGATAATTAAGTTAAAATGAGGTCATACGAGTGAGCCCTAATGCAATGTGACCGGTGTCCTTATAAGAGAGAAGATTAGGACATATGACCACGTGAGGACAGTGAGAAGGCAGTCATCCAAAAGGAGAGAGGCCTCAGAAGGAAACAAACCTGCCAAGACCTTGATCTAGCCTCCAGAACAGTGGGACATTTCTGTTCTTTAAGGCACAGAGTCTGTGGTGTTTGGTAATGGCAGCCCTAGCCAGCTACTGCACGTAAAATGGTCTTCAGGTGATCTTGAAGCAGGAAATACTGCACTCAAAGCACTCTTTAGTGAAGCCTGGGTTAGAGGAAGAACCCTCAGTGCCAGGCCCTCAGGGTCGCAGGTTTTTGAGGGCCAGTGGACAGACAAAAGGTCCGGGTACTTTGAAGGCACCCTCTTGAACAGGTCTCCCATCTTAAATATCTTTCTCCACAGATCAGGTATCATATCATTAGCAATTTGTAGGGAAGTATTGAAGCCTTTTTTTTAAAGTGTTGTCACCTTTAAAAGAAAAGGGTAAGCAATTCAGCTGGGAAAATTGAATTTATCTGGGAAGAGCAGAGGAATCTCAATTTGGGATAAACACAGGATGGTGAACCATAGGCGAGAGTCCAGAGAACCACCGAGGAAAGGGGAGGTGGGAGGGGTTGTTCTGAACAAAAGTTAATTGGAAGAAAATGAGAGTTTGAAGTGGTTGTGGCTTCTCTTGAGCAGGCAAGGGGAGCTTGCTGTTGTTGGGTTGAGAGAGACTCTCCCTTCTTCATGCTAAATGTGCAAGCTGTGTTGAGCCGTGCATGTGAGAGCCCTTACTTCATGGCTTCCCGACTCCAGTGAGTGAGGTTTCCTTAGCACATTTCCCCAGTGTTCAGCATCTCATGGTAAAGTGAGACTGTACTAGGTCTGTTGGTGGACTGTGAGTGTGGGATGTGGGTTTTGAGAGAGTCCGGGAAAGGGGCAGTGAAGGAGGCGGTGGAAAGGCACAGATCATCAGGTCCTTTCCTTCCCGGATCTGCCCAACATCAGCCTGGAAAGAGTCTCTGACTGGTTTGTGGGAAGCAGGGTGGAATGTTGTTTCTTCCTCGGGGGTGCCTCCTTCCCAGAATGGGAGCCTCTCTGGCCCTGAGGTCACAGGGCTATGGTGGTTGCTTCATGGTCCCATGGTTGAGATGGCTAGTCTCTGAGGTCCTTCTTTTGGCCTCTTAGGTGCTGCAACATTCTGATCAGAAATTTCTGCTTCAAGCGTAAAGGATGTGGTGCAATTGGGGAAGGAAATGTGGAGAACAATAAAAACAAAACACCCCGGCCAGCTCTCAGTAAGCCAGAACCCATTCCTGCCCCCTGCCCTCCACCGAAGTGTTTAACTTTTCCTGACTATAGTGTGGTGTAGTTTACAACGTTGGTATTTTTATTTGTCATCATTTTGTTTTCAACATGAACACAAATGAGTCTTCCACGGCAGTAGAAAAACTGTGTAGCTTGTAGAAATGCTTTTGTGTTTGAAGTCAGAGGCAGTCTGTCCTCCTGTAAGATTTCTGCTCCTGCATAATCTCTCTCTCTCCTTCCTTCACTGGGCTCTTTCCCCCCAAAACTGCAGCCCATCCCCACACCCTCAAGATGTAAGTAGTTTTAGGGAACAAGATTTACTCTTTTTCTCAGTGAGATTGTTGAAGACTGAATAGGAACCGTTAAGACTCCCCAAAATGAGCTTCTAAGGATATAATTTCTGAGCACTGGGGGAGATTTTGTGAGGCAGAAGACCCTCCTAAAGTTTCTAGTAGATCAGTCTCTATAATCAGTGAGGGTTCTGTGTGTGAATAAATAGGGAATGCTACGAGGGAGAATCATGGTAATAGCACATGGATGAATGGAACTAGAGGTAGCCTTCTAGAAACACAAGAAACCTGCATCCCACTGTATTCTGGGTCAAATAAAATATTACATATTACAGGAAAGAACTTATCTAGGTAATTATTTTTATGCTATTTCACTTAAAGTTTCATTTGATTGAAATGATAATCACTTCTTTTAAAAATTTTTCTTTTTCTTCTTCTTCTTTGTAGGCGTGGGGATGGGATATATGTCAATGTATGGCCCCTAGGTGGGGAGTGGTCCCAAGGAAGGGTATAAAAAATGCCCATTTCAACCTCAGTGTCTGTATTCATGGGTGGGAGAGAAATAGCCATTAATCATGTGGAAGAAAAAAAATCCCTTGGCTAAATTGCATGTCATTTCTTCTGATGTTGCAATTCTCTTTAAATACATAACTCCAACACTTCCCCAAAGAAACCGAATGTATATCCGTGAGGGATAATTAAGACTGTGGCTCAAACACAAAAATAATGCTTTGGAAGAAAATCTTTTTAGAATCTGTACCATATTCTTTTTAGTCTCTGGACTAAATGACAAAGATGAACTTTGTAAATATATTTATGTGGGCCTATGTATTGGCTGTCTACTTGTTGGAGAGGCCACCTCAATGGGGCACAGTACAAGAATTTCAGATAATACCCTCATACAGGAGTATAAAGGAGAGTCTATGGCTCTGGCCAAGAAGAGTCCATTGCATATTTTTATTTGGATAGTTTCCTCTGTAGCACATTTTAGATACTATAATAAAGTAGATCAATATGGAGTAGATTGCATTTTCTCTATAGAAACAATATTAGAATTGAACTTTGAAACAAATGAGTCATTGATATGGTCAATAGCATGTAATAGGGGCACGTGGGTGACTCAGTGGGTTAAAGCCTCTGCCTTCAGCTCAGGTCATATCTTGGGGTCCTGGGATCAAACTCCACATCTGGCTCTCTGCTCAGCCCGGAGTTGGCTTCGCGCCCTCTCTCTGCCTACCTCTCTGTCTACTTGTGATCTCTGTCTGTCAAATAAATAAATAAAATCTTTTTAAAAAAGTATGTTATAAAAGCAAACACATAGTACTCAAATAAGTAAATGTGTTTAATCCTAATAAAATAGCATCTATATTGATTACAGAAGAGGATATGATATAAAGATATACTTTTACTGTATCAAAAATTTATTTGGCAACTAGAATTAAATTTTATCATGGACTGATTTGGTTATCTCTAAATTTAGAAAGTCCCTTTTGGATGCCTTGGATGTTTTGAAAAATAATTTTAAGCAATTTTCTGTAGAAGATGACTTCTTCTGCCTGTTTATTATACTCTCCATAGCATTACTCTTCGGTCATACTGAAAACATGCTTGTTGTCAGGAAGGCTGGCGATGTTTTGTTTACCAAATGTTTTTATTTTAAAGGTATATTACAAAACTAATACATATTCATAGTATGCAATTTGAAATAGGCAAATAAGCAGAAAAAAGAAAAGTAACACCTCATAATTTTGCATGTCAGAGATAATCACCGTTTCCTAACGTGTATGTTCACAATCTTATAGCAACCAGTCTTTTCATCTAAAAAAAATCTTATTGAATATTCATAGCATCATTTAAAATGGATGCATATTATTTCATTCTATATACCTTGCTTTATTTAACCAATCCCCATTTCTGGGCATTTCCATTGTTTTTATTGGTTTTGCCATTATGCTTGTAGAACCCACACCAGGGGTTTCATGGGGTGTTAGCTTCATTCAGGCAAAGGGGAAGAGCTTGAGTCCGGTTTACAGATGGTTCTGCTGTCACCCATTGGATGTGGACTACTGAGGTACCAGCAGAGCCATCTGCTCTGGAGGTTGGAGGAACAGGGAAATCCTCCCGAGGGGCAGCATTCTGAACAATCTACCTTGTGTTCCATTTTGCCTGGCAGGAGAGAAGACTTGAACACTGATGGCAAGGAGGTTTGGGAAGAGTCCAGTAGGTGATTCTCTTGCACTGGGCTCTAGGATATGTCTTGTAAGAGGACTGGCCAAAGTACATGACTCTCCACAAAAGGATGTGCATGGTGAGCTGTTCTGTGGATGTCACTTGGCTTCCTCCCCAGCTGTGCTGATGCTTGTCCAGTGTTTTGTGAACAAAGTAGGAGTCAGGGCTGCAGGCGGTGTGTGCATTCAACAGCAAAGTTTTCCCTTTTGAAGACTGGCTTGCCCACTAGCCAAGTTTTCTAAGCAATGCCCAATCCTGGACATTTCATATGGTAACATATGCCAAGTGAGGTGTGGAGGGATGATCCACTGTTTGGATCTCTTCTGACCCAGCAGCACCAATTGTGGAGTAAGTACTTGAACCACCAGGATCTGTATTGCTTTTTGGAAACAACAGCAGAACTCCGTGAACGCAGTGAATTGTCTTTCTGGGAGAAGTTATTTGTTGCCCTGATGGCTTTTGTTCCAGAGAACCATTCACAAAGCACTTAGAGCGCTTTGAAGAATCCATGGCGTGGGGGTGGGGGCCTTCCAATGTCATTCTCTAGGTCTTCTGCACTGGGTGCACCTTGATTAGTAAGACTAAGAGATGAGTGTTTCACCATCATCTCTTCTGGGTTTTTATTTACTCTTGTCCAGGTGGTTGCTTCCACATGCTGCTATAGAGCAGGGGTGACTAATTGTAGTGTTGTCTTAGGCTATGCATTGGCTTTTCTTCAAAGAATAGGCTTAGAGAACAGATAACTAGTTGGTTTCTGTGGAAGGCTTTGTTCTTTTCTAATATGCCGTATATGGTGCTGGTTCCCTTGCCCAGTCATGACTTCTTAATCTAGGAGATGGTTACATATTCTGTGACTTAAAATTGTTTTTTTTGTAGTAATATATAAAAACAAAAAAATTATTCTTTGACAAATTTTAAGTGTACAGCTTTATGACGTTAAGTCTGTGGTTTTTGCCTCTAAACTTGAGCCCACCTTTATTTTCCACGGAAGCTCTATTTTTTCTAATGCCATGACTGTATTTCCTCCAGGTCAAGATGCCATTAATTGTAAAACAAACTGCTATATTAATAGCAATGTTTTATTTAAAAGGCTATTCCTGGCAAATTTCCTTGGATGTCATTTATAAACCACATTCCTATTTCAGAAGTATTAATATGTAGAAAATGTGCGTCATAGAATTGAGGAAATATGTAGCTGCTCTGTGTCCTGTGGCAATGGTAGGAATTAAAAGGTTCCTTTTTATAAAGACTTAATTAAATTAATTAATTAATTAGTTTTTAAAGATTTTATTTATTTGTCCGAGAGAGAGAGCACAAGCAGGCAGAGTGGCAGGCAGAGGCAGAGAGAAAAGCAGGAGTCCCTCTGGACAAGGAACCCGAAGTGGGACTCGATCGTAGGACCCTGAGATCATGACCTGACCCGAAGGCAGTGGCCCAACCGACTGAGCCACCCAGGCGCCCCTTATTTTATTTATTTTTTAAAGTAGGCTCCATGCCTAATGTGGGGATCAAACTCACAACTCTGAGGTCAAGATCACATGCTCTACTGACTGAGCCAGCCAGGCCCCCATGGAGTTGAGTTTCTGAGGGGAAAGTCACTCTCTGCGTGCTGTCCGTGATGACAGTCTGTAAACTGATACCTTATCGGACAGTCACAAAAGCTCATGACACTACCTGTGCGGAGACTTCTGAAATAAAATCTACATATTTGGGAGAATAATGGTGTCGTGACAATTTCAGAAAAATTTTTGTTGAGGACTAAACAACTCCTGCCAAGGGAAAGGCTTCAACATTTTTAGCATCTACTATCTGCTGAGAACTTTACATACATTCTCACTTTAACCTCAGTACAATCTTGGGAGGTACGGTTGACACACGTTTTACAGAGCGTTTAAGTAATTGCCCCGATCTGATGCCTGGCAAGTAGTGGAGCTAGGATATAAAACTTGGTCCGGGGGTGCCTGGGTGGCTCAGAGGGTTAAAGCCTCTGCCTTTGGCTCAGGTCATGATCCCAGGGTCTTGGGATCGAAACCCACATTGGGCTCTGCTCAGCAGGGAGCCTGCTTCCTCCTCTCTCTCTCTCTCTGCCTGCCTCTCTGCCTACTTGTGAACTCTCTCTGTCGAATAAATAAATAAAACCTTTAAAAAACAAACAAACAAATAAACAAAACAAAACAAAACTTGGTCCATATGACTCCAATGTCTGCGTCCCTCTCTATCATACCAATTACTCACTGTGCTTTAGCTACACCATAACATGATAGAAACAGCTGGTTTCCTAGTCTCCTAGCCTTGCTGTTTCAGTATGATTTCCTTCTCCTTAAACCCTCATGGTGGCCTTTGCCTATGGAATTGTGTATTGTCTATCCATGTACCACATTGTAACGAGTTTCTATTTTTACCCAATATTTAAAACTTTGTCATTGAATAGTTTACATACTTACGTTCTTTCTCTTTAGTAGCCTTGAGAGGGTGCTGACTTTGACTGCCGTATCTCCCACACCAATTCACGGATCACTGATGTTCAATTACTACCTATTGACTTGATTTTAATGAGTGTTAGGGAGACACTTGCTGATAGAGTTGATCTGAAATAGTCAAGATTGTTTTAAAGCATGAAGTACAGTTCATGGGACTTGGCAATTCTTATACCTACCGTGTCAGAAATCGAGGGAGACTGGTGAAGGAATAAATAGAATTTTAAAATTTGAGAATAGATTATTCATTAAGGATTTCTCTTTTTTTAAAAAAAAGATTTTATTGGGACGCCTGGGTGGCTCAGCTGGTTGGGCGGCTGCCTTCGGCTCAGGTCATGATCCCAGTGCTCTCGGATCGAGTCCCACATCGGGCTCCTTGCTCAGCAGGGAGTCTGCTTCTCCCTCTGCCTCTGCCTGCCTCTCTGTCTGCCTGTGCTCTCTTCCTCTTTCTCTCTCTCTGATAAATAAATAAAATCTTTTTAAAAAAAAGATTTTATTTATTTATTTGACACACAGAGAGAAAGAGATCACAAGTAGGCAGAGCAGCAGGCAGAGATAGAGGGGGAAGCAGGCTCCCTGCTCAGCAGAGAGCCCCATGTGGGGCTCCATCCCAGGACCCTGAGATCACGACCTGATCTGAAGGTAGAGTCTTAATTCACTGAGCCACCCAGGCACCCCTCATTAAGGATTTCTATAAAATATTTTTACTACTTTAAATCTTTACTGTTAAAATCCCTTTAGGTTTCCATCATAGTTCTCATTATGTTTATGTTTTGTCCTCAATCAGAACTTCCCTTACCACACAGACAACCTATCGTTTATCCTCTGAGCTTTACCTTTTTGAATATTTCAGAAAACTAAAACTGAAAATTTTTCACACAGAAATATCCACCAACATCAAAAGGGGGCAGGAAAACAAAAGCTAATTTCATTTGGAAGATTCTCTTTTCTCTTGGCCATAGTGGTGGTTTCCTGCTCAAGTCCCTTCCCCTGAGAGGGTAACACTGGACAGCAGCCTCAAGAGCCAGTGAGAATGGTCTCAATGAACAACAAAAGATATAAACAAACTTTCTTTCAGTTCATGGCAGTGCTTATTTTGCATTGGAAAGTATGTGTAATTCAAACTACTATAATTCCATTTTTATGCCAAATGTAATCCTGGAGGAGGCTATTGCTGGCATGAGGTCTGGAGTTTGTACTGCATCAAAGTTAGTAGCTTGTTTTTCCATCTGGGCTAGGCACAGAGTTTGCAAGCTTTTTTTCTGAGTTACTCATTCTCTGGTAAATTCCAGTCCTGGGCTACTGTAGGACATATGCAAGGCTTTGACCCAAGAATTGGAAATGTAATATGGCCCTTGTTTAAAAGTGTTTTGCTACTGGAAGTACAACTAGTTCTAGTGAGGTTTGTGTTGGCCACCTTAGGCTTGTGGGTTCAGTTCAAATTTTTTATTTAGTTCTACAGGTTTTATGGCTCGGCTACCTGAGAGACTGGCCCTCACACTGTTCCTTCCTCTCAGCTGGGAATATTTCCTGGAGCACTTGGCTAAAGAATTCCAGATTTTACTTTGGAATAGTCATAATGACGGCTCAAGTGTTCTGGGAGGGTTCATATTTGGAACTTTTCTATCTGGTCTGACGTGGCTCCAGTTGTTGGCTTTTCCTGATGGGGTGGTATTGCCAGACTTGGTCTTAGGAATGCACTGAGTATGTGTTGCATTGAATTGATTTATATAGGTCTTAAGTTTAGAGACTGTATTAGTTTTCTGTTGCTGCCACAAAAAAATTCCCCAAATGTAAAACAAAGTAAATTTATTTTCCTGCATTCTGGAAGTCAGAAGTCCAAAGGAAATCTTGAGAAGCTAACATCTAGGTGTCAACAAAACTGGTTCTTCCTGGAGATTACCGGGGAGAGTCTGTTCCTTACCTCTTCCACTTCCAGAGTACCCCTGCAGGCCTTGAACACATCACTCTGATCTCTGTTTTCATGGTCACACTGCTTTCTCTACTGTAGTCAAAATTTCTCTTCTCTCCTACAAGGAATCTGTGATTAGACGTAGGGCCACCCAGATAATCCAGAATAGTCTCCCTATCTCAAGATTCTTAATCACATCTGGTAAATAGATTTGGCCATATAAGGTAATATTCACAGGTTCTGGGGATGTGGTTATGGACATCTTAGGGAATCATTATTCAGCCTACCACAGAGCCTCATGCATCTGAATTTGAATCCTGGCTCTGATGTTTTATACTTTCTGAGCCTTAGGTTGTTCATATCTAAATGTTGATAATAATGTTATCTCTCACTAGGTTGATGTAAGATTTTGATGAATAAAGTATGTAAAGCATCAAGAACCCCACAAGGCTTTAGTTAATGTTAGTTTTTTTCCCCTGCCTTCTCATATAATATCTGAGAAGTTAAAGATTTCAGTTCGAGGCCAAGTGAGCCTTTGAAATTTATAAATATTGTATTACAGGTACAAAATATGAAAAACATCTCTGCTGAAGTGAATATCAGATGGACAGAATACTGGTTAATATCCAGTTAGGGATCAGTCAGTATGAAACTATAATGTAATGCAACAAAGAATGCATTATTGTGTTTAGAGATACAAGTTTTACAATTTGAAGAGAATGAGAGGCTTTCCGAATTAAATATGATATTGAGGATTATCTGCTTTCATTGTCTCCTCTGATTTGTTTCAACAAATCAGATCACTGGGTGTTTGAGGGAAAGGAAGCCAGAGAAGAAGGCATATCATTTTTCAAGTACCAATATGGTTTTTATTTAAACATGGAATACATTAAAGCAATGACAATTTATAAATTAAAAAAAAAAATGAGTTGAGCTTCTCTGATATATCAGATAGTGCCCAATATGTTGAACACATAAGGATAAACTGCCATAGTTCTTACCTTTAGATGGTTTATAATCTGATGGAGAGACAGATAATAAGCAGGTAATTACCAGAAATGTGGATAAGAATTATAAATGGGTATAATGGATGCACAGGGGAAGACGTATTTACGTCTGCAGGGAGAATTGGGTAAGATGGTGTGGGGAAGAGGTGGTTATTCTTGAGCCAACTTTTGAGGGAGGGGAAGTCATTTTCCAGGTGAATGTGGGGATAGGGTAATCCAGGCAGAGAAGTCTGTGTCTGCAAATGTGTGAAGGACTACATTATCATATGCTCACAGAACCATGACTAGCTTAATATGGTGGGAGCAGACAGACATAGAAATTTATCTTGAGAAACAAACATACCTGACACTGAGTTCAGAGATGAATTCAGGTTCATTTTGTGTAAGGAACACTGGATAACATCATGCTCCATTCATTTACTCAACAAATACTTCTTGGATGGCTTTTACATGCAGGAGAGGGTGTCAGGTTTCAGGCATACAAAGTTTAGAAGAGTTAGTTCTTACCCTCCAAGTCCTTAGAGCCTAACAGAAGAGCTTATCATCAAAATTTCAAACTCTAGAAATCTGAAGAGTTTGCAGTTAAATACAAGTGGCCGTAAAAATTAGAGTTAAAACAGTACTTAAATCGCATTTATTTTATTATCCAGTGGTAGAAGCACCAATGGGCTCTTTGTCAAAGATTTGCTGTCTTCTTCCATAGTGAGGAGTAGTTACTGGGCAGTGGCTTCTTGGCAGTGGCCAATGACTGCATTTCCCAATTGCCCTTATACTTCCGTGGTGGTGTATGACTAGCTCTCACTCTTGGAATCTGGCACACATAACTTGTTGCCTGAGGTGGTCAAGAAGCATCTTCTCTTTCTTCTCTCATTTCTGGCTGGATTAAACAAACAAACAAACAAACAAACCTCCATGTTTCTGAGGATAGTGGAGACACAAGATAGAGGGAAGCTGAGTGCTTGAATCATCACATGCAGGAAGGCTACCAGTCAACTAGAAACATTCTCATTGATTAGTACAAGAGTGAGACATAATATTATATTGTTTCAAGCTACTAAAAATTTAGTACTTATTTCAGCAGCTCGTGCTACCTGAGTTATCACACAGTGAGGATTCGACTATACATATTACATACCGTGTTTCCTGGGATGTGTCTTCATTATACCATGAAGTGCCAGTGCTTTTTAAGAAAAAAAAATTTTTTTTATTATTTATTTGACAGACAGAGATCACAAGTAGGCAGAGAAGCAGGCAGAGAGAGAGGAGGAAGCAGGCACCCTGCTGAGCAGAGAGCCCGATGTGGGACTCAATCTCAGGACCCTGGGATCATGACCTGAGCCAAAGGCAGAGGCTTTAACCCACTGAGACACCCAGGTGCCCCGCCAGTGCTTTTATTCACATGTCTAATTATTAGAAATATCTCCTCTTTAACAAGCCAAAGTATGATTAAATCCTGTGAGTTTTAGCTATTGATCTCTAAAGCAAGGCCAGGTAAGAAAATGTATGTTTGTGGTGTAGAGGGTCTTCCTCATTATGGCATTGTAGAAAGAAGAGAGAAGTGTTTGAGGCCAGCTCGGTCTCATTGGTGTGTTACCTGGAAAGGAACTTAAGAAAACATCATGCTGAAGGTAGTGTGGTCAGAGGCAGAGATGATCTTGGAAGGGGTTATCTAGAAGTTCTAGGTGAGCCTACAAAGACCAAGAAGACTCTTGTGTGATAAAGACCATGAGGACTGAGAGTTCAACATAAATCCAATAATAAGAATGAGAGGCTAGATGTCTTTCCATGAGTGGTGGTGGGAAGCTTGTTCCCTAGAGGAACCAGAGCAGATGAGACAGCAATAAGAGGAGACAATTTACCCCTCTCCTTGTGTCCTTCATGAGTTTTATCTTCTCCAACCTAAATCAGCCTTTCTTTTTCTTGTTTTTCTCAGTTAATAGACTTTATAGAATTATTTGCATTTTCCTCTGGATACATTTTAAATTGTGTAGAATTAAATACAGTACTGCATCTATGGCCAGTTTATTGCAAAGCTTGCTGAGATGATTATTCTAATATCTGAAGGTTACACAGAGAGTGTTAGGAGGTTAGGCTTTGAAATAAAATAAATTGAGTGTGATTTCCCAGTTTGATTTGGGGTACAGACTTTCATCTGTAAGGTGAATAAATTCTGAGGATGTAATGTACACTATGATGACTATAGGTAATACTGTATTGAATATTTGAGAATTGGTAAGAGAGTAAATCTTAAACATTCTCATCAACACACACACACACACACATACACACACACACAAATATATGAGGTGATGGATGCTAACTAACCTTTTTGTGCTAATCATTTAATAATGTATATAAAATCATGTTATATACCTTAAACTTACACCCTATAATATGTCAAATATATTTCAATAAAGCTAGAAAAAAATAAAAAGTCACTCGAATTTCCATTATCCAGAGTAAACTACTATTAATATCTTGGTGTTTTCTCCTTCCCTCCCTTTTTCCTTCCTCCTTTCTTCCCTTCTTTCTTATTTTCCTTACTTTTTCTTCCCTCCCACCTTTCCTTCCTTCTTTCCTTCCCTCTTTCCTTCCTTCCATGCTTTCCTTCTTTTTTTTTTAATTTTTTAAAAAATTTTATTTATTTTCAGCATAGCAGTATTCATTATTTTTTCACCACACCCAGTGCTCCATGCAATCCGTGCTCTCTATAATACCCACGACCTGGTACCCCAACCTCCCACACCCCCGCCACTTCAAACCCCTCAGATTGTTTTTCAGAGTCCATAGTCTCTCATGATTCACCTCCCCTTAAAAGAATGCTACCCATCGTCTTTCGTAGCTTTCTTTTTTATATCATAAATTACTGATATATTTCCATGTTATTAAATAACCTTCTAAAAATAAATTGAATATTATTCTTCAACATCATTTTTGATGGTTGCATACAACTGTGTTGTATGAATGTAGCCTAGTTTAATTTGCAGTTCTCTATTTTGGGGCCTGAATCAGAAATATCATTGTTTTGACTAGTGTGGTATTTACCATGTACTTATCAGTGAAGTCAGAGGAACATTTTGATAGAATTTTTGTTTGCTCTGATCTCATCTTATTTTCTTCTGCATTTGCAACATCACTGTTTTGTTTTGTTTCTCAGTTTAGATAACTACTTCCTTCTCTTTGCTCTAAAGCATATACTTTAGTGAACTCAGTGGGTCTTACAAACTGACTAAATTTAGTTAAAAAAAAAAATCTAGTGGGGCCCACAGGTATTATTCTTTCTCATAAAGGTTTCGTATTTTTATAATTTTAACTCAGTAGATTTATAGATGACAAGTTCTATTCATGAAATTGGCCATTGGATGAAAGTCATCAGATGGGTTTATAGTGAACTCCAAAGCTCTAAAAATCTTTTTGTCTCTAGAGGCAGCATATAGGCAAATACTGTAAGAATACCTAAGCTAATCAGTTAGCAATTGTGATATGATGGAGTCAGCCATTGATTCTCAATGTAAAATTGTTCAAGGGAAAGAAACTAATATTTCTTGGGAACCAGATATTGTACCTACATTTATATCATTAAATCCAAACTACAGTTTTGTTAAGGTTACATGTTAGCACTCCAATATTCAGAAGATATTAAAGCTAAGGGATAAATCAATTTGCCTGAAGCCACATAGCTGGTACAAAGTAGAGCTGAGATTGAAATGCAGGTCTGCCTGCCCCCAAAATATTTAGGGCATTCAGGATCATTCCTGCCCTATTTATAGTTCACTTATCAGTTGAACTCTTGGTTCAAGAAAATATACCTTAAATTCCAAGAACAAGTAACAAATGAATGTGCTATTAGATAATCTGTGTCTGTACCCTCTGAGTGTTAAAGTAACCAACATTGGAATACAGTTGCATTGTGGTTCCTTCCTATGTACCAGGATTAATGATGGTCAGTAAAGATCAGGAATCTGACTGCGTCAGTAAAGATCAGGAATCTGACTACGTCAGTAATTCTTCTTATGGATTGTTCAAATTTCTGATAAAAACAAATTAATACTTGCTAGCCATAGATTTATAGTCCTAGAAACACCGGCCTGAACAGGTCACCTAATAATCCTACTGTTAATTTTTAACACACCATGCCACACTAATGGGGAAAAAATAGACCATACCAGAATTCACTGCAAAACATAGTTCTTAGATGAGACAGTAATGAGGCAATGTCTGGTTCTTATTAAAGGTCATAAATAAATGATTCATAACCCAAACAAAAGTATAGACTTTGTCATAAACATCATTGCTAACCAATGCATTGTCAGGGGAACATGCTTTGAGAAACGTATCTTTCTTCATATCTTATTTTGCTTTAGTTGTCACTTAACTCTTTCCTGACAGTTTGCAATCCAACCAATTTTAAAAGTCTAGAGAAAGAGATACCTTACTCACACTGGAAAGAGTTCCAGAAGAAATTTATCCAAGAGTCACACCAGGAAGGGACAAATGTATTGTTTTTGTTTCTTTTTTTAATAGAGATATGGTTTTGTCTCCATAGAGGTTTGAATTTCATGCTCAGGATTAAAAGTAGTAAAGTGCCAGCAAACATCAGTGTCTTTGGAAAAACTATGTAAGATTTCAAGTCTAAACCTTGTAAACATTACTCCTTTCTTCATTATTTGACTTAATCTGTTTTCCTTTCCTATGGAAACTAGCTTTTGTTTTGAAATATGACATAGTAAGAAATTGTTGCAAAGGAAAACAATTGAAAACACATACTTATTTTTGATGTTATATGCATGAGTATAATGTGTTTATTATTTTTAAGCTAAGCGTTTTGTCTTACTTGTTTGGAAAAATAAACCTCTCTGTGTCACAGTGAATTTCCTGCCAGTATTTTATGGAGCTGTATAGGTGGATGCTCAATTATTTGGGGGGGGGGGTAGTATAGATGGAGGATAGCAATCTCATGCAAAAGATGTATACAGGGTAGCATAAAATAAAACTTATCTATAAGTTAGGGACTGAGGGGCAGCCTGACATTGTGGAAAAAGTCCTGGATGCAGAGTCAGAGGATCAGGGTAAATGAGATGTGGTTGTGTTGGATTCATTCTGGAATATTCTGTGACAGGAAGTGGACTCAGGAGAGGAAGAAAGAGGAAATTCATTAGAAGGGAGAAATGAAGGAGAAATCAGAGTGGGAGATAAACTATGAGAGACTATGGACTCTGGGAAACGAAAGAAGGGTGTTGGGGGGATGGGTAAGCATGGTGATGGGTATTAAGGAGGGCACCGATGGCATGGAGCACGGGGTGTTACATGCAAACGATGAATCATGGAACAATACATCAAGAACTAATGACATACTGTATGGTGATTAACATAACACAATAAAAAAATAAAAATAAAATTTTTTTAAAAAGAGGAAATTCAAGAGCTTCAGGGCAAGATGGTGGAGGTAAAACAGATAAGCCTGTTCACTTGAAAGTGAAAAAAAAAAAAAAAAAGATAAAGGGCCAGTGAGGTAAGAAAACTAGGAGAGTGGATGACACTAAGGCAAGACTGAAAGTGTTTCAGAAAGTAGGGAGTAGTCAATAATGCTAAATGTTGCTACCCGGTTCAGTAGGATGAGGGCACAGATGTTTCCATTGGATTAGGCAACCTTAGTTTATTTGGGACCCGGACAAGAAAATGGAAGAATCAGAAGCTTGATTGGAGTGGCAGAGATGAGGACACAGAGGAGTTTGAAAGGATGGACATGGAACTGTGGGATCCAGACTGAAGGGAGATGGATAGATGAGTGATAGGGACTCAGAGTTCAGAGAGTGGTTGTCTAGAAAGAGAAACAGGTGTAAGAGATTAGTCTTGATGGCCTCTTACGAGGTAAGAAAGTTGGGATATATTTACTCTTCTGAGGTTTTTGCTATAAAGAAATGGATTACTATGCAACCACCAAGCCAACACTGCAGGAAATATTAAGGGGGGGTTCTATAAAAGAGGAAAAATCCCAAGAATAGCATTGAACAGAAATATAGAGACAATCTACAGAAAGAAAGACTTCAAAGGTAACACGATGTCAATAAAAAGGTATCTATCAATAATCACTCTCAATGTGAATGGCCTAAATGCACCCATAAAATGGCACAGGGTTGCAGATTGGATAAAACGACAGGACCCATCCATATGTTGTCTACAAGAGACCCATTTTGAACCTAAAGATACACCCAGACTGAAAGTGAACAGATGGAAAAGCATCTTTCATGCCAATGGGCCTCAAAAGAAGGCTGGGGTAGCGATTCTCATATCAGATAAATTAGATTTTAAACTAAACACTGTAGTCAGAGATACAGAAGGACACTACATAATTCTTAAAGGGATTATCCACCAAGATGATCTAACAATTGTAAATATCTATGCCCCCAATATGGGAGCATCCAATTACATAAGAAAACTGTTAATCAAGATAAAGAGTCATATTGATATGAATATATTAATAGTAGGAGATCTTAACACGCCTCTCTCAGAAATAGATAATCGAAGCAGAAAATCAATAAAGAAACAAGAGCATTGAATGACACATTGGACCAGATGGACCTCATAGATATATAATATACAGAACATTCCACCCTAAAACAACAGAATACTCATTCTTCTCAAGTGCACATGGAACCTTTTCAAGAATAGACCACATACTGGGTCACAAATCAGGACTCAATCGATACCAAAGACTGAGATTATTCCCTGCAGATTCTCAGATCACAATGCTTTGAAACTGGAGCTCAATCACAAGGAAAAGTTCAGAAGGAACTCAAACACCTGGAAGCTAAAGGCCACCTTGCTTAAGAATGCTTGGATCAACCAGGAGATCAAAGAAGAACTGAAACAATTCATGGAAACCAATGAGAATGAAGACACTTCGGTCCAAAACCTATGGGATACAGCAAAGGCGGTCCTAAGGGGGAAATACATAGCCATTCAAGCCTCCCTCAAAAAAAATTGAAAAATCCAGAACACAGTAGCTGTCTCTACACCTTAAAGAACTGGAGAATCAACAGCAAATCAAACCAACTCCACACATAGGAAGGGAAATAATCAAGATTAGAGCTGAGATCAATGAGGTAGAAACCAGAGATACAGTAGAATGTATCAATGAAACTAGAAGCTAGTTTTTTGAAAGAATCAATAAGATCGATAAACCATTGGCCACACTAATCCAAAAGAAAAGAGAGAAAGCCCAAATTAATAAAATTATGAATGAAAAGGGAGAGATCACAACTAACACCAAGGAAGTAGAAACAATCATCCAAAATTATTATCAACAGTTATATGCCAATAAGCTAAGCAACCTAGATGAAATGGATGCATTCCTGGAAAACTATAAACTCCCAAAATTGAACCAGGAAGAAATCGACAATCTAAATAGACCGATATCTAGTAACGAGATTGAAGCAGTGATGAAAAACCTCCCAAAAAACAAGAGCCCAAGACCTGACGGATTCCCCTGGGAATTCTACCAAACTTTCAAAGAAGAAATAACACCTATTCTCCTGAAGCTGTTTCAAAAAATTGAAGCAGAGGGAAAACTTCCTGACTCTTTCTATGAAGCCAGCATTACCCTGATCCCCAAACCAGGCAAAGACCCTACCAAAAAGGAGAATTTCAGACCAATATCACTGATGAACATGGATGCTAAGATTCTCAACAAGATCCTAGCAAACAGGATCTAACAGCACATTAAAAATATTATCCACCATGACCAGGTGGGATCAATTCCTGGGCTACAAGGATGGTTCTACATTCACAAATCAATCAATGTGATACAACAAATTAATATGAAAAGAGAGAAGAACCACATGGTCCTCTCAATTGATGCAGAAAAAGCATTTGACCAAATCTAGCATCCGTTCCTGATTAAAACGCTTCAAAGTATAGGGATAAAAGAACATTCCTGAACTTCATCAAATCTATCTATGAAAGACCCACAGCAAATATTATCCTCAATGGGAAAAAGCTTGCAGCCTTTCCGTAGAGATCAGGAACACGACAAGGATGCCTGCTCTCACCACTCTTGTTCAACATAGTATTAGAAGTCCTAGCAACAGCAATCAGACAACAAAAAGAAATAAAAGGTATCCAAATTGGCAATGAAGAAGTCAAACTCTCTTTCTTCGCAGATGACATGGGGAAAACCGAAAAGACTCCACTCCCAAACTACTGGAAAACTCATACAGCAATTCAGTAACGTGGCAGGATACAAAGTCAATGTACAGAAATCAGTGGCTTTCTTATACACTAACAATGAAAATACAGAAAGGGAAATTAGAGAATTGATTCCATTTACTATAGCACCAAGAACCATAAGATACCTGGGAATAAACCTAACCAAAGAGGTAAAGGATCTGTATTCGAGGAACTACAGAACATTCATGAAAGAAATTGAAGAAGACACAAAAAGATGGAAGACCATTCCATGCTCTTGGATCAGAAGAATAAACATTGTTAAAATGTCTATACTGCCTAGAGCAATCTATACTTCTAATGCTATTCCAATAAAAATTCCATCGGTATTCTTCAAAGAACAGGAGCAAATAATCCAAAAATTTGTATGGAACCAGAAAAGACGCCGAATCACTAAGGAAATGTTGAAAAACAAAAATAAAACGGGGGGCATCACGTTACCTGATTTCAAGCTTTACTACAAAGCTGCGATCACCAAGACAGCATGGTACTGTCATAAAAACAGACACATAGACCAGTGGAACAGAGTAGAGAGCCCAGATATGGACCCTCAGCTCTACGGTCAAATAATCTTTAACAAAACAGGAAAAAATATACAGTGGAAAAAAGACAGTCTCTTCAATAAATGGTGCTGGGAAAACTGGGCAGCTATATGTAGAAGAATGAAACTCAACCATTCTCTTACACCATACACAAAGATAAACTCAAAATGGATAAAAGACCTCAACATGAGACAGGAATCCATCAGAATCCTAGAGGAGAGCATAGGCAGTAATCTCTTCGATATCAGCCATAGCAACTTCTTTCAAGATATGTCTCCAAAGGCAAAGGAAACAAAAGCCAAAATAAACTTTTGGGACTTCATCAAAATCAAAAGCTTCTGCACAGCAAAGGAAACAGTCAAGAAAACAAAGAGGCAACCCACGGAATGGGAGAAGATATTTGCAAATGACAGTACAGACAAAAGGTTGATATCCAGGATCTATAAAGAACTCCTCAAACTCAACACACACAAAACAGATAAACATATCAAAAAATGGGCAGAAGATATGAACAGACACTTCTCCAATGAAGACATACAAATGGCTATCAGACACATGAAAAAATGTTCATCATCACTAGCCATCAGGGAGATTCAAATTAAAACCACATTGAGATATCACCTTACACCAGTTAGAATGGCCAAAATTAGCAAGACAGGAAACAACATGTGTTGGAGGGGATGTGGAGAAAGGGGAACCCTCTTCCACTGTTGGTGGGAATGCAAGTTGGTGCAGCCACTTTAGAGAAGAGTGTGGAGATTCCTCAAGAAATTAAAAATAGAACTTCCCTATGACCCTGAAATTGCACTACTGGGCATTTACCCCAAAGCTACAGACATAGTGAAAAGAAGGGCCATCTGTACCCCAATGTTTATAGCAGCAATGGCCACGGTTGCCAAACTGTGGAAAGAACAAAGATGCCCTTCAAGGGATGAATGGATAAGGGAAATGTGGTCTATATACACTATAGAGTATTATGCCTCCATCAGAAAGGACGAATACCCAATTTTTGTAGCAACATGGACGGGACTGGAAGAGATTATGCTGAGTGAAATAAGTCAAGCAGAGAGAGTCAATTGTCATATGGTTTCACTTATTTGTGGAGCATGACAAATAGCATGGAGGACATGGGAGTTAGGAGAAGGGAGTTGGGGGAAATTGGAAGGGGAGGTGAACCATGAGAGACTATGGACTCTGAAAAACAATCTAAGGGGTTTGAAGTGGCGGGGGCTGGGAGGTTGGGGGAACCAGGTGGTGGGTATTATAGAGGGCGCGGATTGTATGGAGCACTGGGTGTGGTACAAAAACAATGAATACTGTCATGCTGAAAATAAATTAAATAAAATATTAAAAAATAATAATAAAATAAATAAAATTTAAAAATTAAAAAAAAAAAGGAATGAGTTGAAATGGGTTGAAAACTATAGACTATTTTGGATCAGGGAGGAGATGACTTTTAAGATCAAATAAACTATACCAGATGAGACCAATTCAGAAGAGTGGGAGAAATAGATGATGTAGGAGAGAGGGAGCCCAACTGCAAGGTAATAAGAGGACATGGATCAGGAAGTCCCAGTGGAGCAGGTGGGCCTTTTTAGAAGAAGGTACACAACTCCTTAGTATCTGTAGGAAAGATGATAGAATGAATAGGTACAGAAGAAAGTAAATTTATAGAAAGATAAGGGCACTCCCTTTAAACTGCTTCTAACTTCTCAGGAAGTATAAGGTAAGGTCAAGGGTTAGGTGAGACAGAGATGTTTAAGGGGAGAGCAGAAAATGTGGGATGGTCATGTATGAGAGTGAGATAACAGATGCTTCGGGTACATGTAAGTAGTTGTCAGGAAGGGTCAGATATCCATTTGTGACTGAGTTAGAATTTATTGTGGAACTAGTTAGGAGTATGAAATGATTTTGTCAAACTTCACTTACTAGAATACGTCTGAAATTGAGTTTAATCTGTTTTGGAGATTTTCCATGTGAGTAAGAAGGAGAGAGAGAGAAGGAAAGTAATTAAAGGAGTTTGCACATAAGTGATTTTTCTGGGCATAGAAGGTAGTGAGGACATGAAGGGTGATAGGCTGAGGGAAAAAGTCATTAGGAGGTGGACTTACATGATCTGTAAGTAGGTAGAAGTGAGTGAATTGTAGTCTGATGGTATGGGCTCCAAATGAGCTGTATATTTTATTTATTTTTAAAAATTTTAAAAATATTTTTAAAGATTTAATTTATTTATTTGACAGAGAAATCACAGGTAGGCAGAGGCAGGCCAGGGGGCGGGGGAAGCAGGCTTCCCAGTGAGCAGAGAGCCCAATGCGGGGCTCGATCCCAGTACCCTGGGATCATGACCTGAGCTGAAGGCAAAGGCTTAACCCATTGAGCCACCCAGGTGCCCCTGAGCTGCATATTTTAAAGAAGAGAAGGCAAATAAACAAAGGCTTTGAAAGTCACGCTGGAAGCTAGGGGGACAATAGCCAGGCTCTCAAGTTCATGAGCTATAAAGAAAACAGCGAACTTTTCTGTGTCCTTAGGAAGAACAAGGTTTCAATTAGAGAAAGGGGGTGAAGGAATCATTCAGGGAAGGTAAAGACTATATGGCCCAGTAAGGGAGAAGGATGAAAAGGATAGACATAGGATTATGGGATTCAGACTGGAGGGAGACAGATGGACGAATGATAGGGGGTTAATGAAGAGGAGCGGTGGAGTAGAAGGGGATATAAGACATGATAGCCTTGACGGCCTGTACATGAACGGTCCAGCAGTTCAGGTCTCTATCTTGTAAAGCAACTAGAAGGAATGTGGAAATGCAGGCAGGAGGTGCTGGCTGGGCTCCCTTGAGGTTTCTGGACTCTCTTCTGGTTCTTCTGCCACTGACTAGCGCATTTTTCTGGCTCTCTTTCCTCACATATACAGTGATTCACTTCCAGTGCTCATGTGTTGTTCTGATTCTTTGAAATTCCTTGCCAGCCTGTTGAAATCCTAGCCATTCTTTAGCAATCTTCTCAGAAGCCATCTCTTAAACTTTTCTTATTTCATCACCCATCCCAAGCAAGGGTGACCTTTCTGTTCTCAGAATCACTGTAGCATTGAGTCACTCTGGTGGCGTTATCAGTCTTCTAAGTGATACAGTTATTTGGGTTTATCTCGTATCCTTCTGAAAAACTTCATTTTTTCAGAACAGGAAATGTGAAACCTCTTTTTGCTCAAGTCAATCCTCAGTAAATGACTTTTGAATGAACCAGTAAAGCATACTTCTGGAGGACAAAGTAGTAATGAAAGAATAGATACTATTAGAAGAAGTGGAGAAATATCTTGCATTATATTTCAAATTTGCATGGGACATTTAGGTAAGTAGAAAATGTGATTTTTGACAGGTCTAAGCATTGACTTATTTCGCTCAGCATAATACTCTCTTGTTCCATCCACATCATTGCAAATGGCAAGATTTCATTTCTTTTGATGGCTGCATAATATTCCATAGTAGATATATACCACATCTTCTTTATACGTTCATCTGTCGATGGCCATCTAGGCTCTTTCCGTAGTTTGGCTCTTGTGGACATTGCTGCTGTAAACATTCAGGTATGTGTGCCCCTTCACATCACTACATTTTTATCTTTAGGGTAAATACCCAGTAGTGTGATTGCTGGGTCATAGGGGAGCTCTATTTTCAACTTTTTGAGGAACCTCCATGCTATTTTCCAGCATGGTTGCACCAGCTTGCATTCCCACCAACAGGGTAGGAGGGCTCCCCTTTCTCCACATCCTCACCAACATCTGTCATTTCCTGACTTGTTAATTTTTGCTATTCTGACTGGAGTGAGGTAGTATCTCATTGTGGTTTTAATTTGTATTTCCTTGATGCAGAGAGATGTGGAGCACTTCTTCATGTGTCTGTTGGCCATCTGGAGATCTTCTTTGCAGAAATGTCTGTTCATGCCACAAGACATACTTTTAAGTAAGAAATGGAAGATGGAGAATGGTATATACAGAATACTACCATTTATGTTTTTAATTAAAAAAATTTCCTTTTCAGTTTGAAGTAATTTATATTTACAAACAGTTACAAAAATGGTACAAAACAGTACTGTTTACCTTCACTCAGTTCCCCCAAAAGTTAGAACTTTACATAACTAGCATATAATGATCAAAACTAGGAAATTACATTGATGCAGTTTTACTAATTAATCTACACACTGTTTTCAAATTCATTTTCAATTGTCTCACTAATGTCCTTGAGCATACTTTAATCTGGGGCACCTTCTCCAATTCATTAGTCTTTGCCTTTTATAACCTTGACAATTTTTTTAAAAAGATTTTATTTATTTATTTGTCATAGAGAGAGAAGCGAGAGCAAGCACAGACAGACAGAGTGGCAGGCAGAGGCAGAGGGAGAAGCAGGCTCCCCGCCAAGCAAGGAGCCCGATGTGGGACTCGATCCCAGGACGCTGGGATCATGACCTGAGCCGAAGGCAGCCGCTTAACCAACTGAGCCACCCAGGCGTCCCAACCTTGACAATTTTGAAGAGTATTCATACTAGATATTTTATAGAATGTCCCTCAACTGGGTCTTTCTAATGTTTCTTCATAGTTAGATTCAGATTATAATTTGTTTTTTGGTAAGACTATCATGGAGGTTGTGTGCACTTCACAGTACATATCAAGAGATGCATAATATTGATATGTCTCATTGCCGGAGATGTCAACTAGATCATGTGGTTAAGGTGGTGTCTGAGTTCTCCACGGTCCTTATTATCTTTTCCTTTGATAATTAATAAGTATCTTGTGGGGAATTAATTTGAGACTATATAAATATCTTATTGACATCATGCTTGCTTTTCTACTAATTTGAGTATCCATTGATGATTTTTGCCTGAACTGTTATTACTGTGATGTTTTCATTTGTGTTTTAAAAAGTTATATAGACACCTATGATGTCACTGTGCAGAATATCTTGGGGATGGTTTATACGAAACTGGGAAAAGTGATTAGTTCTGGGGAAGGAAATCAGGGAAGAAGGCATCTGGACGGCCAGGTCAGGGAGATGTTTCAACATGTAAACTTTTATGCAGCATGAATTTACCTGGTTCATATCTTATGATTTAGTGAAGGACCGTGGACAGGTGAAATCTGTTGATTTAAAAAATAAAATAATCTTTTCAAATTACACAAGAAAAAAAAACTTTTCCTCAAAGAAATAAATTTATAATGAAAAAACAATGGGAGAGGAGAGAAGCTAACTTATGCTGAACAAAAAGGATTTTGCTGTTTTTTTAAAATACACATCAGGGACTATTTCACTATATTATCTGAAAGCACAGCTACCTGCGTTTGTGGTCCATAACTGTAGCAAGCTGGTTCATTGTATCTTTAAAATACAGTAAGTATTAAAATTTTACTTGTAATTTGTGATTGCTTTTCAAACAAGGGCTGCATTTTTATGTGTCTTTTGGCATAAACATTAAATTCTAAAGAACCCTCAGGTTTATGGAACTCTTACTATTCAAAGAAACCATGTGGATCAAGTGTATTCGAATTTTATTTTGAAACATTATATTACTTTTCACAACTAAGAGAAAATAGTTTCTTTAAAAATTTCAGGTCATACTTAACTATGATTTGTTAGCACAAGCATTATTCTAATAAATGTTTTAGAACCAATCAGAATGTTTTCGAAGCACTGACTCTCCCTGAACTGCCCTTGTCAAACAAAACATGCCTGTGCTACTTGTAAAGTGATGGGATGCGATTCTTCCTGGCTTGTGAGCACAGTGGGTCCCATGTATATTTGTAACATGAAGGTCTATCCCTTTTGTCATAAGAAGTTCCCTCTTTTAACATGGAAAAGTAAGTAGGGGGCTTAATCTTACAGATCTCTGGAGTATCCACACACAAGTTTCTTCAGTGTCTTGTAGGATTTCCCACTGCTCCAAGTTTCTCCTGAACCCCAGTGGTGATACTGTTGACCCTTGTTCTGTTTCTCTGCTCTCATCCATGGATGAGATAATGCTCCTCTCATGAGAACTACTGGAGAGGAGGAGAATGGGACGTGTGTGTGTGTGTGTGTGTGTGTGTGTGTATGTATTTTTAAAGTAGTTTCTTTAATTGTGTAAGTCAAAATAGCTATTGAATAGAACTTTCTGCAGTGACTGAAGTGTTCTCGAGTTGGCACTGTCCAGAAACAGCTGTCGCTAGCCATCAGTGGCTACTGAACACTTGAAATATGGCCAGTGCAACTGAGAAACTGAATTTTTAACACTATTAAATTTTAATCAAAATTTAAGTGGTCACAGGTGATGAGTGGTCACTGTATTGGACAACACACATGGAAAGCATGGTTTCTGGAATCTCATTGTTGCCAGCTGTGTGATCTTGAGTAAGTCCCATCATTGCTCTAGGCCTAATTTTCCTCATCTGTGGGATGGAGGTGATGATGTACCTACTTCATAGGTGTGGTTGTGAGGATGAAATGATGCACAGGAGTCCCCCCTCAGCTACAGTTCCATTTCCTGTTTCACTTTCTTTGTTTTAGTTAGCAGCCATCAGCTGTGGTGAGAAACAAACATTCAATAGTAGCCTGATGCTGGGTCACAAGGCTGTGTCATTCGCCTTACTTCATCTCATCACACAGGTGTTTTGTCACCTCACAACATCACAGGATGAAGGCTGAGGACAGTACAATAAGAGATTTTGAGAGAGAGAGACTACATTCACATAGCTTTTACTAGAGTGTATTGTTAGAGTTCTACTTTGTTACTGTTATTAATCTCTTACTGTGTCTAGTTCGTAAATTAAACTTTTTATCATAGGTATGTGTGGAGAAAAAACAGTATCTGTAGGGTTTGGTACTATTGCAGGTATCCACTGGGGGTCTTGGAATGTATCCCCCCATGAATAAGGGGAGGACTACTGCATGGAGAACACAGTGCTTATGCACCCTTTTTGAGAAGGGTTCAGTAACTCCTGGCTGCTGGCTAATCCATTTTATTGGCAGGAATATCTCTCCTTTTCTTTTCTTTTTTCTTCTCCCTCCCTCCCTTCCTTCCTTCCTCTCTCTCTCTCTTTCTTTCTTTTTTTGAGATTACTCCTCTAAGTATTCAGTTTCTTTTGATGCACCTGGTGGCCATGAGTTACTGGGTTCTCTTTTTAAAGTTTTTTTTTTTTTTTTTCATATTTTGAGGTGTGAAAGGCATCTCATTGATGCCAATCATGTTTTTAGGTTAATAAGAACCCTGTGTGTTTTTCCCTATAAAATGCCTTTTTACATCTTTTGACCACATATTTTTATAGCTTTATAAATGTATAATATACATACCATAAAATTCACTCACTAGTAAATTTTTCAAGTTCTGCAACCATCACCAAATCTCATTTTAGAAATTTTCCATCACTCCTGAAATTTCTTTTGAGCTAATTTTTGGTCAGTCCTCATTTTTATCTCTCTGGTACAAGGCAACAAGTCAACCGTTTTCTCTCTACATAAATCTGGGTTATCTTGCCATTTGGTATATATGGATAAAGTGTGGAGTCTTCTAAAACATTTAGTTTCTTTTACTTACAATGATTTTGAAATCCATTCATGCTTTTTAAAAAAAAATTTTTAAATTTATTTTCAGCATAACCGTATTCATTGTTTTTGTACATGGAGCACACCCAGTGCCCCATGCAATATGTGCCCTCCTTAATACCCATCACCAGGCTCAGACATCTACCCCCCCTCCTCCCCTCTAAAACCTTCAGCTTGTTTCCCCCCTTCGTTATTCCCGTTCTTCTCCTAATGTCCTCTATGCTATTCCTTATGTTCCACAAATAAGTGAAACCATATGATGATTGTCTTTCTCTGCTTGATTTATTTCACTTAGCATAATCTCCTCCAGTTCCATCCATGTTGATGCAAATGATGGGTATTCATCCTCTGATGGCTAAGTAATATTCCATTGTATATAAGGACCACATATTCTTTATCCATTTGTCTGTTGAAGGGCATCTCAGCTTCTTCCACAGTTTGCCTATTGTGGACATTGCTGCTATAAACATTGGGGGTACATATGGCCCTACTTTTCACTTTATCTGTATCTTTGGGGTAAAAACCCAGTAATTGCTGGGTCATAGGGTAGTTCTGTTTATAAATTTTGAGGAAACTCCACACTCTTTTCCAAAGTGGCTGTAGCAACTTGCATTCCCACCAACAGTGTAGGAGGGTTCCCCTTTCTCCACAACCTCTTCCACATTTGTTGTTTCTTGCCTTGTCAATTTTTGCCATTCTAACTGGTGTAAGGTGATATCTCAATGTGGTTTTGATTTGAATTTCCCTGATGGTTAATGATGTTGAACATTTTTTTTTTCATGTGTTTGTTAGCTATTTGTATGTCTTTTTTGGAGAAGTGTCTTTTCATGTCTTCTGCCCATTTTTTGACATGATTATTTGTTTTTTGAGTGTTGAGTTTGAGAAGTTTTTTTTATAGATCTTGGATATCAGCCTTTTATCTATTGTGTCATTTGCAAATATCTTCTCCGATCCCATAGGTTACCTCTTGGTTTTGTTGACTGTTTCCTTTGTTGTGCAGAAGTTTTTGATCTTGATGAAGTCCTAAAGTTCATTTTCGCTTTTGTTTCCTTTGCCTTTGGAGACATGTCTTGAAAGAGGTTGCTGTGGTAGATGTTGAAGAGGTAACTGCCTGTTCTCCTCTACGATTTTGATGGATTCATGTCTCAAATTGAGGTCTTTAAGCCATTTAGAGTTTATCTTTGTGTATGATGTAAGAGCATGGTCGAGTTTCATTCTTCTACATATAGCTGTCCCATTTTCCCAGCACCATTAATTGAAGAGACTGTATTTTTTCCACTGGATTTTTTTTTCCTGCTATGTCAAAGATTAGTTGACCACAGAGTTACAGTTCCATATCTAGGCTCTCTGTTCTGTTCCATTGGTCTATGTGTCTGTTTTTGTACCAGTACCATGCTGTCTTGGTGATCATAGCTTTGTAATATAGCTTGAAATCAGACAATGTGATGCCCCTAGCTTTGTTTTTCTTTTTTCAACATTTCCTTGGTGATTTGTGGTCTTTTCTTTGTTACATACAAATTTTTGGATTTTTCCGGCAAACACCAATGGTATTTTGATCGGGATGGCATTGAAAGTATAGCTTTCTCTGGGAAGCATAGACATTTTAACAATGTTTATTCTTCAATGTTTATTCCATGAGCATTTCCATCTTTTTGTGTCTTCTTCAGTTTCTTTCATAAGTGTTCTGTAGTTTCTAGGGTATAGATCCTTTACCTCTTTGGTAGGTTTATTCCAAGGTATCTTACTATTTTTGGTGCTATTGTAGGTAGAATCAATTCCCTAATTTCTCTTTCTACAGTTACATTGTTAGTGTGTAGGAAAGATTTCTGTGCATTGATTTTGTATCCTGCCATATTACTGTGTTGCTATATGAGTTCTAGTAATTTGCGGGTGGAGTCTTTTGGGTTTTCCACATAAAGTATCATGTTATTTGTGAAAAGAGAGAGTTTGACTTCTTCTTTGCCAATTTGAATACCTTTTGTTTCTTTCTTTCTTTTTTTTTTCTTTTTTGTCTGATTGCTGTGGCTAGGACGTCTAGTACTATGTTGAACAACAGTGGGAGAGAGGGCATCCTTGTTGTGTTTTTGATCTTAAGGGAAATGCTCTCAGCTTTTCCCTATTGAGAATAATATTTGCTGTGGGCTTTTCATAGAGGACCATATGATTCTTGTCTCTTCTCTTATTGACTGTGTTCTATCACACTGATTGATTTGTGAATGTTGAACCACCCTTCCATCCCTGGGATAAATCCCACGTGGTCAAAATGGATAATCCTTTTAATGTACTGTTGGATCCTATTAGCTAGGATGTTGTTGAGAATTTTGGCATCTGTATTCATCAGGGATATTGGTCTGAAATTCTCCCTTATGATGGGATCTTTGCCTGGTTTTGGAATCAAGGTAATGCTGGCCTCATAGAATGGGTTTGGAAGTTTTCCTTCTGTTTCTATTTTTTGAAACAACTTTAGGAGAATAGGCATTATTTCTTTTTTGAATGTTTGGTAGAATTCCCCAAGGAATCTGCCAAGTCCAGGACTCTTGTTTTTTAGGAGTTTTTTTTTTTTTAAGATTTTATTTATTTGACAGAGAGAGAGATCACAAGTAGGCAGAGAGGTAGGCAGAGAGAGAGAGAGTGGAAAGCAGGCTCCCTGCTGAGCAGAGTGCCTGATGTAGAGCTCGATCCTGGGACCCTGAGATCATGACCTGAGCCGAAGGCAGAAGCTTAACCCACTGAACCACCCAGGTGCCCCATTTTGGAAGGTTTTTGATCACTGGTTCAATCTTATTATTGGTTATTGGTCTCTTCAGGTTGTCAATTTATTCCTGATTCAGTCTTGGTAGTTTATAGGTTACTAGGAAGGCATCCACTTCTTCCAGGTTGCTTAACTTATTGGCATATAGCTGTTGATAATAATTTCTAATAATTGTCTATATTTCCTTGGTGTTAGTTGTGATCTCTCCCCTTTCTCATAATTTTATTAATTTGGGTCCTTTCTCTTATTTTGGATAAGTCTGGCCAGTGGTTTATTGATCTTATTAATTCTTTCAAAGAACCAGCTTCTAGTTTCATTGATCTGCTCTACTAGAGTATAGTTTCTGGTTTCTAATTCATTGATCTCTGCTCTAATCTTAATTATTTCTCTTCTCATGTGTGGCTTTGGCTTTATTTGTTGTTTTCTCCAGTTCTTTTCTTTTCTTTTTTTTTTTTTTAAAGATTTTATTTATTTATCTGACAGAGAGATAGAGAGCACAAGTAGGCAGAGCAGCAGTCAGAGGGAGAGGGAGAAGCAGACTCCCTGCCAAGCAGCCAGATGCAGGGCTCAATCTCAGAACCCTGGCATCATGACCTGAGCTGAAGTCAGACGCTTAACCAACTGAGCCACCCAGGTGCCCCTTTCTCCAGTTCTTTAAGGTATAAAGTTAATTTGTGGATTTGGAATTATTCTGTTTTTTTTTTTTAATGAGGCGTGGATGGCTATGGATTTTCCCCTTAGGACCACCGTTGCAGTATCCCATAGGGTTTGGACCAAAATGTTTTCATTCTCATTGGTTTCCATGAATCCTTTAAGTTCTTCTTTGATTTCCTGGTTGACCCAAACATTCTTTTTTTTTTTTTTAAGATTTTATTTATTTATTTGACAGAGAGAGACCACAAGTAGGCAGAGAGGCAGACAGAGAGAGAGGGGGAAGCAGGCTCCTTGCTGAGCAGAAAGCCGGACGTGGGGCTCGGCCCATGACCCGAGCCAAAAGCAGAGGCTTTAACCCACTGAGCCACCCAGGCATCCGGACCCAAACATTCTTAAGCAGAATGGTCTTTAGCTTCCAAGTTTTTGATATCTTCCAATTTTTTTTTCTTGTGACTGAGCTCCAGTTTCAAAGCATTGTAGTCTGAGATTATGCAGGGAAATAATCTCAATCTTTTGGTATTGGTTGTGACCTTACTTGTGACCCAGTATGTGCTCTATTCTGGAGTAAGTTCCATGTGCATTCAAGAAGAATGAGTATTCTGTTGTTTTAGGGTGGAATGTTCCACATATATATTTACAAGGTCCATCTGGTCCAGTGTGTAATTCAGATCTCTTGTTTCTTTGTTGATTTTATGCTTCGATTAGTTGTCTACTTCTGAGAGTGGAGTGTTGAGCTCTCCTAATATTAATGTATTATTATCAATATATCTCTTCATTTTGGTTAACAGTTGGTTTGTGTAGTTGTGTGCTTCCATATTGGGGCCATAGATATTTACAATTCTTAGATCCTCTTGTTGGATAGACCCTTAAAATATAGTGTCTTTTGTATCTCTAACTATAGTCTTTAGCTTAAAATCTAGTTTATCTGATATGAGAATTGCTACCCCAGCTTTCTTTCTTTTTTTTTTTTTAAGATTTTATTAATTTATTTGACAGACAGAGATCACAAGTAGGCAGAGAGGCAGGCAGAGAATGAGAGAGAGGAGGAAGCAGACTCCCCGCAGAGCAGAGAGCCTGATGTGGGGCTCGATCCCAGGACCCTGGGATCATGACCTGAGCCGAAGGCAGAGACTTCAACCCCCTGAGCCACCTAGGTGCCCCCTCGCTTTCTTTTGAGGTCTGTTGGCATGAAAGATGGTCCTCCATCCCTTCACTTTTATCTGGTTGTATCTTTAGGTTCAAATTGAATCTTTTACAGCATATGGATGTATCATGTCTTTTTTGTTTTGTTTTGTTTTGTTTTTATTTAAAAATTTTTTTTTAATTTTTAATTTTTTATTTTTTATAAACATATATTTTTATCCCCAGGGGTACAGGTCTGTGAATCACCAGGTTTACACACTTCACAGCACTCACCAAAGCACATACCCTCCCCAATGTCCATAATCCCACCCCCTTCTCCCAAACCCCCTCCCCCCAGCAACCCTCAGTTTGTTTTGTGAGATTAAGAGTCACTTATGGTTTGTCTCCCTCCCAATCCCATCTTGTTTCATTGATTCTTCTCCTACCCACTTAAGCCCCCATGTTGCATCACCACTTCCTCATATCAGGGAGATCATATGATAGTTGTCTTTCTCTGCTTGACTTATTTCACTAAGCATGATACGCTCTAGTTCCATCCATGTTGTCGCAAATGGCAAGATTTCATTTCTTTTGATGGCTGCATAGTATTCCATTGTATATATATACCACATCTTCTTGATCCATTCATCTGTTGATGGACATCTAGGTTCTTTCCATAGTTTAGCTATTGTGGACATTGCTGCTATAAACATTCGGGTGCATGTGCCCCTTTGGATCACTACGTTTGTATCTTTAGGGTAAATACCCAATAGTGCAATTGCTGGGTCATAGGGCAGTTCTATTTTCAACATTTTGAGGAACCTCCATGCTGTTTTCCAGAGTGGTTGCACCAGCTTGCATTTCCACCAACAGTGTAGGAGGGTTCCCCTTTCTCCGCATCCTCACCAGCATCTGTCATTTCCTGACTTGTTGATTTTAGCCATTCTGACTGGTGTGAGGTGATATCTCATTGTGGTTTTGATCTGTATTTCCCTGATGCCGAGTGATATGGAGCACTTTTTCATGTGTCTGTTGGCCATCTGGATGTCTTCTTTGCAGAAATGTCTGTTCATGTCCTCTGCCCATTTCTTGATTGGATTATTTGTTCTTTGGGTGTTGAGTTTGCTAAGTTCTTTATAGATTCTGGACAGAACAGACATATCTGATATGTCGTTTGCAAATATCTTCTCCCATTCTGTCAGTTGTCTTTTGATTTTGTTAACTGTTTCCTTTGCTGTGCAAAAGCTTTTGATCTTGATGAAATCCCAATAGTTCATTTTTGCCCTTGCTTCCCTTGCCTTTGGCGATGTTCCTAGGAAGATGTTGCTGCGGCTGAGGTCGAAGAGGTTGCTGCCTGTGTTCTCCTCAAGGATTTTGATGGATTCCTTTCTCACATTGAGGTCCTTCATCCATTTTCAGTCTATTTTTGTGTTTGGTGTAAGGAAATGGTCCAATTTCATTTTTCTGCATGTGGCTGTCCAATTTTCCCAGCACCATTTATTGAAGAGGCTGTCTTTTTTCCACTGGACATTCTTTCCTGCTTTGTCGAAGATTAGTTGACTGTAGAGTTGAGGGTCTATTTCTGGGCTCTCTATTCTGTTCCATTGATCTATGTGTCTGTTTTTGTGCCAGTACCATGCTGTCTTGATGATGAGAGCTTTTTAATAGAGCTTGAAGTCCGGAATTGTGATGCCACCAATGTTGGCTTTCTTTTTTAATATACCTTTGGCTATTCGAGGTCTTTTCTGGTTCCATAAAAAATTTAGAATTATTTGTTCCATTTCTTTGAAAAAGATGGATGGTACTTTGATAGGAATTGCATTAAATGTGTAGATTGCTTTAGGTAGCATAGACATTTTCACAATATTTATTCTTCCAATCCAGGAGCATGGAATATTTTTCCATTTCTTTGTGTCTTCCTCAATTTCTTTCATGAGTAGTTTATAGTTTTCTGAGTATAGATTCTGTGCCTCTTTGGTTAGGTTTATTCCTAGGTATCTTATGGTTTTGGGTGCAATGAACCAGGAAGAAGTAGAAAGCCTGAACAGACCCATAACCAGTAAGGAGATTGAAACAGTCATTAAAAATCTCCAAACAAACAAAAGCCCAGGGCCAGACAGCTTCCCGGGGGAATTCTACCAAACATTTAAAGAAGAACTAATTCCTATTCTCCTGAAAGTGTTCCAAAAAATACAAATGGAAGGAAAACTTCCAAACTCATTTTATGAGGCCAGCATCACCTTGATCCCCAAAACAGACAAGGATCCCATCAAAAAAGAGAGCTATAGACCAATATCCTTGATGAACACAGATGCGAAAATACTCAACAAAATACTAGCCAATAGGATTCAACAGTACATTAAAAGGATTATTCACCACGACCAAGTGGGATTTATTCCAGGGCTGCAAGGTTGGTTCAACATCCGCAAATCAGTCAATGTGATACAACACATCAATAAAAGAAAGAACAAGAACCATATGATACTCTCAATAGATGGTGAAAAAGTATTTGACAAAGTACAGCATCCCTTCCTGATCAAAACTCTTCAAAGTGTAGGGATAGAGGGCACATACCTCAATATCATCAAAGCCATCTATGAAAAACCCACCGCAAATATCATTCTCAATGGAGAAAAACTGAAAGCTTTTCCGCTAAGGTCAGGACCATGGCAAGGATGTCCATTATCACCACTGCTGTTTAACATAGTACTACAAGTCCTAGCCTCAGCAATCAGACAACCAAAGGAAATTAAAGGCATCCAAATTGGCAAAGAAGAAGTCAAATTATCACTCTTCGCAGATGATATGATACTATATGTGGAAAACCCAAAAGACTCCACTCCAAAACTGTATCATGTCTTTTAATCCAGTCTGCAACCCTGTGCATTTCATGGGAACATTTAGACCATTCATGTTGAAAGTGATTATTGAAAGATATGATTGTATTGTCATCATGTTGCCTGTGAAGTCCTTGTTTTTCTAGATCACTGTAAATTTCTGTCCTTTATCACTCTTGGGGTCTTTCTCCTTTTATAGAACCCCTGTTAATATTTATTGTGGGGCCAGCTTGGTGGTCACATATTCTTTCAGTTTCTTCCAGTCTTGGAAGCTCCATCTCTCTCCATCCATTCTGAATGATAGCCTTGCTGGATAAAGTATCCTTGGCTGGGGGCGCCTGGATGGCTCCGTGGGTTAAGCCGCTGCCTTCGGCTCAGGTCATGATCTCAGAGTCCTGGGATCGAGTCCCGCATCGGGCTCTCTGCTCAGCAGAGAGCCTGCTTCCCTTTCTCTCTCTCTGCCTGCCTCTCCATCTACTTGTGATTTCTCTCTGTCAAATAAATAAATAAAATCTTAAAAAAAAAAAGTATCCTTGGCTGTATGGTCTTCTCATTTAGTACCTTGACTATGTCTTGTCAGCCCTTTCTGGCTTGCTAGATCTCTGTGGACAGGTCTGACATATTCTGACATTCCTCTTTTTGTACGTAAGAAATCTCTTCCCCCTTGCCACTTTCAAGATTGTTTCCTTGGATCTAAGATTTTCAAATTACACTATTATATGTCATGGCATTGGTCTGTTCTCATTGATCTTGGGAGGGGTCCTCTCTGCCTCTTGGACACAAATGCTTGTTTCCTTCCCCAGATTAGGGAAGTTCTCAGCTATGATTTGCTCAAATATATTTCTACACCCCTTTCTTTCTCCACCCCCACTCCCCCCTCACCGTCTCAGGGATCCCAATAATTCTGATATTGGAATGTTTCATTGAGTCCCTAATCTCTCTCAGTTTGATTTCTTGGGTTTTAATTTGTTTTTCCCATGCTGTCTCAGTTTCCTTCTTTTCTATCATCTTATCTTCTAGCTCACTAATTTGTTCTGCCTCATTTACCCTGGCAGTCAGAGTATCCAGTTTAGACTACATTTCATTACTAACATATTTAAGTTTGGTCTAATTAGATCTTATTTCTGCTCTTAGAATTTCTGTATTATCATTAATATTTTTCTCAAGCCTAGATATTGATAATTGTTACTCTGAAGTGTATTTCTGACATCTTTGTTATAGCCATATCCATTAGTTCTGTGGCAGAGGTCACAGTCTCTGGTTCTTTCCTTTGTGAGAGGTTCCTCCTCTTGGTCATTCTGTTGAGGGGTGGTTGAAGGAATGTGCAGAGTCCAAATTATTGACCACAACACAAGCAAGGTGCACCTGTTTTATAGGGACCTTAGGGTTGTTGGCCTCTTGTTCTTTCAGCCTGTCTTCTGGGGGAGGGACCTACCATGCTGTTATTCAGGCAACCCTGTTTGGGCTGAGTTGCCCTGCCTTCTGTGTGTGTGTGTGGGGAGGGGGGGGATGAGCTAGTGAAAACTGTTTTTTGGAGTCTTTTGTTCTCTGGCAGCTTTCCCTGGTGGCTTTTGTCTCTTCCAAGAGTCAGAGCAGAAGTGACCATATCCAAATTTCTGTCTCAGAACAGAAAGATCACAGTCTGTTCTCTAGGCCACACTGACTCCATTTCTGTCTGTGCTGCTAAAAACCACTTTGTCCTGGCTTGTGTGCCCCACAGCAGCACTCCCAACCCTTACTCCCAAGGCTGGGCACGTCTCTGCCCTTTGTGCTTCTAAAACTGTCAGATGCCCCTAGTTCACACACGTGCCTGGGCAGCTTCAGGTTTCAGTCTGGCGGGCTGCCCTAAAGTCCTTTCCTGACCACTACCAGTCTGCAAGTCTGTGCCTGGTCCCCAGTGCAACAGACTTTTGTGTTCCTATGTTATTTCACCTTACTAGTGCCAGCACTTACGGCAGCTCCCTCCTCCTTCCATTTATCTTCCAATATCTGCCTGCAGAATCACGGCTCCCCCCTTCATACCTTGAGAGCAACCGCCAGAGATTTTTTTTTTTTTTTTGTAGTGATCCAGATATATCTTCTTACATCTCAGGCTGATGTCTTGGGTGTTCAGAATGGTCTGGTAGATATCTGGCTCAATTCAGGGGACCAGTTGAAATAGGGTCCCCTATTCCTCTGCCATCTTTTCATCCTAAGTAAGTCTTTATTTTTTTTTAAAGATTTTATTTATAATTTATTTGACAGACAGATTACAAGTAGGCAGAGAGACAGGAAGGGAAGCATGTTCACTGCCGAGCAGAGAGCCTGATACAGGGCTTGATCCCAGGACCCTGAGATCATGACCTGAGCCGAAGGCAAAGGCTTTAACCCACAGAGCCACCCAGACACGCCCTAATTAAGTCTTTAAAACAAAAAACAAAACACTACTTCAACAATAAAATAAGAAATTTAAAAAAATTCTGCTTGCAAAATACCCCTAATAATACAAAAGTGTACTATACCAAAGGAGCATTAACGATCCCTTAATTTTTTGCCTGACATTCTTTTGATATTTTCTTTATGTATTTTGGTGTTTTGATTTCATGTATAATATTCATAATTCTTGAGTGTATGAGGAGGAAGATTTTACCAAATGCTAATATTGCTGTTTTAATTGAAAAGAATCATTAAATTTTAAAAACACTATTTAATCAAAATTACCTTTAATTATAGAGGAATATATGGTCAAAGCTAGAATATGGATGGTAGAATATTTCCTATTATAAATCTGCTGAAATCTGGGAATTATTAATTAATTCTGATTGGTTAACATAATGTTTACAAAGTCATAGCCCCTGATAGGTAACAACATTTCTGTTCATTGTATCACAAAGACACTTGTCTTCTTTTTCATTGTCATAAGCTGACTCAAAAGCAAAATTATCAATATTCATTTTATCTATTATTTTAATAGAATGTATTGTTCCATGTGAGTAAATTTTTTACATAAGAGAAGTTTGCCACTTCAAGCACTAATATTGTCTTCAATAAGACTGTAAGCTTCCCAAGGACAAGGACTAAGAGTTCTTTACTATATTTGGAACATATTTCCTAGTATAAGTACTATTAGGCACAGGCACTTAAATTATACCTTTTGACTTTTACATAGTTTACTTTTCATAGCCTCATTAAAAGCGGCAGTGTTGGATGGAAGGAATCCCATATGCACACTTTGATACAGTTATTTGTTTATATGTTTTCATGCTTTTATAGACACTTAAGTTCTGTTTGGTTTACTTCTGCATCCTTGGCAACCATCATGGTGCTGGTTCAGCCACTCTCTCTAAATGTCAAATGGTTTGACCCGAACTGCTTTAGAGTTAGAATTTCTGGATGTATGTTTTCACTTTGCCAATTATTAGTGACTTTTTTGCCACTTACTTTCCTTGAGTCACAAATTCCTCATCTATAATGCTGGGAAACTAATGCAAGGTTGTTATGAGGCTTGTCTAAGGTAATTCATGTGTGTGCACATAACCCAGTGTCTGGCATAAAAAAGTCACCCAATACATGTCTCCTTTCTTCCTTTGTTTCTTTGAAGACCAGATAGTCTTTTTCCTCATTTTATAGATGAGGTAATTGAGGTATAGAAAAGCTATGTGACTTACCAAACTTTACTTTTACATTTTATTAAAAGCACCAGAATTAGACTTGTGTCTTCTGACTTTTTTACTCATGCTTATGTTATTAGATCATGCTGTCTCCTGTGTATTTATCAAAGTCCATAGATAATTATTGGATTTAGGGGCTCAAGCCCAAATGGAGAAATAGATAAGAGAATAAAATTCAGACTAAAAGACAATGAGAATTTTATTAACTTATACAACAAATGTTTCTGTGTTGTAGACTCAGTAAAAAGCACTAAGTTTGGTCCTATATGAGGTTCAAAAACCTTATTTGAAGTTGTATGTGGTAAGGTCATTGCCTTAAAGAATCTGTAACTGGTAGAAATCAAAAGACATGAATCCAAAAGATGATAATCCAATGCATTACATAGTAAGAGCCTCATGAGTGGTATAAAGTGCTAAGGGAATTCTGAGAGGCAGGAGAGATTACCTGTAGAAAGTAGCATGTTTGGAGAGGTGTAATGATCCCTCCTCTACCATAGTGGTATAGAGTTTAAGGCGACTTGAGTAGTGCTTATTCTCAGTTCTTCTGCCAGTATTACTTATTCCTTGTTTCAGGTACTGTCAGCATAGGAAAACACCTGAATTTAGATTCAAAGACAAAGCTCTTTGTAAAATCAGTTGTGCAAGTATTTCTGCTGCATTGTCCCTATTCGTAACAGCTGTTCTGGAAAGTATTGCATTTGCTTTCCACATTTAATTAGTCACTAATGACCAATGTTGTTTATAAATCAGTTCTTTGCTTATTGTTGATGATTCAGGTCAAACAAAGCAGATGGTTCCTTATGCTGGGTTCTCCAACATGCATTTATTATAAGATGGATGCATCCATTTTGATAGAACAGCCCAGAGCAAACAGTTTGCAAATGGCTAGGTTTCTAGCATGGGGATATTTCACCACAGGATTCTTTACCACAAAGTTCAGAGTCTCTTTTGAAGCAGACCTTCCTGTCTGCTTCCTTCTTATTCCATCCCTCCTCCCTTTCTCCTTCTTTTTTTTTTTTTCCTTTGCTTTTTATTTCTTGTGTTCCTACCCAAGGGGAGTATACAAAAGAAATAGAAACTATGACTTCTTCCCAGGTGAAATGGACAATAAATTTTGGGAGATAAACCTGAAACATAAAATGATATGTGGATATAGATACATATAGTGTGTGACAGCCCAGCCTGTATATTTAAGGGTGGAGAGAATTTACAGTAAATAAGTGATCTGTTTGAGGTAGGGTTTGCTGGGAAAATTTTTGGAGGCCAGTTTGCTTTTCTCTTCTGCTTGTACTAAAGAAAGTTACTCCAGGTTCTAGTCCTTTGATTCCGTATGGAGGTTCTTTATTTGCATTAACAACACAGCTAGATTTAAAAAATCATCCAATCCAAGCTGACTGATGCCCACTTTTCTGATCTCATTCCCAATGTTTAAATTATATAGTGTTCAAACTTAAAGTTGGTTTGTAATGAGTGTGGCCTTTTTATGTTCCATATATCTTTATATTGATGTGACCATAGCTTCTAGTGGGATGATAATAGTGAAGTACAAGTAATGTTAATCATAAGAGAGTTTGTTTTGATCACAACTTAACTCTATACTCCAAATTAAAACTTCCCATTGGCCAAACATTGCCAGGGAAATCCTTGGGAGTGCAAAGGAACAGAGTTAATATTTACTGAGCACAGGCTATGCCAGAGACTGTGCTACATATTTTAGACAAAACCATTCCATTGTTGGCCACAGTAACTTAGGTTATGGAAGAAGGAACTGAAGCTCATAGGGTTAAGTCTACTTTCTTAAAATCATATAACTGGTATACAATGAATCTAGGATTCAAACATAGGTCTCTCACTCCCAAATCCATACTTGTTCCATCTTACTAAAGAGCTTGCTTAATACAGGGTGGTTCACAAAGGATTCCCAGATGCTAGGAATGCAACAGAATCTCAGGCATGCCATAGCCACCAAATCCACGGCCTCATGTGGGAAGAGCTGGAGTCCAGGGCTCCTGATGCTCCAGGAACTACTATGGAAACTGAGTGAAATGTCTACAGAGGAGACTAGAACAAAGGGAAAGGCAAATGTGTAAAAGATATGGGGAATAGGGAAGGAAAAATGAAACAAGATGGGATCAGGAGGGAGACAAACCACAAGAGACTCTTAGTCTCATAAAACAAACGTGAGGGTTGCCGGTGCAGGAGGAGGGTAAAGAGAGGGTGGTGGGGTTATAGACATTGGGGAAGGTATGTGCTATGGTGAGTGCTGTGAAGTGTGTAAACCTGGTGATTCACAGACCTGTACCCTGGGGTACATATGTTATATGTTAATAAAAAATAAAGACTTTTTCAAAAAAGATATTCCTCTGTCATCAGTTTTGTGTTCAGCTGTGGTCACCACTAGAGAAGGTCCGTATTCCCCAAGTTACAGCTCAGTAGTAATACTGGTCTCTCAGCTTGCCTGCTTGTTCACAGCTACTTTAGGGAGAGTGCCAGTGCTGCTTCTATGGAGTCTAGGTGGCGTCATTCACTTTGTAGGTTCAGAACCAATGTCCCCTCTGACCATCTTAGGAACCAACCATCTGGTTCAGTTTCACTTAAGGGTTAGGTTTTCTTTTCCCTTTAGGAATCTCACTGCCTTTTTTTGGTCATCCAAGCTTGGACAAAGCCAGTTCAGTACATCCCATCAACTCTTACAACTTTAAATATTGGGAGAACTACATAGTAATCCTGGCTCCTTTTCCTGAGGAGACTTTGGACTCTATGGCAATTGCATGCATCCATTTCCAGAAACCTTCCTACTTACTTCTCAATGGTATGAGAGAGAGGGGACTTGCCCTTATCTGGTAAATCCTGGAGCCCAGTCTCTCAGTCACTCAAAAAGTGACCTCTGTTTAATCTCAGAACCAGAGTAACCAACGCATGCCCCTTTCTAAACAAGATGGCAGTACTCTCTGGGCCTGGATACTTCTTGAGCTCAACCCTAGTTTTGCATTTCCTGACTTGCCCATCCTGTTACCATCCATGAACTGGAACCAACCGGGGGACAATAAGGCAATAGCAGGATATTCAGAACCAAATATAGAGAAACAAACTGAAAGAGGGGATGCATGAAGAGGGATGGAAGTGAAGGAATGAATTTCCATTACAGAAAAGTTGATTTAAGGCAGCTGTGCTTATGCCAGGGGCAGATAGGGTAGCTGAATTTAGTGATGCTTGAGCATCAGGCCCCTCAGTTGAATGGGACTCTTCCAAGGCTCTCAGAGAGACTACAAATTTGTATCTATAATTTTACACTCTTTTATCATAAAGGGGATTCTCCACCTCCAAATTGTATGAAAGTTAGGCCCCACAAAACTGGAATCCATTACATCCCTTTAAAAAATTGTTCTTTGGGGGTGCCTGGGTGGCTCAGTGGGTTAAAGCCTCTGCCTTTGGCTTGGGTCATGATCCCAGGGTCCCGAGATTGAGCCCTGCATCGGGCTCTCTGCTTAGCAGGGAGCCTGCTTCCTCCTCTCTCTCTACCTGACTCTTTGCCTACTTGTGATCTCTATCTGTCAAATAAATAAATAAAATCTTAAAAAAACAACAAAAAAAAGATTCTTGGTAACACAGAGACCAGTCCTAGCTTGGCCAGTCAAGAATTAAGATGGCTTGATAATTAGAAACCCCTGACTGAAGCACCTGTTTATTGGAAAGAGGCAAACAGTAACTTCTGGCAGCTGACTTTATTTGGGCCAGGGATGCTAAATGATGTCAATCTCAATTATATGGTAGTGGCTGTATTGAGAAGGATTCTGAAGCCAGGTCCAGGTTCATGAGAACCAAGAATTAGTGATGGCTGCCATGGATACCTACCCAGTACTAGCCTTGATTTGGGTTTGGACTCCATACTTTCCAACTGGGAAGCTGCAGTTTTACAAATGTAGCTAGAAAATGTAAAGAGCAAAAGTATGACTTTCACTTTGGTAAATTTTCTTTCAGAAAACACAAAGCAATTCTTTTTTATTTGGCTTCATGAATTATGCAACTTTGGGACATGTGACAAAGAAAGATTCGCCATAACACTCTGAGCCTGGCTAGTAGCTCTTCACTGAATGCAGAGCTGGATGCTGCACAGAAAGTGGGCTAGACTCCAGTGCCTCTGGGCATGTTGTGCCTCTGCCATGGGTCTGATGGATCACACGAAGACCTAGTGGTCATTTTCTACATGGGCAGTGAATAGTCAAATGCTATATTCTTAGCACATTCTCAGTGTTCAAAGAAGCAACAATCACGGTTCATTAAATAGTTAATAGGTGATAGCAGATTTATACTGTGTACCTTTCCTACGTAGTGTGTGTTATGGGTTGAATTGTGCCTCCCAAAAACATATTCAGTACCTCAGATTGTGACAGTATTTGGTGATGTGGTCTTTAAAGAGGTAATTAAATTAAAATGACATCATTATGTAATCCAGTATGACTTGTGTCCTTATAAGAAAAGGAGATTGGACACAGACATACTAGAGGGAGAAGGCCATGTGAACATGAAGATGGCTTTCTACAAACCAGAAAGGGAGGCCTCCGAAGAAATGAAATCTGCTGACACTTTGATCTTTTATTTCTAGCTTCCTGAACTGTCAGAAATAAAATTTCTGTTGTTTCAGCCACCCAGTCTCTGGCAGTTTATTATCGCAGCCCTAGGAAACTAATATGGTGGATATGCAGTATTCTGTTGGAATTTTGTTCTTATCTATATCCTATGACATTTCACATATTTTCTGGTTTCTGTTTTATTCACAGTTATTGAAAAATTCTCTCCTCGTTTCTCCATTTTCCCCGTTTACCGTGTATGCTCTCAGCAGAACATTTAACAGTGGTGATTTTTTGCCAGAAACCAGTCTGTCTTGATGATATTTCTATTTAAACTGCCAGGAAGATTTATTGAGAAGCTGGTAAGAGAGGAGGACAACTCAAATTAATTTCACTGAAATGTACTGGAGGATGTAAATAACCCATGGCTTGAAAATCTGATTAACAGTCCTGTCACTCCAGAAAAATGTTGCTGGAGAAAGAATAGCAGGGAAGGCTATAAAAGTACAGGCTTATCATGAAAGAGAGTATTTTGATCTATATTTCAAACAACATGGTGGAGGTTAGTAATAGGTTTATTTCAGGAAAAAGATGATGAATTTTGGTAATTATTTGGTGTGTATCATAATCAGCTATAGAGTCATCAAGTGAAGTGCACTGTAGCCCTCAAAGGCTGGGATCACAGGAAACCACATCTTGATTAGCCGTAATTCATTAGCCAGAGTTCATCTGTAATCTTCTCTTAGGAGAAAAAAAGTGTGATAACAAAATACAAACATTTGAAAAAATAATCAAATTTCTGAAATGTACCCTGGGATTCAGTATAAATTCATACCAATCCCATGTGTCATTTACATCTATATCCAAATGTCCACTTAATATGAATTATTGTTAAGAATTAGGATAGTGAACTAATGCAAATCTTCAATCATCAAAACATAAGTTAATTTTGTTCACTGTGTAACATCTACTCAGTCAAGGATATGATCTGATTGTATTAAGAAAGTATTTTCCATAGCAAGCATAGGAACAAATGAGAATTCTTATTTGTCATCTAAGCAGAAACTCCAATGAATAAACCTCAGCCCTTAAAAATAGAGATATTGTCGTTGTTTGAGTTTCATTGGCAATAGTTCTTCATACCACTCTCCAGGTGTAAATGTTGACTTATTGGCTTCCAAAACTTTCTGATACTTTATTAAAGATAAATGAATATTTAAAAAAAAGTGTTCATATGACTGTTACCCCTGGCCCCAGACCAGAAATTGCTTGATGGGCAGCCATCAGCAGGGTGTTTTTTTGTTTTTGTTTTGTTTTGTTTTTACCATGGATGCCACAGCCCCTGGACTGAGCCTCTATCCTGTTTTGCCTGAAACACTGTAGTAGCTTCTGATAGAGGCTACTACTGGTTTCTCCCCTTGATCCTCTATAGTCTGTGCTCAACACAACAACCAGCATGAGAATTTAAAATACATCCATCATTTTGCGGTTTTCCTTAGTTCAAACCCCTCATGACTTCCTATCTGTCTCAAAGTGAAAAACAGAATACTAACAATGGCTTCCAAGGCCTGCATGATTTGACCTGTACCTCTGTCCCTTCTGTCATGGGCTTGATTCATCCCCCTATTCTGGTGCTGCTGGTCTTTGCTATTTCTCAGTCCTGCCCAGCCTGTTCCCTCCATCTGGAATCCTCTTTCATACAGTGGTTTGTATGGCTGCTTCTCTCATACCTTGGGGATTTTTGTTCAAAAAATTGCCTCTTGAGACCTTTCTTTTTTTGAAACAGCCACCCCTCCTCAGCTGTTCTTCCTCTTCCCTTTCCCTGATTCATTTTTCTTTATCACCCTTACCACCATTTGACATAGTCTCTACTTTAATTGTTTTATTATCTCTCTTCCTCTGCTAGGATGTAAACTCCACAATGGCAGGAATTTTTGTCTGTTTTGTTCACTGTTTAGAATCCTGTTTGGCCCATCAGAGAGCCAGTCAATATTAGTTTAATGAATGAATGTTTGATGGGGACTTTTCCCAGTAACTTATTTACCTATTTGCAAAAGAGCCAGCAAGAGAACTCAGAAGTAAATGAAATTCCAATAATGGATTACGGCTCTGAAAACAGAATGGAACCCAGGGAGATAGCCGAGCATTCTAATGCCATCTTGCTTTCTGTGGGATTTGACAATAACACACAAAAGCCAAAAGAGATAGACTGATCTATCCATGGTATTGTCTCTTTCTATATATTTATACTATAAAACAAACAGCTGGGCAATATCAAGATAATATTTCTTTCTTCCTTTATTTTCACTTTTTTTTGCTTGCCTAATCATATACACTATAAAAATTAATGACAGTCCCTTTAGAGATAGGGACTAGATGTTTGATAAGTAAAAATTCACAGATGCCTTTTTTGTTGTTGCTGTTGAACAGATTTTTTAAAAGATTTTACTTATTTATTTGAGAGGGAGAGAGTGGGGAGAGGGGCAGAGGGAGAGAGAGAGAGGGACACTCAAGCAGACTCCCCACTAATCATGGAGCCCAATGCAGGGATCACTCTCACCACCCTGAGATCATGCCCTGAACTGAAATCACGAATCGGCTGCATAAACCGACTGAGCCACCCAGGCACCCTGTTGAACAGATTTTTAAATGAAGATGTTTAATTAGTGAGTTTTGTCATTACATGCATATGCTGATTACAGCTGTTCCTAGGCAGTAGATTAGAATATACAGTAGATTAGAATATACTTTTTTTCTCCTCAAATCAAAACCCGACATAAAAATAGTCATTGCTCATTTGAAGATGGTGATTTCAGCATTTCACTATTTTTGACTCCCAATTATTTAGAGTTTCACCAAAGAGTACTTGTTTGTACATTTAACCAATATAAAACGGTGGGGTAGAATTTATATATGCTTTCAAAGGAGTAACCCTATTTTTAGGGTGAGGATGACTTTCATAATACTTGCTTGTTTCCAAAATATATGATTCCTCTTTCAGATAGTGATATAGAATACCAGAAATTCCTTACAGTATATATTCTTGTTTCCCCCTCCATCAGCTGTAATATCTTTCAAAGGCCTGGCTCAGGTAAGTAATATTTAAAGACATCTAGGAGAAGGGAAGGAGCAGGCAGTGAGTGTTTGTGCATTAATAACTTTTTCCCTAATACAGAGTACAATTTCTTATAAAATGTGTTTCCCTTTTTTTGCTATGGCTGCCAGGAAGCTCCAAGTCACATTTATTAATAATTATAGTAACTAAATTAGCACTTGCGGCTAGCATATTTTCTTCTTCTAGGTATTCATGGCTTTGGTGGAAGCCATAAAACATTTCCATTTTGATTATCGTGTATTGAAATTATTACATATGTCTTTGGTGGACACCTTAACGTCCTTTTGTAAAAGATATGGATTACAAAAAAAGAGAAACTTATTTCAGCCCTCATGGCTTCTTTATCCACTTTTCTCTTTCTTTCCTATCCCAATTACAGCTTGATAAAATATGACATAATAAAAAATTTAAAATTGCTTCATTTGTAGTGCATTATGATGTAGGCCTATGTAGCTAACAGTTCTGACTGTAATTAGTGACCTTTTATTAACTGGATTATTGTATTGAATTACTAAATCATGAAGACAATTGAAACAACCAAATGAAAGTTTTTGCAGTCTGGAAGGAATTACTCAACATATAAATAAAACAACGTCAGCCAGTTGCTCTGTGACTGTTATACTGTGTTCTCATGTTCATGAATCAGAAAATCAGATGCTGGGATGTGAGCTCAATGAGCTTGTTAAAGGGGCTTGTCTGTTTTGGTCAGTTTATCCCCAGTGTCAGTTGGCTGTTTTGGTTAGTTTATCCCCAGTAGAATAGGCTCAAGGCATATTTGTTGATGACTATTGATAAATGTTAATTTACTAATTTACTGATAAATATTAATAGGTGATGAGTATATAAATTATATATATGGAATTAAGTCTTGTTCAGTTGTATTTCTAGGTGGGACACGGACTGAGTGGTAAGGGTAGGGTGGAAATAGTGGAAAAGTTTCTCTCTAGACCCAGAATAGTTACCACTTTTGGTACTCTCATTCCTTTGATAGATCTAGATTTCCATTTGATATTATTTTTCTTCTGCTTGAAGGATTTCCCTTAACATTTCCTGTAGGGCAGGTTTGCTATTAATAAATTCTTTCAACTTTTGCATGCCTGAAAATGTCTTTCACCTTCAATTTTGAAAGCTATTTCACTGAGTTTAGAATTCAAAATTGACATTTTTTTTCTTTTCATACTTTAAAGATGTTGTTCCATTGTCTCTCTTTTTTTAATAGCTCATCTTATTTTTATTTTTATTTTTTTTAAATTTTGGTTTTTTTTAATTTATTTTTTATTTTCAGCGTAACAGTATTCATCATTTTTGCACCACACCCAGTGCTCCATGCAATCCGTGCCCTCTATAATACCCACCACCTGGTACCCCAACCTCCCACCCCCCCACCCCTTCAAAACCCTCAGATTGTTTTTCAGAGTCCATAGTCTCTCATGGTTCACCTCCCCTTCCAATTTCCCCCAACTCCCTTCACCTCTCTATCTCCCCATGTCCTCCATGCTATTTGTTATGCTCCACAAATAAGTGAAACTATACGATAATTGACTCTCTCTGCTTGACTTATTTCACTCAGCATAATCTCTTCCAGTCCCATCCATGTTGCTACAAAAGTTGTGTATTCATCCTTTCTGATGGAGGCATAATACTCCATAGTGTATATGGACCACATCTTCCTTATCCATTTGTCCCTTGAAGGGCATCTTGGTTCTTTCCACAGTTTGGTGACCGTAGCCATTGTTGCTATAAACATTGGGGTACAGATGGCCCTTCTTTTCATATCTTTGGGGTAAATACCCAGTAGTGCAATGGCAGGTTCTATTTTTAATTTGTTGAGGAATATCCACACTGTTCTCCAAAGAGGCTGCACCAACTTGCATTCCCACTAACAGTTTAAGAGGGTTCCCCTTTCTCCACATCCCCTCCAACACATGTTGTTTCCTGTCTTGCTAATTTTGGCCATTCAAACTGGTGTAAGGTGATATCTTAATGTGGTTTTAATTTGAATCTCCCTGATGGTTAGTGATGATGAACATTTTTTCATGTGTCTGATAGCCATTTGTATGTCTTCATTGGAGAAGTGTCTGTCCATATCTTCTGCCCATTGTCTCTTGATTTTGTTCTTCGTGACGAGAAGTTTGCTGTCATTCTTATCTTTGGTCTCTGTACTTCATGTATCTTTTTTTTTTCTGTCTTCTTTTTAAGATGTTCTCTTTATCATTGGTTTCAAGCAGTTTGATAACAACATGGCTTGCTGGAGTTCTATTCATGTTTTCCCATACTTGGAGTTTGTGATGCTTCTTGGCTCTGTCATTTTAATTTTCATCATCTTTGGAAAATTTCAACTATTATTTCTTCAAATAATTTTTCAGTCCCATACCTTTCCCTTGACTCTCTATTTACCTAGCTATAAGCTCCTTGAAATAATCTCATAGCTCACTGATGCTCTGCTCATTTTTCTGTCAGTCTTTTTCCTCTGAGTTTCATTTCGGATAATTTCTATTGCTTTACTAATAATTACTGAAGTGCTTAATCTGCTATTATTTTTCATCTCAGACATTATATTTTTATATCTCTGTAAGTTTTCACTTGAGTCCTTTTATGTCTTCCAAGTCACTGTGAAACCTCAATCATATCACTTTCCTCTAATATCTTGAACAAGTGGGATACAGTTTTAATAACTGATCTAGTGTCTTTGTCAAATTATAATTTTTTGGTTTATTTTTGTTTTTAAGATTTTTGTTTATTTATTTGACAGTCAGAGATCACAAGCAGGCAGAGAGGCAGGCAGAGAGAGAAGGAGGGAAAGCAGGCTCATTTCTGAGCAGAAGGCCTGATGTGGTGTTCGATCCCAGGACCCTGGGATCATGACCTGAGCCGAAGGCAGAGGCTTTAACCCACTGAGCCACTCAGGCACCCCAGGTTTTGTTTTTTAAATTAATTTATTTTTTATTATTTACTTTTTTATTATGTTCAGTTAGCCAACATATAGTACATCATTAGCTTTTGATGTAATCAAATTCTAATTCTATGATCCATATCATTTCGATTGATTGATTTTTCACAATAGGGTCAAATTTTCTGTTTATTTGCATGCTTGGTGTAATGGGTTGAATTGTGTTCCTCTAGAAACTCATATGTTGAAGTCTTAACCTTCAGTACTTCAGAATGAAACTTTTTTGGAGACAGGGCTAATACAGAATTGATCAAGTTAAAATGAGTTCTTTAGGAGAAGCCCTAATCCAATAACTGGTGTCCTTATCAATAAGGGAAATTTAGAAGCAGACTTATACACAGAATTAGCCATGTGACATGACACAGGGCCATCTACAAGCCAAGGAGGAAGGCCTGAGCAGATCCTTGCCTCCCATCTCTCCATTCCTTGAAGGAACTAACCCTGCCAACATCTTGATTTCAAACTACTACTCTCCAGAACTGTGAGGCAACCAATTTCTGTTAGGTCACACAGTTTGTGGCATTTTGTTATGCAACCCTCGCAAACTTAATTCCTTGGTAGATTTTTTTTTTTTTTTTGGACAGAATTTTCAAGTTTTATTTTCTATGTTTCAACATTCATAATACAAACTTTAATATGATAAAATCTGACCCCAATCAGACTGTTAATTATTTCCATTTGTAACTAGTTAAATCAGAAAAAAATTTAATTTCAAATATATGTCACCAAAAATAAATATTCACTTAATGTAGTCTTATCTGTTTTTTATCAAAAGATATTTCCTCCCCAAATAAAGATTCTAAGATAAATTCAAGATTTCTTTGAAAGAAAAAAAAAAAGGATACCTTCTAACACAGTGAGCTTATAAAACAATGCTAGGGGACTGCTAGGCATACTTACTCTAAGAGGAAAGTATGTCCACTGAAAAGGAAATTTAAAACATGACCTTAAACTTTTATGAAAAATTTTAACGGCCTTTACTGCATTTACTTTTAGCTATTCCATAAAGACCGGGAGAGAAATTAGTTTGTAATGAAACTTAAAAACATTTCTTTTTCCATAAAGCAAACTTATCATTCTTTCCCTTTGGCTCCTTCTTCCAATCCTCCTTCACTGTGCTGAAGAGCTTTTGAGTTCTTCCAGATTTTTGGGTAGGCAGGTGGTTTCTAAGCTGACTGGGCTTTCCAGTAGGTAGTTCCTGCACAGGGTTTTCCAGTCACTGGATCTCTGACTCGTCCGACTTTGAAAATGATCTCGGCCAGTTCATGTTTCACGTGCTTTGTTCGTGGAACAGGTAGAGCTTTCAGAAGCACAATATCCCCAACTGTGCACTGCTGAAGAGCATCGTGGGCAAAGTAGGTTTTTCGTTTATTAAAATACTTTAATAAATAGGGATCCAAAACAAGTCTGGTCACTCTCACTTTGGCTGTTTTTTGCATTGCTGTTCCAATCACCTCCCCCACGACCCACTTGGCGTGGACGGACGAAGGAACTACTGACATCACGTGGCTCCCGTCAGCGGGCCTAACCCTCCTCCGGATTCACCCACTGCAGCTGCAGGACGCGGGCCGCGCTCGCCAACCCGCTCCGCTTTCCCTGCGCGGGGTGCGGACGGGCGGTAGATTTTGATTAGATGTGAATTTTACCTTGTTGGGAACTAGATATTTTGTGTTTCTAGAAATATTCTTGATATTGGTCCTGGGATCCAGTTAAGTTACTTGGAAACTGTTTGATCCTTTCAGTCATGCCTTTATTGCTTGGTGGGGGCAGAGCAGTATTTTGTCTAGGGCAGATTTTGCCCCACTGCATAGGCCCGAGCCCTTTTGATCACTCAGTCCGATGCCCCTTTAATTATTACTTTTTCCACTGCAGCTGGTGGAACAGGAACGATTTCTAACTTTTTGTGAGCTCTGAGAATTGTTTTTTCTAATCCTTTTGAGTGGTTGTTTCTCAGACCATGGATAGTTTCCTCACACATGTATGTTGACTCTTCGGTAGCTGAAGGCTCAAGGGAGACCCACTGCGTATCTCTAGAGCTCTCTGTTCTCTGGTATTTTTCCTTGAAAATTCTAGCTATGTTAGCATTCCTGGATTCCCAGCTCCAGCTCTTAGCTCAGGGGAGCTGCCAGTCCCAGCTGGAAAGTCTTGTGTCTCATGTGTCTCATACCCATCAGGCTAACCTGGGCATATTCTCATGGACATGGCAAAGGGGCATTATTGGAATGAAAGCAAGTTCATTCGTCAAAGAAAATTACATGGGTGAGCCTGGAAGGACTATTTCTGTGGCCAATTTCCACAACTAGTTTTATGATCCTTATTATATATTGTCAAACTATTCTTTAGAAAGCATATACAGTATTGCCAGTGTGTGTGTGTGTGTGTATACATATATATACATATATAAATAAATACATTATATATTATATTTTATATATAATAAATATTTATTTATTTATTTATTTATTTGTGTTATCTAGCCAGCTTTGGGTTTTACATTTTTTGTTTATATGTTCAGTGCTTAGTTTTATACTTGGTTTTTCTTCTTGAGGAAATTGTTTCTGAGCCATCTATAATATTACTCTTTTCTGATTCTTGTTTCTGAATATATATAGTATAATGTCTTTTGATTATTCTCACAAATAATCATCTAGACTCCAGAAATATTGATTACTGTATTTTTTCTTTCTCAATTAACTTATATTAATGAATTAGATATAATCAGTACTTTATTTTAAATCTTTATTTTAAAGATTTATTTATTCATTTGAGAGATAGAGAGTGTGTGTGTGTGATTGGAGGCAGGGTCAGAGGGAATAAATCCCCTTAGATAGGGCTCAGTCTCAGAACCCTGAGATCATGACCTGAGCTGAAATTAAGAGTTAGGCTCAACTGACTAAGCCACCCAGGCACCCTGAGTACTAGCGTTTATTTTAATAGTACATTACCCAAAGTCAATTTACTTAGAAACGAGTGTGATTGAGAAACAATATGGAGGTTAGAATTGGACTTTGAAGTAAAGACATTTAGAACTACAAAGAGGTAAGATGATCTGGTACAGTGTGCTCTTTAGAGAAATGTACAAATAAGAGCACTGGGGGGGCACCTGGGTGGCTCAGTGGGTTAAGCCTCTGCCTTCGGCTCAGGTCATGATCTCAGGGTCCTGGGATCGAGCCCCACATCAGGCTCTCTGCTCAGCAGGGAGCCTGCTTCCCCTTCTCTCTCTGCCTGCCTCTCTGCCTACTTGTAATTTTTCTCTGTGTCAAATAAATAAATAAAATTTTTACGAAAAACAAGAACAAAAACAAAACCCTGAGGCATAGAGCAAGTTAGTTACTTGGCAAAGTGAAAAACCTATCAGTGATGGAGGGTCTGGTATATAATAGGTATCTGGTAACCATTTCTTGAGTAAATAATAAATAGGACTGGAATTCAGGTCTCCTGTGTCTGCCACTCTCAAATGTATTATTATAGAGGTATACTATTTCTAGGATCGAAAACAACCTAAACTAGAGGATAGAAACAAACAAATTCGATCAATTTAAGGAAACACAAATTTGGGGGGTTTTAAAAAACATTCTTCAATAAGATGGCTTTCTCCAAATATACAAGTAGAAGAGATTGTACCATTCTCCAGAGGTATGTAGACCAATGAGTGAAGATGGGAGGGAGGGAGAATATCGCACCCTAATGTTAGTAAGGGTGATACAGCTTCCCCAAACCTTGGGTATGTGGAGACTTGACTGAGTTAGGGGGAGATGGTCTAAGACAATGGTGCAGTTCCGGCCCAATGAATTCATCTATGTGAATAATAAATTGAATGTAAAGAAAGTATGTCAATTCCCACTGTTGAGGATATAATTATCACTAATATGGAAAATGGTCTATTTTAAACTTTATGATGCTTTTTAAACCTAGGAGATAGGCTTATCAGCAATGTCTAGTAAATTCTTGGATATAGGCTCACCAGGAATGTCTAGTAAAGCTTTTTGTAAATTATCTCTTTATCAAGTAAAGTCTTAGAATTTTTACTGAGGTCTTAGCAGTTTTTCAACATAAAGTGATGAGAAAGACATTCCTCAGTTGTTAACGACTAGTGTCCCATGGGTTGAGAAAGGTTATCGCTTGACACAGCTATCAGGTCCCGGGGACAGCGAGATGGCGTGAGGGATTGGGCAAGATGGTGGTTATGCAGGAATGAATGGTCCACCTCCCTGGGAACTGGACTAAATCTCCTGCAGCCTTATTCAGTAAGAATTTTATAGCTGACCGACTTGCAAAATCTGTTTTCCGTGGGCTGTTGGTGTTAATCATCAACAGGTATTACCAGGCAGCTGGCCCTGATAAGAGTGTTCCAGAAAGAACCAAGACACAGTAGTCCTGGGAATCTGGCAACTGCGATGATAAGAGGGATAGAAACTCATTTATGGATGTGATGTGCATTCTTTAGTCCACAACAATTAAGGTTGACAGGATTTATGTATAAAGTTTATAAAGTCATGAAGAAGTACACACAATGGTGCGCTGTCCAAGGGAAGGGGTTCCTTGGTTTTCTTCCCACCTGAAGACTTCGAATTTTTATTTCCTCTTCCTGGAAAGCGCATGCTGGCTTCAGGTCTTAGTTAAATGTTACCTCCCCTGAGAGGCCTTTCTTGGTGACTCAGTCTAAACTACTTTCCCTATACCCACTTCACTCTCTCTCACTCATCCTGTGTGATTTCCTTCATAGCATTCATCATCATCTGTAGCTAAGTGTTTGCTTATTGCCTGTGTTCCAAGCTGGCAGGAAGCACCCCCCAGAGAAGAAATGTCACCAACCTCGCTCACTGTGGTATTCCAGAACTCAATAAATGCTTGTTGAATGACTGAATGGAGTAAACGTGGCTGATTTGGTGAACCATAGAATCGAGTCAGAAGTACAGGAGACATCTTGACACTAAAAGTGAGTTTTTCAAGTTCATTAGAGGTATTCTAAAAAAAATCTACAGGCTTTCTTCCTTGATAGCATTACTTGGTTCACAACGGCATAATGTATTTGTGAGTGATCTATTACAGTTTATTAAGAGGCAGTAAGGATTGTGGGTTGCAGCTGTCAATGTCTTTTATAAAATAACTTGTTTTTTCCTGTTATAAGGCAGAATGCTGCACAAGGTTGTTGCCGGTCTGATCCAGAATAGTGTTTTGTTTTGGTCTGTTTTCTGCATCACATTTTCATTGTAGACCTCAGAACAAGGGCATGTCTCTCAGATAGAGACGGGGTAAGGCAGGGAGATACTTTGGGATATGAATTGCAGGCATTTCTCTTAGATCAGGGAATCTACCCCGTCGTGGGGACACCTTGGGACTCTGATTATATAAAAGTAGCATTTATTTGACATCAGAAACTATAGAGAAAAAGAAGGAGAGGGAAGAAGTAGAGAAGGAGAGGGCAAAGAGGGGGGCAGGGTGAGGGAGAAGGAAGCTGGCAGTGATTTTGGAAGGATTTATTTCACCTGAACATACAACTTTTATTATTATTCTTTTTAAAGGTTTAATTAATTCCTTTATTTGAGAGAGAAAGAGAGTGTAAATGGGGGGAAGAACAGAGGAAAAGGGACAAGCAGACTCTGCACTGAGCGTGGAGCCCGATGTGGGTCTTGATCTCATGACCCTGAGATCAAGACCTGAGCCTAAACCAACTGAACCACCCAAGGGCCCCCACCTAAACACACTCCTTATACAAAACCAAAAATAGATGCCATGTAGGCTGAGGTTTCAGTCTGAGCGAGGAATTGTGGAAATTTAGCAAGTGTTGGCTGCTAGAACCACACACTGCCCAAGGTTGCATCCTGGCTCTACCTCTTATCACCTTCTGAGCCTCTGTTTCATCACCTGTAAAATGGGGATAGTAATAGGAGCTGCCTCCTGATTTTGTTCTGAATGTTAAATGAGCTAATACATTTGAAGCGCTGAGGCTAGGCTGGGGCCAGTCACATAAATGTTAATTTGGGGATTTTAGAGTGAGGTAGCCAGGGGTATATAAGGGTATATAAATATATAACTTATAAGTATATATGTATATAATGGGTATATAACTGGAGGTGGAGGAGTTCAGTGTTCCATGCCTCAGAAAAAGGTATTAGGGAAGAGAGTTAAGGAGAAGGCAGAATAGAACTAGTCTTAGTGGTTCATGAAGCCCAAGAGAGGCCAACAGAAGAGGCGACGAAAGATCCAATTTCAGACTGTGGAACTGCAGCCTTGGGTTCAGAGGGTTGGGAAGCCTGTGGGCAGGAGGTTCTCATGGACCCAGGAGAGCCACACGGACCTGAGTCCTGGGAAGGAGGATTGTAGAGTGCCTCTTTGGCCATGCACAGTGGTTTATGAGAGCTTATCTAAAGAGTTTTTCCTCTCAAGCAAGTCTGTGCTTCTCTGTTTAGGAGACCATGTTGGAACTTGAAACTTGAGGAGTTAACAGCCCCAACCCATGAGATCAGATAGGCATCGGACACTTGGATGCAGATAAAACACACCTTCTGGCAGTATGTAGATTATTTGCCTCAAGGCAAAATGAATTTGTGAGCAGCTTTATAAATTACAGGGCAGGAAACTCTTTAGAAGTTTTCTAATGGACACGGAGTCCTAAATTACTACTATAGTAATCATAATTGCTCTTTTCAGAGGTCTTAATGTCATTGGTACTGTTTTTACTTAGCAAGCTGGGTTATGGTTTCGTTTTACTGAATTCAAAGCAGGTCAGGTGTAATGCTGCCCTCAGTTTCCTAATCCTGTCTTCCCCATAAAGTCTAAATTTCTTAACTGTAAATTTTCTTCCCCCAGAGGCTTTTAGGGCCTCTGGGGAAGCAAGGCTGTGCTATTATAGAGATGGCTTGTAAGTGGGTAAGCAAAGAGCTTCTCAGCAGACATTCGAGTTGGGTTTTAAGAAAGGAAAGCATGTATTGTATTCTACCTGGATACTTGACACCAAAGCATACCAGGAACTTTATACATCTCTCAGTTTTCCTCTCACAAGAACACTACATAATGGGGAATTGTTCTCATTTTATAGAAGAAACTGGAGGCCGCAGATACTAAGTGATCCTTAGTTAGTATCACTTAGTAAGTATAAGAACAAGGTGATACTTGTTCTTCCTTCTATACCATCTTCCTTTAAATATTACTCTAACCAATGGTATGATGAGAAGGGCGGGTGAAGATTTATGGGGGGAGAGGAAGAAAGGGGAGTCCTAGAAACAGCATCTGGCATCAAAGCAACAACTTGATAAAATAAAGAGAAGTAGTAAAGTCTTCCATTCACAAATCCAAGTGAGCTCTTATGTTCTAGACACCATATAAAAGTTAGTTGACTTGTGAGTTAGGTACTAGTTGGGGAATGTTGACTATCTGGCTGGAGGATGACCCGTGAAAGAATGGAAGATTGCAGGGCACCTGGGTGGCTCAGTTGGTTAGGCAGGTGCCTTTGACTCAGGTCATGATCCTAGGGTCTTGGGATTGGGTCCTGCATCGGGCTCTCTGCTCGGCGGGGAGCCTGCTTCTCCCTCTCCCTCTGCCTGCCGCTTTGCCCACTTGTGCTCTCTCTATATCTCTCTTTAAAATAAATAAGTAAATATAATCTTAAAAAAAAAAAAAAAAGAATGGGAGATTGTTTGGGTAACTCTGGCCTAGAAAGCTAGGTAAGAGGTTAACTTTGAGGGCCTCAGGAGCACCTAGAACTCTAGCTGTGTATGTTGCTTTTGTGATTGATTTGGTCTCCTCTTGCTTTTCTGATCAAAGGCAACCAGGAGACACATGAGCTTTTCTGGGGTAGTTTCAGGGAATTAGAACCTTCTACACTCAAACTGAGGTTTACCTGGAGAGGTAGGTGAATCACTTGGAGATAGTGAAGTTTGTACTTCTCTCTGTCTCTTTTTAAATATTTGGGTGTTAGGACCAATGAATGAGTCAATCATTACGTTTCCTGATAGAAGAATGAGTGGTTTTCAAATGTGTTTTTCCAAGTAAGCAATTAAAGAATGGTTGCGGTGACTTAAGTTACTTTGTCGTTAGCACCGCTGATGTCCCTTCTAGCTGTCCAACATTCGCCAGGATGATCAATATTCTTCAGTGCTTCTCTTGAACCCACCATTCTCTCCTCTCAAGTTTCTTATAGTCCTCATCACTCCTTAGCAAAATTATCTGTTTTACACACTTATATCCATCACTTGATTGTTAGTCCTGGATGGCAAGGGGAGTTTAGTCATCCCTGCCCCAGCTCAGTGCTGGGAACATAGTAGGTGCTTAATAAGTCTTTATTGAGTTAATTTAAAAAAATTTTTTTTAACTCTCAGAGGCAGTGTATTAATAATAGTGAGCAGTACAGGACAGTCTAAGGTTCCACTATATCTAAGTCTGCGTTAAGTCCAAAGCAGCAAAATCTGTACTTGGTCACATCAGGCAGATGCTAATTACTACCTGCTGCCCCTTGGCCCTTCTAGATAGTCCTCAGATGTGAAAATGCATTTGTAGCTTATCACTTGATCGGTACTAGTACGCTGATACGGTAGAACTGTTGTTACTTTTGGTGGAATTTTCCATTTCATGAAAAGAGCCTTGGAGAGGTTATTTTCACTACTAGGCTTCTCCCACCAGGAACTGGAGCGTGTTTTGAACTACATGTACCCACAACTTTGTAAACCAGTGAACTGGATAAATGCACAAAGTCCTTTGATGTTGCCTCTAGGAAAATAATCTTCCTCAAAGTTCAAACTTGATTTTTTGTTTGTTTGGTGTTTTGTTTAGTTTTATTTTGTTTTGGTTTCAAAAATCTTATTTAAGGGAGTTAGCTAGATTTATCCTCTTATTATGACCAGACATTTTGCTTCCAGTTTCTGGCCACCAATCTTTCAGAAATTCACTGCCACAGGCCTCAAGTGTGTCTCATTTTTTAAAGTGGTAATTGAAGAGACTCCTCTTTTTCTCTGTGGAAATTTCAGACGTCCTAGAGATTGAGGGTCAGCAGCATCTCAGTAAAGAGGATGAATATCAGAGTGAAAGTCTGAATTATTCTTTTTTTAAAAATTTATTTATTTTTTTATTTGACAAACAAAGATCACAATTAGGCAGAGAGGCAGGCAGAGAGAGAGGAGGAAACAGACTCCCTGCTGAGCAGAGAGCCTGATGTGGGGCTTGATCCCAGGACCCTGAGATCATGACCTGAGCCGAAGGCAGAGGCTTAACCCACTGAACCACCCAGGCGCCCCTGAAAGCCCAAATTATTCTTGATATAAAAATGGTTTTGCTATCATGCTGACCTGACTTTTTGAACCCCTAAGTCCAAATTGATCATGTTCATAGAACAGAAGCCACCTAGGTAATTTCTCATCAGAATAGATCCCTACATAGTTCCCCTGGAAGTGACACGAAGAAAATCTAGCATTTTCAATTTCTCCCTTGAGAAGAGTCAGGAGCCTTGATGACTAGGTATTTCAGGTGGTAATTTTGTTCTTTTTTGTTCACTTAAACCATGTACTTAAACAGTTAATAAACAATAAGCATTTGCTCTGGTAAAGCCCTGTACTAGAAGGAAGAGACAAATACTTGGATGGTCTTCTTACATAACTACTTACAATCTAGTTGAGGAGAAGGGACATTTGAAATAGTACAGTGTCACAAGCACTGATAAGGGACATATGTGACAAGTAAGTATATAAATGTCAGATTTTAAGGCAAGTTGTGCCTTGACGGAAGTGTAGGAGAAAGGGCAAGACAAGAAGGATATTTCCGTGTGACCTCTGGTGAGGAAACAGAGCAATGTGACTATTTAGAAAGGTGGTCAGTTTGCCTGATTTATATAAAACAAAGGTCCTATCCAAAGATGTACTCTGAATTTTAACCCATCAGCTCAGGGCCTTCACACATGTAGTTACCTCTACTTTTGCACCATGACCTTACCTATTCCCTAACTTTCCATATAACCAACCCTTGCTCAGTTTCACATTCCATCTTAGACTTCCTCTCTCTCACCAGTGGTCTTCTAACCACTTACACTAAGTGGTTTTCTTGAACTCTTAACCAACATGAACTTCTTTTAAATTTCAAATATCCTTTCTCCTCAATTGGATTTCCATTATGGTAGGCCATACGTCTTCAGAGCCCGAAATATGTCTCTGTATTGGAATTGGCTGTTTCCTCTGTTCCTGCAAAGACTCTAAAACAGCCTGAAGATGGGACCAACTATGTCTTCTTGACTTTTTGTTTTGTTTCGTTTTGGTTTGGTTTGCTTTTAGACTAAGGGCAGCATCTGACACCTACTGAGCTCAATAACTTGCTGTTGAGTGAATTAAGCAATGAACGAAATAGTGGAACAGACTTGGACCGAAGGTGTGAATATCACTAGAATAAAGAGAGTGGAGGGCCTCTGCCTCTCTGGAAACTGTGGCAAAAATTTTAGGGGTCAGGAATTAGGGAAGCATGGGATGGAAGAACGGAGAGAGAAATGATTAGAGGGTGAGAAGGCGAGGAAAAGGAAAAAGGAAGGCTACACCTAGTTCTAGTCATTAAACTTCTTAACAGTTTTATTGAAACAACAGCTGATTTTATAATTGTTATTTGGATGCTGATTTTGAATTAAGTTGTTTTTAATGTCTAATACTCAAAGCTTATTTGTACCGTGCTAATTCTTGTAGTAGAATTCCCTTCCCGTTCTTCCTTTCACCCATGGATTCTCCTTCACTGGTTAACGCATTTAATGAATATTTGAGGACCTATTCTATGCGAAGTTTATAAAAACGTTAGTAACTGTATAAGTCTTGTAAAACATCCCATCAGTTTTCCTAACTGGACATAAGGATATTTGACAGGAAGTCTTAACTATTGTGAATAGTTTAGCAATGATAATTTGAGGAAGGCCCTTTAAATTTTTTATACTAGGTTACAGGGTGATTAAAAAATAAATCTTGGTCAGCTTCTTCCCTACTCCTACCTTCTTTACCTATTACCAGGAAGTAAATGGCTGAGAATACAGAGTACCAAAGGTTGCTTTCACATTGTGCTAAACTCTAATGATTTCTTTAAAAAGATTTTATTTATTTGAAAGCGAGAGAGAGAGAGAGCGAGAGAGAGAGAGAGCGTGAGTAGGGGAGGGGCAGAGGGAGAAGGAGAAGCAGACTTCCTGCTGAGCAGGGAGCCCAAAGTGGGGCTTAATCCCAAGACCCTAGGATCATGACCTGAGCGCAAGGTAGATGCTTAACCCAAGGCAGATGCTTATCCGACTGAGCCACCCAGATGCACCATAATCTCTAACAGTTTTTAAACAGGAAGAGGAAAGGCAAGGTGAAAAAGGAAGTTTCTTCTCCCTCATCATTTTCTAGTTCCACATTAGAAACAAACAAAGGGTGTTACTCTTACATTTAAGCCATTTCAGGTGCTCCCCTTAGCATTAAGCAGTGCTCAGTGAGTATGTGGGGGTGCGCGAAAGCCAGCTGTGGTCTGCTGCCTCCTGTGTTCCCTGGAGGCAAAACATCCATACCCAAATACGCAGCTTGGGTGACGTCAGAGTTGGCTTTTTCTTATGTTCCCTGCTACACCTCAGTAACGCATGCTACCTGATGCAACAGGAACCACGTTGTTCTAGTAACGGTGGTATTATCTGGGACTCAGGAAGTTGCTAGGAAATCCAATTAGTGACCGCTGGAAGACTGCCAGTGTTTCAGATTATGGACAAATCAAGTTTGCATAATAATGGGAAGTCTTAGCTGTTGTAAATAGTTTAGCAATGGTAATTTGTTTATGCCATAATTCAGCATAGTGGGTTACCAGTGAAGTAGGAGTACACTGATGGAAAGACAGTTTGGGAGAGATGTTTCAAATGACTCTGACATGCTTAACATACTTCCAGTGGTCATTCCTGATCTGGCCCGGGAGCTCGCTCGCTCTCATTCTCTTCTGGCACATTCTGCTATCACTAGGTCTCAGATAAACAATGTCTCCTGAGACGTCTTCCTGACTCTCTGTTGTTCTGCTTACATCTGTTGTAATTTTTTTTTTTGAGTGTCAATATCTTTATTGTGTTTCAATACTTGAACAAATTGGTGAGATAATGATATTAGGATTTTATATTCTTTGGAGATCTCAAGTCTTCCCATCATTGATGAAAGTATTCATTTCAGTATTTGCTCTACTGTCATTCTAATTGCATTGCATTGTTCTCTCCAGACTCCCCCCTTCCTCCCTTCCTTTCATTCTCCTAGCTTCTTTTTTCATAAGCCAATAAAGCATAAATACACTATCTTTTTAGATATAATATGAACCTACATTAATCTAGTTTTTTTCTTTTCTCTTTTTGGAACTTACCATCTAATGGCCAGCTAAAATGGCCTCTTTATATTCTCATCCTATTTGACTATTTGGAGGGAGTGCCCTGGTCTAAAAGCTGGCCTTGCTATCTAATCTGCTTTCCTGGTTCTTTTATTATCTCGGACAACACTTTTTGTTTTATTTATTTCCTTCATTGCCCCTCTTCTTTTGTCCACCCTTTGAATGCTTGATCGGCTAGCATTGTTTGTGGCTGTAAATATAGAAAGACTTATAATAGTGCTTAATAGATTGGGATTTATTGACATTAAGCTGACAAGAAGTCCTGTTGCAGTTCTTTTCCACCCAACAAGGACATGCCTTAATTTATTAACCCCTTCCCCCCCCATATATGTAAAGAAGCACCCACAGAATACAAACACGCAGATTATTGAATTATAAAATGAACACCTGTGTAATCATCATCCAAGTCAAGAAATAAAGTATTGTCGATATCCCCCGGACACATCCACTGTTGCCCATTCTAATCCCTACATCCTTTCTCAATCCCTCATCCTTTCTCAGTTGATTTTGTGGTATAAACATAGCTGGAGAAACACTACTTAAAATAGTAAGTTTGTGTGTCGTACAGAGGCACGATTCATTTTGTCACCATCTAGCCTCTGCGGTTTGGTTTCACAGGGACTGCAGTTTCATTTTTTGCCATGCAGTAAGCTTTGGGTAAGTGGGTAAAATACGTCCTCATTAAAGTCGGGAGCAGGAGAAACCCATTTTTGTAGAATGAGACTTTCCATTTTGGATGCTCTAGGTACTGGGATCTCTTAGTTGTTTAGTGTTGGCAGACTCAAAATAGGCAGGATAGTTTTCTTCCTCCCTCTCCTTCCTTTCCTGGAGCCTGGTATATAAAAAGTTGGTATGGAGAGAGCGAAAGATGCTCTTTCAGCATAACTGTGTGTGAACATGGGTCTGAACACTGGGAGAGATTAATACTCTCCCAAATTTTATGGTAATTGCTTCCTTATGTTTCCCCAAGTTTCTACTGCCTCTGTATTATTTGAACTGTACTAACTGTATTGGGTATACTAACTATAGTTGAGTTTTGTCCATTTCTGACCCTTTTATATATAGATGTGAAAATGCGTTTTGTGAGTTTAGTTTCTTTTGTTCAACATTTATTTGTAAAAGTCACCCATATTATGTATTGTATTCATTGCTATATGAATTTGATTACATGAATATACCAAAATTTGTGAATCTGTTCTACTTTGGATGAACATTTGGATAGTTTCCAGTTTGGGGATATTATGAATAACGCTGATAGGAACATTCTCATCTGTCTCCTGAGGTACTTGTACATGTATTTCTGTGAATATGTACAGAGGAGTGGAATTGTTGGGCTTCGTGTTTTTATTTGGAAGAGAAGTCCTCAGGAGGAACACACCCAACATGACCCATAGAATCACATCCCAAAACTGATTCCATCTTAGAGCAGGAGAGCAAAAGTGAGGTTGACTTGCGTGTATGGAGGGGGTTTCAGTTGTCTGGCTCATTTGGCTGTTGAGAGAAGTATCTGGTCAGAGAGTGAGGTCGTGGGAGGGGGAGAGGGTTCAGTTAGACGCTAGGGGAGAAACTCTACCTCTTGGGGATACAAGGTATGGGAAGAAAGGTTTGGGCTTGGCTCTATTTGGAGATCTCTTAGTTGTTTACCCATGACTAAATAGCATCAGTGTAATTTAGAATCAGAAATTTGGGCAGATGGTCATGGAAAACTTCTCTCTCTGAGAAGGTGACATTTGAAGAGAAACCTAAATCTTGAGAGTCAGACACTTTGGGGAAGAACATTCCAGTGAGGGAAGACCATGTACAAGTGGGGACACATTTGGAGACATTAAGAAACCACAAGATGATGGGGAAGGCTGGAGTGCAGTGGGTAGGAGGGAAGTGGGAGATAAAAGATGGGGAATGCAGATTGGAGGCAGGGCTCGTTAGGGCCAGTGGCTCATGGTCGGGAGTCAGTGGACCTCAATATAATGGAAGAAATATTAAGTAGTAAACAGATTTGGTTCATGTTTGAAAGGGATTACTTGGACTGGTTTGTGGTTGTAGCAAGAGTGGCAGCAGGGAGACTGGTGGAGGCTGTGCCTCTGGGGGAGATGACATTGGCTGAATCATAGTAGAGAGATGATGGGACTGAATGTAAGAAGAGAAGTTGACTATGTTATTGTGGCTTGAACAATCCAGTGGACGGCAGTATCACTAGAGACAGGAAGAGCAAGGGTAGGAATAATTTGGGGTGAAGGGAAGAGAAGGCAGCTATGGGAAAAAAGTTCTGGTGTGTCCATGTCAAGTTTGAGAAGCCTATTAGATATTTCAAGGAAGCATTCAGATACATGAATTTGGAACTGAGAAGAGTGTTCTTTATAGACTATGAACAAATCTGTGTATCTCTGGGCCCTGTCACATGGCCTAGCACATGGTAAGTACTCAGTACCTATTTGATGAATGAATTTATTCAACAAATATTTATTAAGGTCCTTTTTTTTTAGATGATTTTTTTTAACTTTTATTTTAAATTCAATTTAAGTAACATATACTCTATTATTAGTTTCAGGGGTAGAATTCAGTGATTCATCAGTTGCATAATAACACTCAGTGCTCCTTATATCAGGTGCCCACCTTAATGCCCATCACCCAGTTTCCTCATCCTCCATCCACCTCCCTCCAGCAGCCCTCAGTTTGTTTCCTAGAGTTTGGAGTCTCTGACGGTGCTGGAACACTGAGTAATATAAAATAAAATAAAATAAAATAAAATAAAATAAAATAAAATAAAGAGTCTCTTATGGTTTGCCTCCCTCTGTTTTTATCTTATTTTAATTTTGCTTCTCTGGAGGTCTTACTCCATGCCAAGCACTCTTCTAGGAGCTGGGGATATAGCTAGGAGCAAAACAGGCAAAAATTCCTGTTTTCCTAGAATTTAAAATATAAGCATACATGTATGAATGAATTGTGTACCCCAAACTAGATATTTAATAAAGGATTTCTCACTTTATTTTTTCTTCTAGGTCTTTGAAAATCTTTGAAAATATTAATTAAAGATGGAACTCTCCAGTGGGATTAATTATAAGAATAGTGTCTAATGAGACCTGATTACAATAACCCAATTTTCTTTTTTTTTTTGTATTTGATTTTCATTATATTTATGTATAGTCCGAGACCTTTGTATCATTTGGTGGTACAGTAATTTTGGTAGATGGGTGTTGTTTACAGGTGCTTTGAAGTTGATTTCTAATTTTCTCTTGAAAAATGTTATTTACAAGCGCACTGTTTTCTAGCAGGTGTGAAATGGCTGTATGCCGCATAGAGAAGGAGCAAATGTCACTTCCGAGGTTTGTGATAAAATTTCCTGATAGATTCCTCAGGTGGAGTGGGAGACCTCCTCGGCACTGTAAAACACTCTGTACTGCCAAGGTTGAGGAGCCAAAGGGAAAATCCGTATGCCTGTGGTCTCACCACTGTGCTAAATATAGTTCCGAGAAGCTCTGTGTTAGTTAATATTCTGTGAATGTCATTAATGTCTTCTGAGCTGTCAGGGAGTTTGTAACTTGGAACAACCTGCAGTGATTCTGTTTTGCCCAGAGAGTTACCTATTAAACCACACAAATAACTAGTTTCAGTAAATCATTCTTAGGCATTTAGATGCTTATATATTAAATATCAACGTTAATACCCAGAATAGATTATTCACTTTCTATACTAAGCCCTACTAGTCATGATGCTAAAAAAATCTATTTTCTGGGGCACTCGAGGGGCTCAGTCTGTTAAGTGTGTGATTTGATTTCAGCTCAGGCCATGATCTCGGGGTTGGGAGATTGAGCCCAGTGTTGGGCTCTGTGCTGGGCATGGAGCCTACTTGAGAGTCTCTCTCTCCCTCTGACCCTCCCCTGATCGTAGTCTCTCTGTCTCTTGAAAAAAAAAAAAGGAAAAAACAAACAAACCATGTTTTTCTGACCCGGGTTTTTATTGAAAATAAAAAGCTCAGGAGCAGGTCAGTTATCTTTTGTCTCATCAACAAGGTGGATATTTCTCAGAAAGTTTGTTTTCAGTCAGGATTTTCCCTTTTGATTGCCTTCATCAGGGAAAAGACAGCCTTTCTAAATGAAATACCCCCAGTCTTGCCAGAATTAGGAAAGGGAAATACTTTAAAATTTAAAAGGCCTGAACTTAAAAAGAAGGTCGTTAAAATGCTTACATATTGGGGCACCTGGGTAGCTTGGTCTGTTGGGCATCTGCCTTCGCCTCAGGTTGTGGTCCCAGGGTCTTGGGATCAGAGACCATGTCCCCCACACCCCAATCCCTACCCTCCTACCTCCCCACCTTCTACACCCCCACCCCCTATCGGGCCCCCTGCTCAGTGGGGAGTCTGCTTCTCCCTCTCCCTCTGCCTGCCACTCTTCCTGCCTGTGCTCTATCAGGTGAATAAATAAAAGTTTAAAAAAAGATGCTTACATATCAAAGGATGTGTTCATTATAAACAATATGTGCTTGCAAGAGAATCTGTAGGTACTGACTTGGGAGAGCTTAAGAAAAACTTTCTTAACTGTATATTTTATGATTTAGTATGTGCTCTCTCCTTTTTTCTACCGGTTCAGTGGATCCCCACTTGGATCTTTTGACTCCCTGTACCAGCTCCTCTAGATTAAGACTGGGAGTCAGAGTCTCGTGATCTGTAAAGAAGATTTTGACTCATCTTCTGTAGCTGAGGACACATATCTGGAGGATTTTAGCAGAGGAGGAAGAGAGGCAAATTCGTCTTTTAGAAATCTGACTGGGGGTCATGGGGAGGAGGACGGTGGCTGGGCGTGGATCTGGGAGCAGGAGACCAGGAGACGAGTGTCTCCCACTCGCACCCCAGCTTTGTGTTCAGTATTCTCTAGACAGAAGCTTAGGTCTCTGCTTCTAGCAAATAGTTTGGAGTACAAAGAAGTTGCAACAGTTGACAGAAACAGCTAAGTCATCATTTTCACTCTTTCCTGAAGCCCTGATCCCATTTCTCCTTAAGGTTTGTAGGAAGAAAATCTTCACTGGGATAGCCTTTCTCTGTGTTTGTTCCAGGGTCACTTATCTTCTACCAATGCAAAATTTAGTTCCTTTTTTTTTTTTTTTTTTTTTAAATAATGGGCAGAATTGGGAAATCTCACTTTGGGATATGGCCTGGCCCTTCTTCATAACCTGTTCATCCAAGCAAACTTAAGTAGGTTATTAAAACAGGCATGAAGAGACTCTCCGGTGACACTTCCTTTTTTATTCAAAGTGTAACAAAGGGAATATGTTCCAAGAACTTGACGGTGCTCCCCTAGCAGGTGAAACTGCTGCCCTTATCTCCTGGTGCTGGTGGTATGTTCACGGGCTCCCTAGGGAGGGCCTTGGGGGGCTCGGCTTGATGCCTAAGGGTGTTGAGTCTCTCCTGGAGTCAGATGGCTCTTTTCTTGGGATGGAAAAGAAATGGAATTTTGGTATATGAAATTCTTTTTTTTTTTTTTGAGAGATTTTCTTTATTTATTTGACAGACAGAGATCACAAGTAGGCAGAGAGGCAGGCAGAGAGAGAGGAGGAAGCAGACTCTCCCCTGAGCAGAGAGTCTGATGTGGGGCTCGATCCCAGGACCCTGGGATCATGACCTGAGCCAAAGGCAGAGGCTTAACCAACTGAGCCACCCAGGTGCCCCGTATATGAAATTCTTAAGCATGTCCATATCTCTGGGGATTTGTCTTCTTCTTTTAGGATTAAGTCTTATTTCAGTGTGAGTGTGTTGAGGGGCAGATGATATTTGAAATCAGCTTTCCTCCCTAATTGATGCTTCAGGTAGGAAGGAAATTGGGCTGAGAATCGAGAAAGGGAAGTTTTAAATGTACTCCATTACTAATTTAGATAAAAATTAAATAAAGTTTTTTATTAACATATAATATATTCTAGGTGTACTGGTCTGTGAATCATCGGGCTTACACACTTCACAGCACTCACCATAGCACACCCTCCCCAATGTCCATCACCCAGCCCCCATCCTTCCTCTCGCCAACCCCAGCAACCCTCAGTTTATTTTGTGAGATTAAGAGTCTCTTATGGTTTGTCTCCTTCCTGATCCCATCTTGTTTCATTTTTTCCTTCCCTATCACCCACAAATAAAATTTTATAGTGCATAATCTTTATACTCATTTTTATATTTGATTTTATTTCTTTGATTCTCTTTTTATTTTAATATAGAGACCTAGCTCAGAAAATCTTCCCATCAACCTATCCATGTCCATGTATTTTTTTCTCCCTACAATATCCCTAGCTTGAATGTCTTCAAGCTTCTTCTGACCACTCTTTCTTGAAAATGGCTTGAGATCTCACCTCATACACTGAAAGAACTCCAGAGCAGTCTCACATCTCTGAAGGGCTAGAAGGTGGGTATGTCAGTGAGTCTGCCTTACAACGGGCAGTCTACATTGATGATTTAGTGGAGTGCTACAGACAGATGTTAGAACCAGATCACCTGGGATTGAACCCTGCTTGTGCCACTTCTTGTGTGATCTTCGTCAAGTTACTTCTCTGTTCCATCTTAAAAATAGAATAGTAATTGTTTTTTGCCTTATAAACTTATTTCGAGGATTAAATGAGTCAGTGACTTAAAGGCTCATTGGGACGATTGAGTAAATGAATATGCATGAGACCCTTCGCACTGTGTCTGGCATTCAGCGAACATTATATAGATGTCTATTGTTTTTTCACAGCTCATTTTTCCATGATTCAGTGGCTCCTACCCCCTCCAGGCTAGCCTGCTGATCCAGCCGTGCCCTGTTCTGTACCGTTCTGCCTCGTGCCACACATCAGCCTTTTCCCTTTATTCTCCTGAAGGCATTGCATGTATAAGGCTGTTGTGAGTAATAATGACTCTTTGTAATAACAGCTATTATCTGCTGAGTGCTAACCCTGTGCCAGCACTGTTACAAGTACTTAAGTATCTATTAACTCACTTAATTCTCATACCAGCTCTGTAAGAGAAATATGATCAGCATCCTCATTTTACACTTGATCTTAGCCAAAAGGTCGAGAAGCAATTAGCATACTCATTTTACAGATGAAGAAACTGAGGCACAGATAGGTTAAATAACTCATCCAAGCCTACCCAGTTAGTAAAGATTGAAGCTAGGTTTTCAAACATCATGTACTTACCGTTCTCCTGGCCCTTGATGTATAAGGAAGTATCTTGGTTTTCTTTCTTCCCGTGAATGATATCCTCATATTATTCTTCTCATTTGGGACGTCAGATTCCTTATTCCTGATATTACTGCTAAAGGGGCTGGGGCCCAGAAGGAGGGAGAAGGATTCTTAGTTTGTAAAGAGAAGCCCAAGGAAAGGCTTAGAGTAGACTGAGCCCCAGCTGTGTGCCAGCATTGTGTGAGGCCCTCCCACATATACTCTCTCTGGAATTCTCACCACCACAGTTAATTACTATTATTGTCCTTGTACAGAAGAAGAGGCTACGTTTCAGGAAGGTAAGGATTGGCCTCAGGTTATACTGCTCATGAGCTGTGGAGAAACAGATTGTGACCAGGTCCGTCGGGCCCCAGAGTATTTCATGGTACCAGCCTGGCTTTCTCAGGGTCAACCCTGAGCCTTTCTGCCCTCAAGCACTCCATGCTGTCAATTAGTTCAATGGGTGACTTTCCTTTTGGTAGGCCTCTTCTCCTTTTTTAACCTCTCAGATTTAGCTTTTCTATTAAACTGTTTCAAATAAATGAACAAATATTTTAGTGTTGATTATGTTAATGTTAGGTAGGAGTAGCTGATGAATTAAGGATTTATTTATTTATTTATTTATTTGACACAGACAGAGAGATCACTAGTAAGCAGAGAGGCAGGCAGAGAGAGAGAGTGGGAAGCAGGCTCCCCACTGAGCAGAGAGCCCAATGTGGGACTCCATCCCATGACCCTGAGATCATGACCTGAGCCGAAGGCAGAGGCTTAACCCACTGAGCCACCCAGGCACCCCAATGCATTAAAAATTCTTTTAAAAAAAATATTTTATTTATTTTTTTGACAGAGATCGCAAGTAGGCAGAGAGGCAGGCAGAGAGAGAGAGGAGAAAGCAGACTCCCTACAGAGCAGAGAGCCTGATGTGGGGCTCCATCCCAGGACCCTGGGATCATGACCTGAGCCGAAGGTAGAGGCTTTAACCCACTGAGCCACCCAGGTGCCCTGGATTAAGAATTCTTATTGAAATATTTAACCTTATCATTCCAATGGGCTATAACTATGATGCCAGTAAGTATCATAAACTTTGTTCATCTGAATAACATCTTATAGTGTTATTAGATGTTAGAGCATAGCCTTTAACACCTCGGGAGGGAGGAGCGTGTGTGTGTGTATGTGTGTGTTGTACACAGGTACCATTTCTCATGAAGTTCTCCGTGAAGTAGGACTATCAGGACCCTGTGTAGGTCAACTCAAAGCCACTACCCTGTTGAGCTGCCGTACTTGCTGTCCCAGATTATTCGGGCAATGTATTTTAAGGGTTTGTATCTGATAAGGATTTGTATCACACAATGAAGAGAGTCTATAAGATTGATTTTTTTTTTCATGGCCGAGCAGCTTTATTGCAAGGCAGTTTATAGAGTCATATTCACATCGTTGGTGATGGAATGTTACTGGGGAACTTTGGGTTGTCTGCCTTTAAGATACACTTACCCACTGGGTTTCCAGAACTCACTGGTTGGTAATGGTCAGCTTCCAGAAGCTAAGGGATTGTGGTCATTAGTTTTATGTTAATGTGCTCTCAAGGTGACTTTCTTTAATCTTTTTGATTTCTATGTGAAAAACAAAGTGTTGAGGCAAATTGCTGTGTACAAATCACCACAGATTTCATGGCCTAAAACAGTACCCATTAATTATCTCGTAGTTCTGTAGTTAGAAGTCTGAGCATGTTTGACTGGATTCTGTGCTCAGAGTCTCACAAGGATAAAATCAAGATGTCCTAAAAGATTGTACATGGGAAATATTTTCTCCTCTCTAAGCTAGAGATTATATCATCATTTTAAGGACAATCCAAGACCACTTGATATTCGTATTGGAAAATGTAGCTATAGAGATTTGAGAGGATGAGCATTTTGATATTCCACTTAATTTAATTTAATAGTATTGAGTTTCAGTATTTATTCACACAACATAATTTCGTCTCGTAGTCAACCGACAGACCATCTTCCTGGACTAAAAAACCCTGTGCTGAGAACATATCTGAATTGGACTTTCGGTTTTACCAGTTGAACAAAAGATTTTTCCTTGTCTCCATTTCTCCCTCTAAAGATGGTATCGATACTACTTTTTTTTCTCCTTATGTATGTTTCATTTTGTAAAACACGTGTTCAGCAGAGGCTCAGTGGATGGTACAGAGCTTTTGATCTCAATTTCTTTCTTCTGAAGCCAGTGTTCATCTCAGATTTTCACACTAGGAGAAGTAACCTCTTTGCAAGGGGACTGTGCATACCTCATCTCTTCCTCCCATCAGTCCTTTGGCTATGTGTTGCAGTAACATGTGACATTTGCATTGCATGTTACAGTTTACCAAGGGAACATGACCTGTTCAGTATCTGCGATGGACTGAAAGTTTATGTCCTTCCCCAGCCCCACCAAATTTATGTGTTGAAATCCTAACCCCCAAGGTGATGGCATTAGGAAGAGAGGGAGGCCTTTGGAAAGTAACTCGGTCATGAGGGAGAGCTTTCATAAATGGAATTACTGTCTTTATAAAAGAGACCCCAGAGAGAGCCCTTGCCCCTTCAACCATGTATGGTTCAGTGAGAAGATGAGGAAACAGGTTCTCACCAGACATGAATCTGCCTGAGCCATAATCTTGGACTTCCCAGCCTTCAGAACTGTAAGAAACCAATTTCTGTGGTTTATAATCTGTCTAGTATGTGGGATTCTGTTACAGAATCCCAAATAAACTTAGACAGTATCTAACTTGATTCTTTCTAAAATTCTGTGTGGTAGGGAGATGCCTGGGTGGCTCAGTTAATTAGGTGTCTGACTCCTGATCTTGGCTCAGGTTTTGATCTCAGAGTTGTGAGTTCATGTCCCGTCCTGGGCTCAACACTGGGCATGGAGCCTACTTAAGAAGAAAAGAAAAAATAAGATTCTGTGAGATGGATGTTGTTATTACTTCTGTTTTATAGATAGGGCGAATAAGATTCAGGAATTAAATGATTTGTTCAAATTCACCTAAGAAACAGAGCCAAGACTGGTACTTACATTTCTGACTTCAAATGCAGTGCTGTTTCTGCCTCATCTGAGCTAAGCAGTAAGAGGTCAGAGACGCATAGAAGGACCCAGACATACGTAAAAACAATTTCAGATACGAGGAGTGACTTCAGTTCGGGGTCATTGTCCTTCTTGTGCTGTTTGAACTCTAAATTTAGGCCCTTTTGATTTTTCTTCTCAAGCTTGTTTTTCCAGAATCCAAATCAGCGTGTTGGCACTGTCCTGCACGACTGTCAATATCTACCCTGGGGTACAGCCATGCCTGGTGTGGGAGGAAGTGACTGCGCCAAAAGGCTATCTGTTAACACTGCCTCCTTGATAAAAGGCAGTTGGGCTATTTTCATATTGGCCTCACATGTTTATAATCCACATGTTTCAATTGAAGTGTGAAAAGGGAGGGGTCAGGTCAATGGGGTTCTCTAAGATTTGTATCTCTGAGACTTTGTGGGTCCCCTTACAGGATGGTTAGCACAGGAACTTACAGACAGGGGCGCCTGGGTGGCTCAGTGGGTTAAGCTTCTACCTTCGGCTCAGGTCATGATCCCAAGGTCCTGGGATCGAGCCCCGCATCTCGCCCTCTGCTCAGCAGGGAGCCTGCTTCCTCCTCTCTCCTTTCTCTCTGCCTGCCTCTCTGCCTACTTGTGATCTCTGTCTGTCAAATAAATAAATAACATCTTAAAAAAAAAAAAAAGAATTTACGGACAAAATATTCTAAATAAATCCAGGAATTTACTCATTCTTAGCATTGTTTCCTAATCCCATACCTAACACAATTATCATGTATCTAGACATTCCAGAAATAGTAGATCTAGTAGCAATGTAGATTAGGGGATAGGAAATGGGCCTCTGAATCCAGGCTGGCTGAGTTGAAATTCAGACCCTGCCACTTATTAGCTGGGTGACCTTGGCAAATAACTTAATTTCTCTGTACCTCATCTATAAAAGGGGGGTGATAATAGAGCCTACTTCTTAGGGTTTCTGTGAAGATGGTGAATTATTAAATGTAAAGCACTTGGAACAGTGTCTGTGACCACTTCTCAAGTGGCCCTCAAAGATGTCCTGCCATCATCCCCAGAACCTGGAGCTACGAGGAGATATCACAACCACGATCCTGTTATGTGAGCATAGTTGACCTTAGATAAGGACCCTAACCCATGGCCCTCAACTAATCACACAGGTCGCTTTAAAAGCAGAGAACTTTCTCCAGCTGATGGTGGAAAAGGAAGTCAGAGAGATTCCGAGTGTGAGAAAGATGTGATGTGCTGTTGGTAGCTTTGACAATGGAACAGGCCAGGTGTGAGGGAATATGGTCAGCCTTGAGGAGCTAACAGAGACCGCTGGTAGGCAGCCAGCAAGGATATGGGAATCTCGGTCCTACAGCTGCAGGGAATGAATTTGGCCAACAACGTGAATGAGCTTAGAAGCCGATCCTTCCCAGAACCTTCCAATAAGCTCATATGACTAATAGGTAGACTTCAGCCTCATGAGACCCTATGCAGAGAGCCCAGGCAAGCAAGCCTGGACTTCTGAACTACAGAATTGTGAGACAATGGATGGGTGTTGTTTTTTTAGCCACTAAGCTTGTCGTAATTGGTTATGCAGCAATACAAAACGAATACAGTTACCAAAGTGCATAATAAATATTAGCTCTCATTGTTACATTTGTTTTGAAGGTGTTCAATGATTGATGTACTGTATACAACGCTGGGGAAACAACAGTGAATGAAATACAGGATTTAGAGTGAAGAAGATAAACAATTTCATTTTTTGCTGACATCCGGGCTCTATGAACATCCACCATATATACATTTCTTCTTTTCTTCCTTGCTTTGGCTCATGTCTTTCATGATAAATATTAGTTCTTAAGTTTCTCTTATTTTTAGCCAGTGGCTAGATGCTATTCAGCCATCAGCAGCAACTGATTGCCAGGAGAGAGTTGGGAGCAGGATTTATTGGATGTCTCCTGTGCAGAACCGTTAGGAGCTGTGGGAATCTCCTAGCATTTGTGCTCCAGTGTTGTAAGGCATACAATGGGGACGTCTGTTTTTAACAAAGGATCTATATAATCCTTTATCTCTAGAATCCACCACCTGGTGTTCTCAACAGCCCTGAGCACAGAACAATTCCCAGTTTAATCAAACTGGAATATAAAAGGAGCAATGGAGGCTGCAGTGTGTGATCCCCTTGAAGTTGTTCCAAGGGAAAGGGACCTTTTGTTACAGAGACAGCTCATTTTAGAGTTCAGTGGCCTGTGACACTTCCCCAGCTGGCAACTCAGCGGGGACCTTCTGATACTTTCCTACACTCAAAAGCCATTTTTGGTGGGCAGAACGGTGCAACGGTCATTAAGGGCTGCTTGGTGGGAGGGGTGGAGGTAGGGGAGAAGGACAGCAATAAGGAATGGTGGTATTGGCGAGTGTGCCTGCAGGGACTATTATTTTTATTCAAAGATGAGATGTGTTCATTTTCCGAGTCTTTGCTTTATGATGAGGGTGGGCGGGGGAGGGGGGTTATATATATTTACTAAGAGCCGGGATGATAATATCACTGGAGTTTTGTTTACATTTATTTTAAAGGCCCTTGGATTGGAGCTGGGGTGGGAAGAGGGAACCTAATCTGTCCGTTGCCCATAATAATTTTGAAGCATCCTGTTCCCTTCCTGAACTAGGAATTAGTTTCTTCCTATTGAGATTTTTCAGAGGTAAGACATGAAAAATTCCAAAAGCCGTTCCAATATCAAAATACATTTTATAGAAACCTAGAGTTATAAACCTAGGAGGTGTCTCGGGGTCATGAGGTCTCATTTGGCCACGCTTGCCCATGTGGGTCGGAGTCTCATCACCACGTCCCCAGGGGAGATCATCTAGCATTTGAACAGTGAGACACTTTAAAGAGCAGGAGCTTGGGGACAGACAGAGTTGTTTTTAGATCGTTATTCTATTACTTTCTGGCTGTGTGATCTTCAGCAAATTATTTGTCTTTCCTAAGCTTCAGTTTCCTTACTGGATAATGGGGATAATGCTATCTCACCTTTAGTCTAATTGTGAGGATTAAAATAAATAACCAATGTAAAGTGATGTCTAGTAATTTCCATCCAGTAATTTTTAAATTTTTAAAAAAAATTTTAAAAAGATTTTATTTACTTATTTGACAGAGAGACAAAGAGAGAGGGACCACAAACATGGGGAGTGGGAGAGGGAGAAGCAGGCTTCCTGCTGAGCAGAGAGCCTGATGTGGGGCTGGATCCCAGGACCCTGGGATCATGACCTGAGCAGAAGGCAGATGCTTAATTACTGAACAACCCAGGTGCCCTGCACCCAGTAATATTTTTAAAAATTTCCTGTGTATAAATTATTGCCATATTGACTTGGGCAAGTGTCAGTCTAGTGTGGAAAGCCTGGAAGATAGGGAAGAAGGAGGGGCGGTAGACTAAGTCCCTGAACTTCACACTCTATGTCCAACCGGTTACTTGGTATCTCTTCTCAGGTGTATGAAAGGCATTTCAGACTTAACACATTCAAAACCAAGATCCCATTTTTTTTTTTTTTCTTCAAAGCTGTACCTAGTCTTTCTATGTCAGTCAATGACAACTCCATCTCCTCTTTCCATTGCTATGACCAGATCTTTGATGTCATCCTTGATTCTTCTCTTTCTCTCACCCATTCAACCTGTCAGGAAATTCTGTTCACGCTCTTCTCAGATTATGTCAAGAGTCCAACCACTTTATACCCTCGCTGCTGTTTCTGACTTTGGTTCAAATCATCAGCATTTTTCAGTGCAAGAGACAGGAGTGATTCTGTTCAAGTATATCAGACCAGATAGTTCTTTGGCTCAGAACTCTTCACTGGGCTCCCCGTGTCCTTAACTAAAAGCCAAAGACCTTCTGGTGGCCTACAACAAGGCTGCTGAAGTATGGGACATGGACATGAGTCTCTCTGCAAACTGTCACTAGTTCTTGGGGACATTAGGAGCTTGTGTCATAATGTAAATCAGCGATGTCACTAAACATAATGCTTAATTTGCCTGTCATTTTGTTCTTACAAGACTTTCTCAATAAAGGAAGTGGTGCACTGATTGCCGTTCTGGTGCCAACTCCTCCACCTGCCCTCAATGTTCTTTCTTTGACCTCATCTCCCGTTCTCGAGTCCCCCTTCTCTGCCTGTTCTTAGTCAAGCTGGTCTGCCTGTTGTTCTTCAAACACAAACGCTGGCTGCACTTCTGCCCTCTGGACAAGCTAGTTTCTCTGCCTGAAATGCTTTCCTCCCAGATGCTCAAGGCTTCTCCCCTGGCCACCTTCCGGCCTTTACTCAAATGTCACTGCTTCTGTGAAGTCTTCCCTGATTACCCTGACGTTTCCTCTCACACCTCACTGCTTTATTTTTCTCTAAAACTCTTACCTCCCTTCAAATTGCTAATATAATTTATTTATTCATTAAAAAATCATCATCCTCATTCTATTGCAATGTCAACTCCATAAAATAGAGACTTTTTTTTTTTTAACTTTTATTTTTTATAAACATATATTTTTATCCCCAGGGGTACAGGTCTGTGAATCACCAGGTTTACACACTTCACAGCACTCACCAAAGCACATACCCTCCCCAATGTCCACAATCCCACCCCCTTCTCCCAAACCCCCTCCCCCCAGCAACCCTCAGTTTGTTTTGTGAGATTAAGAGTCACTTATGGTTTGTCTCCCTCCCAATCCCATCTTCTTTCATTTATTCTTCTCCTACCCACTTAAGCCTCCATGTTGCATCACCACTTCCTCATATCAGGGAGATCATATGATAGTTGTCTTTCTCTGCTTGACTTATTTCACTAAGCATGATACGCTCTAGTTCCATCCATGTTGTCGCAAATGGCAAGATTTCATTTCTTTTGATGGCTGCATAGTATTCCATTGTGTATATATACCACATCTTCTTGATCCATTCATCTGTGGATGGACATCTAGGTTCTTTCCATAGTTTGGCTATTGTGGACATTGCTGCTATAAACATTCGGGTGCATGTGCCCCTTAGGATCACTACATTTGTATCTTTAGGGTAAATACCCAATAGTGCAATTGCTGGGTCATAGGGCAGTTCTATTTTCAACATTCTGAGGAACCTCCATGCTGTTTTCCAGAGTGGCTGCACCAGCTTGCATTCCCACCAACAGTGTAGGAGGGTTCCCCTTTCTCCACATCCTCGCCAGCATCTGTCATTTCCTGACTTGTTGATTTTAGCCATTCTGACTGGTGTGAGGTGATATCTCATTGTGGTTTTGATTTGTATTTCCCTGATGCCGAGTGATATGGAGCACTTTTTCATGTGTCTGTTGGCCATCTGGATGTCTTCTTTGCAGAAATGTCTGTTCATGTCCTCTGCCCATTTCTTGATTGGATTATTTGTTCTTTGGGTGTTGAGTTTGCTAAGTTCTTTATAGATTCTGGACACTAGTCCTTTATCTGATATGTCGTTTGCAAATATCTTCTCCCATTCTGTCAGTTGTCTTTTGATTTTGTTAACTGTTTCCTTTGCTGTGCAAAAGCTTTTGATCTTGATGAAATCCCAATAGTTCATTTTTTCCCTTGCTTCCCTTGCCTTTTGCGTTGTTCCTAGGAAGATGTTGCTGCGGCAGAGGTCGAAGAGGTTGCTGCCTGTGTTCTCCTCAAGGATTTTGATGGATTCCTTTTGCACATTGAGGTCCTTCATCCATTTTGAGTCTATTTTTGTGTGTGGTGTAAGGAAATGATCCAATTTCATTTTTCTACATGTGGCTGTCCAATTTTCCCAGCACCATTTATTGAAGAGGCTGTCTTTTTTCCATTGGACATTCGTTCCTGCTTTGTCGAAGATGAGTTGACCATAGATTTTAGGGTCTATTTCTGAGCTCTCTATTCTGTTCCATTGATCTATGTGTCTGTTTTTGTGCCAGTACCATGCTGTCTTGATGATGACAGCTTTGTAATAGAGCTTGAAGTCCGGAATTGTGATGCCACCAACGTTGGCTTTCTTTTTCAATATCCCTTTGGCTATTCGAGGTCTTTTCTGGTTCCATATAAATTTTAGCATTATTTGTTCCATTTCTTTGAAAAAGATGGATGGTACTTTGATAGGAATTGCATTAAATGTGTAGATTGCTTTAGGTAGCATAGACATTTTCACAATATTTATTCTTCCAATCCAGGAGCATGGAACATTTTTTCATTTCTTTGTGTCTTCCTCAATTTCTTTCATGAGTACTTTATAGTTTTCTGAGTATAGATTCTGTGTCTCTTTGGTTAGGTTTATTCCTAGGTATCTTATGGTTTTGGATGCAATTGTAAATGGGATTGACTCCTTAATATCTCTTTCTTCTGTCTTGCTGTTGGTGTAGAGAAATGCAACTGATTTCTGTGCATTGATTTTATATCCTGACACTTTACTGAATTCCTGTATAAGTTCTAGCAGTTTTGGAGTGGAGTCTTTTGGGTTTTCCACATATAGTATCATATCATCTGCGAAGAGTGATAATTTGACTTCTTCTTTGCCAATTTGGATGCCTTTAATTTCCTTTTGTTGTCTGATTGCTGAGGCTAGGACTTCTAGTACTATGTTGAATAGCAGTGGTGATAATGGACATCCCTGCCGTGGTCCTGACCTTCGCGGAAAAGCTTTCAGTTTTTCTCCATTGAGAATGATATTTGCGGTGGGTTTTTCATAGATGGCTTTGATGATATTGAGGTATGTGCCCTCTATCCCTACACTTTGAAGAGTTTTGATCAGGAAGGGATGCTGTACTTTGTCAAATGCTTTTTCAGCATCTATTGAGAGTATCATATGGTTCTTGTTCTTTCTTTTATTGATGTGTTCTATCACATTGACTGATTTGCGGATGTTGAACCAACCTTGCAGCCCTGGAATAAATCCCACTTGGTCGTGGTGAATAATCTTTTTAATGTACTGTTGAATCCTATTGGCTAGTATTTTGTTGAGTATTTTCGCATCTGTGTTCATCAAGGATATCGGTCTATAGCTCTCTTTTTTGGTGGGATCCTTGTCTGGTTTTGGGATCAAGGTGATGCTGGCCTCATAAAATGAGTTTGGAAGTTTTCCTTCCATTTCTATTTTTTGGAACAGTTTCAGGAGAATAGGAATTAGTTCTTCTTTAAATGTTTGGTAGAATTCCCCCAGGAAGCCATCTGGCCCTGGGCTTTTGTTTGTTTGGAGATTTTTAATGACTGTTTCAATCTCCTTACTGGTTATGGGTCTGTTCAGGCTTTCTATTTCTTCCTGGTTCAGTTGTGGTAGTTTATATGATTCTAGGAATGCATCCATTTCTTCCAGATTGTCAAATTTATTGCCGTAGAGTTGCTCATAGTATGTTCTTATAATAGTTTGTATTTCTTTGGTGTTAGTTGTGATCTCTCCTCTTTCATTCATGATTTTATTTATTTGGGTCCTTTCTCTTTTCTTTTTGATTAGTCGGGCCAGGGGTTTATCAATTTTATTAATTCTTTCAAAGAACCAGCTCCTACTTTCGTTGATTTGTTCTATTGTTTTTTTGGTTTCTATTTCATTGATTTCTGCTCTGATCTTTATGATTTCTCTTCTCCTGCTGGGCTTAGGGTTTCTTTCTTGTTCTTTCTCCAGCTCCTTTAGGTGTAGGGTTAGGTTGTGTACCTGAGACCTTTCTTGTTTCTTGAGAAAGGCTTGTACCGCTATATATTTTCCTCTCAGGACTGCCTTTATTGTGTCCCACAGATTTTGAACCGTTGTATTTTCATTATCATTTGTTTCCATGATTTTTTTCAATTCTTCTTTAATTTCCCGGTTGACCCATTCATTCTTTAGAAGGATACTGTTTAGTCTCCATGTATTTGGGTTCTTTCCAAACTTCCTTTTGTGGTTGAGTTCTAGTAAAATAGAGACTTTTAAAAAAATTTTGTTTTCATTTAACCCTGGCATCAAGAAAAATGCTGGTAAATAGTAAGCACTTGGAAAATGTTTGAATTTGAAAGTAAAAAATGAAATGGCTTGACAGAAGCTATATTTTTGTTTGTTTTATGGGACCATATTTTTAAAGCTTTAAAAAACTGTCCAGAGGTACTACTGTTTGAGCCAGGAGTATGTTCTGTCAGGCTGGGATGGAACTTGGGATGTCCAGGAAGGCAATTAAAAGACTTATACAAATCAGGGGTGTCTGGCTGGCTCAGTTGGTGGAGCAGGCAACTCTTGATTTCAAGGTTGTGAGTTTGAGCCCCATATTGGGTGGAGAGATTACTTTAAAAAAAAAAAAATCTTTTTAAAAAAAAAGGTCTATGCAAATCAAAAACTTGGTCAAACAGGCAGTGTTGACAGTGAAGTTTATGAGTAGCTCATCATTATTTGATGTTTCTATTCCTGCCAAAATAATATTATCTTATTGTTTAAGTTTAATTTAATTTATTTTCCTTAATGAGTATGAGTTCCATATTTTTGTTCCTTCTAAAATTTTGTTTTGTGGAGTGTCAGCATTCATTTTTTTTTTTAAATTTAATGACTGGTCTTATAATATTTTAACAATCTGTATCAACTTATATAGAAGTTTCTCTCTATATATGAAGATATTAAACAGCTGTAGGCTTTTGTATTTGCTCATATTTTTCTGTCAGACATTTGCTTTTTCATCTCTAAGGTTTGTACCATCATAGTTTTGAAATTTTCTTTAGTTAAATATGTTGATCTTTTACCTTTTTAATATCTTCTCTATCACCTTAGGGTTTAGTATTGAGCCTTTCTCCAGTCTTTGAATTTCCAATTTTTGTACTTTGTATTTTGAAATGCTTTTTGATTTACATGAAAGTTGCAAATACAGCATAGAAAGTTCCTGTACACTCTTCACCCCGCTTCTCCAAATATTAGCATCCTGCCCAACCATAGCACAATTATCAAAACTAAAACATTGACATTGGTGAAATGATATTAACTAAACTTTTGACTCTATTTGCATTTCACCATTTTCTGGTAATGTTCTGTTTCTATTTCAGAATTGAGTTTAGGGTCCCACATCTCATCTCATTTAGCTGTCATGTCTCCTAAGTCCTCTCTTTGAGTACTCACATCTTCTTAGCTGTTAACATTGTTCCTCAGTCTTTCCTTCTCTTTCATGATGTTGATACTTTTGAAGACAACTGGTCAATTATTTTGAAGAATGTTTCTCTGATTTGACTGACTTTTCTTTCAGCAGATTGAGGTTATGTGTTTTTGGCAAGAATACAATAGACTTAATGTCCTTGCCCTTCTCTGTGGCATATCATGGGATTCATGATGTCAGTATGTCTTATTACTGCTTATTACTGGTGATGTTAACCGTGATCATTTGGTTAAAGTGGTATCTGCTGCATGTCTCTTCTGCAAAGTTGCTATTTTCTTCTTTGTAATTAATAAATATCTTGGCAGGGGAGGACATTTTGAGATGTTGGAAATACCCTGTTTTTCCTCAAACTTCTGCCCACTAATTTTATGATCTATCTGTGGATCTTGCCTCTAATAATTATTACAGTGGTGTTCTAATGGTGAATTTTTTTTTACTTCCCTTGTTTGTTCTACTTTCATTAAATGGAACTCTTTTGTAAGAAAAATCTTTCTCTTTGGCTGAATTCATTCATTCATTCATTTGAGTATGGACTCAAGGATATTTACTTTGTTTTTCTGGGCCATAATTCAATACTATTACTATTGTTTTGTTGCTCAAGCTGTTCTAGCTTAGTACCACTGGGTCATTTTTACGTGTCTCCATCCTTTTTTTTTTTTTAATTATTTGAGTTTTTTTATTCTTCTATTTTTACTTTTAAAATATATCTGTTTGGGGGGCACTCAAGCAGTAGGCTCAGTCGGTTATGTGTCTGACTCTTGATTTTGGCTCAGGTCATGATCTCAGAGTCATGAAATCAAGCCCTGGGTCCATGCTGGGCACAGACCCTGCTTGAGATTCTCTCTCTCTCCCTCTACTCTTCCCCTCCACTCATCTCTATCTAAAGAAAAAATAAAAATAAATGAAAAAAGTGTATCTGTCTTTATTGGGGATATGAGGAGAAGTGGATGTAGGTTGGCAAGGTCTCATGGAGGCTCAAGTGTCCAGTTAGGTTTTGTGGCTTTTCAAGACTCCCTTCAGGTAGAAAGATCCTTGGACACAGGGAAGCTGGGTGCCCTGGGTCATATGATTGTTGCTGTTTAAATCATTTGCTGTGAGTAGGGTCTCAAATATAGCCTTGGTTCCAACTTTGGACAATGACCTGACACATGTCATCTTAGTGATTCTGAAATTAATACATGATAGCAGAGATAGAAATCCCAGCTTAGCAAACTCAACACCCAAAGAACAAATAATCCAATCAAGAAATGGGCAGAGGACATGAACAGACATTTCTGCAAAGAAGACATCCAGATGGCCAACAGACACATGCAAAAGTGCTCCATATCACTCGGCATCAGGGAAATACAAATCAAAACCACAATGAGATATCACCTCACACCAGTCAGGATGGCTAAAATCAACAAGTCAGGAAATGACAGATGCTGGAGAGGATGCGGAGAAAGGGGAAACCTCCTACACTGTTGGTGGGAATGCAAGCTGGTGCAGCCACTCTGGAAAACAGCATGGAGGTTCCTCAAAGTGTTGAAAATAGAACTGCCCTATGACCCAGCAATTGCACTATTGGGTATTTACCCTAAAGATACAAACGTAGTGATCCAAAGGGGCACGTGCACCCGAATGTTTATAGCAGCAATGTCCACAATAGCCAAACTATGGAATGAACCTAGATGTCCATCAACAGATGAATGGATCAAGAAGATGTGATATATACACACAATGGAATACTATGCAGCCATCAAAAGAAATGAAATCTTGCCATTTGCGACAACATGGATGGAACTAGAGCGTATCATGCTTAGTGAAATAAGTCAAGCAGAGAAAGACAACTATCATATGATCTCCCTGATATGAGGAAGTGGTGATGCAACATGGGGGCTTAAGTGGGTAGGAGAAGAATAAATGAAAGAAGATGGGATTGGGAGGGAGACAAACCATAAGTGACTCTTAATCTCACAAAACAAACTGAGGGTTGCTGGGGGGAGGGGGTTTGGGAGAAGGGGGTGGGATTGTGGACATTGGGGAGGGTATGTGCTTTGGTGAGTGCTGTGAAGTGTGTAAACCTGGTGATTCACAGACCTGTACCCCTGGGGATAAAAATATATGTTTATAAAAAATTAAAAATTAAAAAAATGACCAAAAAAAAGTGATAATTAAAAAGAAAAAAAAAAAGAAATCCCAGCTTCTTAGTTCCAGCCCGATATTATTTCCATGTTCTTAAGAATGCTTAAGGCTGACTCTGCTACTTCTGAGGATATGCCATCTGGTTGTGTGTCAGCTCTGTGGATTTTGAAACATGAGGAAAGATGGAGAGAGTGGTAGCTTCCTGGGTGTGTGTAAACTTCATTAAACTGATCATTTTCATTCCTGTTTTCATTGGAGAAGGCAGTGACACCGCCAAGTTGTGAGTGCTTGATGCCTCAGATAAAAATGGATGTTCACGTTAAGAGTTTTGGTGTTGGGTTGCCTTCTTGGCATTCCCAGCACTCAGCTGCTTTCTTCTAGTGGTCACCTGAGACATCTGGCTGAACAGTGTCTAATCCCTGTGCTCTCATCCGTGACTAACCAGCACTTCTCTTGCTGGATTCGTCTCCAGGGATCACAGGACAGCTTGGCTTCTTCCTTCCTGGAGCAATGTTCTGTTAACGCCAACCGTGGGGAGCTGGGTGTAATGTAATACAGATACTTGGAATCGCTGAGTCACTTCACAGTGACCGTCATGCCTGTGAATGTGAGGGAGCAGCATGGAAGTAAAACAGTCTTTAACAACATTACTAGACTTCTCAGACACTCTGATCTTCCCCACATTTGTGTTAAACATTTGGCCATGTCATGAATTCAGGTTGAGTCAAGAAGAATTTTCTGATATTAAGGATTGAGATAAGTGAAAAAGATTACCCCTGAGATCATATTTGTGAAAGTGGCTTAGACCAAATGAATAGCCCTTTAATCCTTTATTGCCATATAGATGTTTTTTCTTTATTATTTTCTGTTTTGGCAGCCTGTTTATAATTTGAAAACTATATCTACTTGTTCACCAGTTATAGATTGATAAGCTATCAGTTTGCACTAGGGATGAACTGTCTAATCAGGTTGTTTAGACCCTATCTCGGGAGCCTGGGTGGCTCAGTTGGTTACGTGACTGCCTTCGGCTCAGGTCATGATCCTGGAGTCCCGGATCGAGTCTTGCACTGGGTTCCCTGTTCCCTGGAGAGTCTGCTTCTCCTTCTGACCCTCACCCCTCTCATCCTCTGTCTCCCTCATTCTCTCTCTCTCGAATAAATACATTTAAAAAATTAGACCCTTTATCATAACGAAATATAAAATTGTGAGAAGCTCTGGTGCTCATGGCGGGTAGAGAGCATGGGGGACTGGAGAGGTGAGCTGCTGAACTCCCTTACCAAGTTCTTTATCTTTGGTGCCTCTTTTTCTGCAAAGAAAAATCCTTAGCTTAAATCCCAATTGTCTAGAAAAATTTATTTTTTCAAACTATATTCACTAAGCCAGTTACTGTGTACCAGGCACTGTGCTAATATAGCTGGGAAAACACTCATAAACAAGATGGTCTTGACATCATGGAGCTTAAGGTCTACAGCACTGGTGCCCAATAGAAGTATAATGTACACACATGTAGCTTAAAATTTTCTGGTAGCTATGTAAAAACAAAAAAGCAAAAAGAAGCAGATAAAATCAATTTTTAAAATATAATTAATAGATATACTTAAAATGTAAATGTATAATCAATATAAAAATAGTGAGATATTTTACATTCTTTTTACTGCATTCAATCTTCAAAATTTGGTATTTTACACTTGTAGCACATCTCACTTTGGATGAGCCACATGTTAAGTGCTCAACAGCCTCATTTGCCAGTGGATACTGGACAGGGCAATGCAGGTTTGACTGAAAAATAAAAACATTCAGATCATAATGGTAATAAGTGCCTTAGCGAGGGAGGAAACTCTGCTTGCTCAGCACTGGGGAGCTGAGACCTGAGGGATGAGCGGGAGGTGACCAGAAGAAAAGAAGGTAACAGAATTCTAGGCAAAGGGAACTGTGTGATGTCTTTGAGTTGAGAAAGGAGTGAAAAGGAAACCAATATGTGGAAATTTGTGAATGAGGGAGAAAATGATGGTACTAAGAACAGGAAAAGAGAAGTCATCCAGACAGGAGAAATCTAGTTCTAGAGGAAGGATAATGTTTGATTTTAAAATGTTGACTTTCAGGTGCAAAAAGCAGAGATGGGGGAGAGGCAAACGGGAGAGTGGAGAGACTAGAGGTTCAGCCTTCCGAGTCGACGGAGCTGTGGCTTCTGTTCAAGTCCTAGAATCTGAACTTCTTTTCAGGGGCCACTTGTTAGGTGGGCTGGAGACCACAATGGGCAAGAGGGAATCAGGTACATTGGTTAATGAGCTCAGGAGGGCGAAGAGACGGTGAACATAAAATTGTGTTCTAGAGAAGGCCAAAGGTCATGATGCGGAGATCGAAATGATGACATCTTGGGGTCGAAAGGAAAAGGAATGGAAGATAAAATCAAAGGGTTAGAAGCTGGGAGAGGGGGCATGGAGTGGGAAGCAGAAATAAGAAGGGAAATCAAAGTTAGAAAGTCAAAAGTGATAGGTGATTAGCTGCCTGTGGCATGGTGGATGGTGAGTGAGCCAGGTTTGAGGTGAAGGTGAAATGATAGCTCTCATGTTACTAATGCTTCTACAAACTGGTGGTTTCAGAGGAAATGACCTGGAGACTGAAGAGAGGCCCAGGAAAATGGGCTAATCTCTCTAAGAGCCAAGATATGCTTCTAAGCCTGGACAGAAATCTTCCTTGCACTGTGGGAAGCCTGCTCCGACTGGTACCTCCCTTGCTCTTACAATACCAGACCCAAGTGAAGTGTCTGCTACTCTCGGCAAATCTTACAGAGGTGGTGGTGATGAAAGCTGGTATTTGTCTTTCAGCTGGGGGCTCTCCTCCGCCCATCACAAGGAGCAGGCAGGGGATTCCTAGATCACTAGGCTCCTGGCCAACCACCACTAGTGTTGAAGCTTCAACATCATCGTTAAGTCACTAAGAGCTTGCTGTGTCCATGCGGAGATCACATGACAAAGCTTGATTCCTAAGCTCCCAGAGTTTGTGTTTATGACCCTTTCACCTGGAACACTGGACCAGCGGTGTCAGTTGTGAGAGAGAGAGAAGGCAGCAGTTCTTTCAGGCCTTTTGTGGATGGGAGGGGAGAGAGAGAAAGGGGAGGTGGTAGAGGAGTTTGGAAGCTATAAAGGACCAGATTGTTCAGGGTTTGGAGGTCATCAGAAGGACTTTGCTTTTTATTCTAGGAGTAATAAGAAGATGGGGGAGTGTTTTTACATAGAGGAGTGTTCAGAAGATCTGATTTGTGTTTTTAGAAGTTTGCTCTGGCTGCCTTGAGATCCAGCTGTATTGCATCTAGAGGGAGAGTCAAGTTCCCCTTCTAATTCTGGTCTTGTAGCTGGTCAAAGGTCTGATTCCCAAGTGACAGCAAAAGAAGCGGAAACAACGCACAGAGGCAAGAAAGGAGAAGCAGGACAGGGTAGCACAGTCGCGGGAGGTTCCCCCTGCCCACATTCTACCGGCTTGCCAACGCAGCCGACGTCAAAGGAAGTCGAGCATGCAAAAGACGTCTTTGAAGTTTTGTTTGAAGAGAAGCCATGCTTAGGAATGGGTTTGAAAAACTTGAAAATGGGATGATAAATGAAGGGCTTGCCATGCTGGGGGGCTGGCCCACATCAGGTGTGCTGAGAAGACTGGCCAGAGCAGGCCCCAAACAGAAGCTCCCTGGAGGGACTGTTCAGTCCTGCTTCTCCTCGGCCACCCCCCCCCCCCCATGGAGGAGTCAGAGGGGATTTGCCTCCAGAAGGACCATCTGAGAATGGAAGTCCACTTCTTTCACTCCCTGTCCTGACAGACTTCCGCCTCTGGGCCACCTGCCCTTCACCCCAGTGGACCAGCCTCCGTTCTCCCTGTAGCGAGGCCGCTGTGAGGCCCAGGTGCACTGCGCCCTCTCACAGTTTATCGTGCACAGGGGAGACAGAAAGTTCATCTCTGGCAGGTAATTTTAGTGCAAACCTTTTGTAATTACTAAGAGGAAATTTCAGGGCACGGGCTGTATGCAATCCTTCTTCTCCTCTGGTTGGAGTCAGTTAACGATGAAGTAGTGGCTCATTTTGTACCTCTGCCTTAGCTGCAGGATGTCAGGGCATGTTCTAGAAACCGCTCCGCACAACGCTTGGTAAATGAACTCTTCCTTTCTGTTCAGTCCTGACTCCCAAACCTTCCAGAGCTGGGCTGGACTGGTTCAGTTGATCTGTTTCTCTCTCTCTCTCTCTGCCTTTGAGATTTCTGGAAAGGTAAAGTCCACTTGTGTGGGCTCAGGCTTATCTCTTCAGCCACAGGCTGGGGTGGTTTCTTTTCAAGCTGCACAACCCCCCAGGTGGTTAGCAGTCTCTGACTTTTGCCCTTGGACCTTGCTGGGCTCACCCCCACACCCCCTGCCCCATAACTCTTCAGCTCCCTGGCCTGCTCTGCTTGGTTGAGACCTCTGTGTCTGTCTGCAAAGCCTCCGCTTTCTCCTCTATCTTTTTTTTGTTGAGCCTCATCTCTCTCTCTCTCTTTTTTAAAAGATTTTATTTAGTTATTTGACGGAGAGAGATCACAAGTAGGCAGAGAGGCAGGCAGAGAGAGAGGAGGAAGCAGGCTCCCCGCTGAGCAGAGAGCCCGATGCGGGGCTCGATCCCAGGACCCCGGAATCATGACCTGAGCCAAAGGCAGAGGTTTTAACCTGAGCCACCCGGGTGCCCCGAACCTCATCTCTCTTTCCAGGACTTCACGACCTGCCCTTCCAGACACAGCTTAGTCTGGCCCCTCCTGTCATCTTTTCTATCTTGAGCCCTGGGACCTGAAACAGGTGAAGCCAACTTGCTTTCATGTAAAATCCCAGAGCCCCTATGCTGTACATTATACAACTTTTTTCTTATTCTTTTTTTTTTAAATTTATTTGACAGAGATCACAAACAGGCAGAGAGAGAGAGGAGGAAACAGGCTCCCCACGGAGCAGAGAGCCTGATGTAGGGCTCGATCCAGGACTCTGGGATCATGACCTGAGCTGAAGGCAGAGGCTTTAACCCACTGAGCCACTCAGGCACCCCTGTACATTATACAACTTTAATAAATTTTGAGAATGCAACTCAGTCATTTTGCAAAGGTCATATCTGTGGATTTCTATGAATCAGATTTCTTTTTCAAGGCTTTTCTAAAAGGTATTGGTTTTATTTCAAAATTTTTACACTCTGCATATGTTTTCTAAGTATCTAACCCCCGAATGTATTAGTACCTCTCTTTAAAGCTCTACTGTTTTTGTTAAAGAAATATTGTGTGCTCTCTCTCTCTCCATCTCTCTGTATATATGTATATAAGGTTAAATGATTTTTATAAAAAGCGTTCAGAAAAGATTTGAATGTATATTTTGAACTTTAAATTGAGATGTCAGATCTTTTTATTTAAGTAATTACAGTTGAAAGTAGTTTTAGTCCTAATTTTATAAGAGGTAAATCCTAATAATTATATCCCTGTGTACATTAGTAAAGATGGGTATTTCTGTTAGTATAAAACAAAGGTTCATTGGAGTTGCCTCGGGTGGGGTTCTGGCTTGGTTGCAGGTGCCCGGAAGATTTAAGGTAGTGAGTAGGGAAGTGTCTGTAAGCTACGTGTTTCACAAGTGCAGGCTTAATAGGCTGGGTAGGGGAAGAAACAGTATTTGCCTTCAGTCTGGCTTGAGTCAAGCTTTGGGAAGTATATTGAGTTTTTAGAACTTAGGGAGGACACCCCACTGACCCTTCTTGGATCTCCCCCCCCCCACTCCAGTTGTAAATTCCCTTGAGGCCTAATCATATATGAAAATATAAACACAGAAGGGTCATTAAGTAGCCTATAACGAGGCCAAAGTGCCTGTAGATTCTCTACCTTCCTTTTGTTGGATTACCTATTAGTGTTTCCTGGTAATGCACAATGAATTAGGCATTCAGAACCTTTTGGGACTCAAACGGAAAAGCGTTTGCAGAGAACGCAGTGTGACTGGCTTTGAAGTGGGCCCGTTCGGACATCCCTCCTTTTCTTTTCTGACTCCTGACTTAGAAACGCAGGTGCCTCTACAGTGATCTTTGAGTCTTTGCTGGATTCCATGTCTGCACTCTTTGCTTCATCTTGATCTGTGGCTTTTAACAAGTTATGTATCAGTGGAACTTATTATGGGAGTCTTTTCTTTTTAAAAAAAAATAAGAACAAAGGGAATACAGTTTAGAGATAATTTTTTTCCTTCTATTCATACGCCTCCTACTTGTCACTGTTTCCATCAGGATGATTTTTTTGAAAATTTATACAAGCACTCCACGTGCATTGTGGAAAAATTTTAAAATACAGAATAACTAAGAAAAAAAGAAAAAGTGACTCCCAAATCTCACCATACAGAAATGACCTGTTTGGTTTATAGCAGTCTTCTCAGTGGCATCCACTGGCACGTCTAAGTTTCTACAAACTCTTCGTGGGGCTCCTGACTGCTGTGGGTCTGTGTATAAAATTTACCGTTACGAGAAGCACAGAGAGACAAACTCTTCCTGAAATGAAGTATAGCAGGTTAATGAGAAAGCGGCACCACCCCAGTGTAATGTGCAATTAGCGCCCAGGGAAATGGCGCCGGTTGCATGTTTGCTGTCCCGTGGAACCACTTGGCTTTGTGAGAACAGAGGAGGTTCTTGTCAGAGCAGTGAACACAGACTGAACTGCAGCCTGACAAACCAAACAGTGTGGGATGGCTGTGGGATCGCTTAGGGCCTTCCCCCCCCCCTTTCTCTCTTCAAAAAGTCTTTGAATTCTTTTCAGTGTCTGGCCTAACCTAAAATTAAAGAAATATTAAAGAAAACACCTCTAAGCTCTACTATTACTTATTAAATTTTTTAAAAAAGAGTTATGATGGCAACATCCAATGGTAATGGCAGTGTGGGAGAATAGATACATTCCTATGTTGCTAGTGACTTTTCAATTGCTCCAGTAGTTCTGGAGCGCATTTTGTCCAATTACAGTGAGAGCCATAAAACTGATTTTGTGCCCTTTTCCTCAGTTATCACTCACATTGTGGGATATAGCTTGAGGAAATAATCTAAAAATAGAAAGCAATTTATATAAAGATGGTTACAATTCAAATTATGGGTAATCAGGAAAGCCGTCGCCAAGAGATTCCCCTTCTGTTTTACCATCCTCAGAAATGTGTTTTATCCACTCAGGAGAGTTTTTCTAAGTAATGAAGCCTTTGAATGTGACTGACACTGCGGATAAGAGAAACCTCTCTTGTTGAGGTGAAAAGATGCATTTGGCTACTTCCTTCCTTCCTTCTTTCCTTCCTTCCTTCTTTCTTTTTTTAGTATTTTATTTATTTATTTATTTTTGACAGAGAAAGAGAGTGAGAGAGCGAGAGCACACAAGCAGGGGGAGCTGCAGGCAGAGGGAGGAGAGGGAGAAGCAGGATCCCTGCCAAGCAGGGAGCCCAATGTTGGGCTCCATCCCAGGATCCTGGGATCATGACCTGAGCTGAAGGCAGACGCCTAACTGACTGAGCACCCAGGCACCCCAGTTAGTGACTTTCTGTGCAAAATAAGCAGCTTGTGGATTTTCTTTAGTCCTACCAAATTTTCCCAAGATAGACACTAATGTTGATTTGAAAGATACTAGAATACAGAGTGAACGTAGAGGACATCTTGAACTCACTGGCTGCGACAGGCCCTTCCACTAGTGTACGGGCCGATGTCTGGTCATTGCCTGATGAGCTTATTACCTCTTGGGGCAATTTGTCAGCAATTCTGCTATTTAGAAAGCTCTTTTTTATGTTAGAACAAAATCAACCTACTTGCAACTTCTGCCTATTAATTTCATTTCAGCCTTCTGAGGACATGTAGAATAAACCTAGCTTTCCTGTAAGTCTTTTCTTTTTTTCTCCCCAGACTAAAAAGCCTTAGCTCTTTTAGACTTTCCTCAGATGTTCAACATATGTTCAACATATGGTTATTTTCTTCTGGACGCATACCAATTGGTTGATGTACTCCTTAAAGAATTCAGAAGAAAATGACCGCAATGCCCAGAGTGTAGTCTAAACGTTGAAGAGAAGGCCTGGTTCTTGACACCACGATTTCAGGAATATTAAGACCTCATTAGCTTTTATCCATGCCATGTATCTAGATTGTGTGTGTATACACTAAAACCCGCTAGTATTTTCATTTGCATGGCCTGGCCTCTTCTCTATCCTGTAGAGTTGCTTATTTGAATCTAAGTGCTATTTCCTGTTCTTTTTTTTGGGGGGGGGGGACCTATAACATATATTTATTTATTTGTTTGTTTTGTTTATTTATTTATTTTGTGATCCATAGTTCATTGTTTATGCACCATACCCAGTGCTCCATGCAATACATGCCCTCCTTAATACCTACCACCAGGCTCTTATACACAATCTTTTCAGGGAGGAATAATTTAGATGCAGTAAAAGGCACTAATCTGAATTTCTGTAGATATAAATGTCAATCTAACTGCCACCCAGGTCAACACATGGAATTTTTCCAGAATTCCGGGAGGTTCTCTCACGTCCTCTCACAGCCAGCAGCTCCCCAAATGTAACCACTATTCTCACTTCTATTTACCATGAATTAATCTTGCATGGTTGAACTTCATGTAAATGGAATTGTGCAATTTCAATTCTCACCTGGTGTCTGAGAGATTTATTTATATTGCTGAGTAAGGCAAAAGATTATTCTTTTTATTGTTATGTAACATTCCATAGTATAAATTATACGACAATTTACCTATCTATTCAACTGTTTGGCTTTTTGGATAAAGCTACCATGACAATTACAGTACATGTCTTCTGGAAGATATACGTACTCATATCTGTTGATTACATATCTAGGAGTAAAACTGATGGGTCTTAGGGTACATAACTGTTTTGTACATACTGTCAAACAGTTTCCCCAAGTGGTAGTGCTGGTTTATGCTCTCACTAGTAATGTATAAAATTCCAGCTTTCCATATCTTTTCCAGCACTAGTTACTGTAAGTCCTTTAAGTTTTAGTCATTTTAAAAAGGTATAAAGTGCTATCTCACTATTGGTTTTTTTAACTATTGTTTTACTTTGCATTTTTTTGACAACTGATTACCAGTATAGTTTTCATGTAAAATTAATCACGTGATTTAGCTCTATTGAATTCGCTTTGGATTGCTACTTGGTTGTCCCATGAATTCCATACTCCAGCTAGCTTTTTGCCACCCACTCATTTATTTATGTCGTTTATCTTCCAAGTCTTCATCATACAGGATGTGGACAGATTGTGGTATCAAACCCCTCTAAATTGATATTCGTGCTTTGATTGGCATCCTTTGGTAGGCCATTCAGCCAGTTCTGAAATCAACCCAACTGTATGATTATCAGCTCACATTTCACCATGCTTTCAATAAAACTATCTAGAAGTACTAAAATTCAAATCCTTGCACACCTATAATATTCTTCTGATCTACTCCTATCAAAAAATGAAGTCAATTTAATTTGGTATTCTTTGAGAATCCACATGTCCCCCATTAATCATTTATTCCCTCTCTGTGAGCCCACAAATCATACTTTTGATTTCCTAATGGTATATCTTTCACTTTATAAGTGTAGGACAACATTGCAACTTCTGGTTTTTCATAGTTCTATGGTCTTATTATCACGAATATGATATGCACATAAGCTATCTCTTCATTTTCTTCCCTGCACAGCCTGGCATCGGGACTGGTGACTCTGATGGCCAGCTGAGTGGCTCTTTCCATATAGCTATGTGGTTCTTAGAGGAACCATTGTGAGCAATCTCTGCATAGTAAGATTTGTTGTGTATCAGCAGCACTTCAAGCTTCTTGACATTGTGGACGAGGAACTTGCGGAAGCCACTGGGCACCATGTACTTTGCTTTCTTGTTGCTCCCATAACCAGTGTTGGGCCTCAAGATCTGGCCCTTGAATTTTCTGTGTACCCTCTTGTCAATGCCTCTGGATTTCCACCAGCTGCACTTAATTTTGACATATTGGTTGGGCTGGTGCTGGATGAACTTCTTGGTCCTCTTTAACAATCTTGAACTTCACTAGAGGTCTGAGGGTGGCCATGATGCTGAGTAGGAGAGGGCTACCACCACTGCAGGCAGCATGGAGGAAGAAAGAACATTTGCAACTTCTTACCTGAAGCAGAAGTATGGTTTACAGCGGTCTCCTTGTTTCTTTTGATTGCTGTGTTTAAACTGACTTTCTTTTTTATGAATGGAATTCTTCCATAAAGATTTTAAGATAGCTCATGAGTTGACAACTATATAATAAGTATGTTATGGGAGAATGAGCATTAAGAAGTATTTTGTAATGTAAATAATCATTCACTAATTTATCTCTAAACTTGAATTTCTAATTATCTGATTTTCCTAGTCACATAGACACTAACATTTTACTTTTGCAAATGGGCAAAATGATGACAATGACTGATAATGGGAAAGATTAAAAAAAAAAAAAGAAGGTAGTTCAAAACTATAAACCACTGGAGGTCATTTAATGAAGTTAACTTGATCTATTAAGTTGGAGCTCAGTGGGCTTAAAGAGAGAGTCAACTTTTAAAGTGTCTCAGGCATTAAGAGAATCTGATTTAGCCTTGAGAAATCTGGAAGCAATAATAGAAATAACCAATCTATATGATAGGACTAGTTGCTATGTTTCTTTGTGCTTTAAGCAGGAAAAGCAAACATTTCATGACACATATCCAATTGGCTAGAAGAGCTGCAGTAATCAACTGAAGAGTTTTTGGCCATCATAAACCCCAATATGCCTTGTATTTTATGCTTCTCATTATATTGTATAATAATAAAATTATTAAATTAAAAAGAAACTAGAGGTTATCTAATTTAGTCTTTAAAATTTACCTATGAGGAAACTAATACTCAGGGAAGCTAAATGATTTACCTAAGTTTTACCACCCGAGGACTATTGAAGAAGCAGACAGACAATGTTTCTGCTCTCATGAAGAACACATTTTAGTCGAAAGGGGACACAGAAGAAGCAAAACACACATATTTGAAGAATAAAATAGATGGTGGTAAGTGTTAGAGAAGAGTGAGATGCATTATATCAAGTGGCCAGATCCTTCCCAATTTAGTCCTCTTTCTGCTTTACCAAAATGCTTTCTAAATGACTGTTTCAGAGAAATAGAGGAGTTAAATGACACAGTACTCTGAAGGTGTATTGAATGTCACAAAATTTATTTTCTTTCAATCAACTTATCCCCATTTGTTTTTTGAGAAATCAAAATTCAGACAGCATTTCCAGAATGAAGATATATATAAATGAAAAATATACATAAGACGATCAGAAAGTCCAGCAGGGCTGCCTAGGGCAAGTGAAGCATATATTTTCATCTTCAAAACTGTTTGTTCAGATATATTAATTAAAGAGAAACTTCTTTTCTCAGAGGAGTTTGATGAAATGTTTCTAAGGAACATTGGAAAGATGTTGCAAGAGGTCTACTCCAATCCTAGTTTTTGAATTGAAGTTGTCTTGTGTAGAGTTTGTCTACTTTGGCTGTCCTTCAACTTTCCTGCCACCAAACAGGGAAAACATTCAGCACCAAGCAATGTATTAGACTTGAGGGAGATTAAAAAAAAAAAAAAAAAAACTGAGATAGGACCCTGGGCCTCAGGAATGCCATACTCTAATTAAAGAGAAAAGATAACAGTACCAGGTGGTAAGAGTGTTGAGCAATTGGTACAGATAAGAGGTTTGATAGAGATCTGAAGGAGGGAGAAATGCCTTTCTGTGGGTGGGAAGTTTCTTTGAAGGAGTTATAAGTTGGGCTGGACTCTGGAAAATGTGTGCTTTGAAAAAGAAAGCTATAATTACAGCAGTGCTTGAGGAAGATTTTCCAAATAAAGCTTTTTTAGGGAGCAGGGGCAGAGGCAGAGGCTCTTATAGCTCTTCAGTGCTATAGATATAACGTCTGCTGATGACTGATAAACCTGGGTGGCTGGATGAGGTGAACGGGGTGGGACAGAGCCAATGAGGAGATGGGAGAAGACTTTGTAGTCTGAGTCTGGGTAATAGATGACTTCATTCATAGGACTGAGGAAGTCTGAAGGCAGATCTGGTTAGAGGGTCAGGTAATATTTGATTGCAGGCATGTCAAGATGTTGGCAGCAAATCTGATTTAAGATATCCATCAGATGATAGCAGAGAGGAACCGGGGGCTAAGACTAAGGTAATGGCAGAGTTGAAGACTCACGTGTATGAGCACTGGTAAGTGAGAGAAGAGGATGTGCGAATTCTAAAGTGAAACATTGACCACGAATCACTGAATCTTTTCCTTGGGACATTTCTAATTGATCTCTTAGAGTCAAATAATTCTCAGCAGCTGAAGAGAGCTGAGAGTTATTATTAATCTGATACTCATCATACTTGATGTTGATGAAAGTAAGTAGGATAATCTATATTTGTATCCACCTAATCCCACTCCTGCTTACTGACAGGATAAAATACATATGCTATATGTTGTCTATATTCTTTATCTATATAGATACAAAGATAGGTAGATAAAGAGACATAGTCTATATACTTATTTTTACATCTATTTATCTATGTCATGTAGTTTATCACCTAGAACAGGATTTATTTGTGGGCTGAAGGAGGGCACGGTTAAATCATGCCAGGACAACATGTGTAAGCCAGGACTGCACCAGGTAAAGCAGTTAAGCAGAGGCCTCCTACGTATCAAGAAAGTATAGCACAATGGTGAAGGGTATAAGGTTAAAAAAAAAAAAAAAGAAAGAAAGAACAGTCTCTAACATTTTATTAGTATGTGATCCTGAACAAACAATTCAACCTGTCTAAGCCTTGGTTTTCTCAACTTTAGAATTTAAGATAATATCTTTGTTCCTCTATAGCTCTTTTTAACACAGCTACCAGAGCGATCCCTCCAGAATGCACTTGAGTTCTGAGTACATGGGTGAAAGCAGGGAGACCAGTCAGAAAACTGCTTTGTCCAAACCAAAGGTGACTTTAGTTTGGACCAGAGTAGTAGTAATAAAGATAATGAGAAGATGTAAGATTCTGGATAGAATTTGAAGGTAGGGCCTATAAGATTTTTTTGGTGAGAGAATGAGATGTTAAGGATGAATTTTAAGTTATTTGGGGGCTAAGTAACTCAAGAATAAACCCGGTGTTCCTCAGGTTGGGAAGACTATGAGTGGAACAGAAGATCAGGAGTCTCATTTCTGAAATGTTACGTTTGAGGGGGTGTCTGGGTGGCTCAGTCATTAAATGTCTGCCTTCGGCTCAGGTCATGATCCCAGAGTCCTCAGATCGAGTCCTACTTCAGGCTCCCTGGGCTCCTGCTCAACAAGAAGCTTGCTTCTCCCTCTCCTACTGCCCCTGCTTGTGTTCCCTCTCTCTGTCTCTCTCTCTATTCAAATAAATACATAAAAACTTTTTAAAAAAAGATTTTATGTATTTATTTGAACACACAGAGAGAGAGAGAGGGAGAGTGCACAAGTAGGCAGAGGGGCAGGCAGAGAGAGAGAGAGGGAAGCAGGCTCCCTGTTGAGCAGAGAGCCCGATGCGGGACTCGATCCCAGGACCCTGAGATCATGACTTGAGCCGAAGGCTGAGGCTTAACCCACTGAGCCACCCAGGTGCCCCTAAATAGATAAAATCTTAAAAAAAAAAAGAAATGTTATGTTTGAGATGTATATTAAACATCTAAATAGAGGTATTAAGTAAGATCCTGAAGTCTGTAGTTTAGGAGAGAATTCGAACTGGAGATGTACACTTGGAAGTCATCAGATGAAGGATATGAGACCAGATAACATCCCTAGGAGAGTGGTGGTAGATAAGGAAGAGGAGAGATCCAAGGCCTGAGCCTTGCGCATTATGGCTAAAAGAGAAGGTCAAAGAGAAGGAAGGAAGCAGCAAAGAATAGAATATTGAGAAGGAGCAGCTGGAGTGGTAGAAGAAAAACCAAAGTGCCTTGGGAGAGAACAAATTAATATTTATTAATGGGAAGAAGATGACCAACTGTCTCATATACTTTTTTTTTTAAGATTTTATTTATTTGACAGAGACAGAGCATAAGCAGGAGGAGCAGCAGAGGTTGAGGGAGAAGCAGGCTCCCCGCTAAGCAGGGAGCCCGATGTGGGGCTTGATCCCAGGACGCCAGGGTCATGACCCGAGCTGAAGGCAGACACTTAACTGATTGAGCCACCCAGGCACCACTCTCACATACTTCTGATAGATCAAGTCAGATGAGAACTTGGAATTTAGTGACATGGAGGTCTTTGGGGAATGGCGGGTACAACGTTTAAAATAGAAGGGTTTAAAAGAAGACGGGAAGAGAGAAATAGGCGACAGCAAACCTAGGTAATTCTTTAGATTTTCTCTAACAGGGAGAAAAGAAATGAAGTGATAGGTGGAAAGGAAAGTGAGATCAAGAGCATTTTTTCCCAAGATGGACAATCATCAAGTAGAAAAGAAAAAGAATTGAAAATATAGCAGTGAGAAATGAGATTTGTGGCGCAATGTCAAAAAGGAGTAGAGCTAGCACACAAATTGGAGTGGATGGTCTTTGCTTATAACTCAGGCAGTTCACCTATAATAATAAAAGCACGTGTCAATAGGTAGGCGAGGGTTAATGTAAAGAGAGGTCATAGTCCCTGGTTTGTTCTGGGTATGAGCCTGGCCATTCCTTAAGTGACTTACTGTCTGCCCAGTAAGTGTAGTAGCAGAGAGCTGCATGTCCACTATGGACCCTTTAATAAGACATGCTATGCCTAATATATTGGTGTGAGTTTGGTGTTTCCAGTGTTTAAGACAACAAACGTCTTGGGTTTTATCTTACTTCCATGTAAATTTCTCCAAATCAAGTTATTTCTCTAAATTTCAGTTTCTTCATTTATTGAGGAAAGAGAGAGACAGAGAGAGAATTTACCTCAGTCTCATTGCTCTTCCTAGAGATGACTACTGTTATCAGCTTGGTTTGTGTCTCTCCCTTTACAAACTGGCCTCTGGTGTTTTTATCAGGTTAGCAAAGTAGTATTTTGTCTTTGTAAAAATCAAAAGAAGAAGAAAAAATCAACCATTTGTTATTTCACTATACAGAGATGGATATTTTAGTGTATTTTCTATTAGTCCTTGATTGCATATATTTATAATACACATATTTTACATAATTGTAATTTTAGTGCATGTACAGTTGCCTGTCTTTAAAAAAATTTAACATTATATCATAGACATTCTCCCATGTTACTAACAATTTTTTTAGAAACATCTTTTTTTTTAAATTTTTAATTTTTTATAAACATATATTTTTATCCCCAGGGGTACAGGTCTGTGAATCGCCAGGTTTACACACTTCACAGCACTCACCAAAGCACATACCCTCCCCAATGTCCATAACCCCACCTCCCTTCTCCCAACCCCCCTCCCCCCAGCAACCCTCAGTTTGTTTTGTGAGATTAAGAGTCGCTTATGGTTTGTCTCCCTCCCAATCCCATCTTGAGAAACATCTTATTTTTAATGAGAGCGTATTTCTTTAGTTAGGCATGGTCTCATAATTTACTTAACCATTTACTATAATCTAGCTGTGTTTGAGGGATGAGACAAGCCCAGGGTCCCCCTACTACTCTGCCATCCTAACTCCTTTGGACAATTATTTACTATAATATTGGAAATTTCCAATGTTATTGCAATTATAAATAATGTTGGGATAAATTATCTCTGTTTAGAAGGTGAGAATATTTCTTTCTCTCTTGAATAATTTGTGTCTTCCTTTATTGACCCCTCTGAGTTTTTTGTAGGGAGGGAGACTAGGTACCATGTTAATTATTGAATCTCTTCATCTGGGTAAGTGCCTCACATCTACTGAGCCATTTATATCAAAGGAATAATGGTGGGGACAATAATGATGATCATGCATCTTTGGTTACTTATTAATGCCATCTGCACGGTAAAACATTAATGAGCTTACACTTTTGACCCGTGAAAAGTGCTTTTAATTAGAATTCTTTTCTTTGACTTTTTGCTATTTGATTCTGCCAGACTTCTGGATCCTTTGAACATATTGTCCATTGTTTGGAGTACTAAATGAGCTTGCTGGTTTTGAGCTGACTTAAACATGATGATAGAAAAACAATGATTAAAAACAAATATCCCTCTAAACTTTGGACATTGCACTGAATACAGGATGAATGTTATAGTGATTAAGAATTCCCACAGTCTATTTTGTTTAAAAAAAAAATCATAAAACTTTTGCATAATAGACACTCAGGATTACAAATGAAAACAAAAACATAAAAATGATCCATCTAAATAGTAATCAAATAAATAAAAATAACTACTAAAATTAGATGACCTTCAAACCTATGAAATTAATAAAGACTTTTTAAAAATGAAATATCTCAATTTTGTGAAGAATAAAGAAAAATAAGTATTCAAAAGAGCTTATTGGCCAGTGAGCCTGTAAAATGATTCTATTTGGTCAACTTGGAAATAAACATTAATGCCTTAAAACCTGCCTTTTCTTTGAACCAGAATTTTTACTTAGAGAAGTGTATCCTAAATAAATAATTATTACTATAGATTTTGGTAGAATTTAGCAACAAAAATGTGCATTTGGCATTTTAATATTAAGAAATGAAAAGAAATAGTCTCGATATTAATTTATTCAGTCAATACATATTATTGAATCCTGGTATATGCCAAATTCCATCATTCCTCAGTATCTTTGGGTACAATGGCGAACCAGGTAGGGTTTTTCCCATCAAATACCTATAGTCCAGATGATACATCCATTCCATGGAATTCTAGGCACTCATTAAGAATGTTGCTGTATACTCTGGAAAACAATATGGAGGTTCCTCCAAAAATTTGAACTAGAGCTACCCTATGACCCAGCACTTGCACTACTGGGTGTTTACCCCAAAGATACAAATGCAGTAATCTAAAGGGGCATGTGCACCCCAATGTTTACAGCAGCAATATCTACAATAGCCAAACTATAGAAAGAGTTTGTATGTCCATCGACAGATGAATGGATAAAGAAGATGTGGTATGTATGTATATGTGTATATACACCATGGTATATTAGGCATCCATCAAAAAATGAAATTCTGCTTTTTGCAACAATGTGGATGGAACTAGTGGGTATTATGCTAAGTGCAGTAAGTCAACCAGAGGAAAAAAATTATGATCTCACTGAATTGTATGTGGAATTTTAAAAACAAGGCAGAGAATCATAGGGGAAGAAAGAAAAAAAAATGAAACAAGACAAAGCCAGAGAGGGAGATAAACCATAAGAGGCTCCTAACCTCAGGAAACAAACTGAGGGTTGTTGGAGGTGAGGGGGATGGGTAATGGACATTGGGGAGGTTATATGCTATGGTGAGCACTGTGAATTGTGTAAGACTGATGAATCACATACCTGTACCCCTGAAACAAATAATACATTATATGTTAATAATCAAAATAAATAAATAAAAGGAAAAAAGAAGGCAGGGGGTGGTGGAGAATGATATTGTAGACTTCAGCTTCAGCCAGGATGGAATTATGGGTTTGGATTTACTCTACTATGTTAACTGAAAAGTACCAGAGAAATTATACAGAGTAATTTTTAAGTATCGGACAACAAGCAGTGTAGGACTGACAAAAAAGAAATAAACCAGATGAGTATAAGATTATACTAGGTTATTATCTAGAGGAAATGAGATGGGGGGGGGGAAGTCTCTGCTAGTCTTGCTGAATTAAAGAGATGGAAGTCAGAGTTTGGGGAAGTCAAGGCTGCCAGAATTTTTAGAGTGGAGTACTAAGGGGAAAGAACTCAAAAAGAGAGAGCTCCAGAGATCTCTAGAGGGATCCCCTGGAGTGTTTGAGTAGTGATCTGTGCACATGTGAGAGGATATTGAGGCCAAGGAAGTAACTGCTAGAAGGATGAGTAGAAGAATATTTGGAGCACACGGGGTTGGCAAATATTCATGTTTTTACCAGCTAGAGCTCAAAGATTTCACAGAGCACAATACTTGGAAAGTTACCACTTTAATAATGGAGATAAATTGGACTTGACTAAAGGCTGCTCTGGACCTTCTCTAACAGAGCTTAAAAGCAAAACTAAAAAGGTTGCAGCTGGTTGCAAATAACTGTACATCAGAACAGAATCCAGCAACCAGGGATGTAAATTTCACTCTTCCTGGCAATCAATGAAAAATTCTTGGTCATGCATAGAAGTAGGAACATACAAACCCACAGTCAGAGAAAAAAACAGCCAATAGAAAGAAATTCAGAAATTACAAAAATGCAGGAACAAGCAAAAAGAGGACATCAAAACAGCTTTTATTACTATATTTTTTATGTTCAAAGAGGTAAGGAGAACATGATGATGAGAGGAACTTAAGTGAGAAGACAGAGTTTAGAGATGAGAAATAAAATATAAGAAATGAGAAATACATTAGATTAGATTAACAGCAGAAGGCACTGTAGAAGAAGAGATCAGTTTGAAGACACAGCAATACAAGCTATCCAAAATGAAGCAAAGGTATAAAAAAAGTTAAAAAGGAAAAAAGCATCAGTGATGTGTGAGGCAAAAGAAAGCAGTCTAACACATGTGTTACTAGCAATATGGAATCCTAGGAAAAGGTGGGTAGAAAAAATAGAAAATAATTATTTTTGGAAATGGACAAAAGTTCAGAAGTTGATTGAAAAGGGGAAGGTAACTTTTTATTATTATTATGGTTTATCTCCCTCTCTGGCTTTGTCTTATTTCATTTTTTTCCTTTCTTCCCCTATGATCCTCTGCCTTGTTCTTCAAATTCCACATATCATTCAGTGATATCATAAGATAATTGTTTTTCTCTGATTGATTTATTTCGCTTAGCATAATACCCACTAGTTCCATCACATTTTTGCAAAAAGCAGGATTTCATTTTTTGATGGCTGCCTAATATTCCACACATATATATATATTCCATTGCCATATATCTACATCCCATTCTATATATATTCCATCCACATTCCATTCCATATGTGTGTGCATATATATGCACACACACACACATACATACATACCAAATATTCTTCATCCATTCATCTGTCAATGGACATCTGGGCTCTTTCCATAGTTTGGCATTGCTGCTATAAACATTGGGGTGCAACGTGCCCCTTTGGATCACTGCATTTGTATCTTTGGGGTAAATAGACAGTAGTGCAATTGCTGGGTCATAGGGTAGGTAGCTTTATTTTCAACTTTTTGGGGAACCTCCATGCTCTTTTCCAGAGTGGCTGCACCACCTTGCATTCCCACCCACAGTGTAGGAAGGTTCCTCTTTCTCTGCATCCTCACCAACATCTGTAGTTTCCTAACTTGTTAATTTTTGCCATTCTGACTGGTGTGAGGTGGTATCTCACTGTGGTTTTGATTTGTATTTCGCTGATGCTGAGTCATGTGTCCTGTGTATATTGGCCATTTGGATGTCTTCTTTGTCATGTGTCTATTGGCCATTGGATGTCTTCTTTGCAGAAATGTCTGTTCATGTGTTCTGCCCATTTCTTGATTGGGTTATTTGTTCTTTGGTGTTGAGTTTGATAAGTTCTTTATAGATTTTGGATACTAGCCCTTTATCTGATATGTCACTTGCAGATATCTTCTCCCATTCTGTGAGTTGTCTTTTGGTTTTGTTGACTGTTTCTTTTGCTGTGCAAAAGCTTTTTATCTTGATGAAGTCCTAATACTTAGTTTTTGCCCTTGCTTCCCTTGCCTTTGGTGATGTTTCTGGGAAGAAGCTGCTGCAGCTGAGGTTGAATAGGTTTCTGCCTTTGTTCTCCTTAAGGATTTTGATGGATTCCTATCTCACTTGAGGTCTTTCACCCATTTTGAGTCTATTTTTGTCAATGGTATAAGGAAATGGTGCAGTTTCGTTCTGCATGTGGCTGTCCAATTTTCCCAACACCACTTGTTGAAGGGACTGTCTTTTTTCCATTGGACATTCTTTCCTGCTCTGTTGAAGAGTAGTTGACTATAGAGTTGAAGGTCAATTTCTGGGCACTCTGTTCTGTTCCATTGATCTATGTGTCTATCATACTGTCTTAATGATTACGGCTTTTTAATAGAGCCTGAAGTCTGGAATTGTGATGCTGCCAGCTTTGGCTTTCTTTTTCAACATTCCTCTGACTATTTGGGGTCTTTTCTGGTTCCACATAAATTTTGGTATTATTTGTTCCATTTCTTTGAAAAAAATTGATGGTATTTTGATAGGGATTACAAAAGGTAACTTTTTGGATGATGGATTCTATATCATGACTGAGGTGGTGGTTAAACAACATTGTTCATATGTCAAATCTCATAAATTTATACTTAAAATTGGAAATTTTACTGTAAACTTACTTCCATAAAAAGTTAAAGAATGGTGTCTTTCCAAAAAATGATGTGGAGAAACATGAAATGGTGTTCAAGAGGTAGTAGTTTAAAAAAAAAAACATAAAATATACTTACATTAAGATTACAGTTTTGAAAAAAAATGTAGAAAAAGACTGAAGTGATATATGACAAAATATTAGCAACACTAATTACTGTATAAGAAAAAATTAAAAAAATAAATTATTGTTTCTTATTTTTGTCTTTATTTTTAATTTTTATTTAGTTTTTTTTTCTCACCAAGAAAATACAGTATTGATGTACCAAAGAAAAGTATTGCTAATTTTTTTCCTCAAGAAATCTCATAGTTTGGGTGATGGTCTGCACAAACAAATGCTAATGGTTCCTGAGAGAGAGGAAAATATGAATATTTTCCCTCTGAAATGGAAAAGACACCAGCATCTTTGTAGTACCTCTCTTCCCCAAATTAGCTGAATATAGTAATTCAACATCATGACTTGTGTAAAAGAGTACTCTTTGATAATATGGTGTTGGAAAACCAATTCAACCAGTGAAATCTGAGAAGACAATTTATTGGCTCCTATAAGTGAAAAATCTAGACTTCAGGTATAGCTGGATCTAGTTTCAAGCATCAAGGCTTTTCTTCTATCTCCACAGCTTTCAGCTCTGTTTTTCTTTTTGATGACTTCATTCTTTAGTTGTCAAGTAGCCTTGATTAAGTGTTAAGTTCATGTTATGGAGTCCATGTATAGTTTTCGTTTCTGCCAATATCACCATATTGCTCATGAGCTAATCAGCAAACACTGGGGAGGCAGTAAGGAGATGTGGCTTGTTCATCTTTCCAGTTTCTCCCTGTGGTCTCTTGATGAGCATTCATGTAGTCTATGGAAATTCTCACAATCGGAATCCATTCAGATATTTACATACCTTTCTGCGAACTTCACCCTTAATCCTCTAGTCTCCAGATATCTGAATGTCTGTCCAGACCATTAGCAGGTCCCAGTGCATCTGTATAGATCTAATCTCAGACCATTGCTATTGACAAGAAAACTGGACAAAGAGATTTCAAATTTCTATTCAGAGCGAGGTTTCCCTTCTTCACTGTCCCTTAGGAGCACCCCTAAATGTGTATGAAACATTTCAACAACCCTTTTAGCTGGTGCTTGAAAATCATGCAGAGTCTTCTCTAAACCCAGTTCTAGATTTTTTCCTCTGTAGTCAGTCATTCACAGGTCACTCTCCAGAATCCTAAGTATGAGCTGAAGAGGGCTGGCATTAGGTCAGAGGTAGGCATGATGGAATTATTAACCACTTGCTCATACAGCTTATGCTTTTAGAATGTGTTTGTCCTTTGAGACCTATAGAAAAACACTTCTACTTGATGATAATATGCTCCAGGGTGAACTCAGTTTATGGTGAAGAAGATGAGATAATCCGGTCACAATGGTCATCTGGTGTCCCGTGACTGCACAATTAGTCTCTGTCAGAGTTCAACAGCAAGGTGTTTCTCTTAAGGGAAATAATGATTTGCAGAAAAGGGCATGACCTTCACCAAAACCCCTAGGGGCCACCACATGACTCTTGTATTGGTATTTGCCATTGGCTCTATTCAGCATCCTTATTTTCTCATTTGATATTTTAAACACTTTGGATCTGATGAGTCATAAAGGCCAAGTAGCAGAGCTGCTTCAACTATGGTTCATACCAGATAGAAAGCTCTCTACTGATTTGTGTCCCACTCAAAGTAAGAAGCTTTTAGGTTCAGTCAATGTGTCAGAGAAACACATTAATGGGAATGTTTCTCCAATTCCAGAAGAAGGCCATGAAATCTTTTGCTTTTTTTTTTTTTTTTTTTTTTTTCCCCCTGTGAGAAAGGGTAGAAGGTTAGTAACTTTACCTGCATGTTGGGGGTGCTATTTCAACCTGTCCCAAATCAGTGGACTCCCAGAAACTTTACTGAAGTTTCAGATCCTGATATCATCTTGGATTTTCTTCATTCTTTTTATATACATTGTCTTACCAAGTTATCTAGTGTAACATGCTTCTTTTTGTCATACGGAGGATCAGTGAGATACGAGATGGCATTTTTAAGGGATCCATTGAGTAGGTCTTTGTACAGATCCAGGAAATTGAATGGAAGGAACATGAAGATAGGGATTTTGATGTCTGCATACTGAAGAAAAGAAATAAAGAATTTTCTTTATTAGTAGCTATATATCAGATCCTAAGGACAATATTGATTTACTTAAGCAAAGTGACTACCTCTAGAAGAGCAGATACAATTAGAGATGCTACTTGATTAAATTTATAATAATCCGCTGTTATTCTGTAAGACCCATCTTCCTGCTACAATGATCAAAAGGTAAGGTAAATGGAAACATGATAAAAATCATGATCCATGGGCGCATGGGTGGCTCAGTCAGTAAGAGTCTGCCTTTGGCTCAGGTCGTGATCCCAGGGTACTGGGATGAAGTCCCATGTTGGGCTCCCTAGTCAGCAGAGAGCCTGTTTCTTCCTCTTGCACTCCTCCTGCTTGTGTTCCCTCCCTCGCTGTGTCTCTCTCTGTAAAAAAAAAAAAAAAATATGATCCATGCATCTTTCATTTTTGATGGTGGAACTCATGTTTGTATTAGTGGTTGGGAGTTCAAAGAGTTTTTAATTGTCCATTTCTATCATTCCACAGTTCAGGGAACTAATGTGCAGATTCTGGGTCTACCTCTTCCAACTATACACCCAACTTGGAATATAATCACACGATGGCTTTATGGTTGCACTGGACCTATGAGTAGATGGGCTTCTCTGATATTATAATCCCTAACTATGAATGCTGTATCGCAGGATAGGTCTCTAGGAAATAGCACATAGCACATCAATAAAGATTCAAAGTACTGGGTATTTCCCTTTTTGACAACTTCTCTTGTCATATGGCATACTTCCCATATCTTCCATAAAAAATGCTAGAAGGAAGATGGCCAATACTTGTTTTTCCATGACTGCAAGTATTTTTTCCTCAAAGGTACCTTTCTTTTCCTTCCAGGTCTATGAAATGATTAGAGAATGGGATGAGGAGAGTGGCTTCCTATTATAGTGGCTCAAATCAGCCTTTTATCTGCCACACCATTAATACCAAGTGGATTTTTATTGTATTCAGCCTCAGTCAGGTCTGGTGATAGTTTCCAGACTGCCCTCATTGCCTGTAGGTATACCTGGCAGAAATATCTGTCCGGTTACATTCTGCGATGGGCAGAACAATGCCTCTAAAGATATCCACAATTTGGGGTGCCTGGATGGCTCAGTGGGTTAAAGCCTCTGCCTTTGGTTCAGGTCACTATCCCAGGGTCCTGGGATCCAGCCCTGCATCCAGCTCTCTGCTCAGCGGGGAGCCTGCTTCTCGGTCTCTCTCTGCCTGCCTCTCTGCCTACTTGTGATCTCTGTCTGTCAAATAAATAAATAAAATCTTAAAAAAAAAAAGATGTCCACATTTTAATCCCTGGAACTTGTGAATGTGCTAAATTACATGGCAAAGAAAAATTAATGCAGATGAAATGAATGTTGCTAATCAGCTGACCTTAAAATAGAGAGAGCCTGGATTCTCCTAGTGGACCCAGTAGAATCACAGGGATTCTTAGAAGTGGGAGAGGAAGGCAGAAGAGAGGGAGTATCAGAGGAAGTCGGGACAGGGAAGAATAGTCAGAAAGCTGCAATGTTACTGGCTTTCAAGATGAAGAAAGAAGCCTGTAAAAGCTGAGAAAGGCAATTAAATGGATTATTGTCTGGAGACTCCAGAAAGGAATGCAACCCTGCTGATACCCTGCGTTTAGGGCTTTTGACTTCCAAAAGTATAATAGAATTTTGTATTGTTTTTTGTTTTTAAAAGTTTGTCTTATTGGGATGCCTGGGTGACTCAGTTGGTTAAGCATCTGCCTTTGGCTCAGGTCATGATCCCAGGGTCCTGGCTTCCAGCCCCGTGTCAGGCTCTCTGCTCGGTGGAGAGCCTGCTTCTCCCTGATGCTCTGCCTGCTTATGCTCTCTCTCTCTTTCTCTGTCAAATAAATAAATAAAATCTTAGAAAAGAAAGCTTGTCTTATTTATTATTTTATATAGAGAGTGAGGGAGTGCAGGAGCACGAGCAGGAGGAGGGAAGGGCAGAGAGAGAGAGAAAGATGCCTCAAGCAGACTCTTTGCTGAGCGGGGAGCCCCACACGGTGATCCCAGGACCTGATATGACCAGAGCCGAAATCAAGAGTCGACTGCTCAACTGACTAAGCCACGCAGGTGCCCCAGAATTTTGTGTTGTTTTAAGCCACGAAGTTTGTAGTAACTTATTACAGCAGCAATAGAAAATAAGCAGATTCCTAGTTTTAAGAAACTAAAGGGTTATTTTTAGTAGAGACGTACTGAAATAGATTTTTCAAGTAGCTCACAGAACCTCCAGGAAGGCGGGAAGGCAAGCCCCAGAGGTCCTTGTCAGAAGCCATAACACAGTCCGCCTGCAGACATGCTTCACCGACCTGCAGCACCCCCCTGGGGCATTGTACTGTCCACAGCAACGCTAGACACTGGGCCTTAACCACTGTCGCTTCTGGAGAAATAAGGAATGAGTCGCTCCCTGCTTGGATTCCTCTCGTCCTATTTGAGTGCTTCTATTCCCATTTGCATCCCCACCCAGGCAGCAGGGTTTTGACCCTTAGAGGACAACCAGCAAGCCTGAGTCTGAACTCCTTCATTTTTTCCTCTTATCTCCTCTCATTCCCAGATTCCCCAGTGACTAAGAGGGTTTTTTTCTCCTTTCTTTGAGTTGAGAGTTCTATCATATCCTGAGTTCTCTCGGGCTTCACTTTCCGGTGTTGTCTTTCAGGCTCTCTAGCTCTTGGTACTTCAAGGAAAGCCCATGGAGTCTGCAAATCTCCATTCCTTCTTAACGAAACCTGGGATCAAAATTAAAAATGGAACCAACAAATATAATTTGCCCATTAAAGCTGAACAATATAACTCCTTTGGTCTTTAAACAAAGAGAAAGTGTTAAAGGTTCTTGATACCAGGTTGGTATACCAGGATAGTATTTCCAGAATAGCATCCCTGCACCACCAGCTCTGGAGTGGATGCTTGAAAACAAGCTGTTCTTATTATTTTATGTGAATATACCTATTCAAATGAAACCAGTGAGTAATGCTTAACTTTATGCATAAATATTGGAGTTGCTCAGCAATATACTAGAGCTCTATACCATTTACTCACTCGTTCTCTCATTCATTCATTCGACAAATATATATGAAGAGGCCATTATATACTAAGACTAAGTGTTCCAGAACACTTGTTCCAGAACACTTAGTAACACCATAAATTTTTTTCGAATTTAGGCAAAATCAGTGTTAGGTGCTTTTAATAGTGATATTTTTTACAAAGCACCTCCAGGTTCTTTAGTAACTAAGTTGCATATGGCCCCACATGGATTCGGTATATACCAAATCTACCCGTTAACCAATAGTAATTTTTCAACGTAGTGTCCCAGTTCAAGGAGGCTAAATCATTTCCTCTGTCCCCCGCTCAGTATCGGCTAAGTCTGGAGAGAATGATCCACTTGGTGCTGAGTGGCACTGCAAATCTTTCTGCTTGACCAAACCCAATCCAGCATAACTGGCACATTCCCGGTTCTGTTCACTTATTTTTCCTTTTTGTCCAGCCCTGGCCGCAAACTCTGACATTGGCCATGGCAGTGGTAAGTTGTACTGAATCCAAGAAGTGCCGCTTAGCTCACTGATTTCTGGAAAGGGAAGCCACTGGTAAGATTGGATTGGTGTCTGTCTGTTACTGAGGAGAAAAGGCAATATCCCAAGCCACACAGTCCTGACTACATCTTTCTGACCCTCTGTTTTCTATTTTTTTGTAAATTATTATGATTAGACTTTACATAGTGAGGTCATTGAGGAAGCAAGTAATTGGAAACATCTTGGTTATACTATAGCTCATATGTAAATCATAGCCAGTTAATAAGATAGTATGTTGGGCTCATATAAATTTATAAAACTTAATTTTATAAAGTTCTCAGTAATGATAAAAATATAAGCAATTTTCCAGAGGCCATATGACTTTTTTTGTATGTGTGATGGAGATTTTGAGTGTTTTGCTGTATGTGAAATGGCAATTTTTCATGTGCAAAATCAGCTTTTCGAAAGATAGCAGTAGATATGTCAAGATAAAACTGAAGATGCTTACCCATGCAGGAAAATGTCATATGTAGCTAGATTGACTTGTAAGTGCAAAATCTTCTTATAGCTTTTTTAATCCTCAAAAACGTGTGTTTTCCCTGTGTGCTAGGAACACTCGCATGGGTAGCTCACCAGTTGTGACATGCCTAGTATGAGGACTATTTCTTTGGAAAATGAACTCAAATTACCTGTACTTCAGGGACTATTAAGTCAAATGCCTGAGAGATTCTTTGGAACCAAGATGATTAAGATATTTTCTAATTTTTAAGCTGATTCTATGCAGCATATATGTTCCTAGAAAGCTATTTTAAACTATGTATTTGTCAAGTTCATCATTTTTCAGTGTAGTAAATGATATTATTATTTAGAGGAATTCCCAAACAAGTATCCAGAGCAAAAATCATCTTGCATTCTGACTAATCATAACATAATTTAGCTATTTTGTAAATTTTTTTTCTTAAAAGCAGGGCATACCTACTTTATATTTAACATAGATTAAGGAATTTGCAGGTGCTAGATTTTTATTTGTTAATGTATAAAGTGTACAGATCTTAACTGTACATTTTGATAGTTTTGACAATGTACCTACCAAAGAGAACATCCCAATAAAGATGTAGAACATTTCTACGACTTGTGCAATTGCCTTACCTGCCTTTGCAGTCAGTCCCCTCCGTCTCCTCCTCTCTCCCAACAATTGTTCTGTTCTCTATTATCATAGTTTAGTCTATTCTTGAATCTTCTAAAAATAGAATACACTCTTGCATTTGGATTCTTTTGCTCAACAAAATGTTTTTGAAATTTGAGATTCATGTTGATATGGATATCAATAGTTCATTTTTTTATTACTGTGCAGCTTTCCATTTTATGATTATATCACAATCTGACCATTCTTTTATTGATGGATGTTTTCGTTTCCAGTTTCGGGTTACTAGGAATAAAGCTGCTACGAACGTTCTTATTAAAAAAGTCCTTTTTTTTTTGCCTAGGATTAGAATTCTTGGGTCATAAAGTAGGGATATGTATCACTTACATAGAACAAAAATTTTCTGAAGTGGTTGCAGCATTTTTCTCTCCAATCTGTAATATGAGATTTCCAAATATTTTATATCTGTGCCAATATTCACATTTTAAGTTTTTAAGCTCTAGTTATTTGAATGGTATATAGTAGTATCTTGTGGTTCCAATTTGAATTTCCCTGATGACTAATGATGTTGAGCACTCTTCACTTGCTTCTTAGTCATTTATGTGCCTTGTGTTTCTTCTTTCTTTTTTTTTAAGAGACATTTTCTTTATTTATTAGAGAGAGACAGAGAGAGAGAGAGCATGCACAAGCAGGGGGAGTGGCAGGCATAGGGAGAAGCAGGCTTTCCGCAGAGTAGGGAGCCTGATGCAGGGCTCAATCCCAGGACCCTGAGATCATGACCTGAGCCGAAGGCAGACAGTCAACCAACTGAGCCATCCAGGCACCCCTTGTGTTTCTTTTTTTAATTATATTTTCAAGTTATGCCTATTTAAAAAATTATATTGCATTTATTATTGATTTACAGTAGTAGTTTATATATTCTGGATACCAGCCCTTTATCAAATATGTGTAAGTAATATTTCTCAGTTTCTGGATTATTTATTCATTTTCTTAATGTGTTGCTGATGAGCAAAAGTTTCTAATTTTGATTAAGTCCACTTGATTATGTTTCATTTATGATTAGCACTTTTTTTGGTCTTGTCTGCAAAATCTTTACCTATCCCAAGATCATAAACATGATCTCTGAATTTTTCTTCTAGGGGCTTTACAGTTTTAAGTTTTATGCTCAATTGCTAACTTTTTATATGGTGTAAGATAGAAGTTCAGACTGTCCTTTCCCATATGCGTATACATCTTTTTCAGCACCATATGTTGAAAAGGCATCCCTCCCTCCCACTTAATTGCATTAATACCTTGTCAACAATTTTCCATCTAGAAAGGATCTATTATTTGACCCAATTAAATTCCACCAATCTAGTGTATATCTACACACTAATATTAGACTATCTTGGTTACTGTGGCTTATAGTAAACCTTGAAATCAGTTGGTAAAAGTAGTTTAATTTTGTTATATGGACTTCATAACCTGAAACCTGAAATCATCTATTATGTTTGTTTCCTTATGGATTTCTTAGGATTTTCTATGTACAAAATCAAGTCATCAACAAATAAAGACAATTACAAATTTCCTTTTCTAATATTTATGTTCTTTAAAAAAATTTTTTACCTCATTGCACTGGCTAAGATTCCCAGTTCAAACTTAAATAGAAGAGCCATTCTAGGAGAAATTGTTTCTAATCTTAGGAGAAATATGTTAGTCTTTCACTGCTAAGTATAATGTTGACTGTGTTTTTTATAGACGTCCTGGTAAGTAATAAGATGTATATTATTATATAATCTGCCACCAAATCCTCTCACAGAACGTTTAAGAAAACTTGTAATCTCCTGAGTGACAGGGATGCTAAGAGCATCTCATGTTAATATTTGGTCTTTGATCTCAGTTCCTGACACTGAGTTCCTAAATCCTTTGGAATTTCTGGAGTGATAGGAGACTCTTGTTCTAATGAGGTGATAGTTGGTGGACTCATTGTCGTCTGGATAATTATCCAGACAACTTTAGGAGGGGGACTGGTCACCAGAAAGACCAAACCATAGTTAGTAGCTTGGAACTTTTAACCCTCCTCTCCCATCCTCAAAAGAGAGGATAAGCGTTAGAGATTTAATTAAATCTTCATTATGCCTACATGACGAAGCCTCCATAACAATCCCGAAAGTACAGCGCTTGGAGAATCTGGGTTGGTGAGCACAGCCATGTGGTAAGAGGGTGGTACATCTTAACTCTACAGGGACAAAAGTTCCTTAAACTAAGGATACTTTTAGACCTCACCCTATGTACTTCTTCATCTGGTTGTTTATTTGTATCCTTTATCATATCCTTTATGATGTAAACTGACAAATGTAAGTAAGTATTTCCCTGAGTTCTGTGAGACATTCCAGAAAATCATTGATCCTGAAAAGAGGGTTATGGGAACATCTAGCTTATAGCTGCTCAGTTATAGGGATGAGAGGTCCAGAGTTGCATCTGGCATCTGAAATGGGTTAAGTCTATGAGCCCTTAACTTGGGTTATTTGACCCTAACTCCAGGTAGATAGTATCAGAATTGAATTGTAGGACACTTAGCTGTTATCAGATGGGTTGGTGTAGGGGAAAACCCCATACATTTGATGTCGGAAGTGTTGGTGAGAGCAGAGGAAAGAAAACCATAGTTTCTTTTTATGATTTTTAAAATCACATTTAAGATATTCCCTTTCTATTCCCAGTTTTCCCAATTTATAGACTTGAATTTTATCATATTCTATGTTTTTAATGAGATACTGTTATAATAAATTACACTGAATGGCTTATCTTGTATTCCCAGGAAAGATCCTATTAGTAATGATATGTAATACTCTTTATATATTACTAGATTTGATTTACTAGTATTTTGTCAAGAATTTTTGCATTTATATTCAGTAGAGTTATTGGTATCTACTTTTCTTGAAATGGTCTTGTCAGGTTTTACTATTAGGTTTATCCTGGCCCCATAAAACACAATGGGAAGTTTCCTCCTTTAATTTCTGAGTTTGCTTAGAATTTGTATTAGTTCTGCCTTTAATGTTTGATAGAAGTTGACTAATGAAACTACTTAAGTTTTGAGGTATCTTTGTGGGAAAGTTTAAATATTTCCATAAATGTACATATCTTAAACAGTTATATGAATGTTCAGAATTTTTTTTATTACTTCTTGTGACAGTTTTCATAATATTTGTTTTTAACGGATTTTTCCCATTTGATCTAAGTTAGAAAATTTATTGACATAAAGTTTTCATGATACTCTCTTATTCTCTTAATGTCCATAGTGATGTCTTTTTTTTTTTAAAAGATTTTATTTATTTATTCGACAGAGAGAGATCACAAGTAGGCAGAGAGGCAGGCAGAGAGAGAGAGGAGGAAGCAGGCTCCCTGCTGAGCAGAGAGCCCGATGTGGGACTCGATCCCAGGACCCTGAGATCATGACCTGAGCCGAAGGCAGCGGCTTAACCCACTGAGCCACCCAGGCGCCCCACAGTGATGTCTTTATTCCATTCCTGATATTGGTAATTTGTGACTTTTCTTTCTTTCTCTTTTTTTTTTCTTGATCAGTCTTGACAAAGTTAATCACTTAGAAAATCTTTTCAAAGATTTAGCTTTTGGCTTTTTAATTTTAATCTATTGCCTTTTTTATAATCTCATTGTTTTCCAGTTTCAAATGTTTTCTTTTTTTAATTAATTTGAGTTTAATTAGCTCATCTTTTTCCAGCTTCTTTATGTAGAAGTGTAGGTCATTATTTTAATATGTTTCTTCTTTTTAATACAAAGCTAGAAACTACCCTGAAAGCACAATTTTAGCTATCTCCCACAAATTTTGACTTCTTTAACATCTTGCTTGAGATATTTTCTAACTTACTTTTAAATTGTTTCTTTGACGTATGGATTATTTAGAGATAGGTTTGTTAATTTCCAGAGTCTGGGTTTTTTTTTTTTCATATGTCTATTTACAACTGATTTCTATTTAATTCTGTTGTAGTCAGAGAAGTCTCCTGTATAATTAAGTTCTTTGAAAATTTTTGAGATTTGATTTATGCCCTATCACATGGTCCTTGTAGGTATTTGTTCCATGTGCATTTGAAGAAAAAGTATTTTGTGTGGTTGTTGGTTGTGCTTTATAAATATGAAGTACATCAGTTTGGTTTTTAGTGTTGGTTAAAAATTCACTATCCTTATTGATTTTTTCCTCTATTTGATACAGTAATATAATGACTGAAGGAAAAAATGTTCTCTTATTCCATCTCTGTCTATAGATTTGTCTCTTTTTCCCTTCAGTTCTGTCCGTTTTTGCTTCATATATTTTGCAGCTCTGTCATTAGATGCTTATGCATTTAAGATTACCATATGTTCTACTTAAAAATAAGTGTTTACTATGGTGAGGGCTGTAAACTGTGTAAGACTGATGAATCGCAGACCTGTACCCCTGAAACAAATAATACATTATATGTTAATAAAAATTATTAAAAAAAAAAGATTACCATATGTTCTTAATGAATTGACCTTTTTAGCATTACGGAGTATCTTTGGTAATATTCCTTGTCTTGAAGTCTATTTTGTCTTATAGTAACATAATCAACAAGAAAATAGTAGACTTTAAAATGCTTTATGTTTATTTCTTTTATCTGCCCATGACCTGTCCCTCCTGCTGTCCTTGGCCGTGTTAGGACACTAGCAGGCCACAGGTGGTATCAGGCACTGCTGGTCACTGCAGTTCTCTTAATCCTGGCAGTACTGAGACCAGAGCAGGGAAGCCACGTGAGTAGTTTGTGTCTCAGGCTATCTGAAAAGGAGGATTTGGCTTTCTCTACTTTTGGAAATGTTTTTGATTTTTGCTTCTGTTAAGCTAGTAAAGGTATTATTTTGCCTGAGGGAGATTACAACTGAAAGTATTTTCAGGTGGTATCACTTTGCTAAGAATTATAAAATTCATTTTTCTTCAGCTGTCTTGATTTTCAATATTTTTACATACTAGAGGAGTTCTATGGCATTTTGATTTGAAAAGTTTGAGATTCACTGCACTGAAAGTTCCAGTCTGAGAGCCAAGAAAATGGTATTTTTGCTTGTTTAAAATTCCAAATGTATGACTTAAGCCCAGTCCTTTAAAATTTATCCCAACAAAGAACAAAGATAGTGATGTTTATCCTAACCTACAATTCATGGAATTTTATAATTGGATATGACCTTAGAGATTATCTGCTCTTACCTGGTAATTTTATGTTTAAGGAGAATGAGACTTTGAAAATCTCAGTAATTTGCCTCAACACATTCAGTTTGTTCAAAGCTGATTGGAATTTGAACCCTGGAATCTTGTTACCAATCTAATGTAATTTGTTTTTTAAATCAAAGTATGGTAAATTTAGAGAACACTTAGAAAGACTGCAAAGATTCCAAAATAATGAGTCTACACAAATCGTGACTAATATAATGTGTTAAGTGATATAAGACATTAAAAAAATGCTGTTCTGTGAATTTCAAAAGGCATATTTATTTTTACAGCTGAGTTTAAGCTCAAGCAAATATGTTAGAAGAGCCCCACAAATTCTTGTCAAGTACCAAATAATCTGATTTAGAGAAAATATCACTTTCTTTTTTATTATTCACATAAAACACCAATTTGTATAGCTTTCAAAGATTACAAATGTTTCATTTGACCCTTACAAAGAGCAGTATAAAAATAATTGCTAATATGAACTTTACTGTGTGCCAGTAAAGTTTACTGTGTGCCAGGAGCTATTCTAAGTGCTTTCTACCTATTAACTTCATCCTTAAAACAGCCCTTATTACTATTACCGCCCTTATTTTATAGATGGGCAAGCCAATGCACAGAAACAAAGTGACTTTTTCAGCTTTGAGGCTGAGCCAGGACTGGCCCTAGAATGGATGGATGTCTCAGCCACTTTGTATGGACCTTCTTAAGTGGGCAGAACAAAGGTACAGATTGTTCTTTATCTCTTTCCCATGGTTTGGTTTGGTTTTATTTTCCCAGTGCTGCTGTTTACACAGAACAACTTTACCTAAGTACCCCTTCCAAGGCCATATGATGCATTATACAATTTGGCACTGGCCACATTTAGGGCATTAGAGAGAATGTTTCTCATAGTTGTTTTTTTTTTTTAACTTTTTTATATTTGAGCCTTCAAACCACAGTGATTAATCCTTAGACAATATATCTTGTTTTCTATTTCAACTTTTATGACCAATAGGTCTTTCCTCTGTTACACTATTCAACTGGCAAAATTTATTTCAGAAAAAGATGTAATTTCATGTAATTATTTTTCTATATTCTAAAAAAAAGAAGAAAATCAACAGAATGAAAAGACAAATCACAGACTGGGAGGGAATATTTGTAAAAGACTCTTTTTAAAATAATTTTTTATTTTTTTAATAAACATATAATATATTATTAGCCCCAGAGGTACAGGTCTGTGAATCGCCAGGTTTACACACTTCACAGCACTCACCATGGCACATGACCTCCCCAATGTCCATAACCCAGCCACTCTCTCTCCCTACCCCCTCTTCCCAGCAACCCTCAGTTTGTTTTGTGAGATTAAGAGTCTCTTATGGTTTGACTCCCTCCCGATCCCATCTTGTTTCATTTATTCTGTAAAAGACTCTTTTGATAAAGAACTGTTATCTAAAATATACAAAGAACTCTTAAAACTGAACGATAAGAAAACAACCCATAAAAAAATAAGCCAGAGACCTTAAGTGACACCTCATCGAAGATCTACAGATGGCCAATAAGCATATGAAAAGATGCTCTATGTCACTCACATGTCATCCAGGAAATACAAATTAAGGCAGCAACGAGGTACCTGTACACATCTATTAAAATGGCCAAAATATAGAATCCTGACAATACCCAGTGCTAAGGGTGTGTAAGAACAGGAAGTCTCCTTCATTGCTGGTAGTAATACAAAATGGTACCACCACTTTGGAAGACAATTCGGACAGTTTTTTAGAAATCTAAACATACTCTTACCAAGTGATCCACCAGTTATGTTCATTGGTATTTTCTCAAAGGAGATCAAAGCATGTCCACAACAAACCTGCACATGGTTGGTGGTAGCACCTAAAACTTGAAAGTAACCAAGATGTCCTTCAAAAGTGAATGGAATGCAAGCTGGTGCAACCTCTCTGGAAAACAGCATGGAGGTTCCTCAAAATGTTGAAAATAGAACTGCCCTATGACCCAGCAATTGCACTATTGGGTATTTACCCTAAAGATACAAACGTAGTGATCCAAAGGGGCACGTGTACTCGAATGTTTATAGCAGCAATGTCCACAATAGCCAAACTATGGAAAGAACCTAGATGTCCATCAACAGATGAATGGATCAAGAAGATGTGGTATATATACACAATGGAATACTATGCAGCCATCAAAAGAAATGAAATCTTGCCATTTGCGACAACATGGATGGAAATAGAGCGTATCATGCTTAGTGAAATAAGTCAAGCGGAGAAAGACAACTATCATATGATCTCCCTGATATGAGGAAGTGGTGATGCAACATGGGGGCTTAAGTGGGTACGAGAAGAATAAATGAAAGAAGATGGGATTGGGAGGGAGACAAACCATAAGTGACTCTTAATCTCACAAAACAAACTGAGGGTTGCTGGGGGGAGGGGGTTTGGGAGAAGGGGGTGGTATTATGGACATTGGGGAGGGTATGTGTTTTGGTGAGTGCTCTGAAGTGTGTAAACCTGGTGATTCACAGACCTGTACCCCTGGGGATAAAAATATATGTTTATAAAAAATAAAAAGTTAAAAAAAAAAAAAAAAAAAGTGAATGGAGAGATAAAACTGTGGTACATCCAGACAATGGAATATTATTCAGCATGAAAAAGAAATGAGCCATCAATCCACAAAAAGATGTGGAGGAATTTTAGATGCCTATTACTAAGAGAAAGATAACAATCTGAAAAGGACACATACTGTATGAGTCCAGCTTATGACATTCTGGAAAAGACAAAACTATGGAGACAGTAAAAGGATCAATGGTTCCTAGGGGAAGTGGTAAATAGGTGAGGCACAGAGGATATTTAGGGCAGTGAAAATATTCTGTATGGTACTATAATGATAGATACATGTCATTATACATTTGTCCAAACACAGAATGTACAGCAACAGGGTGAAACCTGATGTCAACTATGGACTTGAGTGGTTATGGTAGGGCAATATAAATTCACCAGTTATAAAAAATGGACCTTTCTGGGGAATGTTGATAATAGGGCAGGCTGTGCTTGTAGGGGTCAGGGAGTATATGGGAAATCTCTATACCTCCCTCTTCATTTTGCTGTGCATAAAACTGATCTAGAAAAATAAAGTCTTTTTAAAAAAGATTTTATTTATGTAATAGAGAAGAGAGACTATGAGAGAGCATAAGCAGGAGGAGTGGCAGAGGGAGAAGAAGAAGCAGGCTCCCTGTGGACCAAGGAGCCCATGGGGGCTCAGTGCTCAATCCCAGGATCTGAGATCATGACCTGAGCTGAAGGCAGATGCTTAACCAAATGAACCACCCAGGCACCCTGAAAAATAAATTCTTTAAAAGGAAAAGAAGGGGCACTCGGTGTCTCAGTTGGTTGAGTGTCTGACTCTTGATTTTGGCTCAGATCACCATCTCAGGGTTATGGGACTGAGGCCCATTGTGGGTGCTATGCTCAGCAGGGAGTCTGCTTCTCTTCCTCTCTCTCTCTACCCCTCCCCTATTCTCTCTCTCTGTCTCTTTCAGATAAATAAATAATTCTTAAAAAGAAAAAGAAGATAACCATTTGTATGTCTTCATAGGAGAAGTGTCTGTTCATATCTTCTGCCCATTTTTTGATATGATTGTCTGTTTTGTGTGTGTTGAGTTTGAGGAGTTCCTTATAGATCCTAGATATCAACCTTTTATCTGTACTGTCATTTGCAAATATTTTCTCCCATTCCGTGGGTTGCCTCTTTGTTTTGTTGACTCTTTTCTTTGCTGTGCAGAAGCTTTTGATCTTGATGAAGTCCCAGAAGTTCATTTTTGCTTTTGTTTCCTTTGCCTTTGGAGACATATCTTGAAAGAAGTTGCTGTGGCTGATATTGAAGAGGTTACTGCCTATGTTATCCTCTAGATTCTGATGGATTCCTGTCTCATGTTGAAGCCTTTTATCCATTTTCAGTAAGAGAATGGTCGAGTTTCATTCTTCTATATAGACACTTCTCCAGTGAAGACATACAAATGGCTATCAGACACATGAAAAAATGTTCATCATCACTAGCCATCAGGGAGATTCATTGACATTCAATGACATTAAGATACCACCTTACACCAGTTAGAATGGCCAAAATTAGCTAGACAGGAAACAACATGTGTTGGAGAGGATGTGGAGAAAGGGGAACCCTTTCCACTGTTGGTAGGAATGCAAGTTGGTGCAGTCACTTTGGAAAACAGTGTGAAGATTCCTCAACAAATTAAAAATAGAGCTTCCCTATGACCCTGCCATTGCACCACTGGGTAATTACCCCAAAGATACAGACATAGTGAAAAGAAGGGCCATCTGTACCCCAATGTTTATAGCAGCAATGGCCATGGTCGCCAAACTGTGGAAAGAACCAAGATGCCCTTCAATGGACGAATGGATAAGGAAGATGTGGTCCATATGCACTATGTAGTATTATGCCTCCATCAGAAAGAATGAATATCCAACTTTTGTAGCAACATGGACAGGACTGGAAGAGATTATGCTGAGTGAAATAAGTCAAGCAGAGAGAGTCAATTATCATATGGTTTTACTTATTTGTGGAGCATAACAAATAGCATGGAGGACAAGGGGTGTTAGAGAGGAGAAGGGAGTTGAGGGTAATTGGAAGGGGAGGTGAACCATGAGAGACTATGGACTCTGAAAAACAATCTGAGGGTTTTGAAGGTACTGTTACGCTGAAAAGAAATAAAAAAGAAAAAGAAAAAGAAGATAGAAGAACAGAAAGGAACTAAGTGACCCACAGGATATAATAGACATGGAAAGAAATTTAGGAGGATGGAACTGAATGAGGGACACAGACTTATATGTGGAGATAATGAGGCCGTTTTATATTTTATAATGTTTATTTATGGAGCACTTCCCATGAGCCAGGTACTGGTCAAATATTTTATAAATCTCACAATTTAATGAAGTAGATGCCATATTATTCCCATCCTATTGTTGTGGGAATGGAAGCTTTGAGAGGGGGCAGAAACTGAAGTCTCATTATAAGCAATAAACAGAGCTGGGACCTGAATCCAGGTGGATTTGGCTCTGAGGGATGTCCTCCTAATCACCCTGCTCTACTGCCTGTGAGATGCTTATGGGACCACCTCGTAGAGATATCCATTAGACAGTTTAAAACAGAAGTCCAAAATCCAGGATTAGCAATGAATGAGTAGGTAACTGTAGAATGGAAGTGGCTGTTGAAGTGAAAATTAACTGAAGACAAAGGAGATGATTTGCCACTTGCATGACTTTAGGTGAGAAATAACTTTGTGATAGAGAAGGCAAGGAAACACTGAACGTTTTATTGGCATCCAGGCCAAGGAACATGTTAGTCATCTGTTATGGGGTGAGTTTATTATGGTCAGGTCTAGGGTCAGGGGATTGATGAGACTGATTAGATTCACAATTTAGGCCTTTTAGGAAAATCAACATTAAGCAAATTATTAGCATCCACCATTGGTTAAGAATATTCAGAATACCCTTAAGTTACTCCATTGAAGAAAGCTAACTTTGAAAAGTCTTATCTTACTTTCTGACTGGGAATTTGTGACAATTGTCACAACAGAAGAAATGGCTTTATTTAGGAAGATTTCTTCATACACAGTAAACTCAGACTGTACCTACAAAGTTATCCATCCCCAGTCAGATGACCCACTCTAAGACAAATGGTATTGTTTTTCTTTTCTGTTTACGGTTGTCCACATACATTGGAGATTGGACCTCTAATGATCCTCCAAGCCATCTTCTCTCCTTTGGGGATAATGCTGTGGCAAAATACTGTGGATTCTGTAGTTTGAAATGGACAAGCACTCACTCTGTGCCGTGTAGAAGACACAATGTCATGACCCTGCCCCCTCGAAAGCTCAGCCCCTACTTCCAGCTGAGATCAGGGCTCTCTAACCTTGATTTAAAGATGGATAAAGATGAAATGTGAAAATAATGTGTCTTTTACCTGGTTATGTTTTGCTACTTTAAAATTGTTTAGTCTTGAAGCTTCACATGGTTTTTCAGCCTCTTTCCCCCATTAAACTAATCTGAAGATAGTTTCGGTCTTTCTCTGCTGTTGGGGTATATATATATTTTTTAAGATTTTATTTGTGTATTTGAGAGAGAACACAGAGGGAGAGAGAGAGGGAGAAGCAGACTCTCTGCTGAGAGGAGAGCCTGATTCAGGGCTCCATCCCAGGATGCTGGAACCATGACCTGAGCCAAAGGCAGACACTTAATGAACTGAGCCACCCAGGTGTTGCTATACTATTGGCTTCTTATACAGAGATTCAAGACATTCATCAAAAGCAGTATTGAAATAACATTTTTTCATCTATTTTTTTTTACTCTCAAGAAAATGTTTATATCTAAAAGCATGTGAATTTGCAGTTTCTAAGAAACAACTTGAAAGGAAGACTTTGACCTTCTTTGTTTCCACTTTTTTTCTTGGGAAGAGCTACCTCGGATCAGAGATTTCTAGATTTCATTACAGTTGCACCAGGGACAGGCATCGTGACACTGGGCAGAGTATTCAGATACTCTGATCCTCAGTTTCTTCATCTGTGAAGTGAGGCTAACACCCAAGCTTTAGAATGTGAAGATGCAGTGAGATATGTCTTCCATATCTGTCAAGTGTCTTGGTCTGATACGTACTTGTGTCTCTCTTGTCCTCTCTCCCTCCTTATTTAACTTATACTTCTTTTTTTTTCCTCCTGCTAGAAGGGAAGGAACTGAGGGGAATAATTTTGTGTCTAGATAGATCTCCAGTAGTGCATGGGAAAGATTTTTCTTTGATTCTGCCTCTTACACATTTTCTGTGCTCTCCATTCCAGCCTACCCTGTCTAAACATCCTGTTTTGAGATTATACTCTACTCTGCTATTTGATATTTCTCTCAAATATACCTTTCTATTGCTTCCCCCATTTCCCTGTTTGTTTTTTTTTTTAAGAGCAGTCCCCAAGATTGCTACATCTAAGAAAGGAAAAACAATATATGAAGATAGCTTAAAGAGTAGGATAAAATTGCACTTGAAACCCTCTCTTGTAATTCTGTGTGTGTCTAGAAGCTGAAAAATACATAGGTATATTGCACAAACTTTACCTGGCAAAGTAGTTGTACAGAATGGAGGTCTTCAAACTTCTTTGTACTGGAATATACATCTGAATGACATTCTCCTGTTCAATATACTTCTTTGGAAGCAGAGACAAGATGGGTTGTGGGTTATGGAAAACTAGTTTCTAGCTGTATCTGTACCTTCTCCCTCCACCTCTCTCCTACACAAGAAATGCAAGTGAATTTGGGTGAGATGATTATGGGAACAACTTTTAATCTATCCTTGTGTATAAGAAAAGTGAATCATTTTTACTACTTTTTTTTCATTTATTTATTTTCAGCATAACAGTATAATTATTTTTTCACCACACCCAGTGCTCCATGCAATCCGTGCCCTCTATAATACCCACCACCTGGTACCCCGACCTCCCACCCCTCCGCCACTTCAAACCCCTCAGATTGTTTTTCAGAGTCCATAGTCTCTCATGGTTCACCTCCCCTTCCAATTTACCCGAACCTCCTTCTCTATAACTCCCCATGTCCTCCATGCTTTTTGTTATGCTCCACAAATAAGTAAAACCATATGATAATTGACTCTCTCTGCGTGACTTATTTCACTCAGCATAATCTCTTCCGGTCCCGTCCATGTTGCTACAAAAGTAGGGCATTCGTCCTTTCTGATGGAGGCATAATACTCCATAGTGTATATGGACCACATCTTCCTTATCCATTCATCTGTTGAAGGGCATCTTGGTTCTTTCCACAGTTTGGCGACCATGGCCATTGCTGCTATAAACATTGGGGTACAGATGGCCCTTCTTTTCACTACATCTGTATCTTTGGGGTAAATACCCAGGAGTGCAATGGCAGGGTCATAGGGAAGCTCTATTTTTAATTTCTTGAGGAATCTCCACACTGTTCTCCAAAGAGGCTGCACCAACTTGCATTCCCACCAACAGTGTAAGAGGGTTCCCCTTTCTCCACATCCTCTCCAACTCATGTTGTTTCCTGTCTTGCTAATTTTGGCCATTCTAACTGGTGTAAGGTGATATCTCAATGTAGTTTTGATTTGAATCTCCCTGATGGCTAGTGATGATGAACATTTTTTCATGTGTCTGATAGCCATTTGTATGTCTTTATTGGAGAAGTGTCTGTTCATATCTTCTGCCCATTTTTTGATATGATTGTCTGTTTTGCGTGTGTTGAGTTTGAGGAGTTCATTATAGATCCTGGATATCAACCTTTTGTCTGTACTGTCATTTGCAAGTATCTTCTCCCATTCCGTGGGTTGCCTTTTTGTTTTTTTGACTGTTTCCTTTGCTGTGCAGAAGCTGTTGATTTTGAAGAAGTACCAAAAGTTCATTTTTGCTTTTGTTTCCTTTGCCTTTGGAGACATATCTTGAAAGAAGTTGCTGTGGCTGATATCAAAGAGATTACAGCCTATGTTCTCCCCTAGGATTCTGATGGATTCCTGTCTCACGTTGAGGTCTTTTATCCATTTTTAGTTTATCTTTGTGTACGGTGTAAGAGAATGGTCGAGTTTCATTCTTCTACATATAGCTGCCCGGTTTAGCACCATTTATTGAAGAGACTGTCTTTTTTCCACTTTTTTCCTGTTTTGTCGAAGATTATTTGACCATAGAGTTGAGGGTCCGTATCTGGGCTCTCTACTCTGTTCCACTGGTCTATGTGTCTGTTTTTATGTCAGTACCATGCTGTCTTGGTCATCACAGCTTTATAGTAAAGCTTGAAATCAGGTAACGTGATGCCCCCCGTTTTATTTTTGTTTTTCAACATTTCCTTAGTGATTCGGGGTCTCTTCTGATTCCATATAAATTTTAGGATTATTTGTTCCAGCTCTTTGAAGAATACCGGTGAAATTTTGTTCGGAATAGCATTAAAAGTATAGATTGCTCTAGGCATTATAGACATTTTAACAATGTTTATTCTTCCAATCCAAGAGCATGGAATGGTCTTCCATCTTTTTGTGCCTTCTTCAATTTCTTTCATGAATGTTCTGTAGTTCCTTGAGTACAGATCCTTTACCTCTTTGGTTAGGTTTATTCCCAGGTATCTTATGGTTCTTGGTGCTATAGTAAATGGAATCGATTCTCTAATTTCCCTTTCGGTATTTTCATTGTTAGTGTATAAGAAAGCCACTGATTTCTGTACATTGACTTTGTATCCTGCCACATTGCTGAATTGCTGTATGAGTTCTAGTAGTTTGGGGGTGGAGTCTTTTCGGTTTTCCATATAAAGAATCATGTCATCTGCAAATAGAGAGAGTTTGACTTCTTCATTACCAATTTGGATGCCTTTTATTTCCCTTTGTTGTCTGATTGCTGTTGCTAGGACTTCTAAAACTATGTTGAACAAGAGTGGTGAGAGCGGGCATCCTTGTCGTGTTCCTGATCTCAATGGGAAGGACGCAAGCTTTTTCCCATTGAGGATGATATTTGCTGTGGGTTTTTCATATATAGATTTGATGAAGTTCAGGAATGTTCCCTCTATCCCTATACTTTGAAGCGTTTTAATCAGGAACGGATGCTGGATTTTCTCAAATGCTTTTTCTGCATCAATTGAGAGGACCATGTGGTTCTTCTCTCTTCTCTTATTAATTTGTTGTATCACATTGATTGATTTGCGAATGTTGAACCATCCTTGTAGCCCAGGGATGAATCCCACCTGGTCATGGTGGATAATCTTTTTAATGTGCTGTTGGATCCTGTTTGCTAGGATCTTGTTGAGAATCTTAGCATCCATATTCATCAATGATATTGGTCTGAAATTTTCCTTTTTGGTAGGGTCTTTGCCTGGTTTGGGGATCAGGGTAATGCTGGCTTCATAGAAAGAGCCAGGAAGTTTTCCCTCTGCTCCAATTTTTTGAAACAGCTTCAGGAGAATAGGTGTTATTTCTTCTTTACTACTTTAAAAAAAATATAACAGTTTATTGCCCTGGGTACTTGGATAGCTCATTCGGTTAAATGTCCAAGTCTTGATTTCAGCTCAGGTCTTGAGCTCAAGGTTGGGACTTCAAGCCCTACATTGGGCTCCACACTGGGCATGGAGCCTACTTAAAAAAAATTAAAAATTAAAATATAAAAAAGTAACAGTTTTCTCGATCTTCACAACTGCTTATACCCTGAGTCTCAAAATTATAGTTAGTTATAAATTGCTCCTTTCAAAAGATCTGTTAATCCTCTATAAAGTAAAGTGGTTGAATTTGGTGATTTTGAATGTTACTTTGAACTTTTTAATTCTAATTCCTCACATTGTGCCACAAGGTCCCAGATCATATTGGTAATGGATGGCCAGTTTGCTTCTGTGATGTAATACATTTCTGCTGTTTGTAGTAATTTGTTATGGCAGCTCTAGGAAACTCATACACCCAGCAAACCTCAGCTTTAGTTAGTCCTGACCTATGTTTTAATTTTGTCTTCAGTCATCCCTCTCATGTGCTCCGTGACAGGACATGTGTCTTAAGCGGGCACGTGCATCGAGAACCTGGACTGTGGGCTGCTTTTCCTGCCTTCTTCCCATGGAAACCCTGCAGTCTTTCTGGTGTTTCTAAGGCACTCTCTTTTCTGTTTACCTGGCAGTTGATCCTTATGGATTCGCTTGACCAGTTCCCACTGTGATCCTTCCAAGGGAGTGACTTCAAGCCTAGACTGGAACTGAGAAGAGATTTTAGAAAAAAAATTCTTGACCTCCTTTCCCTGCTGTGATTTTAACTGATAATTTTCATGTCAGGGTGATCACCAGGAAATTTTTTTTTTTTAAGTCATTATCTAACAATTTCACAAGAGTGTCGTTTTATGCTGATGAGGTAATTTGTCCCCTTAGGAAGAGCTATTTCTTGAGTAATTATTTTGGGTACTAAGTGACAGGCTCAGACTATTTTAGGTCTCCGTGGCCTTGTCTCATGACATGCATTTACCTTGAGGATAATGCAAGTGGCAGGTATTGCCTGTGACTCATTGTTCCTTCAGGAGCTCACCGCACTGTTCATGTCTTTAGCAGACAGCAGCACGTGACAAGGATGGCTGGGGAGATTGGCTGCCAATGTACTTCTTATGTAAGATTGGCCTAAAAGATAGTCCGTGTTCCTTATGAAACATCTTTTCACTCCAAGTGGACTTTTTGGTGACAGCCCAAGAAATTCACTAGATGTGAGAAAATATGGGATAACCAAATATCATATTTGATAGTTTTATGTAAGTCTTCTAATTTGAAGCTGTCTCATTTAAACTAATATGGGTTTCCATAAAGTTAAGTTTATGTTTCCTAAAATGCAGACTTATTAAGCCATATGTTAATTTGTACTAAAAGGCGTAAAGACACATGGACTGTTTAAATTAATTTGAAAATATTTAGGATAAAACCCTTCCAAAGTTTATAAAATGCAATGTATTTTCAGGATGATGACTTATATTAAAATAACATTCAAATCTTTCAATTTGAATGTTATTCTTGCCCCCAATTTTCCTTAATGTGGCCAATGGGTCTGTTGAACGCCCCATCTTATCTTTCCACGGCCAGGGTTGATTTTACACAGATGCTCTGTTTCAAATCCATAGCTCAAATCTGAGTGCCAGAGTTTTTCAATGACTAAGAGATAAAATGGTTTTTCAGTAATACTGCCTTTTGAATATCCAAAACTCTCTGAAGACAAGGGTGAAATGTCCATTGCCTATTGTGCCCAACAATGGTGTGAATGTTCAGATAGACAAGATAATTCTTATTCTCTCAATTTTATATATGAAGAAACTGAGATTCAGATAGGTTCGATTACCTACTCCCAAATATATAAAACAGCAGCAAAATGGAAGAATATTCCACTGATTCCAGACCAAGAATTTAAACATATGTGCTCACAAAAATATTTGGACAAAATCACAGAGTGTAATGCAATCTCACTGTTTAATGGATTTTATTTAGTTTTGTCTATACACAATTTAATTCCTAGCCATCAGCTATAAACTTTTCAGCTCCTTGGTGGTTTTTTAAAATATGAAGAAAACCTTAAGCCAAAGACCCAAGGCACAACCCACAATTTTTCCCCTGATGATGACATTTTGCAGACATGGTTTTTCCTGCTGTCAGAGTGTGATAAAAGGCTTGGGTTTACAATTTGACTCAAGCCTTACCTGGGTCTTGCCAGGAAGAAATATGTGTTTCACTAAATTAACAACAGATCTTAAAGCAGAAAGAAAAATCAAGCTAATCCTCAGAGTCAGTATTTTGTCCCTGTAACCTGCAGGTGTGTGTGAGGACCATAGAAATCAGCTTAACATAATTTCCCATTTTTCTCTGTTCAACTTCTGAGATGGCCACTGTTGGTTTCAGTCTGGGGATTTCATCTTACAGAGCTGTCAAGAATTCTAGTAGCTACAAGGAGAGAACCCTAAAGATAAAGTTCATGACTGATTCATGACTACATTCATCCAAAACAGGAATGGAATGTTGAATGGCAAGAAACACAAGGATGTTTTTTACATTCCAAAAGTTAGAATTTCTGTATAATGAAAAAATAACACCTAATATTAGTATGGTACTTTTAAGTTCATAACGTGCTTTCATTTAATTCCTATAAGGTAGTGGAGTTGTTGAGTTACAATAGTACCCAACACACACACACACACACACACACACACACACACACGTTCAGTTTCCTCTCCCAAACACTACCATCTCCTCAAACTGTTGTATCTGTATCACACATTATTAATTTCTAACATTCTTGAAAGGTAAAAATGTTCCCATAGCTGTATTCAGCTCTTAGCTACCACTCCCTGAAACTGGGCTTAATCTTTACCATCATAGAAAAGCTCTTTATTATTGATAACTTTGTTGGTGCCAAATCTAGTGGATTTTTCTATGTATCATCCAAAGCTCTTTGCAGTTTTGGATTCTGTGGATCAACTCCATCTTTTCCCCATTTGGTCTTTCTTTTGAGGGTTCCTTACCATAGTTTCTACAGCAACAGAGTAGTTTTACTCACACTATTATTTCCTTTCTCTCTCGGATGTCTTTGCTGGTGGCTCCTTCCTTTCTTCTGGAAAATGGGCACATTCCCTAGGCTTGAGCTTATGATTCTTCTTTCTTTCTGGCTCTTCTCTCTCAGTCAGGGCCTCAGAAATCCCCCCCCCACTCTGCCCCCCAGCATTAATTTTACCTATTTCTATTCATCCCCCTCTTCCACTTTCAATAGCCACCCATGTTCCACCCTGGCCCCTTCCCTTCTGGCTGGTGACTGTCCTGCTCCTATATTGAGAAAGCAGCTCTATTGAGTGTGAGCGCCTTGGCTTTTTGTCCACAAGTTGACCTCTAAATGCACTCACTGTGTGACCCCCTCTCCTCCAGTTTATGAGGGAAAAGTGCGACTTTCTCTATTCAAGACCAGTCCGTATTCATGATGCTATTCCATTCTGTCCTTTCTGGAAATATAATCTTATTCTATTGATTATTTCCTTCTTATATGTTCCTTGCAACTTATCCCTCTTTATTGTTTGGAGTCTATACACATGTTAGGTCTTCCCAGTCCTTACGAGGTCTGTCTCTACTTGGCTTTCTCTCTAGCTACCATCCTATCTTGCTCTTTCGCCATAAGGGCAAGCCCCAGTAAGGAAGAGTTTGTGGATGCTCTGTTTCCTCTCCTTTAACTCTTTAATTCAGGTACTAATTTCAGCCTTCGGCTTCTATTGAGGCTTCCAGGGAAATTTAATTGCCCTACATCACCAGTGTTACTTAATTTCTCAGAAGCCATTGACACTGTCCACTTCACCCCCTTTCTCAAGACTTTGCTCCATTGATCTCCATTAAGCCACTCTCTCTCAGGTTTATTCTTTGTTTCCTTCGGGCTCTCCTCTTTCCTCATTCCTCAAGTTGTTTTTCTTTCCTTCCTTCACCACTGCCCTTAATCCCCCTATATTTCCTCCTCCTCCTCTCCTTCTTTTTCCTCTTTCCCCATTGATTCTCTCCTTTTGTCTACAAGTTTAAAACCCTACAGCACAGGACAAGCAGCCGATATTATTCACAGACGCCTCCCAGGGGAGTGTTTACTTTGCTGGCTTTACTGTCTTCTTTCTGGCCCACTCAGCAACATGTATTAAAAAAGCAGGTGAGTTGGAATGGCTATTATAGAAATAGGTTTGGATGAGTTTAAGTTTCTGAAAAAAGTAAATAATTTGCAAACTTCAGAACTTTAACCTTTATTAGTGACAGATTGCTGGAGACACACCTCATGAATGATTGGGACACAATAATATTATCATGGTAACATGATTGGTTAGGGCTGATAGGTCAGGTGTTTAAATGATTGTTGAATTCACTTGAATTTAATGTTTGTAACTGTGGAGTTACTTCCTGGAAAATGTAGAACCGAAGAAAGATTGTTTCTTTTTTTAATCTTCCAAAAGACTCATTAATTTAATTAATTTTATTTTATTTTATTTCAGTGTTCCAAAATTCATTGTTTATATACCACAACCAGTGCTCCATTTACTTATTTATCTTACAAATAGGTTAAGGCCTTATTCTATAAACATACTGGAATCGGAGGGTCCGTGTTCTTAAATTCTTGGAACTGAGCATTGAGACAAATCTTTCGTTGGGTTTTAATGGTTTGGGGTACCCAAGAGTCTTGTATTATGATAAACAGCTTCTAAGGGAGCTATGATATTAACATTCGTATTAAAGAGAACTTTCAAGGATAGGGTCCCCAGAAAAAGAAGTTTCTGGTATCAGAAGAGGATGAACTGAATGGAATACCCACACATTAACTTGAATTGCTCTGTCAAGTTATAATATCTTGAAACCTGGAAGGAATAGTTGAGAGACTCATGTGAATCAGGGCAGCTTAGGTCTTGAAATATTACATATCTTCTCACAGTGGTTTTTAGGATAACTTTAAATTTTATGACCTCAGTGAATATAAAATTTGAATGGAAAAGATAATGTTTTCCACAGACTTATAGCAAGCACATTTCTTCCTTTATTTTTATAATCATTTGAAGTAAATACTTCAGTCATGGCCAACTATTAAATCTGCTTTTCCTTTAATATTTAAGGCTTCGAAGGCCAAAGTTTCACCTAAAATTTGCATCGACTCAACTGATATTTACTAATATTACCTTTTTTCCACTCTAGCTGTCCCTATCTACTCCTGTTTTTAGCCCACTTCAGTAAAAGTATACAACAGCCCTCCTACAGCAAACACATGGATTTTCCTCAGCAACATTAGATTAGAAACTTTCTCAAAGGCAGAAACCAGGTCTTATTTTTTCTATTCTTCAAGTGCTTTGTACACAATTTATGTGCAGTAAATAATTTTTAGGAGCTTTTGTGCCATCAGCAAGTAAAACATTTATAGGAAATATAGATTTTTAAAAGGTATTTTATTATCCTATTAACCAGAGAAACTTATGATCCACAGAGTAGCATAAAGCAGAGGTTGGCAAACTTTTTTCTGTAAACAGACAAATAGTAAAGATTAGAGGCTTTTCCAGCTTTACAGTCTCTGTTGCAACCCCTGAATTCTGCTGTTGGTGTGTGAAAGCAGTCATAGTCAAAGGAGACAAGACACTCTATAAACAATGTGTGTGGCTGTGTGCCAATAAAACTTTATTTACAAAACAGCCTTCCAGGCTACAGTTTGCTGACCCCTGTATAAAAATATCCTTTAAGCCCACATATATGTAATAGTATACTAATATATGTGTATAAAAAAATACACATGTAATGTATAATTTATATATATATATATATATATATATATATATATATATTTTAAATAACATCACAAAGAGATTGCTAGATATCCTTTCAGGAATATTGGAGCATCTGGGGATTGTCATGAATTGTCAATCACCCAAAGGAGGCAAAAATTGGTTCTTTATGGATGGAAAAAAAATTCTTAGTTATTAGAATGGTTTTTGGCTTTCCAAAGTTCAGCTTTACTCAACAAAATCTTGTTCTGTAGTATTTAATTTGGTGGTGGGGAAAGGCTGAGGTTAAAAATGCCTAAAAAGTCTGCTTTGGAAATTAATAGTAAAAAGGGGACTAAGAAACACTATAGTAGGGATATGAACCTTTGTCTTCAGTTAGGCTCTTTTTCAACTCTATTGTTTGTGGATAACTAACAAATTAGTTATGCAAATAATTCTTGTCTGTAGACTTAGAAATCATATCTGCACAGTGGAAAGATACCCCACCCCAGACACCCCTCACCAGGAAAAAGCCAGTTTTTTTTGTCTATTTGTGAATTTATTTCAACATTCATTTCTTCCATGTAAATTTGTGGTTCTTTAATTTCTTCTTTGAATTGACTGAAACCTTTATCTCCTTCCCTCATATAATAATTTATAATGTGATAAATAAAAATCTTCTACAAGTGTTGTTTTATATCAGTCTGATCTTAGCTTTGCCAAAAAGATGTAATTTAATAGTTTTCATTGGTTTGTACACTCCTTGACATGATATTAAAAATATTTTTATATCATTATATATTTTAAAGGTCATCAATGTTCTAAGAAATGTATCTTTTTAAAAAATGTACCTCTTATTGTTGGAAAATAATTTTTTATGAATAAGCATTGATTTTCTTCTTAACATGCTGAATGTTGAAAGTCATTAAGTGTGTCAAAAGTCCATTACTTAATTTTTTTGGCACAGTGCTTGTTTGCTTTTAGTTCCCCGTTGACTTTTTTGAGGACATGGGCCAGTGGACGTAAAGGCCAATGCTATTTTCATGGCTCTGTTGACAGAAGGTTGCATGTGTTGCCACTGTGAATCTAAGATCATTTGGGGGAGAGCGCTGGGCCCTGGCCTCATAAGAGGTGCACATGAGGTGTAGGACACTGAGCATGCTTTGACACTTGCTTTGGCTCAGTGTGCCTGGTCAAGATTCTGGTTTGGCTTGCGATTTATTTTGGGAGCATGGAAGGTCCACAGTTTGTCTAGCTTTACATTTATATTGCCAAATCCTTCTGCCCTTCTCCTTACTCTTAGTGCACTAACTCTCACTCCCTGCCCCTACATGAGTATTTTACATTCTTTAAAACTGCAGGATGGAAGCCAGAATTTTAGAAATGAGTTTTCCCAGTTTCCATCCTGAAAACAGTGTTCAACTCTTTTGTTACACCTTCTATCCCTTTGTTTCTTCCTCTTGTTCTATCCCTCAGCTTCCCTCTTTGCAGCTGGTAAGTGAATGACTCTGGGCAACAAGTACCAAATCTCAGAATAATGTTAACTTTCGTTCAGGAAGTCAAAGAAATGTTTCATGCACAAAGGGGGAGACAGAAGATAAAGTGATACTTTTCAAAATGGATACTAGTTTTAGGATCAGAGTAATGAGACAGAAGTCACCTCACCTAATATCCTATAAGGCAAGCCCACTGTTATAAGTCTATGTGTATCCAGTCTATCAATATTTTTCTTGTTGTTACAAAGAAATATAAATAGCAACACTTACAAAATCAGCCGGCATATTATAAAGTAATGCTAAATTAAATCCAGTGGCAAGAAGGATGATCTAGACCTCTGATGTTTAAACCGAAGAGCATCCTAAATTTGAACTTTTGGTAAGATCTAGTTAACAATTGGGGAAGCAATCTGTGGTAAGTGTCTGCAATTCTTAAGTAATCTCTGCCTACAGCAGTGTCTAAATTAAGCAATTGCTTTTTAAAGAAAACATGATATTGGGTTTTATCTTTATTACATACATGCATTTGAAAATTAATAACAAAATGGCAATTACAATGTTAAAAATGAGCAAAGAAACTAACCCTACAGTAAAAATACAACCCAAGGAGGAGTCAAGATGGCAGAGAAGTAGCAGGCTGATACTACTTCAGCTAGCAGGAGATCAGGTAGATAGCTTATCTAAAGATTGCAAACACTGCAAATCCATTGGCAGATTGAAGAGAAGAAGAACAGCAATTCTAGAAACAAAAACAACAACTTTCTGAAAGGTAGGACTGGTGGAGAAGTGAATCCAAAGCGACGGGAAGATAGACCCTGTGGGGAGGGGCCGGCTCCTGGCAAGTGGGGGAGCAACGGAACACAAAATCAGGACTTTTAAAAGTCTGTTCCGCTGAGGGTCATCACTCCAGAGGCTAAACCGGGGTGAAGCCCACACGGGGTCAGCATGGCCTCAGGTCCCACAGGGTCACAGAAGGATCGGGGGTGTCTGAGTGTCGCAGAGCTTGCAGGTATTGGAACGGGAAAGCTGGCTACAGAGACAGAACCGACAGTAAGATCACAGCTCGGGGTGACCTTGAACCGGTCGCAGGCTCTGTGAGCTCGGAGCGCGGCCGGAGGTCAGGCAGACGGGAGTTACTGGGCGCTGTTCTCTGAGGGCGCACTGAGGAGAGGGGCCCCGGGCTCTCAGTTCCTCCGGGCCCGGAGACCAGGAGGCCGCCATTTGTATTCCCGTCCTCCAGAACTCTACAGAAAGCGCTCAGGGAACAAAAGCTCCTGAAAGCAAACCCGAGCGGATTACTCAGCCCGGCCCCTGGTAAGGGCGGTGCAATTCCGCCTGGGGCAAAGACACTTGAGAATCACTACAACAGGCCCCTCCCCCAGAAGATCAACAAGAAATCCAGCCAAGACCAAGTTCACCTACCAAGGAGTGCGGTTTCAATACCAAGGAGAGCAGCAGAATTCCAGAGGAGGAGAAAGCAAAGCACGGAACTCATGGCTTTCTCCCTGTGATTTTTTTTTTTTTAAAGATTTTATTTATTTGTCAGAGAGAGCGAGCGAGAGCGAGCACAGGCAGACAGAATGGAAGGCAGAGTCAGACGGAGAAGCAGGCTCCCTGTGGAGCAAGGAGCCCGATATGGAACTCGATCCCAGGACACTGGGATCATGACCTGAGCCGAAGGCAGCTGCTTAACCAACTGAGCCACCCAGGCGTCCCTCCCTGTGATTTTTTAGTCTTGCAGTTAATTTAATTTTTTTCTTTTTCATTTTTTTTCTCTTCTTCTGCTAAAATTCTTTTTTAGCTTTTACCTTTTCGTTTTAAACGTTTTTTTAACTAGTTTATCTAATATATATATTTTTCTTTTTTTATACTTTTCTTTATTCGTTTTCTTTTTTAAATTCTTTTCTTTCTTTTTTTTTTATTCCTTTTTCTTTCTTTCTTTCTTTTTGAACCTCTTTTTATCCCCCTTTTTCCCCTCACAATTTGGGATCTCTTCTGATTTGGTTAAAGCATATTTTCCTGGGGTTGTTGCCACCCTTTTAGTATTTTACTTGCTCCTTCATATACTCTTAGCTGGACAAAATGAGAAGGCAGAAAAATTCACCACAAAAAAAAGAACAAGAGGCGGTACCGAAGGCTAGGGACCTAATCAATACAGACATTGGTAATATGTGAGATCTAGAGTTCAGAATGACAATTCTCAAGGTTCCAGCTGGGCTCGAAAAAGGCATGAAAGATATTAGAGAAACACTCTTGGGAGATATAAAAGCCCTTTCTGGAGAAATAAAAGAACTAAAATCTAACCAACTTGAAATCAAAAAAGCTATTAATGAGTTGCAATAAAAAATGGAGGCTCTCACTGCTAGGATAAATGAGGCAGAAGAAAGAATTAGTGATATAGAAGAACAAATGACAGAGAATAAAGAAGCTGAGCAAAAGAGGGACAAACAGCTACTGGACCACGAGGGGAGAATTCGAGAGAAAAGTGACACCATAAGATGAAACAACATTAGAATAATTGGGATTCCAGAAGAAGAAGAAAGAGAGAGGAAAGCAGAAGGTATACTAGAGAGAATTATTGGGGAGAATTTCCCCAATGTGGCAAAGGAAACGAGCATCAAAATTCAGGAGGTTCAGAGAACGCCCCTCAAAATCAATAAGAATAGGCCCACACCCCGTCACCTAATAGTAAAATTTACAAGTCTTAGTGACAAAGAGAAGATCCTGAAAAGAGCCCGGGAAAAGAAGTCTGTAACATACAATGGTAAAAATATTAGATTGGCAGCTGACTTATCCACAGAGACCTGATAGGCCAGAAAGAGCTGGCATGATATTTTCAGAGCACTAAACGAGAAAAACATGCAGCCAAGAATACTATATCTAGCTAGGCTATCATTGAAAATTGAAGGAGAGATTAAAAGCTTCCAGGACAAACAAAAATTGAAAGAATTCGCAAACACCAAACCAGCTCTACAGGATATATTGAAAGGGGTCCTCTAAGCAAAGAGAGAGTATACAAGTGGTAGATCAGAAAGGAACAGAGACAATATACAGTAACAGTCACCTTACAGGCAATACAATGGCACTAAATTCATATCTCTCAATAGTTACCCTGAATGTTTTTTTTAAAGATTTTATTTATTTATTTGACAGAGAGAGATCACAAGTAGACAGAAAGGTAGGCAGAGAGAGAGAGGGAAGCAGGCTCCCTGCTGAGCAGAGAGCCTGATGCGGGCCTCAATCCCAGGACCCTGAGATCATGACCTGAGCTGAAGGCAGCAGCTTAACCCACTGAGCCACCCAGGCACCCAATAGTTACCCTGAATGTTAATGGGCTAAATGCCCCTGTCAAAAGACACAGGCTATCAGAATGGATAAAAAAACAAAACCCATCTATATGTTGCCTCCAAGAAACTCATTTTAAGCCCGAAGACACCTCCAGATTTAAAGTGAGGGGGTGGAAAAGAATTTACCATGCTAATGGACATCAGAAGAAAGCAGGAGTGGCAATCCTTATATCAGATCAATTAGATTTTAAGCCAAAGACTATAATAAGAGATGAGGAAGGACACTATATCATACTCAAAGGGTCTGTCAAACAAGAAGATCTAACAATTTTAAATATCTATGTCCCCAACGTGGGAGCAGCCAACTATAAAAACCAATTAATAACAAAATCAAAGGAACACATCAACAATAATACAATAATAGTAGGGGACTTTAACACTCCCCTCACTGAAATGGACAGATCATCCAAGCAAAAGATCAACAAGGAAATAAAGGCCTTAAACGACACACTGGGCCTGATGGACATCACAGATATATTCAGAATATTTCATCCCAAAGCAACAGAATACACATTCTTCTCTAGTACACATGGAATATTCTCCAGAATAGATCACATCCTCGGTCCTAAATCAGGACTCAACCAGTATCAAAAGATTGGGATCATTCCCTGCATATTTTCAGACCACAATGCTCTGAAGCTAGAAATCAACCACAAGAGGAAGTTTGGAAAGAACCCAAATACATGGAGACTAAACAGCATCCTTCTAAAGAATGAATGGGTCAACCGGGAAATTAAAGAAGAATTGAAAAAAATCATGGAAACAAATGATAATGAAAATACAATGGTTGAAAATCTGTGGGACACAACAAAGGCAGTCCTGAGAGGAAAATATATAGCAGTACAAGCCTTTCTCAAGAAAAGAAAGGTCTCAGGTACACAACCTAACCCTACACCTAAAGGAGCTGGAGAAAGAACAAGAAAGAAACCCTAAGCCCAGCTGGAGAAGAGAAATCATAAAGATCAGAGCAGAAATCAATGAAATGGAAACCAAAAAAACAATAGAACAAATCAACAAAGCTAGGAGTTGGTTCTTTGAAAGAATTAATAAAATTGATAAACCCCTGGCCAGACTTATCAAAAAGAAAAGAGAAAGGACCCAAATAAATAAAATCATGAATGAAAGAGGAGAGATCACAACTAACACCAAAGAAATACAAACAATTATAAGAACATACTATGAGCATCTCTACGCCAACAAATTTGACAATCTGGAAGAAATGGATGCATTCCTAGAAACATATATACTACCACAACTGAACCAGGAAGAAATAGAAAGCCTGAACAGACCCATAACCAGTAAGGAGATTGAAACAGTCATTAAAAATCTCCAAACAAACAAAAGCCCAGGACCAGACAGCTTCCCGAGTGAATTCTACCAAACATTTAAAGAAGAACTAATTCCTATTCTCCTGAAAGTGTTCCAAAAAATACAAATGGAAGGAAAACTTCCAAACTCATTTTATGAGGCCAGCATCACCTTGATCCCAAAAACAGACAAGGATCCCATCAAAAAAGAGAGCTATAGACCAATATCCTTGATGAACACAGATGCGAAAATACTCAACAAAATACTAGCCAATAGGATTCAACAGTACATTAAAAGGATTATTCACCACGACCAAGTGGGATTTATTCCAGGGCTGCAAGGTTGGTTCAACATCCGCAAATCAGTCAATGTGATACAACACATCAATAAAAGAAAGAACAAGAACCATATGATACTCTCAATAGATGGTGAAAAAGTATTTGACAAAGTACAGCATCCCTTCCTGATCAAAACTCTTCAAAGTGTAGGGATAGAGGGCACATACCTCAATATCATCAAAGCCATCTATGAAAAACCCACCGCAAATATCATTCTCAATGGAGAAAAACTGAAAGCTTTTCCGCGAAGGTCAGGACCACGGCAGGGATGTCCATTATCACCACTGCTATTCAACATAGTACTAGAAGTCCTAGCCTCAGCAATCAGACAACAAAAGGAAATTAAAGGCATCCAAATTGGCAAAGAAGAAGTCAAATTATCACTCTTCGCAGATGATATGATACTATATGTGGAAAACCCAAAAGACTCCACTCCAAAACTGCTAGAACTTGAACAGGAATTCAGTAAAGTGTCAGGATATAAAATCAATGCACAGAAATCAGTTGCATTTCTCTACACCAACAACAAGACAGAAGAAAGAGAAATTAAGGAGTCAATCCCATTTACAATTGCACCCCAAACCATAAGACACCTAGGAATAAACCTAACCAAAGAGGCTAAGAATCTATACTCAGAAAACTATAAAGTACTCATGAAAGAAATTGAGGAAGACACAAAGAAATGGAAAAATATTCCATGCTCCTGGATTGGAAGAATAAATATTGTGAAAATGTCTATGCTACCTAAAGCAATCTACACATTTAATGCAATTCCTATCAAAGTACCATCCATCTTTTTCAAAGAAATGGAACAAATAATTCTAAATTTTTTATGGAACCAGAAAAGACCTCGAATAGCCAAAGGGATATTGAAAAAGAAAGCCAACGTTGGTGGCATCACAATTCCGGACTTCAAGCTCTATTACAAAGCTGTCATCATCAAGACAGCATGGTACTGGCACAAAAACAGACACATAGATCAATGGAACAGAATAGAGAGCCCAGAAATAGACCCTCAACTTTATGGTCAACTAATCTTCGACAAAGCAGGAAAGAATGTCCAATGGAAAAAAGACAGCCTCTTCAATAAATGGTGCTGGGAAAATTGGACAGCCACATGCAGAAAAATGAAATTGGACCATTTCCTTACACCACACACAAAAATAGACTGAAAATGGATGAAGGACCTCAATGTGAGAAAGGAATCCATCAAAATCCTTGAGGAGAACACAGGCAGCAACCTCTTTGACCTCAGCCGCAGCAACATCTTCCTAGGAATATCGCCAAAGGCAAGGGAAGCCAGGGCAAAAATGAACTATTGGGATTTCATCAAGATCAAAGGCTTTTGCACAGCAAAGGAAACAGTTAACAAAATCAAAAGACAACTGACAGAATGGGAGAAGATATTTGCAAACGACATATCAGATAAAGGACTAGTGTCCAAAATCTATAAAGAACTTAGCAAACTCAACAGCCAAAGAACAAATAATCCAATCAAGAAATGGGCAGAGGACATGAACAGACATTTATGCAAAGAAGACATCCAGATGGCCAACAGACACATGAAAAAGTGCTCCATATCACTCGGCATCAGGGAAATACAAATCAAAACCACAATGAGATATCACCTCACACCAGTCAGAATGGCTAAAATCAACAAGTCAGGAAATGACAGATGCTGGTGAGGATGCGGAGAAAGGGGAACCCTCCTACACTGTTGGTGGGAATGCAAGCTGGTGCAACCACTCTGGAAAACAGCATGGAGGTTCCTCAAAATGTTGAAAATAGAACTGCCCTATGACCCAGCAATTGCACTACTGGGTATTTACCCTAAAGATACAAACGTAGTGATCCGAAGGGGCACATGCACCCGAATGTTTATAGCAGCAATGTACACAATAGCCAAACTATGGAAAGAACCTAGATGTCCATCAACAGATGAATAGATCAAGAAGATGTGGCATATATACACAATGGAATACTATGCAGCCATCAAAAGAAATGAAATCTTGCCATTTGCAACGACATGGATGGAACTAAAGTGTATCATGCTTAGCGAAATAAGTCAAGCAGAGAAAGACAACTGTCATATGATCTCCCTGATATGAGGAAGTGGTGATGCAACATGGGGGCTTAAGTGGGTAGGAGAAGAATAAATGAAACAAGATGGGATTGGGAGGGAGACAAACCACAAGTGACTCTTAATCTCAGAAAACACACTGAGGGTTGCTGGGGGGAGGGGGTTTTAGAGAGGAGGATGGTGTTATGGACATTGGGGAGGGTATGTGCTTTGGTGAGTGCTGTGAAGTGTGTAAACCTGGGGATTCACAGATCTGTACCCTTGGGGATAAAAATATATGTTTATAAAAAATAAAAAATTAAAATAAATAAATAAATAAATTTTAATTTTAAAAAGTATTAAAAAAGGAAAATAAGTTTAAGAACATTAAAAAAAAATACAACCCTAAAGTCTAGTTTACAAGCATAACCAATCTCACTAACAAAATAATTGCCATTAAAAGTGTGTGTGTATTTTAACATCTTAACCATTTTTAGGAGACAATTCAGTGACATAAAATACCATCACAGGGTTGTGCAACCATCACCACCGCTCATCCCCAGTGCCCTTTTCATCTTCTCTCTATCCCCCAGCAATGAATGACTTTCTGTCTCCAGGAATTTGACTCCTCTAAGTACCTTATCCGAGTGAACTCATACAGTATTTGTGTTTTCTGTGACTGGCTTATTTCACTTAGATAATCTCCTCAAGGTCCATCTATGAAGTAACATGAGTCAGAATTTCCCTCCTTTTTAAAGCTGAATAATATTCCATTGCATGTATCCATCATAATTTGCTTATGCATTCATCTGTTGATGGATACCTGAGTAGCTTCCACTTTTTGGCTATCTTGAATAATACTGCCATGAACCTGGGTCTACAAATTCCTATTCAAGCTCCTGATGGTGACAGTTTGCTTTCACTCACCCTATTCCTTTTCTCCATGGCAGGAGTCCTCCCTCTTTAATTAAGAGCCCAAACTTTTGAAAACAAAAACAAAAACAAAAAAACAAAACAGGAGACATTTAATTATTTTGAGTAAGCTGGAAGTGGAATTGCTGAATCATATGATAATTCTATTTTTAATTTTTGGGGGAACTGTTATACTGTTTTCTACAGTAACCACACCATTTTTACATTCCCACTGCAAGCACACATGACTTCCAGTTTCTCTACATTCTTGTCAACACTTGTTATTTTCCATGTTTTTGGTGGTTTCTATCCAAAGCATTTCCCTAATGATTAATGATGTTGAACATCTTTCCATGTGTTTACTGGCCATTTTTATCTCTTTTTTTTGGAGGAATGTCCATTCAGTCTTTTGCCCCCTTTTAAATTAAGGTAGTGGACATTTAATGGCCTTAGGATTTTTTTTCATACAATATCCAGCTAAATCTTTGGGATATTTTAGGGGATTACCCAGTTAATGATTCAGAGAACTCTCTTGAAAATATAAAAATAATGCATGCTTTTTGTTTGAAGATGAGACTCATGTATTTCCAACAAGGTCAGCCATCTGCAAAATTCATCTGGCATCAACCAAAAGATCAGCCACTTAAAAATACATAGGCAAATTTATAACTAACATTTGTGATTATGAATAGGTGATAGTTGGCTAAAATAATTCTGTTACACATCAGGTAAATATTACCAGGTGTTAAATGGAGAGCAAGTCCTTGGATATAAGGGAATGAGACCTCTTTTTCTGTTCGGATTTCAGCAAAGGGTCAGTGATTTGTTAGTGTCCCAGTGAAGAATGCTTAAAGTGATAGCCTGTCCTTAAGTCGTGGGAAAAAATTGTTGAAGAATGGGTTCGAGAAATCTGAGTCGCCTTCAAGGTGACCCTACAAGACCAGATAACTTTGCCTGTAAGCGCAGGAGCTGAAAACCTCTCCATCCAAATCCATCATATTCTGGTGTCACCTTGCTTGACCCACCTAATTTCTCATTTCTCTTTCCAAATGATTCTCCACCAGACTAACTTGTTCTTCATTCCAAGAACCCATTATACTCCTAGAGCAGGTACATCTCGGAGCATGATGTATGAAGTTAATGTGACAAATTTTCTAACAGTTTCACTTCATTTCAAGCCATTATCCTGAGGGGTTATAAAAACAATGTCACTAAAATCAGAATTTTCCTGTATTCAGGTCCCAGAGGCTTAAGGTGAGCCAAGGCATCAAGTGGAGAGCCCATATTGCCTTGGAGTCTTCTGTCTACTAGGTCTACACCTCCACAAACCTGGAGAATCATTTTCTAGCTCCAGATGGTGACAGTTTGCTTTCACTCACCCTATTCCTTTTCTCCATGGCAGGAGTCCTCCCTCTTTAATTAAGAGCCCAAACTTTTGAAAACAAAAACAAAAACAAAAAAACAAAACAGGAGACATTTTTCTCTCTGTTGCTACATACCTCTCCCATGATCAGGCATGTAGACCAGTATGCTGACTGCACAAGGGAAATGGTGAAGGAGGGCTGGGGTGAAGTGTGTGTGGGGATGAAACAGTGCCAGGAGAATGATCAGTTAATATTCAAAAATGTATCTCACTATACTAACTTCAACCCTTTTACATCTGGTCAGTGGTTCTTCCTCTTTCTCACCTATTTTGCTCTACTTTCCTTGCATGCTTTGGTTTAATTCCTTCCCTCCTCAAGGTACCTGCTTATTTTCCCTTACTATAGCCCTTATACTTTGTATCACACAGTTTGATGTTGAATGTCAATAACTACCGCAGGGCTGGAAGAAAAGTCACCTGACTCAAACTCTTGTTCCAGGCTAGGATTTCTAAGGCACCCCGTCAAGTGTTTGTTTAACCCAGTCATTCTCAAAGCGATTCTGTGGACAGCATGAAGTGAGAGCTTGTTAAAATGCAGATTCTCAAGTCTCTCTCTAGATCTGTTGAGTCAGAAGCTCTGAGGTCAGGTTTAGAATTTGTTCTCTAACAAACCATCCAGGGGATACTGATGCTCACTATTTGAGAACCGCTGACTACATTAGCCAGTGAAAGGAGAAGTTAGCTAAAAGAGGTGATCTCAATGTTTGAATGCCGGTTGTCTGTGCTTGAATACTTCTAAGTGACGGGGCACTCATAATCTTGGAGAGCATGATTCTAGCCATCTTTGGAAAACATTGACCTATATTGGTCTTAAATCTTTATTGGTCTGGTATCTCTTATCAATAACCAATATTGTTCATATATAGCTTCCTAGAGCCACAGCAGAGAGGTCAAGTCTTCCATCCCCACGACAGACTGAAATATCTCAATACAACTATCATTTGCCTATCCCAGCTCTTCTCTTATCTAGGCTCAAAGTGGCATGAGTTTTTAATCCCTCACACTGTCTTTTTGGCACACTGCTGAACACAATCCCATTTGTTTATGATTCTCTTTAATGAGCTCTCACAAAATTGAATGCTGTAGCTTAGGGTCTGAGAAGCTAGATTGGAGTGGTTATCAATTACTTGCTTCCAGTACTATACTCCTAGTACCATAGGCTAATATGGTCTTAGTTATTTTGTTTTGTTTTTTGGTTTTTTGATGGACACATTGTTAATTAATACAATTAATTAATACAAAGCATATTGTCAGCTGAAAATTTTCTGTTCTCTACCCTCATCTTACTCTTTTTCACAGATACCAATGCTATATCACATCTTCTCTATTTTATACCTGTAGGGGAATTTCCTAGTACTTCACAGATGCAAGTGTATAGTTACGTCTATTATATGTTTTCTAATTAGTTCTTTGTCTGATGATTAACTGACACAATTAACTTTCAGAGGATATATGTATCTCCTATACCTTGAAAAATGTCCCAGATGGCTTAATAGGTACTCAATAAATTAGAAATGTGTAATTGATGTATTAATAGAAAATTTCAGTGCAAAAGAAGGTCACCTTTTTCTTGAGTTTTATAAAAGGTACTCATTGGACACTAGGTTTATTGCTTCAGGACCTACAACTTATGACTAAATATAAAGTAACAGCACCACTTGCTTTCAGTAGCAAACATCCAGAATCTATACACAGCGGTCTTTGAAGTTGTCCTATTGGATGATTATGTTATCAATCAGGCTGTAATTTGTCAAGATAATTTTGTAGTTTTGTCTTTAGAATTGCTTCCAGAAGCTACTTCCCGAGTCACATAAGAAAAGTGTTCTTATTTTGTTTTGAGGTTTTTTTAAATTCAAGTTGGAGTTCTTCATATTGGTGCCCACCTCAGTCTCTAATATCATATGCCAAAACCTGTGTGTGTGTTTGTGTGTGTGTGTGCGCGCGCGTGCGTGTGTGTGTGTGTGTGTGTGTGTATAAAGGTAGTACTTCACAGAAATTCCAACGAAGACTTTTCTAAAAGGTTTCCAGCAATGGCAATGTCCTTGGGAGGCGCAACTAACACAAAACTAGACCTATACCTTTGTGTGTTTTCTTCTTACAGTGACCTTGCCTCACATACTTACTGTATCAAATGTCTCCACCCTAACAGTAGAAACAACAACAAAAAAAAAAACCAGATTTGGCCTCATAAAACAGAATTGGAACACTTGTGGATCAAAGTATCCAGGCTTCCTAAAATATTAGAAAATAAAAAATATATTCAGTAAAGATTATAAAATATACTCAATTTGATAAGACTAATAATGCAGTCATCAAATGGAAAAGAATTGAGCTTTCTTATCCCTTATATATAATGTGTGGGAAGAGAACTAATATTTATTAGGTTCCTGGAATATGCCAGTCATTTTTCGTTGAGTCCACAAGAAGTAGAACCGATTATACCATTTCATAGTAGAGAAAATTGAGGCTTTGAGAGGATAAGTTGCCCAAGGTCACAAATCAAGTAAGTAGCAAGATGGACCCAGGACTTTCAGTCTTCAAATTTTGTTCCCTTTCTACTACACTATATGAGAAATACTACAATGAGAAGATATAGTTTCTGTCCCCATAAAGCTCAGGGAACTTTATGGAAAAATATATAAAGATAAGATTTTTTCCATTCTCTGTACAAATCAAAGAAAGCTAAGTTAAAATTAAAGATGAATTGATTGAACAAAATAATTTTAAAATGGCAGTGTTTAATTTTTATGAGTTGATTAAAATCAAGCGTTTTTCTGTAATATGGCTATTTTGAAAGAAATTTAGCAATATGGGTCAAGAGCCATACAAATGTTGGTACCCTTTTGTATATAGCCTTTATCTTTTATCTGTTTTTGGAACTTCAGCCTAAATTCTAAATTCAGAAAAATGGAGTAAAGGTATTACTGTCCGAGATGGAAAAAAAATTCTCCTGTATTTCTCCTTTACTCCCACACTATTACTACAGTCACAACACTGCTGATACCGTATCTGTGGGTTTTCCACACATCTAGTGATTCTGCATTATACCAGCTGTGTGTCCTATGATTCAATTCAATCCTGACACTGTCTACCTAAAGTTCGTGTCGGATTCCATAAGTTAAGGGCTCAGCCCCACAAGATTGCTCCCACTTCAGAAGCAAATCACAAGTTCCAGGTTGTCACCCAGGCTCCTGACCATCTCACCACAAATCAGGGTTCTTATAACCTCCTACTTAGGTTTGAAAATTTGCTAGAATGGCTCATGAAACTCAGAGAAATGGTTTTCTAGTTTATTGTAGAGGATATAATAAGGGGTAGGAATGAAGAACCAGATGAAGAGATATACAGGACAAGGTTCAGTAAGGTCCTCAGGTGAGGAATTCTGTTCCCATTGAGTTGAGTCACATGACCCCCTGGCATGTCCATGTGTTCACCAACTAGAAATTCTCTGAACCCCATGCTTTTGGTATTTTTAGGGAAGCTTCCTCATGTAGGTGTGATGACCTTTAACTCAGGCTCCAGCCTCTCTCCTATTATTTGGAGAGGGTGTGGGGCTGAAAGTTCTGAGCTTTAAACCATGGCTTAGTCTTTCTGGTGACCAGCCTCCATCTTGAAGCTATCCAGGAGACTACCAAGAGTTGTCCCATTAAAACAGAAGATACTCTTATCACCCAGGAAATGCCAAGGGATTTATGAGCTCTGTATCAAGAACCAGGGTCAAAGACCAACTATTAAAACACCAAGATTCTTCTAGTGCTCTTATGGCTTAGATAATTACAAGGGTTTTAAGAACTCTGTTCTAGGACTTGGGAGAAGACACCAATAAATACACGTTCTCTATTATTTTACATTAACAGTTTTGAAAAACAGGAAATAATTAGAAACAACCTATATATCCAATTTATTACCTAAATGGTCATGTATACATTTGCTGGGTCTATTATGTAACCATTAACATAAGAAGTATAAGATTAGCATTAAAAATGTTTATATTGTAATAAAGTTACATTTGAGTATAAAATCAATTATGATTTATGTTGTAAGAAACAAAAATATAGTCTAACGATGATATAAATAGATGAAATACTGATGTATTATGGTGATGGGATAGTTTTAAAAATTGCATTTTTAAAAAAATTTTCTATTCATCTCTATTAATCTCATAAGGAAGGGAAAAATCTCCAAACATTCCTAGTATTCTTTGCTGTTGCAAGACAAGTCACGCTCTTTGTTTTTCTAAACTTCCAACAAAACTAAGTTTTTGGAAACCAGTTTTCTTTATGGGATAATTTTTAATGAAATATTTGTAGCTCAATCTTCAATAGTTGTCAGTAAGGGAGAAATGACACATTTAACACTTAAATATAATAGTCACAGCCTCTCCGTTCATTGTAAATCTGTACAATTAAAATTTTATGGCTTTCTAGGATTAATGGTTGAAATTGGAATGCAAGTTTAGTCTATAGATTTCCAAAGAAAGTACTTCCTTTCATGGACCCTGGGTATAGACACAGGATTTAGAGGGCTTGCTCCTGAGATGCAAATTTTCTTTCTGGAGAAGGCTGTTGGGACTTTGTTACATATTTTTGAAAGAAGTATTTTGAAAGAGGGATGGTCCCTTAGCTTTGCTGGGACCTCAGCCTGGGACTTGGTGACCCTCTGGCCGTCAGATAATGTGGTAGGGGAGCTAAACCAGCATGGGTGGCTGGACAGCCAGGAATTCATGTTAGATATGGGCAGGCATGAACTCAAAGACCAGTGAAGGAATAAGTGGGATGTGGGTTTAGTGAGAGGTGGATAGGTTGGAGAGGGTTGGGTACCAGACAGAGGACAGAGTAGAGCTGGGAACAAAGGCAAAGCCAGGGTAGAGCTCCATCTGGGACGGAGCTGGCTCAAAATAAAAGACATGCTCACAGAATCAAAGGGTGGGCATAGACTTGTGCAGTAAGCCTCATCAAGAAAGCAAAGGCAAGAAACAAGGGCCAGGGATGAAGCTGGGCTGAAGCCCGGGGAAGACTGGTATTGCAGATAGGAGCAAGGGAAGGGAGGTGTTCAGGTGGAATTGAAATTCTTCCCAAATCCTGCGGTCTGTTATGACTGCTCACACTCTCCAGGTGCAGAGGATCCTGTGTCCGGAGTTCCCCAAAGGAGCTCAGTAGCATCTGACTAAATGCCAGCTGGCTTTCTGGATATGGTATCTCAACCAACATCCTCCCTGAGGTGCTACCACTGCTCCAGTGTCTGTAGCCCCGACTAAAAGTCCTCCTGACTACTGGGAAGCTCCTTCTCTTTAGAACTGTGGCTTACTTAGAGAAGAGGTATTCTTTGATAACTGCCCAGATAAGTGGTCCAGAGTTCAAGTACTTTCAATGCTATACTTTTAAAACATAAAACATTAAAATAAAAAAAATGCTATACTTTTAAAAATATTTGTCATTTCAAACAATCAGGGATGGTTTCTCTGATAATCTTTACAGATGATTTTTAATCTCAGAATATATATGTGTATACACATCTCATTCCTCATGTAGATATTTATAATATGTATATATCCATATAAATACATTTATTTGTATATTTATATATATGTATACACACATACATATTGCTTATCTTGTTTTTGTTTTGGGAAAAGTATTTTATTTTTATATTGAAGTATATTTGACATATGACATCATGCAAATTTAAGATGTACAACATATTTTTATATTGTAATGATATTACTGTTATAGTGATAGTTAACACCTCTATCATGTCACATCATTATCTTTATGTGTGTGTGTGTATGTGTGTGTGTGTGTGTGTGTGGTGTGAGAATGTGACTAAGATCTAGTCTCTTAGCAAGTTTGAATGATGTCTATATTCTGTAGAGTGTATTAGGTCTCCAGAACTTTACTTATCTACTAATTGCAAATTTGTTCATTTAGATCTCTCTTCTCCAACCCCCAGCTCCTGGCAACCACCAATCTACTCTTTGATTTTATGAGTTCAGCTTGTTTAGATTCCATATATAAGTGATATCATACAATATTTGTCTCCCTTTGTCTGATTTATCTCAGTAAGTGTAATGTCCTCTGGATACATCCATGTTGTTGCAAAGGTAGGATTTCCTTTGGTGGGTAATATTCCATTACACCTAGATAGGTAATAGATAGAGGTATATAGAGATGTATATCCCCATTGTATCTCAATTACATTATTTGAAAAATGGGCATAAAAGACTGAACTGTTAAGGTTATGAGAAATAAATGAAGAAACACTTGCAAAAATCCTTAGGATGTTATAGTAACATAAATAATATTATTATAATTTTGGTGGATTTACCCAAAGAGAAGGAATGTTGGCATACTTTACAAGATGAACTGCTATTAAAATGTGTTTCTGGTTTTGGAGATATCATGCCAGCTTGGACCAGATTTTTTTTTTTTTCTAGGAAGAACCACTTGTTGGCTCTTCTCAGAAATGTGAATGTTTGTATGGTAACAACCGTACCCGTTTATGTAGCAATATGGTTATGCTTACATTGCAGTCAACAAAAAGAATAACAATTGAATAGGCAATTGAGGCAAATATTTATGATTCATGTTATAAGATACAGTATAAAGATGAAGGAAATGCATGAGATACAGATATATTATGGTGATGGAATAGGATTCTATTTGCCCCTCTCTATGCTCTTGGTACTCAGTGGCTGCTGGTTGATGTTTGTGGGGTAGGGAGAACGAAAGCATACTTCTACAAGATGCCAAGAAATTTTTAGGAATAAGAAGGTGAGATCTTCACTCTTCCCTTTTGAGGTTCCATATTGTTAGAACATCTCTCCTTGTGGGCTAAGGTAGTTCCAACCAAAGTCATTAGTCAGGGAAGGAGACCAGATTTCCCCACCCAGGAAGGAAATCTCTGTGAGAAGGGAAAGGTTCAAGGTTTGTGGTACATGTTACATACAAGGACTAAATGGCGATAGGGGAGGGCTGGTTCAGAACTGCTCATCTAACGCTTGCAACAACTCTATAAGGTAGGACCTGGTCATTCTATTTTTCCCACTACAAAATTTAGGCTTAAGAGAGGGTATGCAACTTGCTCCAAGTACGAGAGCTAGGAGATGACTCAGAGTTGGGGCTGGGACCCCATCTGTCTCTAGGGTCTTTGCATCTCACTGTTGCACTCTCCCTGATACTAGGATCTTTGCATAGTTTTCATCCTCCTTGGCTAGCAAAATAAAGAGATGCAAGTCAGGGTTAAGGATGAGGACAAATACTTTAGTGAGGAAGGTACTGGTAATTACAGAAAAGGAACCTAAAAGGGCTCTGAGGTTTCCTGGCCGCCTGAAGGAGGGTGATGATTATGTGATGTAATCCACATTCTTCCCCGACTTTTGGAAATAAGAACTGAGAATTTCCAAGACAATTGCCTAAGATTAAAGGTCATTCTGTGGCCACATAGAGATGTGTGTGTTTTGTTTTCTTTTCTTTTCTGTGCAAACTTGGTCTTTCTGAACCTTAATGATCTCATCTATAAAATAAGAGGTTTACACTAAGTCATTGTTAAGCTTCTTTTCATGCTGTAATGTTTGTGAGTCTAGGAATTTATAAGCTTTCTCTGGTATTTAACCTTTGGCCTTAGTGTCTTCAGCACTAGGATCAAAACTAATGGACTCAATTTAAAGTTTATGTGACAGGTAAGGAAGCCAGGATAAAGGACTGAAGGAAGGTTATGAAGCAGGGAATATGGCAGCAACAGTTTTTACAGCTATGTATTAAATGGAGTTGAAAGGATAGAATTCAGGATCTCAGAAACCGGTGGGTAAAGCCAAAAGGCTGAAGTTCAGACAAGTCCTTCCGAGGACTGATTACATTGAGAAATGGATAAGATTCGGTCATGCCCAGATGTTACCAGGCTTTAATTAGATTGGCCAGTTTGAGTTAGAAGAAAGGATGAGCCATCACAGGGGTATGTTGGGTCCGGCTCCCCATCACGCGGCCCTGGCTCCCTCTCTCCAGAGCTGGTGTAGTTCTGACGCTATCACCAATAATTCTACTCCCAACAGGGCAAAGCTTTCTTAGCCTTCATTCAGGTGAGCCAGAGAATGCATATTAATTAAGTAAAAGAAAAGTCAAACCAAAAAACCCACAAAAACTTAGAGGGAAACAAACTTTACAGAACGCAAATTTCTGGGTCTTCTTTGAGAGAGGAACCGCCTTCTTGTCCTCGTCTTCCTTCTTTCTTCTCATTTTCCTTCTCCCTGGTTCCTTTCCCTCCCTCTTCATTCTTTCTTTTCCGTTCCCCCAGCACTCACTGACTCCCATGTTTCAAAGTCCGCGCTGGACACTTTGACCAACACAAGCTAAAGGACATGCGTTTCCAGCTTCTCATTTGCTCTCAAGCGACAAGGCAGACAGACACAGACAAGGCGCTGCAGTAAACTGGATTTATAAAAATCCACCTCCGGGTTGCCTTCCCTCACCTCCAGCCAGGTCCGGCTGCCCCACCTCAAGCTGGTCCGTCAGTCAGTGTCATCTCTCCTCCCCCTCCAACTGTCGGGGGGCGCCGGGGGGCGGGGGGGGGGTGCGGAAAACCTCTTAAATCCCACTGTGCCATATCAAGCAGATTCCAGCTGTCTGCTCTCTGAGCAGCTAGGTCTTCCGCCTCTTTTTGTTAAGACAGTTTCACAGAGGGTTTTGAAAAATGGCTTTCAGTATTTGCTCTTTTTATTGGTGTTTTTAGGACTTGATTGGATGCTTATTTCGTGTTAAACACTCATATGCTATTTCTAACCCTTGTATTATTACTCCTCCTACTATCATTTCATAGATGAGATAACTCAGAGAGGTTGAATGACTAGTCAATGGGGAAATAGCTAGAGATGGAATTTGAACGTGGCTACCTCAAAAACCCAAGCTCTTTTCACTACCTCTATGTTTAAATGACAGAGGGCAGGTTCCATATAGTCTTTTTTTACTTCTCTCCAGAGGAATTCTACTTCCAGGCTTTTTTGTTGTTTGCTTGTTTCTTTCAGTTGTTCTGTTTGTTGAACCTACCCACAAAATAGAACATATGCTTAAAGCTAGGCTATTAGTTTTAAGATATAAATGGGACCCCTTCTAGCTTACTCAATGAACATAGGATCTGTTTTTGCCATCAGTTATAATCTCTACTATGACAGTCAATTAAAAATTTAATAATTAGAAAAGCTCCCTGAGTGGAATAATTTTTTTAAAAAATTTTTAAATTTTTTAAAATTTATTTTAGGTGGGGAGCAAGGAGGAGGGGCAGAGGGAGAGGGAGAGAGACTCTCAAGCAGATCCTGTGCTGAGTGGGGAGCCTGGTGCAGGGCTTGATCTCACCACCCTGAAATCACAACCTGAGCTGAAACCAAGAATGGGACACTTACCTGACTGAGCCACACAGATGCCCCTGAGTGGAATAATTTTTTGAAGTTAAGACCTTTTCCTCTTAAAAATGAATTAAAGCTTATTTGTAAAAAATATATATGGTCTCATAAGCATTAAGGTTAGTTGTGCAAAACACATGTGGACTTAATAGGCATCAACAAAAGCAAAAGGCAATTATAAATGTGCCCTTCCTGATTGGTGTTATGTACAAATCCAGTGTATATTTACTAGACTTGTAGAAGCTGCCAGAAAAAAAAAAATCTCACTTTAGTATTGTAAAGCTTCAAAGAAACATTGTGAATTTTGTAGCTGATTTGGTTGGAATGACTGTAAGAGAAACCCAATGGATTATTAATCTTAGCATTGATTACATCATTCTTGCTGCATTAGTATTAATTTACCATAAGAATATTATACCAATATACTTCTGTTGTTACACAATAATAATCAGTAGGTGAAATTTTGGCATTGAATTGAGATGAATTTTAATAGATGGTAACATTGATTTGTGCTCATTCTGTCATAATGGAATTTTTATTGAATTGGTGAACAGATGCGGGTTGTGTCCATCTTACAATAGTATCTCAAGCCATGTCCATATGGGGCACAGATATTGGTGGCAGTGTTCAAACATAAGGGGTTCCTTTAACCTCCTTTGGTGTCAATTTTTTCATCTGCAGGCACACATTATATTGCATCAAAAGAGTGCCTGGCCCATCACTAACATTTAGTGTGGGTCTACTCTTATAACTGATGAAGCCCTTTTTAAAAGCAGGTATATTATTAGTAATGTTGCCTGGAGCACCTGTGACAGAAGCTCAAACCCACCCCCCTGCCAAGGGTCAGAGATATTAAACCTGCTTAAATGTGGACCTCTGGTTTCGTACCTAATGTAGCTTACAATCCATGAGGGAGATCCCTGGAGGACTTTGACACCATTTGAAGGATGGGATCTTTTAAGAGGGGAGAGGAACAACATTTCAGATATCAGTCATCAATGAAGTTCTTAATTTTCAAGTTTTTCCAGACTGTAATTCCAGTGCATGCTCACACAGAAATGTCAGTCCTTTGTCCCAACGAGCTTTAAAAACCCCACAGAGCATGGCTTTCATCTTGGAGACTCACAGTACTCAGTTTACACTGTAGAGTTCTGGGAGATGTCTTGCAAAGAAGAAGCCTGTTTTATTTCACCCAACTTTTCTCAAACTTACTTGATGATGGGACCCCTTTAAAACCTACCACCCTAAACAATCTGTGTCATTAGTCTTCTGTGGACTACTTATAGAGAAGTGCTGATTCGGAGAGTACTTAAAACTCAGCTGCTTTTTCTTTTTTAAGACACATGGGTTTAAAGCAAATTGTGTTGAGAAGTAGCTTCCCAAATTTACCTTTCATACATATCTAACAAAAGCTTATTTAATGTGGTAGGTAGCGAGTTCATAAAACCCAGGCGAGGCACTCAGAGGCCATGTATATGCTAGATATGTCTCTGTTTATTTATGTTTTATTTTTTAAAAAAGATTTTATTTATTTGAGAGAAAGAGACAATGTGAGCACGAACAGGGCAAGGGTCAGAAGGAGTGAGAGAAGCGGGGCTTCATCCCAGGAGACAGAGATCACCCCAGGACCCTGAGATCAAGACCAAATGCTTAATCAACTAAGCCACCCAGGCACCCCAATATCTAAAAAGAACATTTAAGACTGTGGTAACTGTGTTTATATTCCCATTCCAATTTCTTGAGGACCACAAAGATGAATTTGGGAGGAAATGGCCATAGGAGGGATAAAATCACATTATACCAGGATAAATTTGCATCTAATGAGCCAGGCTTTGGTGTTCCTAAGTTTTATTCAAATATTGTTTAGTGCTTTGTGCAAACAGTGCTAGGTTTGTTCTTGAAACACTTGCTGGTCATGTACTTTACAATTTAGATTTTGAAGCTCATTATTTTTCGACATTATGTTATGTATCTCATTCTGCACAACAAATTACTCCCAAATTTAACCTCTCAAAACAACAAACATTATTGGGTGCCTGGATGGCTCAGATGGTTGAGCGTCTGCCTTCAGCTCAGGTCATGATCCCGGGGTCCGGGGATGGAGTCCCACATCGGGCTCCCTGTTCGGTGGGGAGCCTGCTTCTCCCTCTCTCTGCCGCTCCCCCTGCTTGTGCTCCTTCACTTTCTCTCTCTCAAATAAACAAAACCTAAAAAAAAAAAAAAAACACCAACAAAACAAAACAAAAAAACAAAAAACAACAAACATTATTATCTTATGGTTTTGGGGGCCAAGCTGCAACCAAAGTGCTGACTAGGACTGCAGTTATCTGGTGATCTCGAGACTGGGTGTGGGAGAATCTGTGTCCAGGCCCACCAGCGTGATTGTTGGTAGGATTTAGCTCCTTGTGAGCTGTTGGACTGAGGGTCTCAGTTGTTGACTGGCTGTTGGCTGGAGAGCTCCCTCAGTGCTTTTCGGTAGGGTGGCTGACACATGATAGATGGCTTTTACCACAGCAGACAAGTGAGAGAACAGGAGAGGGTTAGCAAGACGGAAGCCAGCCTTTTCATAACTTCATCTCAGAAGTGACATCTCTCATCACTTTTGTCATATTCTGTTTGTTACCAGACCCAGCCTGCACTTAAGGGTATGAATTATACAAGGGCATGGATACTAGGCAGTAGGGATCACTAGGGACCATTTTAGAAGCTGCCTATCATACACATTAAAAATCCTGGTGTTAAAAAAAAAAAAAAAAATTGGTGGCACGAGGGTGGTGCCTGAATGGCTCAGTCGGTTCAGTGGCAACCCTTGATTTTGGCTCAGGTCATGATCTGAGGGTCCTGGGATTGAGCTCAGCCTCGAGCTCTACACTCAGCCAGGAGTCGGCTTGAGGTTCTCTCTCTCCCTCACCCTCTGCCCCTCCCCCCACTTATGCACTCATTCTCTCTCTCTCAAATAAATAAATAAATAAATATTTTTAAAAGAACATCTAATTCAGCAGTATTTATGATAAATAGTTCTTCATAATTAAATGAATCAACATGATTTGCAATGTAGTATTTTAGAAGCCTAGATCCTCAAACTTTACTTCCATTCTGAAGCACCATTCTGTTACACTGTTTTGCACAGAGCAGCTGAGAATCGGTGCAAATAAACAGAAGTAGCAAACAAGCAAACGCAAATCCCAAGCAGAAGTTAGACTAATCTGCCATTTCACTACTTTACAGAGTTCCTAGCCTGGAGATTGCTTATGGTTTTGTTTTTGTTTTTGCCCTTTTCCTCAATTCCTAGGTTGAAGCACAAATGAGCAGAATGAGTAAGAAATTATAATAAATGCTGAGTAACTTTGGTATTAAAATTCTTCCTTTCTTTTAGGGGTCAGCCTCTTTAGGACTGCTTCTGAATTCTTAGGTAGTCTTGAACTTGGGATACCTTCCCAGATGGGCGAGTTCATATCTTGCTTTTTTTTCTTCTTCCAAGCACTTTGAAGACATCTCCTACCCCCAAGAGGTATGGAAATGTGGAGAGATGTTTTTGGTTATCGCTGTTGACTAGAATTGCTCTTGGCTTTTAATGGTCATGTGCAGGATGGTCTCACCCCATAAGTAATTGTCTGGCTCAAATGCCAGTTGTGCTGCCAAGTGAGGAAAGCTTCCTCCTTCTCTTTTCAGTCCTGCCTCTAGTTTAGGTTGTATGCTCTGGGGGAGAAGGATATATTGGACCCTGTTTCCTATCCTAACCTCAGGGCCTAGAAGAGCACCTTTTAAGTAGTGACTGCTCAGTAAATATTTGTTGAATACAGTACTACTTATAAAGACAATGATTGGGGCGTCTGGGTGGCTCAGTGGGTTAAAGCCTCTGCTTTTGGCTCAGGTCATGATCCCAGGGTCCTGGGATCGAGCCCCCAGCATCGGGCTCTCTGCTCAGCAGGGAGCCCGCTTCTCAGTCTCTCTCTGTGCCTGCCTCTGTGCCTACTTGTGATCTCTTGTCTGTCAAATAAATAAATAAAATCTTTTAAAAAAAGACAATGATTAATTGGTGGACAATGAGATACAAAAACCTGCTGACCAAATTTCAATTTCCTTAGGCCTTAAGTTGAAATACCTGGTGTTGGGTTCCTGGATATAAGTTTTCAAGAAAAGTCTCATAGATTTTGTGTATGTCAACTTTGAGTTTACTATTTTGGGGGTGCTCACCCTGTGTGCCCAAGTTCACTGTGAATACGGATTGTGAATGTAATCTCAGCTCTGAGGAATCACGGGCTTAATTTTATTTTGCATATTTGTATTTAGACAGGGTAAAGTATAATATATTCTTTTGGGGTAACTGTTTAAACCTGAATTTATAATGATATTAACTTGAAAATGTGATTCCCTAGATTTCCTGGAAAAGTTTGAAAATCTTATAATGAAGCTCTAGAAGTCATAGAGTCTGTTTTCAGTTTGTAAAATATGGTATTCAAGGTTAGAAGGAGTAAAAACAGGTTTGTAAGGCTTTGGATGGATGTGATTCTTCTTTCATTAAGATTTTCCAAAAAGCAAATTGGCTATAAATATGTGGCTGTGTTTCCTTAAAATACCCCAAAATACATCAATGATCAAAAAGAGTGTTTCAATGTAATTTGCATTTTATAGAAACTACATTAAAATACTTTTTCCTCCTTATATCAATGAAAATTTTCATATTAATTCACTCATCCTTTCTCTTCTTTATGTTAATTTTATTATTAATAAGCATGTTACATGCAAATTGCTCTCTTGATTGGCATTTAAAAAGTCTGTTCTCTGGGGATGTCTTTGCTTTGCATTTCTAGTTTTTATATCATCAGAGAACAACTTTTAAAACATCAGCTGGATCACAAAACAAATATTTACAAATTATTTTTCTGATGGCATCAAGTGTGCATTTCACCTTCTCCCCTCCTTCTGTATTGATAGTATATTCACATGTTGAGCATTTAACATTTTCTTTATAATTCCACAACTGAGCATCTTTCCCACCAGACATCTAATTAATGTTTTTGTCACAACGCACATTTTTTTTTTTTTGTGGCATAAAATTGTGCATTTTTTTTTTTTTTTTAACTGGAAGGGGACGTTTTAACCAGGGTAGCTGACTGATTCTGGGGACTTATCTGCAAGGCTAGGTTCAGCGTGGCTATTTCCATAATGGTCCCTGCTCGTTCTGGTTTTTAATTTCTTTTTTAAATGTAGTACCAAGTCTCTTGGAAAATAATGGTCACCCAAAAAAGAAAACCACTCCTACAGAACCACCACTTTCCTGGGAATAATTGCCATTATTTATAGGCTGGTATTCGTCTGGTTAAGTTGCTTTTGCCAGTGCACGCAGCGGCAAATCTCATCAGACTCGGTTCTCCCAGGCATTTCTTCTCCCCCACGATATGCAGAATCATTTCCTTTGAGTAAATATTTGGAGGTTCTGAAGTAAGCTCATTCAGCTATGCTCTATTTCTGAATTTGCCATGATTGAGTGGTGGTGTGTGTCTGCGGGTGGTTAGGTTGCTCGTCCCTCTTCTTTCCTCCGAAACCACCTTTTGGGGATGGGAACCGTGAAATAGGGAGAAGATTTGGAGGAGGAAAGTACATTTAGGCTGTCATTTCTGTTTTAACCAGAAAAAAGTTTTCAAGGCAGAACCTGTGGTGGGAAAGCAGAGGATGGTTCTCAGAAATAAATGGCCACGGAAGAGCCTTGAGTTGGGTGATGTTCTCGCTGTGATGACCATTGACATATTTGTGCAGCTCTCGAGAAAGGATTTTTCAGATTCTATAGGAAAGAAAGTCACCGACCAAAATTAAACATCTAGACTCTGGACCCTTCGTATTACAAAGGCCTGAGAAATCAGAAATATGAGATTAGTTCCGCTCTTTTTTTTTTTTTTCCTGAGCTAGAGTTATCTCAGAAACAAAGGTTAGAGCTGAACGGGTTCTTTACTGCTCTGTAATTGAGGGGCTCTGGATGAGCCCCCCCGGGGGTGGGACGAATGACTCCTCTGTCTGAATGGCTTCCTCATGACCTGCCGGCCCCGATTTATTTCTTTGTCTGTGGGTCCTCATTGCTTCAGAGTCAGAGCACCACTTCCTCAGGGTCGAGGGGGCGCATGGTTGGAGAATCATGAGCCTCCAGCCCTCACTGACGGGTCTAAGGGGCAACTCTTCTTTACTGGAAGGATCAAAATAAATGCTTCTTGGCTTAAGTCAACCAGCCTAAGGGGGGAAGAAACAAGTTGAGGGGCTAGGAATAAGCTGATAAAACACAAGAGCAGTGAGTCATAAAAGGTCTTTTATCTGATTTCGGCTTAGGAGTTCGGCTGGGTTGCTTGACATTCCAGAATTACTGTGAAGTCCTGAAACCATCATGCTGTCTTTCATCTCTTTGAGTAGGAAGGAACAGAGCCTTAAGTCTCTCACAGTATCGCATAAAAATATAAGTTCTCTCAATCATACGAGCATTCTCACCTGTTTCTAGAAGCCGTACTGACTACTGGGTGGTTTTCAGGGAGGGCTTTCTTTGCCCTGCACCATAGAAGTTTGCCACCTCCCCCATAGAAGTTTGAATCAAAGCTCTAGTTTTCAGATTGTGGCGTCTGGATAGGTGCTTCGGGGGTTTTGTAAATATTTGATTCAAATATTATTTCCATATTCACCGTAACTGGTATATTAATAAGGGTAAATAACGCTAGCTGTCATGACCGAATACCACCCTTAGTTGCTGAACACAGTAAAAGTTTTCTTGCTGTTCCAAATCTATTAAGGGTATTCCTGGTCTGCAGGTGGCCTTCTACAGGGACTTTTGGGAACAGGCTTCTTCCATCTCATGGCCCTGTCCTCTTGTTTGGATCCTCAGGGTGTGTTCCAGACCCTGCGCTGTTGAGGAAAGGGGGAAGGGGTGCGTGTGGCAGGTCTATGAGGGGCGTACGCCACTTCTGCTCACATTTCATTGGCTAGATCTCAAACAAATGGCTATAAAGAAAGCTGGGTAAATTGTGGTTGAGTTGTGTACTAGGGGGGAAAAGGAAAAAAAGAGCTGATTTTTGTGAAGAACACAGCTGTCTTTACCAGCATTTTTTTTTAAAGATTTTATTTATTTATTTGACAAAGAGAAGGATCACAAGTAGGCAAAGAGGCAGGCAGAGAAAGAGGGGGGAAGCAGGCTCCCTGATGAGCAGAGAGCCGGATGTGGGGCTCGATCCCAGGACCCTGAGATCATGAGCCACTGAGCCACCCAGGCGCCCCCCAGCATTTTTTTTTTTTAAAGGATCTTTTAAATCTTTGGAGACCACAACTTCTTAAGATGTTACCAATTTTAACTTGTTTTAGTGCAGACTTCGGAATTAAGCTTATTTTGCTTTATTTAATTAGAGAATAACCTAAAGTTGCAAGAAAAGCTGTTACAAAAACATCTATCACCATGTGCAGTGATTTGTCTGTAGGAATCGCTGTCATCACCCTCGAAAGTAGTTGCAAAGAAAATACAAAAATAAATGAGATCCTAAAATGGATGTAAGTCCGCAAGTCATCTGTAAATCCTGATCTCATTCATCCAAAAAAATCTTCCATATTCTCAGTGACTGACTTTATAGTCTTTAACAGAGATGTGAACTTATAAAATAAATTTATATCAATAAAATATTTCTTACATCTGTTCTAGATCTCTTGGGATTTTATATAAGATTCATCTTTAAAAAAGAGTTCTATTGCTTAAATTAAAAAACAGTGATGTCTACAGTCTTTCCCAGCTCTAATTTATAACGCTTTCTATTTTTATTTGCTATTAAAAGGAAGAGTAACTCTTGATTGCATATAAATTGTGCAATGCAAATTACACAAATTGTTTTTCATAGTAAAAAGTTAAGTTTCACTTCGGTAACTATTGCACAACATGCTTCGCCAAATTGTGTTAAATCAATTATTTAAAAAATTCCTAGAGGCTTGAAATCTCCGGAGGTGCTTACCAGCTGATAATCGGTGCTAATAGTTTCCACAGTTTTTTTGATGTTTTGCAATTGAAACATTCTTTTCCTTGTCCATAACTAAGCTCATCTCTCTCTCTCTCGGTAACTATAATGTCGAGTCAGGGGTCTGTTTAATTAAAGAACCACAGGCTGGCCAAACCCCAGCATCGATTCTTTTCTCCCTTGGATTTCTTCTTGATTAGGTTTGGACATTTGCTTTGGGACTTATGGGCTCCCCTGCTGTCCCTTTAATGGAGCAGCCCCTGCGTACCTCACTCTGGGCTGCCTTGGGCCTGAAATAGAGAGCCAGGCAACTCAGCCATAAATTAGATGTTGCTGAGGAGGGAAGTGTCATAGCTTTTGTTTTCAGGGTTCCAGTTTGAGGCGAAGGTCATAATTCGTGTCCCCGTGACTGGTGGTAGCCGCTGCAGGGTTGCAGAGGGAGCAAAGTGGATGGGGAGAAATGAACTCAGGTGACCCCGATTGCCTTGCATACATGAAGCCATGTGGAGCTGGGCCTCCCCTGGGGGAGTCCTGGCATAGGGCCAGGCTCTTAGATCTACAGCTGCCCTCTACTGGATCAATGTCGGTGTCGTAGATGCACAGGGCGGACTTTTTAAGAACAATGTTCGCTTTATAGAACTAAGCACTGAGGAAGTGGAGAGCACAAAACATTTCTGATTCCAACTGCGTGCCATTAGCCAGTGACCGTAGTTTGCTTGGTTTAACATCTGGTTGCCCTGAAACTAGTCCCATCTGTAAGATCTGCTAGATGGCATTCTGGATTGATCTGGCACACTTGGATTCTGCTTGATCTGGCACACTTGGAAAGAAATACCATTTGGGATTAGAAAGCAGATGCATTTAGATCAGACACAAGGGAAGGTAAACTACTTCAGAACGCTGAAAATAGCCCGCTACTTTAAGATAGTGTTTTCATTCAGGGCTGATTTTGCATGTCAAAGCAGACCTGAGAAGTAATTTCCCTTAGAAATTACTATTATTTCTATTACTCTTAATCTTTCATACACAGAACAGTATAGAGCCCATTTTCTTTAGCCCCCAAGGGTGTCTTATATGAGAATATATGAGGGACCAGTCACTCTTCATGATATTCTTCCATACTTTCTCATTTTCCTGTTTATTTTCAGTCTTTTGGTTTTTTGACCACACCCCCATTTTATCATTCATCCAACCCACTGTGAAGATGGAAAAAAATGGTATGTCACAGTGGGGACAAAATCAAAACTGTTTTATGTACACCTTTCTGGAAAAGAAAATTAAAAATTCAGTTAAGAAAAAAACAAATTAAATCAGCCTGCTTGTTGCTCTACCCTGGTTAGGGCCTGGGAGACTGACCAGTACCCAAAGGCTGCCTTGCCTTCTGCCTTTCGCTTGAATTCTGCCAGTGTGAGTGAGGTCAGGCTGTTTATTTCCCCAGCATCCTCCCTGTGAGGTTGCTGCCAACTGGTGGTGTGTCAACTACAGGACACAGCTCCTGTCCAGCCATCCTCTCGACCTCGTTTTCTCTCTACAGGTTCAAGAAACCACTCCCTCCCCCAAACCCTACTGGCCTTGGGTGGTAATGGGGCTTACCAAGTAACGTGTAACATCCTTCCCCTGTTATCTTACAAATATTCCCTGGATATACTCTCCTCAAATTACTGCTTAAGAGTTTCGTATCTTGCTGAAAACTCGGGTAAGAAAATGATCATACTGATAAGCATTTTGATGTATGTTGTATTTCCTTCCCTGCCTTTATTTATGATCCCATGTATGGGTGACAGATTTCACTTAATTTGTGTGTATACCTTTATATCTTATATTTTCCCACTTATAATTACTTATGACTCCCCTGTTTGTAAAAATCTTCTGTACCCCAGATCATGATTTTTATTGGCTACATTTTGTTCTACTATATGGCTACAACTTAAACTTATTTTAGTATTCACAAGCAACCTTATCATCTACCTTCTCTTCATCTCCTCAAACATAGTTTCTCCTTATTTCTTATGTGTTTGTTTCACAGTTTTGCTTCTCAAGAGAGATTTGACTGGGTCAGTGTGTCACTCCCCATTTGGGAAGACCCACAGTGGGCATAATCTTAAGCCATGTTTCCTTATGGACAATGAGCCTCTTTAGTGTTCAGTCTTCACTCGTGTCAGTGGTTGAGTGACTTCTCCAAGGTTGCATTCTAGTGAATTACAAGGGTGAAACTTGAACCCATGACTACTATCTCTAAATTTGGGGTTTACCTGCTCCAATATGTTGTGTTTACTGAATTGCAAAACTCAGATTCTACCTCTAAACATGGAAACCACTGTTTTAAGTTAAGGAAAAATATTAATTAAAAATACTGTGTAGTTCTAGGGGCACCTGGGTGGCACAGTGGGTTAAGCCTCTGCCTTCAGCTCTTAGGGTCCTGGGACAAGCCCTGCATCTGGCTCTCTGCTCAGCAGGGAGCCTGTTTCCCCCACTCTCTCTCTGCCTGCCACTCTGCCTACTTGTGATCTCTGCCAAATAAATAAATAAAATCCTTTTTAAAAAATTAAAAAAAATAATGTGTGGTTCTAAATAAATGAGCTATGAAGTCATGAAAAGACATGGAGGAAATTTAAATACATATTACAAAGTGAAAGAAGTGAGTCTGAAAAGTCTACTATATGATTTCAACTACATGACATTCTGGGAAAAGATAAAAGTGTAGAAACAGTAAAAGGATCAGTGGTTACCAGGGGTTGGGAGGGGCAAATAGGTAGAAACTATTCCTGATAATATTATAATGGTGGATTCATGTCAATGTATATTTGTCTAATCCATAGAATGTATAACACCAAGAAGGAAACTCTTAAACATCAAGAATAAACCATGGACTTTGGGTGATCTTGAGGTGTCAATGTAGGTTCATCAGTGGTAACAAGTGTATCATTCTGGTGTGAGATGATAGGAGAGATTAAATAGGGACAGAAGATTTTTGGGAACTCTCTCTTTTTCTTTAAAAACTTAAACCTAGTCTAAAAAGCCAAGTCTATTTTAGAAAATACAAATTTCCTTTTGAATAGGTATAGTATTAATTTTCCATGCCAACAGACTTGCTGTGTCTGATTAATTTTCCTTTAAGAAAAATGACCAGCTTTCCTCTTGTATCACAAATAGCTACAATAATTGGCATTCCCATCTCTGGGGCTTTCTCAGCGGAAATCAATTTTCCTATTGTTATTTTAAAACAGCATCAGCATTGGTCTCCTATATTCAGATAGTGTGGACACATAATCAATTATGAGATGTATCTAGCTCTGAGGATGTTTTCCTGCTGGAGAGTTTTATACCTGAGTCTGATATAGAGAGAAGATATTAGAGATAATTTTTATTTAAAGCCATGAAGATTTAGAGGAATAAACTAAAAGCTTAATTTGAGACTTTCAAAATCCTAAAATCTATCCAAGCATCCATCATATAGGACAGAATGTTTATATTACCTCCAGAATTAGATGCACAACTGTATGTATGTTGCATTGAGTTAATCTGACTTTCAATTCTAATGTACACTATATATATCTTTTCTTCAAAATATCAAGTATAAGAACTTAAAGTTCAGAGTTCTGAAATGCCAATGCATTAATTTCTTTTGCCTTAAACACTATAAGAAAATTTTCTTCAATAGAAAGGACCGTAATGAGCATATGTTGGATAGGTTGCCATGTTGGTCACTCAAAAACTAGCAACTGAGACCAGAAGGTAAACAAGAGTCTGTGCATACACACATTTTCTGAGATTGGGGGACTTGAGAAATGCATAAGGGATTAATGTCTAATTAGTGTTGTGTGACTCATAACTGTTTGTACCGACCATGCATGCTTCCAGAGTCTCCTTCTTGTTGGTTAGGGGTTACGGTGATGATGTTTTAGAAATCTGATCACCTCCTGGTTTGTAAAATCGGGACACCCTGGACAGAGAGTTTTGGTTTTCCTTTTGTCTCCTGAGATAGATTCATAGACAGCTCTTGTTATTTATACTCAAGGGGGGAGGAGAGAGCTGTAGGTCTGATAAAATTGGGTCATCCTAAGATCACTTCTATTTGGGTTTAAAATCATTGTTTAATTTTAGATGACAGACAAGCTTTCTTAATCTCATTTTCTTTAGGTCAATCTTAAAAATTGTATTACTTGAACATACAGTGATAAAAGGCAACAGAGGCATTTCTGAGACATGCAGGGTGGTAGGGGAAGGGAATAAGATTTAAACTTTACAATGGATATTACCATGTGGTTCATAAACACATAGACAATTTAGTTCTGTGATATTTGCTCACAATGTTGTCTCTTTAAAAGTTGTGTACTAATTAAAGAATACAATTAATAAGACTATGATTCTGCCATCAACTTGCTATATGATCAGTGTGGGCTGAGAGTAGAATGACCACCAACCAAACCATGCCCATCTGCCTAGGACTGAGGCGTTTTCAGGGATGTGAGATTTTCAGTTTTAAAATCAGGCTGAATCGTTCACTTTAGCTCAGGGGAGTAACTGAGTCCAGGGGAAGGATAGGTTCTCTTAGCAACTTGAGCGAGGCGTATGTCGCAAAATATACAGCCCTGGGGACAGTGAGTAAAAATAGTGGATCAAGGAAAGGGCCAGAGTAGAGTGAAGAGACTGAAGATAATGGCCAAATCAAAGTGTTAGGCAGTGAGTGGGAGTCTTTGTACAGAGCCAAATGAAATTAGGACAAGCTTGGTCCATTCTAGGTGGATAATGAGGAATCATTCCTCCAAGAATTCCAGAAGAGATGGCTGCTGTAAGGGTTTTCTGTTTGGTTTCTTCTGCTAAAAGGACAGTCCTGTGTGGGAACTTACAGAGCTCATAGTGGAAGCCAGCACCGTACTTCAGGGGGTAGGCTATTTCTATCTTATACAAGGGATAAAGTAAATGTTTCATTCTCATAACGAATTCTCATTTCTTATTTTCACTGAAAAAAAAAGTACTGAGCATTTTATTTTATGAATATTCAGGAGAATTGGGTGGTATTGTATGATACTTCAAAATGCATTCCCTAAAAGTTGCTTCCCAACTCCCACCCCCATTGATGAGATGGTCTGACAGGTGGTGGTGGTCTGTGATTATAGAGTACTTTATCCCTATAAGGAGGAATTTCTTCCTGGATCTAAATTGGTAGGATTTTTGTCCAGCTTCATTTTATATGCTTGCTTTTCTCCATCTGTGGGCAGGACAGATGCTGCCCTGAACTCATGGTACTTTTACTTAGTCAACAATATGCATTAACTATTCCAAAAAAATTTAAATGGGAATATTTGAATGCACAGAAAGTAGAGGTAGGGAAATAATGAATCCAGGAGTGAATTTACAAAATGCATGCTGAGAAGGTCTTGGGTGGACAAAGGTCATAAATTGGTTTTATGCCCACAGAGAAACATGGTCTATTACATGAGTCAGTGTCTATGAGATAAGAAGCCAGTGACAGAAGAGAAACACAGTGCTTCTTTGTACCAAGGCAAGAAGGCTTTTTTTTCCCAGTGGTCTTCATAAGGATACTTTGAAATTAATGAATATCATTCTCAACAGTACATTGATGGGAGTTCAGAGAAATGTTTCCCATTATGTTTCTCAAAGGCTAATGGTGTAACTGCATAGCTCAATACAACAAAAAAATCCTATGTTAAATATTTTACAAAACAAAGTATGTATATATATACGTATTTTTTTTTAACAAAAAATTTTAAAAAGCCATCAGAAGATGGGAAGAACTAAATGAGGCATTCTAGATAGGAAGATCTCCACGGGCTTGGATCATTCCAAGGATAGATAAATTATCCAGAAGACTGTCCGTATTTTCTATCCTTCAGGCAATTCTCCATAATGATGTTTCCCAATAAGCATTTGAAATATTAAAAGCAATGAGTTTGATGAGATTCTGCCTGACAAATGCTTCCTGGAATTGATTCTGCTTTGTGGCCTACTAATGTCCAGAACTCATGGGATAGAATTCCTCGGGCAAATGTTGAGAATTCAAACATGGATGCCCTGGAGAGGCCCTTTATTTGTGGTGGGCCAAGGAGCGGTCGCTGCAGTGCCAATGCTCTCCTTACAATTCTGGTTCCTTCTTCCAACACATAGATGAATGGAAGATCCCCACATTCTACACCTGTAGAAGAGTATGGTAAGAATTTAAGTATGCAAAAAAAGTTAAGCTCTTTTTGAGTCTGGGTCCATGGAGAACTGAGATCCGTTTATGACTGGGCTTCAATTATATCTCTTTGGCTTCATTTTGACCCTCTTCCAAACATCACCTCAGAATGGTACTTGGAATCTCTGCTTGTTAAACTCACTTTTTGACTTTTTCTTTCGTTCTCAGAATACTGTTGAATGTCCCCAACACTGAGCATCTTGGCCTGTTTTGACCAGATCAATCTATTGTCTTTCTTTCTTCTCTCCCTTCTCCTTTCCCTCCATCCTTCCTTTCTTCCTTTTTGTCTGCCCTCGTATAGCCCCCAACCCCCCAACTTTAATCCATATCTAAATTCACAGACTTTTAGAGCTGTTACGTAAAACCCAAACCCTGTCTTCTCTACCTGAGCTCAGCCAATCTGGTAACCCAGAACTCCATATCCTCACAGAGTTTCCACTACTCTCCTTAATTAAATTTCCAGGCCCTTATTTTTGCACAATTGTTTCTTAGTAAACACACATGAACATAAATGATTGTCTCTGTAATTTATTTCAGTCCAATTACTTTGTTATCAGCCAGTCTGAAGACATCCCCGAATTAATAATGTTTCCTTTAACAGGGGTAAAACTGTTTTTTTTTAAATTATGCCATGTTCTATCTAACAGTCTGGGGATTACATGATCTTGTTAGTGATTTTTTTTTTAATTTTTATTTTTTATAAACATATATTTTTATCCCCAGGGGTACAGGTCTGTGAATCACCAGGTTTACACACTTCACAGCACTCACCAAAGCACACACCCTCCCCAATGTCCATAATCCCACCCTCTTCTCCCAAACCCCCTCCCCCCAGCAACCCTCAGTTTGTTTTGTGAGATTAAGAGTCACTTATGGTTTGTCTCCCTCCCAATCCCATCTTGTTTCATTTAGATCTTGTTAGTGATTTTATCTTGGGATGCTAATCACATTATACACATGTCCTCTTGATATTTCTAATGTTTTTATAGTTCATGCAAGCTGTATATTTCCTCGATATTCATGAAAAACTGATACTTGGAAAAACATTTTTATTTGATGTGTTCTTAGAAATGGAGATCCTTTGAATTTATGAGCTATGAGACATTTTCTTTATCATTACAGGTTTTTCAGTGACCATTTTAAAAAATTTGTTTTATTTTATTTTTTATTAACATATAACATATTATTTATTTCAAGGGTACGGGTCTGTAATTCGTCAGTCTTACACAATTCATAGCACATACCCTCAATAATCATTTTGATACTTCATATTTTCTGTCGAATTTTGTCAATAGACATACTCTTTTTTTTTTTTAAAGATTTTATTTATTTGACAAGGGGGCATCACAAGTAGGCAGAGAGGCAGGCAGAGACAGAGAGGGAAGCAGACTCCCTGCTGAGCAGAGAGCCCAATGTGGGGCTCCATCCCAGAACCCTGGGATCATGACCTGAGCTGAAGGAGAGGTTTAACCTTCTGTCCCACCCAGGGGCCCCCAAGAGACATATTCTTAGGAGCAGTTTTTAAAAAATCTTTTTCAGTGTTCCAAAATTCATTGTTTATGCACCACACCCAGTGCTCCATGCAATACATGCCCCCCATAATACTCACCACCAGGCTCATCCAACTCCTCCATCCCCCTTCCCTCCAAAACCCTCAGTTTATTTCTCAGAGACCACAGTGGCTCATGGTTTGTCTTCCCCTCCGATTTCCCCCAACTCCCTTCTCCTCTACATCTCCCAATGTCCTCTGTGTTATTCCTTATGCCTTAGGGTTGACCAAATTCTGCTGCTCTATTAGTAACCATGAGACTGATCTCTTTCCTATTATGGAATTAGCATTTGGCACCTATTTGTGAATTAATAAAATTGAAGTGCCACTTTCTATGTTAAGCAGTATTTTTCACTTCTTTGGCATTTCTAGCTACTCTTTATTTTTTTTTTAATTGTGTCCTTGGGGTAGTCATTTATTTTGGATCTTAAATATCAGGCTTTCACCATTTGTCCTTTTATTTTTTATTTTTTTAAAAGATTTTATTTATTTATTTGACAGACAGATTACAAGTAAGCAGAGAGGCAGGCAGAGAGAGAGGAGGAAGCAGGCCCCTTGCTGAGCAAAGAGCCTGATGTGGGACTCAATCCCAGGACCCTGAGATCATGACCTGAGCCGAAGGCAGCGGCTTAACCCACTGAGCCACCCAGGTGCCCTCATTTGTCCTTTTAAAGACTATGTCATGAGGCTGAGCTCAAAGACTTGAAAATGATGAGTGTTTATCACGTTATAACTGTTCAGATAGTTTATCACCTGCTCTGCTTCCAGCTTGTTCATAAATTCAGGTGTTTAGTACCTGAGTACATCAAAATGTTTTGAAGTATTTTAGCAACTAAGCAAGCCATGCAATGAGGAGGAGTTTCAAACAACTTGATGTGGTTATGGATGTCAAGGAAACTATGTCATTATATAATGTTTGACAGTAGCTCTTTTTTTTTTTTTTTAAATACCATAAAAACAAAGCTTGTCTGGTACTGTTGGAGAAGAAAGTGTACAATAAAATGCACAAGCCAACTGAAAATTGCACAATCTGCATTAGATGCAAAATGCTAGGCATTAACTGATATGTTATTTTATAATATAGAGGGATAATATATTGAAAGGTGCGGCAGAATGGGAGTAGGAGTAAAATTTCCTTTTTGAAATAAGTCCAAGCTCACACTATATTCTCAAAATATACTGTATGCACTGGGTGGTTGGGGGGCATCCAGGATTGTTTCATTAAACAAACAGATGACCTCATCTTTGCTATATACAAACTCATGGGATTGAATTCTAAAGAGATATGATAGCATAATCAGTAAGATGTTTGAATACATTGTCCAGTGATAGACAACACCGTTAGAAGCTATAGGGGCTGCAGGAAATGAAAGACCTATTTTTTGGGTTTGTCCAGTTCATGCTTTAAGATGGAAGAAGTGTGGGGCATCTGGGTGGCTCAGACGGTTAAGCCTCTGCCTTCGGCTCAAGTCATAGTTTCAGGGTCCTGGGATTGAGCCCCACATCAGGCTCTCTGCTTGGCAGGGAGCCTGCTTTCTCCTCTCTCTCTGCCTGCCTCTCTGCCTACTTGTGATCTCTCTCTGTCAAACAACCAACCAACCAAACAAACAAATAAATAAATAAGGAAGAAGAGGGAATGTGGCACGTGGGGATACTAAAGCTCCCTATAAAGGAAAAAGGATCCTAAACTGTCGGTAATGAATGAAATCTTTCTTCTTCTTCTTTTTTGTTTTCTTTTCTCTTTCTCAAGGTGTTTACATCTAGAACAAGATTTCAAGGAGGGAAGAAATGATGTTGTTTTGGGTGTGGTAGCTTTTGATTCTGAAAATTGGGGTTTCCGTTTATAAAATATGAGCTTAAAGTGTGACAAGAGGAGGTGGAAGTTGTCCGGCAAGGTAAATGATTTTATAGAGAAAAGGGGGAAAGTGAGGCTCTTTTGAGGCTATCCAACCTATGAAAAAAGGACTACATTTCTTAAGAGATGATTTGATGGGCTTTTGGGTGGCTTAGTCAAGTAAACGTCTGCCTTCAGCTCAGGTCATGATCCCAGGATCCTGGGATCAAATCCTGCTTTGGGCTCCCCTCCCCCTCCCCCTGCTCCTCCGCCTGCTTGTGCCATGTTCTTCCTTGATTGAGCAGTTTCTTTTCTTATTTTATAAACTATTAGACTCGGGGGTATAGCTCAGTGGTAGAGCATTTGACTGCATATAAACTATTAGACTCATTTTTTATGTAACAAAAAATTTTTTATGTAAAAAAAAATTTTTATGTTACATTTTTATGTAACAAAATATTGATTTTATACCTCTCCCTTCCTTAAGCTTCAACATAGATAAATAACTGTAGCCAGATGACACAGTAAAATGTTGACTTACTTTTTTCTTTACAATTAGCTCCAAAGGACATGTTTGGAAGACTTAAGATGTCCAAAGATATGTACAGGAATTCAGTAAAGTGTCAGGATATAAAATCAATGCACAGAAATCAGTTGCATTTCTCTACACCAACAACAAGACAGAAGAAAGAGAAATTAAGGAGTCAATCCCATTTACAATTGCACCCCAAATCATAAGATACCTAGGAATAAACCTAATCAAAGAGGCTAAGAATCTATACTCAGAAAACTATAAAGTACTCATGAAAGAAATTGAGGAAGACACAAAAAAATGGAAAAATGTTCCATGCTCCTGGATTAGAAGAATAAATATTGTGAAAATGTCTATGCTACCTAAAGCAATCTACACATTTAATGCAATTCCTATCAAAGTACCATCCATCTTTTTCAAAGAAATGGAATAAATAATCCTAAAATTTATATGGAAGCAGAAAAGACCTCGAATACCCAAAGGGATATTGAAAAAGAAAGCCAAAGTCGGTGGCATCACAATTCCGGATTTCAAGCTCTATTACAAAGCTGTCATCATCAAGACAGCATGGTACTGGCACAAAAACAGACACACAGATCAATGGAACAGAATAGAGAGCCCAGAAATAGACCCTCAACTCTATGGTCAACTAATCTTCGACAAAGCAGGAAAGAATGTCCAATGGAAAAAAGACAGCCTCTTCAATAAATGGTGTTGGGAAAATTGGACAGCCACATGCAGAAAAATGAAATTGGACCATTTCCTTACACCACACACAAAAATAGACTGAAAATGGATGAAGGACCTCAATGTGAGAAAGGAATCCATCAAAATCCTTGAGGAGAAGACAGGCAGCAACCTCTTTGACCTCAGCCGCAGCAACATCTTCCTAGGAACATCGCCAAAGGCAAGGGAAGCCAGGGCAAAAATGAACTATTGGGATTTCATCAAGATCAAAAGCTTTTGCACAGCAAAGGAAACAGTTAACAAAATCAAAAGACAACTGACAGAATGGGAGAAGATATTTGCAAACGACATATCAGATAAAGGACTAGTGTCCAAAATCTATAAAGAACTTAGCAAACTCAACACCCAAAGAACAAATAATCCAATCAAGAAATGGGCAGAGGACATGAACAGACATTTCTGCGAAGAAGACATCCGGATGGACAACAGACACATGAAAAAGTGCTCCATATCACTCGGCATCAGGGAAATACAAATCAAAACCACAATGAGATATCACCTCACACCAGTCAGAATGGCTAAAATCAACAAGTCAGGAAATGACAGATGCTGGTGAGGATGCGGAGAAAGGGGAACCCTCCTACACTGTTGGTGGGAATGCAAGCTGGTACAACCACTCTGGAAAACAACATGGAGGTTCCTCAAAATGTTGAAAATAGAACTGCCCTATGACTCAGCAATTGCACTACTGGGTATTTACCCTAAAGATACAAACGAGTGATCCGAAGGGGCACATGCACCTGAATGTTTATAGCAGCAATGTCCACAATAGCCAAACTATGGAAAGAACCTAGATCAACAGATGAATGGATCAAGAAGATGTGGTATATATACACAATGGAATACTATGCAGCCATCAAAAGAAATGAAATCTTGCCATTTGAGACAACATGGATGGAACTAGAGCGTATCATGGTTAGCGAAATAAGTCAAGCAGAGAAAGACAACTATCATATGATCTCCCTGATATGAGGAAGTGGTGATGCAACATGGGGGCTTAAGTGGGTAGGAGAAGAATCAATGAAACAAGATGGGATTGGGAGGGAGACAAACCATAAGTGACTCTTAATCTCACAAAACAAACTGAGGGTTGCTGGGGGGAGGGGGGTTGGGAGAAGGGGGGTGGGGTTATGGACATTGGGGACGGTATGTGCTTTGGTGAGTGCTGTGAAGTGTGTAAACCTGGCGATTCACAGACCTGTACTCCTGGGGATAAAAATATATTATATGTTTATAAAAAATTAAAAATTAAAAAAAAATGTCCAAAGATAGAGCCAGCTCAGCCTTGCCTATGGCCTCACATTGAAGGATATTTTATTTCTAAAAGACTATGGAACGCTTATCTCATCCTACTGCCAGTACACATTATTATAATAAATATTTTAGTACAGAAAATAGGAATAGCAAAACAGAATTAATATATTTTAATAACAAGATGACCGACCTCACAGAAGAGAAGGCTGTATGAAAGTAAACAAGAAATGAACTAGAGGAGGAAAATAAGGCATTGTAGAATTAAATGCAGAAACCTGTGGCATTTGAGTTTGTAGTAAAAGGGCCTAAAAAAATAATTGATTGATTGATTGACTGATTTATAGTACAGGCAGGAGGGACAGAGGGAGAGAGAGAATCTCAAGCAGGCTCTGCACTGAGCACAGAGCCCACCATGGGCCTGGATCTCATGACCCTGAGATCATGACCCTGATGTGATCACCCCTGAGGCAAAACCAGGAGTCAGACATTTAATCAACTGTACCACCCAGGTGTCTTGGGCCAGATTTAGTTCTTAACATGTAGGTGATTAATTTTTCCTCTTCCATTACCCACACACCTACCCCCCAATCCTGCCAACTATATTTTTAGATTTCTTATCTTTTAGGTTCTCTTAGAGTTTCCTTTTTCCAGTTAGTCAATCTAAAAGCACGAGAATGACACAAATGGTGAAAAGTCTGGAAATCATACTGTATGAACCTTGGTTAAAAGAAAACAGGGCATGCATTGAAAGGCTGTCATCCAGAAGGGGCATTTAAGCTGTTCTGTGTGGTTTTCATAGATGGGACCAGGGTCAGTGGGAAGAAAATATGTCAAAGTCGGTATTCAGTTTCTCAGAGTTGCCAAAAATGGGCTAGGCTGCTTGAAGAGGCAGAGAGCTCACGATTATGGGAGGTGTACTTAGCTTATTACCTACTCTGTCTTGTACTTTAAGTCTCATTTTGGGGGAAGGGGCATCTCTAGGGTTTTACTGTATCAGCTACCTCCTTTCTTTCAAATGGCCTTCCCTCTCAGACTAGATATTCTCATGTCTATCCCTCTTATCTGAGCTCTTTTACTCCTAATTTTTTTATCCTCCACGTATTCCATCTAAGTGATAAACAGGCACCAAGACCTATGAGTTTGACCTTCTCACTGTCCTTCGAGCCTACCCTCTTCTTTCCGCCCTACTCCCATTCCATCATAGTTCTTGTCTCCCCTTGAGAAGTAAGTTTTGGAGGGAACGAGTTGCCTTTTATTTATTTAATCCTGAGTTAGTTATCACAATAGCCGAACACTGAGAAAATATATTTAGAATGAATACATGACCATCAACCATTTATTGCGAGGCCACTTTTGCTTTAAGTGGCAGGTTGATCAATTCATTCAGTAAATATTTTTGAACATCTACTATATGCACTGGGGATAGACGAATGAGTAAGACCCCAGTGGTTTTCCCCCAAAAGATCATAGCCTAGTTCACAGGAAAATATGGAAACAAAATTTGACTTTGCTCAGGCAATGTTAATAAAGAGAAACAGACCTGATAAACTTAACTGATCAACTCGGCTGGGCCTCCAGAGTATCCCATTGCCACCACTCCTCAGGAGCCTGCCACCGGCTTAGGCAGGTGTTCTTTGGGAAGCCATTGGCAGGTGTGAGTTTCTCGGGGCTGAAGGTAGATCCTCCCGGAAATAACAGAGGATGCTAATATCTGAATGGGTGAACTAGCAAGTTCAGGAGAGCAAGCCGGAGGTCTGGTTCTGACTACCAGTCTCTCTTTACTAGGAACTATCCTCCCTTAGCCCAGGGATTCTCGTGTTTTCATTTTTCTACTTGGCCTTCATCTGTTTCCATATCACATTCTGTTCTATGCTGGTTGACCATCAAACTGGCCACTCCTTAGGATGAGAGTGTCCGTAGAACTACAGGCTTCTGATTTTTCCATTTACAGATGTTTAAAGCTCAGACTCTCTGCTTGGCTTCACAAACATAGTTAGCTTTTTTACGATCACCCTGGTTATTTATTCTTCTGTTTTCACATTTATGGATCCAAGCAAATGCACACAAGTTTAGGCACTAGAAGCATCTCCAATGTTATATGTTCTGGTTAACCAGTTCATTGGAAATACTTATAAATGTCTGTGTCCTTCCCCGCCTTAGTTAGTGTCTTGTGTAGCTTCAGTGAGAGTGGTTTTATAGGCTACCTGGATTTAAGAAGGGGAAAAAAAAATCTTGGCTGAGTGTGGCCTGGAAGACTTTCCCTCATTACTACACATACATTTCTCCCTACTTATTTCTGGTCTCCAACTAATAAATGCCCCCAGACTATAGTCTTTCTGCAACAAAATGTGATTTTGTTACTTTATCTGTTTCATGCTCTTCCCACATAAGCAGCCTGGTTTTACAATTTTAATAAAGGAAGAAAATAAAGACAGGAATGTGCATGCATGTGTGTGCTTATCAATATGTTTACTTAAGTGGGTATATGAGAAACAGAAGAGTCAAGGGAGGAAGACCAAAAGAGGCAAAAAGACAAGTAAGCACAAGAAATAAAATTTGGAATTCTGTATTTGTGACCTCACTTGCCTTTTTTGTTGTTGCTGTTGTTGTTTGGTCTCAAATTTCCTCCCATTTAGTCTCTAATTGTTCTGACATTCAAAATGCCAGACGTTTGAAATGAGCTTTGTCTCCTGAACTCTGATGCCAGGCTCTGTAGACTGAGTGACCGACTCCATGTTGCAACCCATGACATCCCTAAGCCATATGATGCCATCACATCGGAGTCACATGAGGAACAAGTGAAGTTTAAAGTGTGCAGGTGGAATCATGAAAGACACCCTCGGGTTAGTTTCCAAAAGCATTTGACTTTTTTAAAAATGTCGGTATTCTGATTTTATTACCTAGCCAGTTACCCATTAACCAAAAATGTGTTATATGCCAGTGATGCAAAATGTATTTACTTTATCAAGTTATCCCATGGCTGCCTTGTCATGATTGGGAGAAGGTAGGGAGGTAGGAAAGAGCCAAAAATAACATGTTCGAGTCTTTCCAACTCATTTAAGTTCTGATTAGTGTAACAGGTATTTGTTTTGGTTATTACTTTCTAACTCTTGAAATCTATCCATGTGCCTGTATGATTTTGTGTTTCTCTTTCATCTTTTTCTTTTCAATCAGAATTAAAGAATCAAATTCTGTTATTTACTGCTCGTCAAACTCAACATCTCTATTGGTTTCTGGAGTCACAGGAATGGAAGTACCTTGCCACAGCCTACTTAGACCTCTTGGGTTCAAGATCCCATAGATCTTTTTTCCTCCGTAGTTCATTCCAGAATTGGATAATAAAGAATTGCATGTTTTAGACAATGTAATATATCCAGTTCCAGACTAAGGAAAAAAAAAAAAAGATTTTGCCATGGGTAATCTCGAACTTAAAAATATGTCAAGTCTATAATGAAAATTAGAACATTTAAGTCAAGCACGAACTAATCATCTTTCTAAACTTATCCAACGCTCTCTGCCAACTCCTGATTATGTAGGAGTTGCTGATTTGTTTTTCAGATTCTCTAGGGTCTCCTGAGGTCATATTCTGTCCTAGGATTCAGGTTTCTAAGCTTAAATAGAGGCCCAAATTCTAGGCTGCTGCTTTTAAAGAGGAGAGGGAGGAAATGTCCACCCGCCCATTCCCCCCTTTTCTGAATCTTGAGAGCCGGGTGTAGGGGTAGGGCCAGCTCTACTTTGGGTCAGATTAAGTGGCAGGTAAACTGCCTGACTTTGGAAATGTTCCCAAAAGTACCACCTTACCTTGGTCTGAAAATCTCCTTTAGTGTATTTTATGCGGAAACTATTGTTTTCAGAAGACCATTGTTAAAACAGGCAGGACCAGGTCTGGTCATTGTTAGGTAGTATATATTGAACAACAAATCAGGGCTTGTCTGTATTTGTCCAATGGATGGAGTTTTTTGTTTGTTTGTTTGCGGGCAAAGAGAAGTCCTAATTTAGTTGATCTGATCAGCTAAATTTATTACTATGAATAGACAAAGATTGTGACCAGAGAGAGTATCGCTGGAGGAAAACACTGATGAGAGGCAAAGGGGAAATTTGCTGCGCATCTGAATACAGATGCTGAGAACCCTCTAGAAATACTGAATCACGTATTTGGAGAGTTGGGCCCAGGAATAGGTATTCCTTTCCACCCAAACCCCCTCCCCCCAAATGCAGGAAATTTAGTCAGAGCCACGATTGGGAATTATTCCAAAAGAAGGTTGTTTCCTAGGATGGTTTTGAATATAGTGCTTTCTGGATACATGGAGACACAATAGATGGCATATGAAATGCTTGACTGAATGAATGAATGAGTCAGGCCCTGTGGAGAAGCTTAATTACACTTACAGCTTTGCTACCTTGATCGCATCCAAGCCTCACTGCCAGCTTCTCAGCAATAATCCGAGGATACAGACAAGACAGGAAGAGCAATGAGGAGACAAGCCGAAGATGACGGTTTAGATAGTTTCTTGGGATGTTTTGGGTTACATCTGGTCTCCCTTGCTCCCCCCAAAAGAGGCAGATTGACATCTCCTCTCCTCTAGCCGGCTTATAGCATATGCATGATTGAAAGTAATTTATGGCTCCTTTCCAGGCTCAGCCTCCAAACAGGAAAGCTGACATTAAAATGGTGCATGTGACAGAAATGTGGCCTTGCAGGAGCCCCAGAGGAGCTCCAAATCAGATCAGCTGTCCTTCATCAATCAAAAGTTGGCTGTAGCTCACTCCTCTATTTGGAACAAGTCTAGTCTTCCATCATTACGGCAGAACGGTGGGTTCGTGAATAAGGTTTTAGCATGAAACTCAGTACACACTTGTTCTTGGAATCTCAGCCTGTAAAATGAAACGTCTCCAGGGTGAATCAGCCTCCTCATCTGCAGTACCGCATTTAGAATGTCTTTGTGCATTCTTTTTTATTCTTGGATTTCTCCCTCCTTCTTTCAGTGCCAACGTGTGGCTGGTGCTCAGTCAGGGTGTCCTTATGCACTCAGCTGAAATCTCCAACTACAAGTTGGGACTGGGGGCAGTCTTCGATGAAGAAACCCTGGCTGAGGGGAAGACTTGATCTCTGCGCCATTTAGCCGAGTACTGTAGTAATCACCCTGCAGCACACATCCATTGTGACAGGATATTATTATCTCCATTCCTTGGATGAGGAAATGGAGATTCCACGAGGTTGAGAAATTTGCCTAAACTGACATATGCAGTAATGTATGTTGATAGTCAGGAATGAAGGGTCAGACTGGAAAGGAGGAGGAGAAGGCACAAAAAAACGTCCCAGTCATGAAGCAAGAGGAAGATGTAAAAAGGAGCAAGAAGAGGGGTCAAATGGGTGCACTGGTTTTGGCTTTTTTTGTTTGTTTGTTTGTTTGTTTTGCCAAACCTTATTTACCTGGAGTTCAGTTATAAATCATTGGAAATATCCATTAGCTATGCACTCACTGCTGGTCTAAAGTCTCTTCTCGCAGAAGCCCAGTAGGGGAAATTTTTTGGGCAGAGCTGGATAACAGGTCCGGTGCCAGATCAAGCACACTGGGGATTAGAGTTGACCCGTGGACATGACATTCTCTACCACTGGTATCAAGTAAATGTGACCCAGTCAGATAGAGCTCTTACCTGCCCCAGCTCTCCCCTCCTACACAGTCAGCGAGCACGAGACATGCGTGCTCCAGGAGACAAGTGGTTTGTGTCCTCAGCTGGTCATTGCTCTGTGTCTCTCACATCTCAATGGCAGCAAGTTGTACCCTGAGTCATATCACGGCACATGATGCGGTCAGGAAAATATGCTATCTGACCCATGTTCCCTCAACACTCAGTGTGCTCACCTATAGATAAAATAAATGTGGCAGAACAGTAGTTGAAATATTAATGGCACTTTTCTTCTTGATATTTTCTTATACTCTTTGAACATTAAAGGCAACTTTAAAATAGCTACATTTCGGGGCACCTGGGTGGCTCAGTGGGTTAGGCCTCTGCCTTCAGCTCAGGTCATGATCTCAGGGTCCTGGGATCGAGCCCTGCATCGGGCTCTCTGCTCAGCGGGGACCCTGCTTCTCCCTCTTTCTCTGCCTGCCTCCTCTGCCCACTTGTGATCTCTCTCTGTGTCAAATAAATAAATAAAATCCTTTAAAAAAATAAAATAGCTACATTTCTTATACTCTTAGACTGCGAGTCACTACCTATTAAGTGAACCTTAGCCCTTGAGCAGAACTTGGTGCTATACCTGTAAAATTTTTAAAAATAAACAAGTCTAATAATTTCAGAACTCTGACCGTTATGCAAACAGAGAGAATTGAGGTTTATTTGTGGTATCTTTATAACTCCCTGGAAAGTAAATATTAAATCCATGTTTTCCATTAGGAATCTTGCTTTCATTAACCCAGTCCTTGAAGAGATCATCAGGGAGATCACTGTAGATTTAATGAAAGTTTGGGAATTGCCATAGTTTGCACTCACAGAGAAATTTTTGTCATCTGGGAACACAATAATGACAAGTCTAATATATGTTTTTAAGAACCAGGCACTTGAATCTCCCTGCATTATAATTATCTTTCTTTTCCCTTCCCTTCTCTTCTTTCCCTTCCCTCCCTTCCCTTTCCTCCTCCTCCTCCTGCTCTCTCCTCACCCTTGCTCTTGTAGCAGGGAAGGCTCAGCAGTAGCTCTTCCAGGAATGGGAGTTTATATTGTACTTTTCTTTCTTTTCTTTTTTGAATGATTGAATTGTTAATCACAACAATGCTCTCTGCCTGTCTCCTCAAAGCTGCCATCAATCCTGGAAAATGTTTACTTTGATGAGAGTCAGTTAAGGGAACAAACTGAATCAGAATTCTGAGGGTTGTGAAAAGCACAGCGGAATTGTGTAATATGCCCTAAATAAAATGAGATTGGACTTCTGTTGGAGGGTTTGGAGTGCGGAAGCCACATGATTAGATTCCTGTTTCACAGATTTTCTTGGCTGCAGCATAGAGAAGAGGCAAGGCTGGAAGAAGGGAGACCACTTGGTCATAGACGCCTTGACAAAAGACTGAGGTAGCCTGGGCTGGTGTAGGGAGATACGCAGGAAGTAAAATAACACAGTATTTACTGGCAGACTCTATGTGGAAGATCAGGGGACGTGATATATCCTTATTGACAATGAGAAACACAGATTCTCCATGGAAAAGATGTGCAGAGAATGAAGTGGGTTTTTTTTCTAGAGCTTGGAACTGATTGTTGCTCTAACTCTATATGTGATCTTTTCTTTACTAGATGAGAAAGTCCAGGAAGATAGAATCACACCGTGTAGTTTCTCTCTACCAGTTTGGTATCATGAAAGAACTCACAGAATAACTGGGGTTTGACACCAGCTCTGCAATTTAGTAACTTTGAAGTATTGGGCAAAAATACTTAAGGTCTAATCAGAGCCCATGTTCGGCCCCAGGAAAATAGCTGTGAAGAAGAATGAAAAATCTCTACCTTTATTAAGCTCTGGCTGGGAAGACAAACAACAAGCAAATAAAAAACTAGAGAACCAAAAATTGTGCTAACTGCTATAAAGGAAATAAAAAAGGGTGATGAGATGCAGCTAAAAAATGAGAATTGATTGGCTGCTCAAGAGTTGCGGGGAGAAACATTACAGGCAGCAAGTGGAATGGATAGCAAGTGCAAACCTGCCCATGGGAAAGGGTTTGGTAGGCCTGGTAACACGTGCTTCTGTGGAAGTAGACCTTGAAGGCTCTATGGAGATTGAATTTCATTTGAAGAGTGAGAGAAACCATAGGTGAATTTTAAGCAGGGAAATCATCAGGCTCAGATTTACATTTATCAATGTCATTCCGGCTAATGAATGGAGAAAGAATCAGGGAGAAAGTGAGAGATTAGCTAAGAGACATTACAGTTCTCCAGAAAGGATAAAGTGATTCAAATAATAATGTGTGTCTATAACCTTATACTCTTGTAAGCATGTTTTCATAAATTATATATTTATTTTGTCTAAGTTTAAGACAAAAAACCCTACTAAAAATATATTACTCAATTTATAATTTTCCATAATTTTATTATAAAAATCCAGAAAACTTCAAAAAGTTGCCTACCACCAAGATTCTAGAATTAACCTTTCCCTATTCTTGCTTTGTTGTATATATATCCCTCTAATCATTCCTCCATCAAGTCTTATTTTTTGGATCCAATTCAAAGTACGAGTATCAGTTCACTTCACTCCTAAACACTGCAGCATGAATATAATTAACTAAGAATCTTTATTTTTTATAGTGCCTTTTTTCTTTTGTCATAAAACTTACATATTTGAAATACACAAATTTAAATGACTATTCAATGAGTTTGCCAATCTCTTTCTTCTCTCCTTTTGGGACCCAAAATGATGACATTTTATGAGACTCATTGATATTATCCCACAGGTCCTTAAGTCTATAAATTTTTTTTCAGTCTTTTTCTGTTATTCAAGTTGGATAATCTCTTCAAATTCACCTTTTTGTCATCTCCAGTCTGTTAATCTTATCCAGTGAATTTTTAAAAATTTGTTTTGTATTTTTCAATTCTATAATTTTTTTGGTTCTTTGTTACAGTTTATGTTTCTCTGACAAATTTTCCTTCATTTTTTATTATTTTTCTTTGTAATATTTTCTTTTTAATTTTTTTGTAATATTTTTCTTTGTAATATTGTGCATAGCTATAATATCTACTTTAAATCCTTGTCTGCTCATTTGAACATCTGGATCATTTTAGGGTTAGTCTCCATTGATTGTTCATTCTTTCTTTCTTTCCTTCTTTCTTTCTTTCTTGGGGGAGAAGGAGCATAGAGGGAGAAGAGAATCAGGATTATGACCTGAGCTGAAACCAAGACTGGGATGCTTAACCAACTTAACCAACAGGTGCCCCAGGAGAGAAAGAATTTTCTTTTTTTTTTTCTTTTTTTTTTTAATTTAATTTAATTTATTTATTTGACAGAGAGAGAGATCACAAGTAGGCAGAGAGGCAGGCAGAGAGGGGAGGGAGGAAGCAGGCTCTCTGCTGAGCAGAAAGCCCAATGTGGGGCTCAATCCCAGGACCTGAGATCATGACCTGAGCCGAAGGCAGAGGCTTAACCCACTGAGCCACACAGGTGCCCCCAAATCTTCTTCTTCTTCTTCTTCTTCTTCTTTTTTTTAAGATTTTTATTTATTTATTTATTTATTTGACAGAGATCACAAGTAGGCAGAGAGGCAGGCTGGGGTGGGGGGCAGGTGGGGAAAGAAGGCTCCCTGCTGAGCAGAGAGCCTAATGAGGGACTCCATCCCAGGACCCTGGGATCATGACCTGAGGCAAAGGCAGAGGCTTTAACCCACTGAACCACCCAGGTGCCCTGAAGAGAGAGAGAGAATCTTAAGTAGGCTCCTTTATCAGTGCAGAACCCCCTGTTTAGGCTCGATCTCATGACCCTGACATCACAACCTGAGCTGAAATCAAGAGTCAGAGTTTAACTGATTGAGCTGTCCAGGCATCCAAATTGGTTTTTTCTTTTGAATTTGGTTCATATTTTTCTTTTTCTTTGTGTATAAAGTAATTATGAGGGGTTGTATCCTGGACATGTGGATGATACTCTGGGTAGACTCTGGATTCTGTCAAGTTCTTCAGAAGAGTGTTGATTTTTTTCAACTTAAAATAAAACAAGAGCTCTGATCCTAACCTAAAAACTCCAGTTTCTGTTATTAGTCAATTATGTGTATTGACTGATTACTTTTCACAACCCTATTGATTTTATAAGGTAGACCATTTTGAAGATGAAGAAACTGAGGCACAGGGAAGTAACTTGCTGGTACGTGGAGAATCTTCAGAGTCTAACCCTCAAGCACTTCTTGAAATGGAGTGCAAGCCATGGGCATAGACATAGGTGGGCAACTCTGGAAACCATTAACTACTTAGAATTTCTCTAAGACTTGGAGAGACTAGATATGAAAGGTTGGTGGAAAGGGAAGAATCTAAGAATATTCTGGGGCTTTGGCTTGAGCAATGGGTTGTGGTGATAAAATTTACTGATATAATGAAAACAAGAGGAACACCTATATTTTGCTGCTGCTGCTGTTGTTGTATTATTTTAGATTTGTCAATACAATTCTATTAGAAATTCTATTAGACATTCGAATGGAGTTGTCCAGTGGGCAGTGGGAAATATGAGTCTGGAGCTTGAAGGGAGGTTGTATTAGGGCTGGAGACACAGCTTTGGTAGTCATCAGAGTATGGGCATCTTTTAAAACCATTGGATTAGATGAGGTAACTAAGGCAAAAGTACAGAGAAGACCCCATGGCTTAGGTAAAATTCCCAAGGCACAAGAAACACTAAGAATTTTGGGTAGAATTTGGCAAAAGAAAATAAGAAAAAGCAGTCAGTAATTGTGAAGGAAACCAAGGAGAGTGTAGTACCATGGAAGCCAAGAGAAAAGAAAGTTTTGGGGAGGTAATAACATGTATGAAACGCTGTTGGAAGGCTTAGAAAGATGAGGACAGAAGAGTCTCTGTTGGATTTAGCAAAGCAGAAGTCAATAGAGTAATAAGGTTGGGATATGTAGTGGAACGAAGAATCGATATTTGAATGAGGAAGTAGAGACAGCGCATTCTGAACCACTGGTTAATAAGGTTTCTTGTGAGTGAAGAACAGGAATGAAGAGAAATTTTTTTTTTTTTTTTAAAGATTTTATTTATTCATTTGACAGAGAGAGATCACAAGTAGGCAGAGAGGCAGGCAGAGAGAGAGAGAGGAGGAAGCAGGCTCCCTGCTGAGCAGAGAGCCCGATGGGGGACTCGATCCCAGGACCCTGAGATCATGACCTGAGCCGAAGGCAGCGGCTTAACCCACTGAGCCACCCAGGCGCCCCGAAGAGAAATTTTTTTATGCAGGTGGAGATGATACAGTAGAAAGGGAGACATTTATCAATATTAGCCATTGAGCAAATAGCTGATTTAAACGATTTACTGGTTTTGAAAAGTCAAATGATTTCTGCACAACTGCTCTGTAGACTATAAATTGCTTTAAGAAGAATTTTGGGACTCTATTATTTCTAGGCTTTGTAATATTGTGGGTTTTTCTGTTTATCTTTTACAGTAAATACCTGTATGTTGATTGATGTTTAATGAGTGCTTTTTCTAAATCATCTCTTTTTGGAATTTTGACTAGTTGTTTTACACTCCTGGATTTCAATATTCTGTTTTGAAAATGTATGGTAAATGATGAAGAACTGTATTTATTGTTATAGAGTGAAGTTCAAACATATTGCTGAGTGGAAAGAGTGAGGGGGGAGTTAAAAACAACATATAGTGTATAATTTCATTTTTGTAGAACTGTATACATCAATATATTTATTTCCTTCAATTCATTTATTTCATTTGTCCACATCTGGAAGTATTTTTAATAGAATATCAAAATGGAACTGTTTATCAAAATTTAATAATGTGAAATAGAAAAATAGAAATTTCTATGAAATAGAAATTCTCTTTATTCTCTAAAGAGAGTAAAGAAGACAAAACCAGGAAGAAGTAGATAATATTTTCTTTCCCAAGGTATGCCAATTTTATCATTTGCAAAGGTATAAGTCTCAAAATCAAGGTGGATTGCATGGAGAAAAATCCAGTTTGGTTTATGTGAGCATGAGCCCACGGAAAAGGACCATGTTAATTTTGAACTTACTACTACTCCTAAGTGGGGAAAAAAAAAATCAGCCTGACTCCAGGTGTCTTTTGATTCTTATCCTTTCCCATTTTCTATAAGCCATTCCTCCCACAAAGCTTCCCTCTGTCTCTGCTTCGCTACCAGTACCAACCCCACCTCCTGACCCAGTTCTTTGGGTTCTGGCTTTGCGGATTTTGTCGGTTGAATCGTGCATCCTTCCTTTTATTCTTGGCTTTACCCAGAGAATGCTGAGTTCCAGCTCAGTGTCAATTCTGGAACACAGATTTCCTCCCTGGCTCTGCAGGACAAATGCTACTCTGCCAGTACTTTTTGTGGCTTTGTTCCACTCTATCTGCAGTGGCCAATAGTAGGCATCGTGTTCTGGTGCCCTCTGATGCAGTCTGCCACTTGCCCGACGACACCTTGGCTTCCATCCCTGTGTACCAGTGTTCTTTGTGATTGCCCTTTGTGAATTAGACATGCTTTATAAGAAATTGGTAACTGTGCTTACTTTTGGCTGCTGGGAAATGAGTCTTAAAAGTCTTGATCCTGGTGATTCACAGATCTGTACCCCTGGGGATAAAAATATATGTTTATAAAAAATAAAAAATTAAAAAAAAAAAGTCTTGATCCTTAAAAAAAAAAAAAAATCTTGTTATTTTTCCAATAGTTTTCTTTGCTTTGAAAAGTTATCTGAAAGTGAAGGAGTTGAAGGACATATTCTTGGGCTGTTTACTCTGCCTCTGAGGCCCTCCTGCTTTCTCCTTATCTAGTACAGCCCTCCCTTCAAGGTTCCCCTGAAATCCCAGGCACTCTGTGAAACCCTCGTCACCCCCGCTTTGGGGAACTGCCCTTTCTCTGTGTTTCGGTATCACAGAATAGCTGCACTGTTTTGTTTTCCTTTCCAACTTAACCTGTGCTGCCTTTCTGATAAGCATAAGCTTTGTTTTTCCAATTAAACAATCAGCTTTTTTCTTCCCCTCACTCATTGATTCCAGGGATAGGCTCTGGAGTATGAATTCCTGGAATTCCGGCTCTGTCGCTGGTGAGCTGCACTATCTTGTTCAAGACACTTACGTTTCTATGCCTTAGGCTCCTTCTCTGTTCAATGTGGTAGTAATACCCATATTTGGAGGCTGTTGGGCTAACATGGAACATGTTCAGTACAATGCCTGGCACACAGCTGGTGTCCAGTAATTTGTATCTTTTGCATTCTGATTGTTACTTAACTCCTCTGTAGCTGGAGAACTGGAGAAGAACTGGAGAGATAGTTACAAAACAGACAATATTCTACAGAACTGGTTTCTGCCCTGATAGAATTCACATTCTAGTCCTTAATAAGTGATTACTCAATTATTTCTTTAAATTCTACTCTTTTAAGAAGTACAGGGTGCCATGAGCGTGTCTTCTGACTTCCTCTGGAGGGTTTGGGAAGGTCTTGCTAAGGAAGCAATAAATGACTTTATTTTTTTTTTAAAGATTTTATTTATTTGACACAGAGAGAGAGAGATCACAAGTAGGCAGAGAGGCAGGCAGAGAGAGGAAGGGAAGCAGGCTCCCTGCTAAGCAGAGAGCCTGATGCGGGGCTCGATCCCAGGACCCTGAGATCATGACCTGGGCTGAAGGCAGAAGCTTAACCCACTGAGCCACCCAGGCGCCCCAATAAATGACTTGAAATTAGAAAAAGGGATAGATAGGGATCAGATTAATGTCAGGAAGAGTATCAGCAATGAGAGAATTGGGAAGGCAAAGGGAATAGCATGTGTGGGGAGGCAGTCCATGTGGCTGGAATTCAGTGATCAAATGAGGAGAGAGTTTCTAGACAGCCACCCCTGGGTTTTAATGTCTCATCATTTCCCTAATATCTTGTGCCTACATATTAAGGAGCCTAATTAATACTTGTTAATAATTAAGTCTATGTGGATAAAGCTGGTTCATCGGATTCCTTTAGGCACCAAAAGAAAACGGTTTTCTGGGTCAGTGATGTATAAGTGAGGGTCCAGTCAGGAAAAGAGGAACATGTTGGGCATTTCAACACTGAGAACTTAACATAAGGAGGTGGTTATACTGGCGTCAGAGAATTGAAAAACCAGAGTGACACCGAAGTAGCAAAGAAGGAGTAATGGCAGGAAGCCGCCACCTCTACAGACCAGAACCTCAAGCTGGTCTTCATTTCATTTTTTCCCTACATGCAGTCTCTCGCAAAATCCTCTAGCAAAATCCTCTCGCAAAATTTCTAGTCCAGAGGAGATGGAACTCAGGCCTGAGGTGAGGGTAGGGGAAGGTACGTGGGGGAAAGGGAAGCAGTCTCTCTGCTGCTACTCAGCAGATGCTGGGAGGACATTCCATATAGTGCTGGTACCTGTATCTCTAAGAGTGAACCATTCATGTCAGTTCTACGCATACTGAAATAAAGGAGGAGACCAAGACCAATTGTCATTCCTGGACTGGAGGGCCATTGCTAAGATAACAATGATAGGAACAGTCAAAAGCAGGAAGGAACCTGCCTTCTAGTCTTTCTCTAGTAGCCATGATGGGTGGAATCCAACAGGGAGTCAGAAAACAAAGGGGACACATGATCTGCAGAGCCCCAATACCAGCATCACACAGCATAGGATAGAAGGGTGCGATGAAGTTTCTATTTTTATGATGGGTTTATAGAAAAGATAGAGGGATTGGGTGTCGACTCTTGGTGCGCATGGGGTCTTAATTTTGGGGCTGTGGGATCAAGCCCCTCCTAGAGCACCATGTTCGGTGCAGAGTCTGCTTGAGACTCTCCCTCTTCCTCCCCTCCACGCTGCTGTCTCTCTCTCTCTCTAAAATAAATAAATAAGTCTTTAGATTAAAAAAAAAAAGAAAAGATACAGAGGATAGGAAGATAAGAACAAAGGAGAAGGTAAGCATGTTCATTGGATATCAAGGGTGGCATAGTCTTGCTTTGGATAGCATCCGATTTTCCGATTTCTGACCTTCAACATATAATAAGTTACTTTAAAAAGACTTTGCAGAAAAGATATTCCATTAACTCTTTCTTTGGTAGTAATAAGATGAATTCCTCCACTAATGTACAATCACAGTGAAAACCTCTTTGTATGTTTATGCCACTGTCATCTGAGTTGGAAATATGTATATATGTATATATGCACATATGTGTAAAAATAAATAATACATACATGTACACACGCATAGATATACACATCCATATTTAAGTATATCATATATATTTAAGTCTGTATTTTAAATGATGGGAAAAGAACAGATTTTGCAAGCTCTCACCTGTGGGCTTAAAGCTGTTGAAAACTAGCACACCTTTCATTAAAAGGAGACTGCAGGTCGTTCCGCAGGCCTAAAACGGTTTTGCCATATACGAAATCTGTTGCCTGTGCATGCCAGGGAAAGCTCTGCTTCCCTGCCTTTGCCTTGCTGGTTGACTGTAGACTCCCCGGGATCTGGGGAATCCCTTGTTCCTTTTCTCCCAGCTTATAGCCTAGGTTTCAACTGTCTAGTGAAGCCGAGCAGGTGCCACCCAGAGCCCTTTTTATTACTCCCTTTGCCCTGAGTTTCATGGTATGGGAGAGTTCACCTAACCCACAAATCACAGTTTACAAATCGTTGCTCAATATTTACGAATAAAAATATTCTTTTTTTTTTTTTTTGGAAAAGTTTACTTTATTTGTCTTCTTGGAGAGAAGGTAGCCTCTGCAAATCTCAAACTCATAAGTAAATATTATAATTGTGCATTGGCAGTGCAGATGTCAACCTGGCCCACAAACTTTGAGGAGGAGTCATTGGGAAGGTGTAGCAGGGTGAGGGAGCACAGCCCAAGCAAAGGGTATCTTTGATTAGCTTATTTTGCAAATCAGGTGTTAAACCACACTTTCGGTCAAGGACATATCTTGAAAGATGATAATATGAAGGCAGAAACTATTTTTATTTTTACTATTGTATTCTCAATATCTAGCAGAGTACCTTGGACATAGCATTTATTTAAAAATATTTACTGAATGAATAAATGAATGTGAATTCTATAAAAAAGTCTTCTATCTAAACATGAGGTTAAAGAGAGGCAATAAAATACCATCAAAATAACATAATCAGCCTATATTTCCAACTGTTTTGAGTTTTGCCTAAACATTTTACTCATCTATCTAGCCATCCATGTGATCAGTAATTCTTTTGTTCATCTGAAATAAATTTGACCTTTCAGTATAAAAATATTCTTAAAGGTTAGCCACTGTTAGGACACGAAGTTGATTGAATTCCAATCGTAAACAAATGGATGTTTGGGTCCCCCCAGATAGTTCCAACAAATACAAAAATGTGATATTAATTAGCTATCTTGGAATCTTAAAAGTAATGATTGGATCCCTGACAAGTACCTAAGAGACACAGATTTAGGCATAACTAATTTTTTCCCATGTGTATTGTATTAAAAGATATGTTTGCATGGAAGGTCTATTTAGTACAGACGTGTGATTTGACCAATTCCCTCAGTACGACTGTACTTGACTTAAGCACTTTACTTCCTTTATTTCAACTCTCCTATTTCTCCAGAGAATTAGTGAAATAAGTACTTCGGTGGGGAAGGAATTGATACTACAACATTTTCATATAAAAGGAGCATTGAAAATGTTACTGATCATTCAAATTGACTCATCTGTCTCAAACATTCATTTCCTAAAAAATAATCCCTTGTAATAATTGAAACCTTCTTGTTTCATTTCACCTGCTTTTCTTGCTCTGATTTTCAGCATTAGAAAGCAATAATAACCTTGGTACAGATAATTCCTGTGGATCATTATAACATGGCTAGCCCTAGCTGGCCATTAATCCCTCAGTAATGCTGAATACTTTGATTCCGTTGAGTCAAAAAAACCCACAATTACTGACCGTCACAAACCAAAGTCTGATAATTCAGTGTTCAAATGTAAAACAAAATGCAGTTTTTATCAGTAATATGAAATACAAGTAAACAGATAAATATATTTTTCAAAAATAGGGGCTTGTTACAGAGACCTAAATAATTACTCAGATACCAGTTTTTTTAAAAAAATAAAGTATGCATTATTTATGTGTTTGTTTTCCTGCTGGTAACAATATTTATGTGAGAAACAAGAGGAAAAATTCACAGTGCAAACATAGCATGAATCTTTGATGGGGTTTAATCTGCATGACATTTGTTGCCTCTTCACAGGACCCATTATGGGTTTGAAAGACCAGTCATTAAATTAGTTCATTTATTCTGGATGCTTTGTTTTTCATTCAAGTATGTTACCACAAAGTGCTCGGTAGTGCCTTGATTATGTTGTAGAGTTGCATACTTCAACATGAATGCATTAAAATGTTATCTGCCTCACACAGTAAAGCATAAACATTGGACAGAATTATGAAACACAATTATTATCTTTAAAATAAATGGCAAATTGAAAACAAAATAAACCCAAAGACTTATTAGGTACATTTCTGTACCTTTGTTAATGATTCTTCACTGTTGGCAATCAAACCTCAGCTCCTGTCTCTTTCTAGTCTGGAAAGAAACTGTTCATCCTCAACTTGACCAAAGACCCTTTTGGGGGCTTTTCCACCATACTGAGTCTTTTTAATGGCTTCACTAGGTAATCATTTACTATTACTATAAAATTTAACTTCCTGGGGCATTTGGTAGCTCAGTGGGTTAAGCGTCTGCCTTCAGCCCAGGTCATGATCTCAGGGTCCTGGGATCAAGCCCCTGCTTCTGCCTCTCTCTGCCTGCCTCTCTGCCTACTCTCTTATTGGTGCAGTCTTTTGTCTTTAGCCTTTTTCACTTAGCACTACTTAGTTCTCTCACTATCTTAGTTCCAGGTACCCAGGCTCTTACTTCCTCCTAAATAGGGTAGAAAATTGTTCTTTGGATTCACCGGGCTGCTGTCAATGGAAATTACAGATATGATGTTCTTCTCCCAGGCAAGAGCACGGAACAATCACATTTTTCCCTTCAACTATACAAAGACTTACTAGTTTCATTTGCCTTTCTTAAAAAAAAAAAAAAAAAAAAAAAACCTACTCTGAGCTTCTTTTCTCCTTTCTTGGCAAATTGCTTAGTTGAGTACCTTTAAAATGAGATGTATATCATATCAATTCCATAGCCACTGTCATGCCCAAGATCTAATATGTTTTCTTCCTGTCTTAAGGAGGCCATTTATGCTAAGTTAACAATCTAAGTAATATATCGGAATGTAACTTTGAAAACCACATTGAAATTCTTCCAGAAAGCAAACAAAAAAGTATAAAATAATTTTAAGACAAATTCAGATGTTAGGGAAAATAATAACTATGTGTAATGAAACTTGTAGCTAAATTAAAACAGCTCCCCACAAAAGATCTTGGTTGACAGAGCTCATATTTGGGGAGGAGTTAGGAAAATCTGCGTTAAGAGCCAAGGAGATTTCTGAGACTGAAGAATCAAGAACCTGACCCATCTCTTGTGAGTTTCAGTGTTATTAGAATGCCTTCAGTAGACAGAATTGATGCTAACTGAAGTCTGTTGGCAGGAAGAAATGTGCCAGCATTCCTAGGGAATGTGCCCAACTGGTACTTCAGTTTTAACACCAAGGTTTGCATGTTGAAACTACTTTTGGTCAAGCCAAAAAACTACTTGGGTCAAGTTTTAGTCGGAGTGACGGAATATTTGATCATGACCTAAGAAAAGTGCAGTAGGTACCAACAAAGACATCATCACTACAAGTGGACAGGTATCCTCTGGGCATCCAATGTGCAGTAGCTGTGTGATGTGGCTACTATTGTGCAGTTACACTAGTGGTCTCATTTGACTTCCCGGTTTTCTTCACTTGGTATTGAGAAGTAAGACTGACCACTTCAGACTGAACAAACATGAAGAAACATACACAGTTCAAAGCAAATATGGTTCCCGAAGGCAAATATAGGTCTTCAGCTAATGAAGTAATTAGTGGTATTATAGAGGAGTTATAATCACCTTTGTACTCTAAGCTTGATATAAAAAGTATCATCAGTAATGTAAGGTTGAAAATGTTAAGATACTCAGAATTTATTCTGAACTTCCAAAGAATTTCTCTTACATTATAACATCATGTTTGTTACATTAATTTTTTTTCTTTTTGGCCAAGAAATGAAATCTTGCCATTTGCGACGACATGGATGGAACTAGAGGGCATTAGGCTTAGCGAGATAAGTTTATCAGAGAAAGACAATTATCATATGATCTGCCTGATAGGAGGAAGTTGAGAGGCAAAGTGTGGAGGTTTGGGGGTAAGAAAAGAATAAATGAAACAAGATGGGATTGGGAGGGAGACAAACTATAAGAGACTCTGAATCTCACAAAACAAACTGAGGGTTGCTGGGGGCAGTGGGGTAGGGAGAGAGTAGTGGGGTTATGGACACTGGGGAAGGTATGTACTATGGTGAGTGCTGTGAAGTGTGTAAACCTGGCGATTCACAGACCTGTACCCCTGGGGCTAATAATACATTATATATTAATAAAAAAAATTTTTTGAAAAACTTTTTTTGCAGGGGCGCCTGGGTGGCTCCATTGGTTAAGCATCTGACTCTTGATTTTGGCTCAGGTCATGATGTCGGGGTTGTGAGATTTGCCCCGTAATGGGCTCCATGCTCAGTGCAGTCGGCTTGAGAGTCTTTCCCTTTCCTTTTGCTCCTCCCCCAGCTCAACTAAGTAACTAACTAAATAAATAAATAAATAAAATCTTTAAAAAATCTATTTTTGCAAAGGTCTTATCTCTCTCTCCAACTTTTGTTTATTGAAGGGCATGGCTTTATCTTCATTCTTGCTTCACCTCCCATGGAATACAGCAAAGTGCTTTACCTAAAATAAGCGTTAAATTTAAGTGTTAAATTATGGAATGAAAGCATAAATTTGGAATACCCAGAATATTTCAGATACTGAAAGATACACACATTTTTAATGAGCCATATTTATTTTACTTGAGAAAATATTTTTTTTTTTACAACTAAAGTTGACAATCATGGCTATGGTGTTATGATGCACAGAGAATTGGTTTAAGGAGATGAGTTTCAGTGAAAAGAAGAATTAGCTCTCAGATGTGCAGCCAGAAATTCTAATTTGTATTTGGAACTTGCTGTTATGTATTTTTGGAAGGTCTTTTGATCTCAATTTTCTAATTTCTTTGTCAATTTTATTTGTCATTATATATTTTACATATTGTATTAAAGTGTGTTCCAGTGGTTTTATTCTCAAGATTTAATTTTTTTAAAGATTTTTAAAAATTTTTATTTATTTATTTGACACACAGACAGGCAGGCAGAGAGAAAAGGGGAAACAGGCTCCCCCCTGAGCAGAGAGCTCGATGTGGGGCTCCATCCCAGGACCCCCTGATGAGATCATCACCTGAGCCGAAGGCAGAGGCCCAACCCACTGAACCATCCAGGTGCCCTCAAGATTTAATTTTTAAAAGTTTGCATCCTATTCTCTTAAAAAGTTTGTATCTTGTTTGTAATGGTTGTTTATGTGTAAGTTTAGCTGGTCTATAGAACCCAGATATGTGCTCAGACATTATCCTAGATCTTTCTGTGAGGGTACTTTTGGATAAGATTAACATCTAAATTTCATAAAGTAGATTTCATAAAGTAGATTGCCCCCCTTAATGCAGCTGGGTCTCATCTAATCAGTTGAAGGCTTGAATAAAACAGAAGACTGACCTCCACAGGAAGAGGAAATTCTGCCAGCAGATGGCTTTCAGACTTGAATTGCAGCATCAGCTCTTCCTTGGTGTCTAGCCTGTTGGCTTATTCTTGCCGACTGCCACAATCATGTGAGCCAATTTCTTAAAGTAAATCCATCAATCAATCTATCTATCTATCTCCTATTGGTACAGTTTCTCTGGGGAACCTTAACTAACAGAAAGTTAATGAAAGAAAAAAGAACAGAAACCATGGTATAACAGGATTGTCATGTACAGTAGTTTCATTGCAGAAATGAATTATTTGGTATTCTCTTTGATTTTGAGAAAATGTAGAGAAAAGGAGAATGTATGCAGTGATGGATACAAGGAACAGAGGAAGACATTAGAATGTGATACTATCACTAATTATCCCCTTGTATCAATTTCTCTTTAAGTGATAGGATCCCCTTTCACATCTTCATTTATAGCCATGTGTGGTCTTGCGTCTAAACTCTGTCCAATGGTATATGCAATCGACTGGATGTTTATCGAGCTCCCAAATTCATATATTGAAATTCTATGCCCCAATGTGATGGCATTTAAAGATGGGGCCTTTTGGAAATGACTAGGTCATGAGGGTAGGGCTGTCTTTTGAAGCAAGGATGTAAGTTTCAGGGTCATTGGAATGGTATCAAATCTTAAATTTATGTTTAAAATTATAGATAGAGGAACAGAAGGTCAGTACACACATACACACTCAGTGATTGTGTCCTGATTATGTTATAGCCTGTCCTGATTTTGTTAGCAAGCCTTTTCTCAACCACTCTCCTTGGGGTCATCAAAACCCCACAGGGTAGGGTCTAACAACTAAAATTCCTAGTGTTGAGGGGTCATGACGTTTGCATGTGATTTCCTTGAATGGAATGTCTAAACAATGGTTCACTACCGTGATGGAAACATCCTGGTCCCTGAATTATGAATCGAATATTATATCATATATGCCTGAGTGTAAGAAGTAACAAGGACCCAGAAGGAGTCTTTCCCAAGTCCGTGTTTTAGACTAATAGAAAAGGCTGTGAGGCAGCCTGAGGAGTTATGCACTCCTTAGGGGTGTGCTCAAGAAGGTAAATTCAACCACACAAAGGAATTTAGGCAACAAAATTCATAACCTCGAGATTATAACCCCAAATAAAAAATGGATCCAGCACTCATTTAAATGATTAAAATGTGGGAGAAAAGACAAATCTTCCATTAAAAAATCAAATAATTTAAGCAGATTCTGCCCTTTCAAGAAGGTGGAATAGAACTCTTTATCCCTCACGTGAGGACCACACTTAGTGGCTTAATTCTGAAGAATACAGGAAAAATAAGGAAGAATAACTTTATAGTGGAGAAATCTGGCAAATGCTGCGTCAGCTGGGCCCCCCAAGTTAACCCTATCAGTATATACCCTTGACATGACATGATAAGAATGACACTTCACCTCTGTGTTCTTTTTCTCCAAACTTATAATCTCAGTGAAATAATGAGAACAACAGCAGACAAAAAACCCAAAGTGTGGGGCGCCTGGGTGGCTCGGTGGGATAGGCGGCTGCCTTCGGCTCAGGTCATGATCTCGGGGTCCTGGGATCGAGTCCCGCATCGGGTTCTCTGCTCGGCGGGGAGCCTGCTTCCTCCTCTCTCTCTCTGCCTGCCTCTCTGCCTACTTGTAATCTCTCTCTGTCAAATAAATAATAAAACCTTAAAAAAAAAAAACCCAAAGTGTGTGACATTCTATACCATACTTGACCAATACTGCTCTACACGGTCGAGGTCATCAAAAACAAGGAAAGTCTGGGAAACTATCACAGCCAAGAGGAGTCTAAGGAGACAGGACCACTAAGTGCAATGCATCCTGCATGGGATCCTGAAACAGGTGAAGGCTATTCAGAAAAACTAGAGAAATTTTAATAATCATGGTTTAATTAATAATAATGTATCAGTATTGGTTCATTAGTTGTGATAAATGTACACAGCTGTCTGAGATAACGGGAGAAACTGGGTGTTGGATATATGCCAACTCTCTGTGCTATTTTTGCAACGGTTCTAAAAATCTCAAACTATTCTAACATGAAAAGGAGTTTGTTTTTTAAAAAAAAGAAATTTAGAGATAAAACATATGCTTTTCTTCTTAAAGAATCAGTCTAGGCATATAGTTCACAGCAAAATTGACTACAATCCCGTTTCTTTCTTCTCTGATTCTCCAGGTTTCTGAAACTCCCTGGTGGACTCTCTCTCTCTCCCCATATCCCCACTGGTTCCTCATTTCATGTCTCCCTGGTCACCTTCTTGATTATATGCTTCTGTAAGCTCCATCTTCCTCAATACAAGAAGTTCCCCACCAGGCTTAGCCCCATGGAAATTTAGTTTGTCCTCTGTTGCTACTGTTTTTCTTGGAGAAGTTAGGAGGCCAGGCTCTTGTCCTCTGCACTCTTCCTCATCTTTGTTTCATTTCTGGCGGAGGGCTGGGGTGGATTGTGGACCTGTTGGTCATTCTCAGTCCCACTACATGCACAGATGACAATAAATTAGCAAATTAAAGGGGGGGGGGAGAAAATGTCTTTATTTTGGAAAAGTTATTGCTAAATTAGCATAGGAGGAAGTGACCAGCCCAACATAATATAGTTAGTGACCAGAAGATCCTGGACTATTCTCCTCCTCTTCATTTTTTCTGTTCTTCAAACACCAAATTCAAATTTTTGCCATGATTGAGGAGAATTGCAGGCTTTCATGTGGTGATTCTTCTTTCTTGTCAACCAAGAAACATGGAAAGAAATGAAACAGGAAATGAATACACTGGAAGGATGAAACTGACCGAATACTGTTATATTCCCTTTAACTTAAAGAATATCTAGAGATGTGCATCCAATAAGAAGGCTTGTGTCAGCAGCATGACAACCTGCTTGATGAACTACTGCCTTATGGTACTTATAGTCTCCAGAACTATGGGGCTTCTTAGCGCCAACCTTCAAGTAGATTTCTCATTAAATAACCTGCAACCATTGTTTTTATTGAAGCCTTTTAGGGCCTTAGGAAGCAAACATCTTGTTTAATTACTTCTGTCTTTATCGCTTCATTCAGGTGGGTAGTCATTTGCTCACGTGCTCAGGCATCCATTCATCCATCTCCAAGATGCCAGACACTGAGCTAGATGCTAGAAACACCAACACGAGGAGGCATCATCCCTAGAGTCAAGATGTACACTGCCTACTAATTTAAGTGTTGATGAAGAAAACCTGACAGTGCTTCGTGTAAAATCTCTACAGTTCTAACTTAACTGTCCTCATGAAATATTGAACCCCATTTCATGACCTATTAGATAAAGACTCAAAGGGTGTCTATAGTAAATACGAGCGGAGAATTCTTAAAAACCACAAAATTCAAGAAAAGAAATTTAATTGTACATCATTTCTTCTCTCTTTTTAAGTGTAAATATGTATACACACACATGCAAGCATAATACTTTCCATGTCAATCAACAAAAATTCAGTCTCAGAAAGACACTGAAACATTATCCTACCAATAATTATTTTAAATATTTATAAATAAAACTGTATAAATGTATCAAGTCCTCTGTTCCCCTGTACCTCTGTGACTTGGGTTATCCAGTGATGATTTCAGTATCTGTATGTCCTTTGTGCACCTGTGGGTGCCAGAGCTATCTCAAGTGTTAAATCCAACCCAGACACTTTAGCTTCCCTTTACAATAGAAATCAAGAAATATTTTCTCATCAGTTATGCATAAGGGAATGTATTGAATATATAGCCCAGGTTATTGTAGATGGAGTTATTAAAGAATGAAGTTCTTTTACGGACTTAGACAAGAAAGCATAACTACAATGCTTTAGCACCTAGTGGCAAGACTCAGGACATTTGTTTTTTTTGTTCACTACATCCTGACACTTACCTATAAAGTTCAGTGTCATTGCATAAATTATGAATACTAGCTCTGTTTGGCACAGTCCCTGAGAATAAAAAATGTTATTGTCCTACCAAAGAAGAAAGACTTCAGGATTATATTACATCATTCCCGCAGCTAATCAGTCTGTTCCCATGCCACACTCTGTCCGTGGTTGCCTTTGAAAATTACAATTTCTTGCATAGTCTTTGGTGCCATTCCTGGTATTCAGTCAAGGTATAATGAAAACATTGTCAGTTGCTGCTCAAAGGCAGAGGCAGAAAAAATGGCTGCAGAAACGTTCCAAACCAGCTAACTGCCTGAGTTCTAGGAGACATTCTGGGAGAAATTCTTCACGAGAATAAAAATAGCAATAGTGAAAGTAGCTAGCATTGTGACATTTCCTTTGCCTGCATCATCTTATTTAAACCTCACAAAACCCTTCTGAAGCAAGTGTAATCACTATTCGCATTTTACAGGTGAGAATATTGAAGGTCTGAGAGATAATTTGCTGAAGTTCATACGTCTTATAAATGGTGGAATTGAAATTAAAATGGAGAGCATGCTGTCCTTGTAACCATTAGTTTTTAAGGAATTTGTATTTCAAAAAAGAATGACTTAAGCTCTTTTTTAAATAGCTACTGTTTAGTTTTGGAACAAGATCTAGATTGGTCATACTTCGAAGGAGAGTTACAAGTAAGTTACAAGTTACAAGTAACAACTCATTGAAATGTGCCCCCAGTTTTGTTTTCATTTCTGCCATTGATCAGGATGTTAGAAATGTGTATGTGTCTAGACGCATACATACACGTGTCATTTCACGTATCAGGCTCCTATCTTAACATTTCAAGTTTCACGTTGTGATTCTTGTGTTGTCAGCTGAGCTTTCTTGTTTTCCTGATTTTGTTCATGATCTTCTCCTTATTTGGAATATTCTTTCTCCCATGTCTACCTAGCTAACTCCTTCTGAAACCTCCAGCTTTGATCAGTTACCTCACCTAATCCTCATAACCAGTATTTTAACATTTTACCACTCTCTACTGAACCCTCACTTTATATTTAGCTACCTATTGCTGCTCTAGCAAATTACCATAAACCCAGTGACTTAAAACAACAGGAACACATTATCTTGCAGTTGTAGGGGTCCAAAGTCTGAAATGAGTACTGCTGGGCTAAAAGCAAAGTGTCAGTAGGGCTGCATTTTTTTCTGGAGGCTCTAGGGGAAGATATATTTGTTACCTTCCCCAACTTCTGGAGACCAGCTACATTCTTTGGCTTGTAGTCCCTTTCATCTTTAAAACTAAGAATATAGCATCTTGAAATCTCTCTGTGATTCTGACCCTCCTGCCTTCCTCTTTTACTTATAAGGATGCTTGTGACTACACTGAGCTCACCTAGGTCATCTAGGATAATCCTCTCTATCTTAAGGTCAGCTGATTAGCAACCTTAATTCTATATGCCACCTTAATTCTTCCTTGCCATGTAAAATAGGTTTGGGGGATTAGGGCGTGGACATTTTTTACACAAAGAGATATCTGTAGTCCCACGTTCATAGAAGCATTATTCACAATAGCCAAGGTATGGAAGCAACCTAAGTGTCCGTAATACACACACACACACAAACATACACACAGACACACACACACACAGAGAAGAATATTATTCAACCTTAACTAAGAAGAAATCCTGTCATTTGTGACAACATGGATAAAACTGGAGGACGTTATGCTAAGTAAAACAAACCAGAAATGAAAGATAAATACTGCATACTATCTCTTATATGTAGAATATATATTTTTTATATACCAGAAAATGAAAGATAAATACTGCATACTATCTCTTATATGTAGAATATATATTTTTTAAAAAAGAAGACAGATGTATAGATATAGAGAGTCGAAAAACGGTTGCCAGGGTCTAGGGAGTGAGGAAATCGGCTATTTTTCGTTTGTTTTTGGTTTTGTTTTTTAAGAAAGGGAGAGTGGGAGGGTCTGCGAAAGGTAGAGAGAATCTTAAGCAGTCTCCATGCCCAGTGGAGAACCCAATGTCCGGCTCCATCTCACAGCCTTGAGATCATGATTTAGGAGAAATCAAGACTCAGATGCTTAACCAACTGAGCCATCGAAGCGCCCCGGGGGTGGGGAAATAAGGAGAGGCTGATGAAAGGACGCAAACTTTCAGTTATAAAATGAGTAGGAAAAATAAAGTCTGAGGATCTAATGTATAACATGGGGACCATAGTTAGTAACATTATATTGTGTAATTGAAATTGGCTAAGAGAGTGGGATTTAAATGTTCTACCCTAATAAATAAATAAATAAGGCAGATATGTGAGGTGACAGATGTGTTAATTAACTCAGTGAAGGTAATCCTTTCACCACAGGTAGTGAGAGGATAAATATATATATATGTATATAATTATCACATTGTATACTTTAAACATCTTGCAATTGTATTAGTCATTTATACCTTGATAAAGCTGGGGAAAAAAGAAAGAAAAGAATCCTCCCTTGATTCTATGGCCTTCTCCAGTGACGATTCTGTTGTGCCCTTCTTGAAAGACAGCTACTATATAGGCTTCAATTAGTTCTATAGAGTCTATTTTAGGTGTGTCAGTTTTGTTCCATCAAAATATTTATGTTTCTCAACATCAATATCATAGTTTATTTATTACTATTATAGCTTTAGAGTAAGTCCTGAAGTCGGGTAATGTAAATCCTCAAATTTTCCTTTTCTGTGTAAAATGATTTGGCATTTATTTTTTCAAAGATTTTATTTATTTATTTATTTATTTATTTTGACAGAGACAGAAATCACAAGGAGGCAGAGAGGCAGGCAGAGAGAGAAGGAAGCAGGCTCCCCGCTGAGCAGAGAGCCCCATGTGGGGCTCGATCCCAGGACCCTGGGATCATGACCTGAGCCAAAAGCCGAGGCTTTAACCCACTGAGCCACCCAGGCATCTCTGCTTTGGCATTTTAAAGAGCTATGGCTTTTGGCATAGAAAAAGAACACACTAAACCTGAGAATGTGGTCTACTGAAATAATAAAAATAAGAGCAGATAATAACGAATAGAAAACTAGATACAAAAGTGAAGAATAACAAATCAGGAGTTGGTTCTTCAAAAAGACCAATAAAATTGATAAGCCTTTGAAGTCCTTGATCAAGAAAAGATGAGAAAAGAAATAAAAGCAATATTAGGAACAAAAATGGGGACCAGTTAGATATAACATAAGCTATAAGAGTACTAGAGAGATTATTATGCTGAGTGAAATAAGTCAAGCAGAGAGAGTCAATTATCATATGGTTTCACTTATTTGTGGAGCATAACAAATAGCATGGAGGACATGGGGAGTTAGAGAGGAGAAGGGAGTTGGGGGAAATTGGAAGGGGAGGTGAACCATGAGAGACTATGGACTCTGAAAAACAATCTGAGGGTTTTGAAGGGGTGGGGGGTGGGAGGTTGGGGTACTAGGTGGTGGGTATTATAAAGGGCACGAATTGCATGGAGCACTGGGTGTGGTGAAAAATAATGAATACTGTTATGCTGAAAATAAAAAATAAATTAAAAAAAAAAAATTATAAAAAAAAAAAAAAAAAAAAAAAAAAGAGTACTAGAGAATATTAATAAGCTTATGGAAAAAATTGAAAAGTTATTTGAATTAGATAGTTTCTTAGATAAAAATATAACTTACTGAAACTAATTTAAAAAGAAATAAAAAACTTGAATGGTTTAATAAATATCAAAGAAATGAAATTATGCCCACAAATAAATTTAGGTCATTTTAAAACTGAATTCTTCCAAACATTCAAAGAATTTCATAGTAAAATTTTAGCACATAAATAAAAATGAAAAAAATCATAAAGGACAAAAAGGTATATTTTGATAAGAGGAACAATAGATTAAGAAGATACTGAACTGAAAAGGATACATACCAAACAACAAATACACTTAAAATATGGAAAGCAAAAGCAACAGTGGTTTGAAATAGTTAAATCACCAACAGTAATTAGATTAGAGATTTTACTATACTTACCTCAGAAATAGAAAATAAAGCACAAAAAATAAGCAAAATGTAAACGATCTGATTAATATGACCAAACATCTCAAACCAATTGATATATGAAGACCGACCCGGCTATCGTTAGGGTCCTGGATAGTGCATTCAGACAAAATAAAATGAATCTATAAAGATCAAATGGAAAAGTTGAAACTGCTATTGATTGCAGATGATACACTCATCAATAGAGAAAATCTAATAGCATCAACAGATAAAATATTGGAACTGATAATTAGGTAATGTAAAAGCAAATAAGGTGTATCCACAAAAGATTTATAAAGTATCCAGGAGTTGATAAGATAGAGAATGTATAAGATCTTGGGGTGCCTCGGTAGTTCAGTGGGTTAAGCAACCAGCTCTTGATTTGGCTCAGGTTATGATCGCAGAGTCATGAAAGCCCCCTGGGGAGCTCGCACTGGGTGTGGAGCCAGCTTAAGATTCTCTCTCTCCTCTTCCTCTGCCCCTCCCCTCCAACCCTCCCCTCTCCCCCACCCCCCGCCACTTGCTTGTGCACTCTCTCTCTCTTAAAAAAAAAAAAATGTGCAAGATCTTTATGGAGAATATTTTATTTTATTTTTAAAGATTTTATTTATTTATTTGACAGAGAGAGAGATGACAAGCAGGCAGAGAGGCAGGCAGAGAGAGAGAGGAGGAAGCAGGCCCCCTGCTGAGCAGAGAGCCCGACGTGGGGCTCGATCCCAGGACTCTGAGATCATGACCTGAGCCGAAGCAGCAGCTTAACCCACTGAGCCACCCAGGCGCCCCTATGGAGAATATTTTAAAACTATTTAAAGATACCAAAGAAGAGGGGCACCTGGGTGCCTGCTTCCTCCTCTCTCTCTCTGCCTGCCTCTCTGCCTGCTTGTGATCTCTGTCTGTCAAATAAATAAATAAATAAATATTATTAAAAAAAAAAAGATACCAAAGAAGATAGTGCTTAATAGTAGAATACATCATATTCATCAGGGAGGAGATACAAGATTTTAAAGATGCTAGCTGCCTTTAAATTAGGTATGTACTCAATGTATTTTTTTTTAAATCACACGTTTTCTCACTTCATGTAAAATTTTCATATGTATTTTTAATTATCTGAGGAGTTGTAAAGAGCTTTTGACCAATTGAGTCAAAAATTATGTGGAAAGATAAAGGTACACAAAAAGATAAATTTATAAAAAAAAGAAAAGACAGATGCTTTACCATACGTGAGCAATCAGTAATAAAAATGAGGTCTGTCACAGGAACATACATTATATCAATGAAAGAGAAAGGAAACTCAGCACATCTCCCTTATGAATGGGAAATTGGCATGATAAGGTTGATATCTCAGAAGTATGGTGAAGGGGATGGATTATTAGTAGGTAGTATTAAGGATCTAAAGTCTTAGTAGGGGGAGAAAAATAAATTTGGATTCCTAACTCATACTATATATAAAAATAAAGTTTGAAAGGACTGAGGACCTAAAAATTAAGAGATAATGCTCTAAAGCTTATAAAGAAAATATAGAAAGATATCTTTGGCTTGGAATATCTTATTCAACAAGATAAAAAGGGAAAAATATGAATTTGCCAATAGCACAATTAGAGTTTCTGTTACACAAAATTGAGATAAGTGGCTGGGGACAATGGCAATGTCTAACAATGACAAGGGGTTACTACCTAGATTATGTAAGAAATTGCTGCAAACCGATGAGAACGAGAACACACAATAGAAAAATGGGGAAAGGATAGGAATTAGCAAGTCACCAAAGAGGAAACCCCAGTGGTTAACATGCGTAAGAAGAGATGTCAATGTCAGTAGTAATTAGATAAATAAGAATTACAATTTAAAACTTCCTAATTTATATACATCAGATTGGCAAAAAGTAGAAGGTTGTATGGTAACAGATGCTGGAAAAAGAATAGAGATTCTAAATGCTCTCCAAGGAAGTACATACCAGTGTAGCCTTTTGAAAAAGCAATCTAGCAGCATGGGGGGGAAATTTGATCTGTGTATATTATTTGAGCCAAAATGTATATGTCTATGTGCTTATAGAAGTCTAGTAGGGATAATGTACTAGAATACTGAACCCATCCTACTTGTGGTAGCAATAACCAAGAATCTGTTACTAGAAAATAGATAAAGGATACATTGAAAGCATACATTAGAACACTGCAAGGTTTCTGACTTAGATATACATACAGCAACATGGATACACCTGCAAACTCAGTGCTAAGTAAAAAAAGAAACTATTTAAGCAATGCCACACTTCCATTTATATTAAATGGATTAAAATAGGTAGGGACACAAAATAATATGATGACTTATATTTGTCAGCTCAGACTGCCCAAAAATACCACAGTCTAGATGGCTTAAACAACAGAAATGTATTTTCTTACAGTTTTTGAGTTGGTAGTAGCATGGTTGGGTTCTGATGTGAGCCTTCTTTCTGACTGCACATGATGCCTTCTTACATGGGAGAGAGACAGAGACAGAGACAGAGATCCGTCCTTTTATAAGACAATGGTCTTACTGGGTTAGGGCCCCAAACTATGACCTCATTCACCAGTAAGCACCTCCTAAAGACCCTATCTCTAAGTACATTGGGGTTTAGGGCTTCAACATGTGAATTTTGGAGGGACACAATTCAGTCCATGGCATTTTACTCCAAGCTTCCCAAACCAGATTCATGTCCTTATTACAGAAAAAATACATTTATTCCATCCCAATAACCCCCCAAATCTTAACCCATTCTGGCATCAACTCTAAAGTCTAAAGTCTGAAGTCATATATAAATATCATCTAAGTAAGATATGGTGAAAGTTGAGGTATGACTCATCCTGAGGCAGAATTCCTCTCCAGTTGTGAATGGTGAAATCAGACATGTTATGTGCTTCCAAAATACAACGGTAGACAGGCATAGGATAGATAGTCCCATTCCAAAAAGAAGAAATGAAACAGGAGGAAGGGATGACAGATTCTAAGCAAGCCAAAACCTACCAAGGCAACTATTGAACTCATTTGGTTCAATTTTATAAGAATTCCAAACCCTAAGGTACTGGCCAGGGTCCTATTGGCCCCCTGAAACTGGAAAGATGGTCCCACTCTTTGAAATGGTGGCAGAAACAACTTTGCCCCTTGGCCTGTTGGGGGGGGGGTGACAGTGGTATAATTCAGTACTTAGCAATGATTTTTTTTTTTTTTTGTAGAGATACATACAATTCTGACATAGTAAACAAAATAGAGTGGGTACCTCTAGGAAAGGAAGAAAATGGGAATGTGAGTAGGGGATGAAGAGAAATAAATGCTAAACAAGAATGAGATCTTGCATGAAGCTGTGACCATAGCGTGTGATCAACAGAGAAGTAGGATTACCTCACTAACTGCACTTGAGGTCCAAAGAGAAAAAAATGAATCTAGCTTCCCTTTCTTTAACCTTGTGCCTGAATAATTAGTTACAGCTCATAACAATTCTCCTTGTATGACCTTCTGCCGTGGAAATTGAGAAAACAATTCCTATGATATGTTGATGCCTTGGCTAAATTTTGACTTTTCCAGATGAGCCTTAAGAAACAAGTATAGGTTTAAAAATAAAAACCAAAACCCTTAAATGTTCATTAGCCCAAAAGGAAAAAGAGGCAGAGGGGAGATTCTGCCTACAGCTGAGCTCATTTGGTTATTTAGTAGGAAGTGGGAAAGGCAGTGAGGAAGGGAGAATAGGGTTTCCATTTGGTGACTGGTTCTCAGGGTTCACTTTGCTCTGCATTGTCTTGGGGGAGGCATGTTTAGGTTCTAGTTTGACGCTCAGGCAGGGATTTCTCTCCTGCCTCAGAGTACTGAACTTTGGAATGTCCTTACTGAGCACTTGGCTAGGACTGACTGACCAGAGCAGTTTTCCAAGAAACCTTGGTTCTGCCTGGAATTATGACGGGAGCAGCATCTGACGGAGTGTAGGTAACCTCTAGAATGTCAAAAATGAATTAATACTCTATTTTCATAATAAAACACCATTTTAGTTGAATTCCAGGCTAGCCTCTAGAGCATATACATTTTTCTAAAAACAGAGAAGGATATCTGTGCCTCTCTTGGCTCCCAGCACACTAACAACTTTTAGTACTTTTTTCCAAATATAAGGTTCTAATCTTTTATTAATGCTCAGCTCACCATATTTAGGGAGTCAGTCTTTTCTACGACTCTCCTTCAATTTGAACTTCTCTGCTTTGTTTGGTCTGAGGAAGAAGTATCTTTGTTTCTCATTCTGAAATTAAGACATCCTGATTTATTTCTGTGGTTCATGGGGGACTAGATGTTTATTTCTTTCTTAATTGCATACACTGTTTGTAAACTTCTAACAAGAAGCAAAAGGAAGATGCATTAAACAATAAATTTAATGGCATAATATCATTTAGCAACCTACTTATTTGTGTTTGGGGGCATACAAACAAATGTAAACATTATTTGCTAAGAAATAAATAGTGGGTACAGAAAAAAATAAATTTCTGGATTAGGTTCAGGACAAGCCACCTTTTTTTTTTTTTTACCCCCACCCCCCAACCCCATGACACTCAGTTATGTTTTTCTTTGCAGGGAATTATGTGCCAGGATTTTAGATCTGTGATCTAACTCTTTAATCTCCGTCCTTCTGAAAAGGAGTTAGAAAATTATGTGGCAACCAAACCAAAGTTTGGTTGTCAAACTTCCAATTTTCTTGGATTTTAGAATTATGGCAAATTCAGAAAATAGAAAATGGACACAGTAGAACCTGTTTTCAGTAAGAATCTGAAAAGTTTGATTTGGGGGCAGGTGGAGTTTCAGCTGTCCATGGAATCTTTGAAGTGTCCCTGGCATTAAGCTAGAGCAATTGGCCATCAGGACAGAGTGTGAAGTAGAAGTTCTATTTTGGGAGCCATTGGTGTGGTTTATTGAGCTATTATTATGTGTCCAGTATTGCACATATGTTAATTCATTTTACAGATAGGGAACTCTGGCACAGAAAGGTTGAATAAACTGCTTGAGGTCCCAGAGCTACTAAAAGGCAAACTGGGATTCAAACCCAAATAGTTATTGAGGAACTTTGTAGTTATCAATGAACTTGTGGGGGGAAAAAAAGTCCTACAGGGACAGAATTTATAGAATTAAAATCTATAGAATTAAAGTGACTGTTCTTTAGAGCCTACGAGCCTATATTTTCTATTTTGCTTGGTATTTACAATGGAAGGTGTTTCTTAAGCTTTGTGCCATGCTATGACATAGTTTGAGATGATGAGGTATTTTATTGATCTACTAAAAGGACAAATCAAAGGATGAATACCCAATTTTTGTAGCAACATGGATGGGACTGGAAGAGATTATGTTGAGTGAAATAAGTCAAGCAGAGAGAGTCAATTATCATATAGTTTCACTTATTTGTGGAGCATAACAAATAGCATGAAGGACAAGGGGAGATGGAGAGGAGAAGGGAGTTGAGGGAAATTGGAAGGGGAGGTGAACCATGAGCGACTATGGACTCTGAAAAACAATCTGAGGGTTTTGAAGGGGGGGGTGGGAGGTCGGGGTACCAGGTGGTGGGTATTAGAGACGGCACGGATTGCATGGAGCACTGGGTGTGGTGCAAAAACAATGAATACTGTTACGCTGAAAAGAAATTAAAAAAAGAAATACGAAAAAAAAAAAAGAAGTAGAAGGGTTTGGGGTATCTGAGTAGCTCACTTGGTTAAATTTCTGCCTCTTGCTCTCAGCTTACATCTTGATTTCAGGGTCATGAATTCAAGTCCCATGGTGGGCTCCCCGCCCCTTAAAATTTTTTTGAACACATAGAACCTGGCTTAAGAGTCCTAACTCCAGACGAGATCTGTCTTTCTAATAGCAGTATAAGGGCTCCACTACGAACTCCATATCGTAGTAGGTAATTCTGACATACATCATCCAAGAAATTGCCTAAATCAGATTGCTGGGATGAAGAAAGTAATTCTGCAACATCAGTACTAATGCTTTGTCCATGCTGTCCACAGTCTTTATAAGGTGGTGCTGGTGAAAATTTCACCTCCAACTATTGCACGAGTTTGTCAGCTTTGCTAGATTTAGGTGAATTAGTATTGGGGCCATACCAGCCCTTTGAATGTGCCTTGGAGAAATGGATCCTTCCACTGTGACAGGTCAACAGATGTAACTTTTCCCATTTATAAACTTTTGGTGGAAATATTCTAAATACCTTGGAGCCTCATATCACACTTCTACCTCTGTATTAAAGTCCTCCTTTGGCCCGCACTAGGGATAGGAAGCAAACCTCTTTGTTCCTCAGACTTTTGTTATTGTGGTTGTTTTTAGTTGCCTCTTTATTGGCACCCACACCAATGTATTACCAGGACAGGCTGTACAATGTCAGTGAGAAACTGATAAGGACCTATATTGGACCAATAAATTGTCAAAAGCATTACAGTCCCTATTCAGCATTCCCCATGCTACTTGTTTTCAGAGGAGGTCTCTCTCAATATATCAATCCGAGGAAGTAGACTGGGGAATATTGGGCATTTCCATTCTTGGCTAAATAGACTAAAGATCTATTTGGGTACTAAATCTGCTTCAACTTAGGAGGAGTTGTTACCAATTGCTTTTCAGTGGATTTTTAAAGTTCTTTTGCTGGCCATTATTACCTTCTGTTTACAGAAGTCTTAATCATTTTTTTTTCCCAAGGATTTGAGAATGGATAGGTGTTCCTAATAACATTTCTTAATTAAATAACACTTAGAAGTAAAAATCTAGATTAAATCACTGACACATAGAGTACTAGAAATGGAGACCATCAAGATAATAGCAGAAATCAAAAGGCACCAAAGCCTCTGGCCTACTTAGTGGTACTAAAACAAATCTAGCTTAGTGGTTTTCATTGGATTCAGTTCTTCAGCTCTATGGTTTCTAATATTTCTTTTTTTATTTCAAGAGTCTGGTAACAAATATCTTAATAGAAGAAAATATAATTTTTCTCTTAAAGGAACTTTAGGCTTCACAGAAAACTGTGTACCTTTGGAATCTCTATTAGCAGTTATGGATAGCACAGGAATGTGGTTTAAACAACAGCAGCAATATATTTTTCAAAAGATTGTATTTATTTATTTCACAGAGATCACAAGTAGGCAGAGAGAGAGAGAGGAAGAGGAAGCAGCCTCCCTGCTGAGCAGAGAGCCCGATGCAGGACTCAATCCCAGGACCCTGGGATCATGACCTGATCTGAAGGCAGAGGCTTTAACCCACTGAGACACCCAGGTTCCCCAGCAATAATATTTTTAATATCCTAGATTGTCTTTCTAGAGAAGTATACCTTTCCCCACGTTCTCCACTTTGTTATCAATTCTACTCTTCATCCCGATTTGTGGTGGTGATATTTTCCCTCTGTTCCATTTAATTTAATTTTAAATTTGTGAGTTTAAAAAAGAAGAAAAATAATAAGATGCTTATTATTACTAATATGGACTTAGCGCTAGGGTGGGTGAGATGGTTGAAACATGTCATCTAATTGGAGAGAAGAGATGTACCTGTCCGGGTTGGTCATGGTGGGCTGTCATGGTGGATCAGAGTATTCTGTCTCAAAAATGATAGAAATTTATTTCTTCCTCAGGTAACTGTTTATTGTTGGCTGTTCTGGGACGGTGGAAGGCCTCTACTCCATGCAATCATTCAGGAAACCAAGCTGATGGAAGCTCTGCAATCTCCAACCAGTTGTTCTGTTCATCCTTGACACCTTCATCCTTTGGGAAGGGGGACAGCATCGAAGGGCTCAGGAGGTTGTGCCAGTCTAGCCTTTTTTATCATTTTATCATTTCCACCCTTTTTCCGTTGGAAAGGACATAGTCATTTAGCCACATAACTGCGAATGAATCTAGGAATCATGGAGGAAAGGGTGAATGGATTTTAATGGACAATTAGCAGTCTCCGACATGAGATTTGGGAGAGGCCAACAGTGCTAAAACAATAATTTTTAAAAATGTATTTAGAAGTTGAGAGAAGGTAGAAATCAGCGTGGAACAAAATCTTTGGGAAGAGATGGGACGTGATGGAACAAAAAACTGGATAAATGAAGAAAAAAGATGAGAAAGGGGGGAGGGGCGCCTTCCTTCATTTTTCCAGTCTTCCTCCTTTTTAGCGAGAATGTCTCCTTTCCATTACAATATCTTTAATGATAATGTCATAAATTCTGTGACTGTGTCTCTTTTTAGTAACACTTTGGTCATCCCACTCAGACTTTTCCTAATTTCCTCCTTTTTGTTTTTCTTCTGCACAGATTACTACACAGGTGTGTGCATACACACACACACACACACACACACACACACACTCATTTACCTGGCAAAACTTGCCTTTGTTTTGTGCACTCCTCTGATCTCTGCTCGACGATCTATTGCCTAATGATTAAAACAACTTCCATTTCTTTACAGGCCAGGTGGGCACTGTATTTGGGGCTGTGGGTACAAAGGTATAGAAAACAGAGTTCTTGCCCTTGAGAAACATGTGGCAGCAAAGCTAATCAACTAATTCTTGAACATCATCTGATTTGATCCTTGCTCTAATTTGTATGTCTGGTGTACTAGATATTATTATGCTCAATTTGTTGATAAGGAATTTGGAAACCATAGTTTAACTGACTTCCCCGAATTTAGGCATCTATACAGATAGTGATATAACTTTTTCACCCAACTGGATCCTACTCTACTACTGTTCCAGATTACTCAACTTCCTCCTATGTTCTCTCTCTTACTTCCTTGCTCCTTTCTATCTATAATATATCCAGTAATTAAAATGATATATTTCATTCACTCAGCCCTTTATTTCTATAAATTCACTCCATCCTTACATTTTCTTATACTCTCAGCTAAAATATTTCTACTTCAATTTTTAATTAAACAAAAGGATGGCATAAAACTGATCTCCAGTGCTATGGCATTGAGTTATTTAATATTTAAATATTTAATATTAATATTTAAAACAATAAGCATATTTTAAAAGTAAAATGTGAAGTGGTAACTTCTGAAATGGAATCAATATTTAAGAGCTTTGTGGGAAACTTAGGAATTGGGAATTTAGTAGGGAAATGTACTGTACTCCTGCCAAAATTATGAAGTAGTGAAACGGACTCACTTATGTCCCCCTCAGTTGCTCAAGAGAGGCATCCATCCATTTCTTTCCAACAGTGCAATTCTTGTGGACCTACTATATGTAGCTACTGTCTGGGTGCGGAGAATACAAAGACGCAGAATCCACCCTGGAAGGGGAAGGCAACTGAACCAAAAATTATAGAACAGTATCCCTCTGCTGTCCAGAGTCTCCTGTTTCAAGGTTAGATAGAAGTCTGACTCCCTCGGGCAGTAAATCAGGCCCCGGATCTTTCCCTGCCTCCTTCTGTAAATGACTTTCTCTCACACGGAACATAGATCTCATAATCTCAAAAGGTGTTACAAGCTAAAACTAGAAACAGCCTACCAAAAACAAAAGGGTTAAGATAAATTCATGTATAACATGCACCATTGGCTCCAAATGGAGACTAAGACACCTCTAACTTCTGAAAGTGATGACAAGAACAGCCATAGCCATCCATGTTTCTTTGGAGTCACTGCCACCAGGAAAATACTGTGTTGTATAGAGAGAGTCAAAAGTAAAAAATAAATGTCGAGTTTGGAATACAGCTCAGCGTGTTAGGCTTCCATATTGGGAAACTTAATTGACTTTTTTTTTTCCTCATTGTGATCTGAGGACACTTTGAAATTACCATGGAGAGAAAATTATGCAAAAAAAGAAAAGAATACTTTCGAGAAAAATAGCAAGATTGCTTAATTACCTACACTAGGCATAGACTTGAATGGTCTCTTTATTAGAGTAATGCCTCAAAGAGGAGAAATAAAATCTGAACCAAAGGATGAAAAAAGGGACGTATTTGAACTGGTAAATCTAAATACAAAATGCTAACAACAACACAGCCCTGAAAAGATTGCTTCCTTGTAAGGCCTTAAGCTTTACAGTTGGTTGAATGTTTGTCCTGTTAGTGTACTGCTATGCTCTTCCTTCCCAGACACCCGGACCTCCCAGCGTCTGTGTCTGCATTCCATTTGACTAGATTTAAATTGCTAATGGATAAAGCTTCTGGATTCTGGGCCTGGCAGACTTTTTTTTAATCTTTCCTGATAAAACATTGAAAAACACCACCAAGGTCTTCCAAAATAGGACGTGTGGTAGATGCATTCCATTTTCCAACACAACAACTGCAGTGTAACAGGACTCACCATAGCATTGAAGATCAGTTTTATACCATCCTATATTCTATCCAGTGGTGTTTTTAAAGCCATTTATTTATTTATTTTAGAGAGAGAGTGTGTGTGTGTGTGTACTTGAGAGAAAGCGCGCAAGTGCGTGGGGGTTGTGGGGATAGAGGCAGAGAGAGGGAGAAAAACCCAAGCAGACTCCCCACTGAGCATGGAACCAGACTTGGGGCTCATTCCCACAACCCATGAGATCATAATGTGAGCCAAAATCAAGAGTCAGATGCTTAACGAACGGAGCCACCCAGGCACCCTTTCGATGTTGTGTGTATGTGTGTGTGTGTGTGTTTAATAAACTTTATGTCCAAAGAACAGTAAAATTCATGACATAAGACTTGTGGTTATGACAGTAAGGTCTTAGTGAACCAGGAGTCACCATGTAATTCCTAGGATCTGAGCAGTTAGCTCTTCCCTCTACGGTATGTAACAGTCGAGTACACTGGTACACTGTTTAGGGATATGAGCAAACTAATGGATTTCCCAGTTCTCATTTTCCCCCCTTGGTCAAGTTCAAAATGTAAATAGGAGGCCTCAAAGCAGTTTCAAGTTCCTGAGACACCACACCTGGAAGCTTCAAATTAGATTATAACTTGTCGCCTAATAGTGGAACAAACTATCCTGTTGCCAAATTCTATCTGGGCTGCTCAGATTTTGACCCCAAATACTGTTCGTTTGGTTTTAATTCTCTCTGCACCAGATATATCAGGGATAATGGGAAATTCAGAACAAAACAGACTTGCATTTCTGCCCTAGGATGAATCCAAAACTTTGGAAGCAAATTTTGAAGGCTATTGATTGTAAGAAAGAGCAAGTCGGGAAACGATGATACGCCACTCATTATGCAAAGATTTTACCAAACTCCTAAGGGGGCTTTTCAGCCCAGTTTCTTCTTTCAGGCAAGGCCACCATTTGAGCTTCATTACACAGTGTTTAATCTCTGTCCTTGAAGATCACAAATTAACTTGCTCTGTGATTTCCTCCCTGTGACAGCCTCTGGCTGTGTTTTTACTGCCTTAACAGCTACCGGCAGGCAGCTTGTCTCCCACATTCACTACAAAGTAAACAGGAATTTGGTCCCAGGGTAATTGGCTGCTCTCCAGCGTAAGAATGCAAGTTATCCATGAGCTTTGTGGGCTGGCTTCTGCTTTACTCAGACTGTTTTCACTAGAGAGCACAAGGACAAAAAGAGTTGTGAAGGTTCTGAATCTTGAGGATTATTCCTTTCAAATCTGTGATAACCTGTGATTCTTCTCCCCAACTCCTTGCTAATCTTTCCCCACCTCTTCTACCATCTTTCATTTCATTCTGACTACTGGAAATTTACCAAGGAAGTTGCAAATACAACTCACTCAATAAATACATATGGGTGCACTGTATTTTGGAGAAAGAATATGTTTGCAAAGCTTTTTAAATTAAATCTTCATAAGAATGTGGGAGTAAATGCCAAAGGAATTCGTGAGTACCTAGTTTAATGATAATCCAAAACAAACTTTAAGAAAACAATGGAGAAAAAGACTTGTGGCTTCAAGGATAAGAGTAAGTATTCTTTGAAATTTGAGTTGGTGAATACTAGATTTAAATTTATAAAAAAATTAAGAGATTTAAACAAAATCAAAAAGGCAAAAAGAGTCACCCATTCATCATGGTTGGGAGAAAGTAAAAGTAAGAGTTCTAGGTCCCTCTAAAGTAGGACACCTAAAACACTTTAGTCTTTTATCTTATTTGAAAGTTCATATTTTAACACTGAATACCACACTTTCTAAATTCTGCCATGAAGAATGGCAACTAACTACAAGACTCCTATATTTGATATTCTAGTCCTAAACTCTATTTGGCAGAGACACAAGCAATTGTTTGAGATTTGAGAAAAAGAAAATGTGTTAATTCCTTCAGTTCACTCAAAGCCATACAGTGAATGGCAAAGGACAAAATATTTAATACATTATGTGCTGTGATCTACTTAAATGTTTATTATTGTTTGCTGGAAATTGGAAAGGAAAAGTTTTGCTTTTTTGGAATATCATTTACAGGTGGATCAATTCTTTCATTTTTTAAAGTTCCTAATCAGTGTGTGGTGTCCTCTCTTTCCTTGCTTATAGATCAACCTTTGGATTGGCCCCTGCCAGTTGTGTTGAACCTTCTGAAATAGACACATGGAGACTTGGAAAGGTCTGTTTTTAATAAATGTGCGGAATATCATATAAGTTAACTTTAACATGCCACCTGCAGCTTTGAAATGTATTTTATAGATCAAATAAGTGTATTTTATAGATCAAATACTTGCATTCCAGACACTAGAGCTCTGAAATGGAATTGGGTATGATTTTTGCCTTCAAGGAGTCCTTGGTCCTGTGGAGAATCTAGTCACACAAACAAGCATTAAAGATAAGATCTAAAAGCAACAAAGATGAATATGGTAAACTGCCGTTGAAACACTGATGAAAAAGCAATTTATCCTGGAAGGGAGATTGGTAGAGTCTTAGAGAGAAGGTAACAGCTGAGCAGGGTCTTGAAGCATGTGGTGGATGGGGGGAGGAGAGGTCGAGGAAGGTGTTTCAGGTGGAGGGGCAGTGTGGACGGAGGCGTGGTGGTGTGAAGGCGGATGGGACTTCTGCACAGTGGCGAGGGGAGGATGGCTGGAGCAAGAGGTCTTCTGTGCAAAGGACATCCGAGTGCAAGTTATACAGTTTGGACTTTGTTCTGGAGATAGGAATCTTCAGAGAAAATGGCATAATCAGATCCAGGAGCCATCTGGGATTTTACATGTAAGGAATCCAAGCGTTTATTAAGTGCTTATAAACCAATTAAAGGTAGAAATGGATACATATACTGATGTGTATATTTGGGCAATGGATTAGTACAAGCAAATTATTCCTTAGAGATAAAGGAAGTTCTTAATAACTAAAAACCTTTGTCTTAGGATATGTGAAGAACAGGATAAAACTAACCAGGTTTAGCATGTGTCTCATGAATACCAGCTTGAGCCAGATTAGACCTTTCGGTGGTCAGACCTTTTCTCTTCAGAGCAGGGACGGTGGCATCAGAAGACCCAGGTGTCAGTTCCACGGCCTCATTACAGCTGCAAAGCCAGCTGGGCCCTCTTTGGCAAGACACTCGACTTCTTTGGGTCTCAACTGTTTTACCGATAAAATGGGGGAGATAATTATATCTATTTATCTCAAAGGATTATGAAATTAAAAGAGGCCGAATTAAATTAATTAAATAAGCAGAATTTTTGGAAATTGTAAAGTATCACATATATCACATACAAAAAGGTTTGGGATTATGCTTATCAAAAGTAGAAGTCCATTATTATTTAATATTATTTGCTATCATTTGATATTTGATTTGATATTAATATTATTTGATTTTATTAGCTATCATTTAATACCATTTGATATTATTAGCTATCAAAAGTAGAAGTCCATCTGATTATCATTCCAATAATGAGAATAATCATTTTATGTAAATTATTTATTAAAATAATTTAATAAGTAAAAAATTATTTATTACAATAAGAAATTACTTATTGAAAATTTGTTTTGTGGCAGCAGCGCGGTAAGTTCCTTACATATGTGATCTCATCTAGCCCTCATAGCAATCCTGTAAGGGAGGTTTTCACAGAGAAGGCAACTGAGGCTTGGCAAGGTTTAGAGTATTTGAGCGATAGAGTCAAAAGTCAGACCCATGCTTTCCAAACCACAAAGCTAGGCTCTTCACCACTCCTTCTCAATTAGTCTTTTAAAAAATGCTTTGCTTTGGGGCGCTTGGGTGGCTCAGTGGGTGAAAGCCTCTGCCTTCGGTTCAGGTCATGATCCCAGGGTCCTGGGCTCTCTGCTCAGCGGGGAGCCTGCTTCCTCCTCTCTGCCTGCCTCTCTGCCTACTTGTGATCTCTCTGTCAAATAAATAAATAAAATCTTTAAAAAAAAATGCTTTGCTTCTTGCTTTAAAGTCTGGGCAACTGACAAGAGATCATCAACACAGGGTCATGGCAGAATTACTAAGCTAAAGCTTATGAGTGTTCCTTGTCACTTTCAGAACTAGGACTCTAGACATGGGAATAGAAAATGTGACCCCTTGCCCTTTATTCCATCTAAGAGGAGCTATTATTGTTGACTACAAATAGAACATGCTGTGAGTTTTTGTTGTCAAAATATGACTCAAGGAAGAATTTAATATGGAAGCCATTTTTTTCAAGGAGGCAAAACCATAGTCTTTCAAATTTTCTATATTTTGTCCTTTAAAGACAACTTCAAGAATAAGGGAGCACAGAAAACGTGGAATGTTTGTTCCTAGTCCCCGTCTCCAATATCTAAAGGTCCAGCTTCCTTTGAAGAGTGAGTGAAGGAGGATCGTTTGTCTATTTTGGGTCCTTGAGATACTGAGGGAACTAAAAAAAAAAAAGTACAACTGTTCTTCCATTCGGGTTGCTGAGCATTCAAAGACATTATATAGATTGAAATTTTTTGTCTTTTAGTGTTGAAGCTCTTAAAAGGGTTGGAACACAATTAGTTATATGTAAGATATAGATATATCAGAAACCCTGGCTTGACTTATTCACTGGGTTAAATTGAATCCAGTCTCTGTTGTTTGCTAATGCAAGTCTTGTAGTATCTCTTAGGGATAATCTCAATGGCTTCTATCCCATCTTTCTCTAAATGGGGTTGATGCTCTAGTAGTGACCCTGGGGACTGGAACAGATGGTCTCAACCAACCATGGTTTCTGCTGCCAAGCAGCAGATGGCAGAATTGAGCTTGACTTTTGTGATTCTCACCTGTCTTCACTGTTGAGGTTGAAGTACTCAAGCGCTCTTTAAAATGTTTTATTTTTTAATCAAAAGTAATTTGATTTGTTTCTTTATTCTATTGGAATCTCATTATGTTGCATACTGTATAATGCTTTTTTTTTTTTAGATTTTATTTATTTATTTGACAGATAGAAATCACAAGTAGGCAGAGAGGCAGACGGGGGGCGGGTGTGGGGGGTGGAAGCAGGCTCCCCGCTGAGCAGAGAGCCCAGGACCCTGGGATCCTGACCCAGGTTGAAGGCAGAGGCTTTAACCCACCAAGCCACCCAGGCACCCTGTATAATGCTTTTTTAAAAAGCTTATAGTAACTTGAGTGCATTTCTACCTCTCACTTGGACGTTTTCTATCCTAACAAAGGACGCCATCCACATTTCTATACTTTCTCTTCTGTGCAATTCCATTAACATTTTCTATTTACCTTCCCCTTCTCCATGTACTAAATCTAAAGATGAACACCAGGACATTTTCTCTATGTCCTTCAAGTCATTCAGAGAGCTCTACTGGTCATAAGAATACAATGAAAACTCCTACCTCCACAGTATGTGAGAACTCAGGTATACTCTGTCGAAAGAGGAAGGGTCCTTTTGGTATAAATGGGGTCTTGCAAAAACTAGTGTTTTCAAAGATCTACAACTTGAAGCCAAGGAGAGACCTTGAGGACAAACTATAGGAGTTGAGTAAGGAAGAAGAAATGGAACTTTACTAAAACAGGAATCTGAAAGCCAAATACTTGGTAAGAGTACCATGGAAAAAAGCCAGAAGCCAGTGGACTCAATTTTGTTAGGAAAGGCTGGAAAAGCAAAAAATGAATATTTCAGAAAAACTTCCATTGAGTGTATAGGGCAATGACGGGGAGTTTTGTGCCTCCCCCAAATCAAGAACTAACTGAACCAGTTTTCCATAAGAACTTCTTGAGTTCATAAGGGCTTAATATTCAATGTCTATTCTAGAGAGACTGTATAACTGAACACTTATTATTTTAGCAATTAGTAGAACTAACTGAAGACTCTTATCAGCTTAGGGGTAGAAATAAATTGCAAAAGATTGACACTGACCCAAACTGACATAAATTGTCAGTTGGTTTACTTATCCTTGAAATATAGATCCAATATTTCTTCACGCCAAAGAAAATATGTGCTTTGCAACTTGCTGACTGATGAAATATTTTATGAAAGACTCCAGGTAGGAAGGGTATTTGAGGAAATCAGAAGGTGGAAAGCACAGGTATCAAAGTGAGGATAGCCAAACAACTAGAGAATTTTTGTTATGAGACTACCCAAGACCTATTTCTTCAAAATAATTTATATGATAAAATCCAAAATTAATAGTTGAATTATTCTACTGTCCGCCTGTCACCTTCCTTCTTTCGTTTTTCCCCCCTTTCTTTCTCTTTCTTCCTCTTCATCGATGTCTGTATATTTGCCAGCAGAGATACACGGGATATTAAAACTTAGTATATGCTCGTCACACTTCCCTTTCCAACATGAGAAGTTGTCTTTCACCAGTCAAGCGTGCTACATGTCTATACGAAATTACACTTGAGAGAGACCCTTCCTAGGTGCCGCCTCGTCTCTCTTTCCCTCCATCCCATGGAGGCAGGAGGTTGTCGAGTCTGATTTTTCAGAAACTGAGGCTCAGAATTACAAGATGACTCATCGGAAGTTTCATAACTGATAAATGGCTTAAGCTCTGTCTAGGTTCGCAGATCTAACAGCCCACTGGTGTTTCGATTTGAATGTCTTGTTGACGTCACAAACTTAATGTGCAAAACAGAAGCTTTCATCTTTCTTTGTCCCCCTCCGCAGTTTCTTCCTGCCTCCGTTTTTTATCACTCAGTAAATCCCACTTTATTAAACAGTTGCTCAACCCATAAACCTAGGAGCATTCCCTGACGATGCCGTTCTTTCCTTTTACCTCTCACACCGACCTATCTCCGACGCCTCTGGATTCTCTCCTTAAAATATATCACAGATCCATCTTTACGGTGTCCACTCTAGTTGGACACCAAGTCCTCCTACAGTTTTTTTTTTAAGCCATTTTACTTTGATCCTATTTCTGAGCATTCATAAAATAAATGTCGTCATTGTACTTAGAATTTTTTACTGCCTCGATAACTTACTTCCTAACATGCCCACAAGTCTCTGTGCAATCTGGGCCTGTTTATATCTCTAACGCTCACCCTCCTTTTGCCTGCCCTGTTCTAACCCCATGAACCTCTCTGTTGCTCAGACATGTCAAGCTTGTTCCTGCTTTAAAGCCTTCCCCCTGCTGTTTTCTCTGATTGAAATATTCTCCCCCAGCTCTTTGTTACTTAGTTACCCAGATAACTCATGCGCAACCTTCAGTTTAAATGCCCCTTCCTCGAGAGCACTTTCCCTAAATTCTCCAATTCAGTATACATCCCTCCTGCATTTTAAAATTATACCTTGTTCTTTTCTTTATGGTACTTATTATAATTGCAATTAAATACATTTTTTTCATGTTCTTTTAGCACCAAGAAGGCAATGATTGTATCTGTTTTACCTGCAACTATATCCATCCAACTAAAGAGTTGGCGAAAAGGGTTTGTGTATAAGTAGGCACTTGATACACATTTTTTGAAAGAAAGGAAACAAGCCAAATCCCAGAACCAAAGCTTCTAATTCTGAATTCAGGGGCTTTTCCCCACTGCTACCCTGTGTCTTTGGAGAACCATCTTTATATTTTTACTATTTCTTTTTCAGTTTCACTTTTACAAATTTAAATTTTTATTACCCAAATAAAACATTATTAACTCTTTTATCATTAATATTCTCAAGTGTTGCATTAAAAATTTGAAAATGACTGTGCCCCGAAGGGTGGTCAAGTCAGTGAAGGGAATTGAGGCTCTTACTCTTAAGGCATTAAATCCTAGTCCATATTAGACATTTTCATCCTCCATGTCACCTTGTTACCTAATTCTGTATTTTCCTTTATTGCCTCATTCAAGTCTATACTTTACAAAGACCTACCAGTTGGTCTTTCTACTAACATCCACACAATTCAATTCTCTTCTTTTCAAATTCCTTTTAATTTGAGGTTAAGAGAACCACCTTTTCCTTTAACCCATGTTGCACCACAGAACTTAGAAAGAACAGCTTCCCATCTAAAGGAGGCATAAATAGAGGTACCATTTATTAAGGAGAAGCTATGTAACAAACACAAAGCATACACCACCTCAACCCTCACGGTAATTTTGGAATGGAGGTGTTATTGTTTCTATTTGTAGTAGTTACCTACTGCTGTGTAACAAAGACCCCCAAAACTTAGTAGATTAAAAACAACACACTTTATTTAACTCATGGCTTATGTGTGTCAGATATGCAGGCATGGCTTAGTTGGTTCCTCTGTTTCAGTGTCTCTCACATGCTGGACTCAAGGTGTTGGCCAACAATGCAGTCATCTCACAGATCATCCAGGGAAAGGTACATTTCCAAACTTCCAGTAAATTGTGCTTCCACCTCACATGGCTATTAGTAGGCCTCAGATCCTTACTGGCTATTGGTCATAGAAGGGAAGAGAGGGAGAGAGAGAAAGAGAAAGAAAGAGAATGAATATGGGAGTTATTGTCCATAACCTAATCTTGTAAGTGATATATCATGACTTCTGCCATATTCGATATTTTATTCATTAGAACCAATACACTAGGTCCAACCAACCCATGAAGGGAGGAGACTACCCAAGGGTATGAATACTAGAAGTCATCACTGGTGGCTATCTTAGAGACTGCCTACTGCACATTGTACAGACAGAGAGATAGAGTGACAGAGATAAGTTAATGGTGAGACTGGGAGTCAAACCCAAGTGTGTTTGACCCAAAACCCACATTTTTTCCTCTGCATTTTGAGGCTAGATGTTGTTCAACAAATGATTGTTGATGAAGATGATTCTAACATCACAAATTGGTGCTTATAAAATAGAACCAGGTATTTTTCCATACCCATGGACTAAACTACTAAACTTGGCTATTCATTTAACAACGGCTTACCTGTGTTCTGAAGAAATGTCTAGTTAGATCATCAATAGAGTAGAAAATCATGAGCAACAATGCAGAGAGCACAGCCTAAGAGCAGGGACGATGACATGTATGAGAGACATGTAATTATTACTGTAGAATCGTAGGAAGGCTGGTATGGCTTCTATCCAGATAAATACTGTAGAGAAGGAGAAAATTTTTCTCTGCCCTTTAGATTCTTAGGCTGGGAAATTGATATAAGATTAACAGGAGAAAAACACATTTAATTCCATACATGTGGGAGCCCCATAAGAATATGACATCCATAGACAATCAGGCAGTTGAGGTGTATATGCTGTCCTAAGCTAAGGAGAAGGAGGTAGAGGTCTGAAACTTCAAAGGGAAGAAAGACAGTTAATACGAAAATACCAAGAGCAAATGTTTGGTAAACAAATGTTTGCCATGCCTTGCAGAGACAATGGGACACAGAATTTGATCTCCAGGCCCTGCCAAGATTTCCCCCAGCTTACCACACTTAGCTTACACTCTGTAGTTATCTCTGTTAGTAGTTCTCTTCCTGGACCAGACTCTTCTAAAGTCTGTTAGGCAGTTAAGGGGAAGGTGAAGAACTCTTCCTGAGTTTTTGGGTCTTGATTGACTTCGGCAAAGTAATCCACGTGCCAAAGTGGCAAATTTGGGAGGCTCATTTTGAACCCCTCCAATGGTAAATTTAGTCAAAGAATTATTGGCTCAAGTATTCAAGTATCTAATAATTTCACAGATTCCTGCTTGTTTATAAATAAGTCTCCTAGGCCTAAGATTATTTCTTTTATACCTATCTTCTTCTGTTTGATTTTTGAGTCCTGTCTATTGTGCATTTTCTGTACCCCAGTCTGGGAATAACAAAAATAATAAAGAAAAATAGTAAAGAAAAGTCACTCTCACATAATTCATTCTTGCCTTTTAAAAAAATCTTTGTTAGATTTGCTCAGGTAGACAAAGCGTTGGTTTAAAAAACTATTGGATACTGCGTACCAGAAGAGACAGGGAATGGCAGCCAGCCTAATCTCTACCCCTTATGTGCCTCTCATTTCTGTCTCTCCGACGCTACTCCCAGAGGCTCTGGAGGGGGTGAACTGCCAAGTTCTTCTTCCCAGAGGTATTTATGGCTTGAACTCCAGACATGAAAAGACTTTAGATCCTAGGTGTAAAGTTTATTCCTCATATCATAAAGCTAGTCTGGAGCTTCAGATTTATGTCTGGCTATAAGAACGACTTGCTGAAATAAAATAGCTGTGGCATTGTTGGATGTCAATTAGGTGGTCACTGATTGTCATGTACATCTGGGCATCCTCTTCTTTGGAGCCTGGGGATGAGGATCCTAATAGAGAAGCATTTTTTTATTTTACAAACTTTCTCCTAACTCTTTTTTAGAATAAAAGTGACAAGAAAAGGGAAGACTGCATTTTTAAAATCAACAATATTCTTGTCTACAAACAAAAAGGTTCAGAAAAATATGCTACTTAGAATGGGCAGATTCTGAAGCTTTTTGAAGCTTCTTTGAATTCATTACAGGTCACAGTATATAAGTCCCTCCTCAAGAAACTTGGAGAACAGTTTGATCCCCATAATAACCCTTCAAAGTCATCCTCTCAATGTCAAACTGCAAAGAAACTGCTCTTATCAGATCCACTGAATGGTTTCTAGATTATAGAAATAGAAGAAAGGGCAAGGATTTCATGCTAATCTTCTATTTAAATCTCATCTGGAAGAGATAGCTTATGTGTAAGTGAAAAGAAAATTAGTGCCTTTTTCTGATAAGTGCCAAGGTACATGAGCCCTTTGTCAGTAGTAAAGACCAGAGAAACAGGATAACCACAGCCAGCTTGATGGCAGGTAACCAGCCCTGTGTAATTTGGCTTTCTTTGAATTTTCCTTTCACAAAACTGCTTTAAAAAAGCAGCCCGGCAACCATGCAGCTAAATTGTCTGGGTCTTTCTTTCTTGGACAAGAATGACTTCTGATTCACGTGACAGTCATGAATAATAAGGGAGCACACTAAGCATCCTTAACTCACAAGAGGGCACTTTATCAAATAGCTTTACAGATCATGATTAGGTTGGGTCAAAGAACATCTTTTCTTTCTCTGCTCGGTGGTATATGAGATACAATCAGCTCACAGGCAGTGGAGCTTGTGTAATTCTCAGCTTTGGCTCTAATATTATTTATATTGCCAGAAATCCAGAACTCCCCTACTGACCAGAGTTCTTAAAAGATGCAAGTCACACTGGAAAAACTGTGATGTCTGACCCACCTTTCTAAAAGGTACACATATATGTCTCTTGTAAACACACACACACACACACACACACACACAAATCAAATGAGAAATATAAGTATTGCATTAACATAATGTTTACATGCCTCACTGAAACTGCCCTAATGAATTTTAAAACAGGAAGAGAGTTTGGACACACAGCCAAAAAAATGGTCATGTTTATGAATACATTACCTAATTAATCCCACAGTATTTAGGTGAGACTGTCAGCCTGCTAATTAGTGGTGAACCCCACTTGGACTCTGCAGGCTTTTTTTTCTTTTTCCCCCAGCAGGCTTTTTAGTTATGGGCACAGAAGTGAACTTTGGACGATTTAGGCAGAAAAGAGATTTCTTTAGAAGATATTGTTTAGCTCACAACACCTTCAGAAGGGCTGGAGAATCAGGACCAGAAAGGGGTTGGGAGCAGGTGACACTGGGCAGCAGACATCGTCATGTTTCCCAGCCCAGGCCTGTGAGATGGTATCTGGACTCTATGGGGTATCTGAGGCTGGTGGTACCACTTTCCTTGAAAAACTGTGTTCCATTCTGGCCTCTCTCTGCCATCAATGTGCTAGAACCACCAGGGTCTCTGCTTGTCCTAATCTGAAATGTGTCCTAATCTGAAATGTGAGTGGGGAAACTGAAGTTACCAGGGGCCTGGGTTAGTATCTAGCTTAAGACAAAGGGACGTTCTTTAAATACAGAAAGGGTTTAGATGATTGGAGTCTGAAACATTGACAAACAACCGCTGTACCAGGCATCCTGTGTTACAGTGTGCCAGAGCACATTAAAGACCACTCCACGCTTTTATACTAGTTCACTCCACAAAATCTGTAGAGCTACTAGAGGGTCCTGAGCATAAAACCATGACTTTGGTAACCTCTATCTTTCAGAATTTCACAGGTTATCAAAGCTGTACAGATATAAACTATAATAAAATAGGATGAACCTAGTAACACAGTGGGCTGCTATAAAAACAGAATACCAAAGACTGGATGGCTTATATAACAAACACTTATTTCCCACACTTCTGAAGTCTAAGAAGTTCAAGATCAAGGTGACTGCAGATTCTGCGTCTGGTGAGGGCCACTTCCAAGTTCACAGACAGCATCTTTTCTTCATCTTGTAGCCTCACGAGGCAGAAGGGGCCCAGGAGCTCTCTCGGGGTCTCTTTCATAAGAGACTGATCTCATTCGCGAATGCTCCATCCTCATAACCTCATCATTTCTCAAAGGCCCTCTAATGACAATGTCATTGCATCAGGGGTTAGGATTTAACGTATGATTTGGGGGTGAGGGCACAAACCCTTGGTTTATAGCATACTGGTATGAGCAAATGTCTCAAGAAATTTGTCTCTAATCTTGTAAATAAACTATATTCTTCCTGCTCCCCAGGAAATTAAATAATTCTAGAATAATTTAATGGGTTAAAGTAAATTATTTAGTTATTTGTCTGCTTGGTGGTAGTTTAGAAGTTTTTCTAAGAAAAAGAAAACAAAACTAAGAGGGACAGATTATGTTGTATCCTTACTGGAAATAAACTCATTTTTGTCTCCAGTAGAATAAACTTCACTATTTTTTTTCTTCTTGTTCAATGAACATTTACAAAGCCAGAATACTGACTTCCACTGAATTTAACATGGTTTAAAAATCCTATAAATTTGGACTTCATTAATTCTCGTTATGAACTTCAATAATAAAGGTTAAAAGCAACTTTTATTTCCTTTTTTTCTGTACAAAACTATATGCGTAATAAAGCTTTCATCAGTTGTGGTCTTTGCCCAGACATACTTAAATTAGGAACAATTTAGAAGTAAGATCAGACATGTTTTTAATACATTGAAAAGAAAAAACATTTTGTTTACTTAAGACCGACCCATGGGAAAATTGTGAAGGGAAGTTTGCTCTCGGTGCCACTGCCCTCCGACCCGCCCTGGCCTATAAAAGCTTTCTCTCCCAGCAGGCGCCACTCTCCAGAGCCCTGTGCTGTGGGCTTGACCACCACAGCTCCAGGGCTTCCTGTCTTATGCAGTATTTGCTGCTGTTGCTACCATTATTTTTATTTAACCAGTTCTGTATTTTCTTTCTTTCTTTTTTTTTTTTAAGATTTTACTTATTTATTTGACAGAGAGATTATAGGTAGGCAAAGAGGCAGGCAGAGAGAGAGGGGGAAGCAGGCTCCCTGCTGGGCAGAGAGCCCAACGTGGGGCTCGATCCCAGGACCCGAGATCATGACCTTAGCCGAAGGCAGAGGTTTAACCCACTGAGCTACCCAGGCGCCCCCAATTCCATAATGTTTTCTCCTGAGCTGGGCTTAAAATGACATTTAGCTGAAATGATAAACATAATAATTTTGTAATAAATAAAGTGGGGGCCACAGGGGAGCTCCTTAAAGTAATGATGCTCAGTGCTCGCTCTTCTGTCTTCTGACGATAAGAGGTACCATTTCCTGAATGTTTTGACAGCTTGCGAAACCCTTTATGATTCTTACGTCAATGTCGATGGAAAAGAATTTCACTGAGGCTCCCTTCATACAGATTCATGAACATTAACAGGACTTCTTTGAAATCCCGTAGATGTGGCTGGTTTTTAAATGTACATCAATAGGCTCACAAAGAGATGTATTTTCGTTAAGGAATAATCTCACTTCTGAGAACTTGTGTGTTTTCCTCAAAGATAAGATTATTCATAATAAACTCTAAGTCTGTATGTGTTTCTTTCTTTCCTTGATTTCTCGGTCTCTCCATTTTTTTATTTTCAGTAGATCTCTTTTTATTCACTTGCATCTTCTCTTATTTTATAATTCCTTTCCTTGGTATCTATCATGGCATAGGATGAGCCAAATTTGAAGTAGCCGTTGGCAGATCAGTTTAGTTTTTATAAATAGGCAGTATCCTGTATGTCCTGGATACCAAAACAAACAAACCAAACAAAAAAAAAAAAAAAAAAAAAAAACCACCCACAAAACAACACAACACACAACAAAATCATCCTAGCCTGTGCAGTGAGCACTAAGGAAGAGGATGCGTATCAGCTTCCTAGGGCTGCTTTCACAAATAACTACAAACCAGAGGCTTAAAAACAACAGGTATTCTCATAGTTTGGGAGGCTAGAGGCTTGAAATCAATGTGTCACCAAGACCATGCTCCCTCAGAAGGTTCTAGAGAAGAGCATTTGCTTGCTTCTTCCTAGCAACTGGTGTTGCTGGCAGTCCTTGGCATTCCTGGGCTTGTAGATCCATCCCTGCAATCTTTGCCTCCATTGTCACATGGACCTGTGCGTGTCCATTCTGTGTCTCTTCTCCTCTTCCTGTAAGGACACCAGTCATTCTGGATTAAGAGCCCATCCTACTCCAGGAATACCTCATTTTAAACATAACTAACAATGTCTGCAATGACATCTCTTTTCAAATAATTTCTGAGGTTCTGGAGGTTAGGACCTCACCATGTCTTTTGGTGGGGGTGGGCTGGCCGGGGCAAGGTGGGTGGGACCCAATTTAACCCATAACAGGATGCTAACAATTGAGTTAACATGAGTTTTCCTTCTTATTCCTTAGGGCTTTGAGTTGGTACTGCCATTACTTTTTTAAAAACACATATATGAAAAATAGCCATAAAATACAATGATCTCTATATTGAGAGTAAAAAAAAAAAGTGGGTTCTTGAAACATTATTGAATTAGTATTTACTTATGCCTGGAGCTGGATATTGTGGAGGAAGATACAAAAGAAATAAAACTGCACCAACATCACCTGGCAACAGGTTAAAGTGCAGATTCACAGGATTCACCTGAAGAAGGAAACGCTGCATTTTAGCAGACCCTCCAGGCTGCACTAAAGGTCAACTTTCCCCTACCCCCAGTGCAGTGATTTTTAAACTCTGTTGCATATTAGAATCACTTGGAGATCTTTGAGAAAATCTCAAAGCTCAAGATGCATCCTATGCAGATCAAATAGAAATTTCTTGGACTAGGATCTAGACAACAGCATTAAAAACCCAAACAAGCCCATGGGATTGCAATGTACAGCCATCACTTGCCTCTCAAACTTTCATGCACACACAGATCACCTGGGCCTCTTGCTAAAATGCAGATTTTGATTCCTCAGGTCTGGGGAACAGCCTGAGAATCTGCACTTCCAACCAGTTCCTAGATGATGCTGGTGCAATTTTAGGTCTCTCATTTCCTGAGCAGTGCTTAACTCCAGGTACAAGTATATGCTGATTAAGTAAATTAAGTATTTTTTTTAAAGATTTTATTTATTTATTTGAAAGAGATCACAAGTAGGCAGAGAGGTAGGCAGAGAGAGAGAGGGAGAAGCAGGCTCTCTGCTGAGCAGAGAGCCCAACGCGGGGGCTCCATCCCAGGACCCCGGGATCGTGACCTGAGCCTAAGGTAGAGGCTTTAACCCACTGAGCCACCCAGGTGCCCCAAATTAAGTATTTTTTAAAGACAAAATTATCTAATTACAGAATTAGTAAATATTTCAGATATGAAGGAAGAAATAGTCTCTGGCAGTGTTTAATTTGTAAGTACTTCAAAGAGAAGGCAAAAACACTTCAAACAAGATGCCTTTTGTTTTCTCAGGATTCTCTATGAGAAAATAGACTCAATAAAAGATAACAGCCTGGGTTGTTTTCCTGTTCCTCTTACATAGTTGCTTCAAGTTTCTTTATTAGGTTCCCTGGGTACAACACTCGGGGATCGTTCCCAGAGCGTATTAAGTTCCTGTGGAGTGATTATTTCATTACGACCCATGTACACAGACCAATGGTTTGATAAACAACAGATCACTTCAGACTATTAAGGTTCATGGCATTAATGCGCTGTTTTCTGTTTCATTGGAAATACATTGCAGGTTTGTGTGAGAGATGCTGTTTGGGATAAGAGCTACAGGATTTCTCAGTCTCTGATCAAAGTTTAAAATGTTTGAGTTGATTAAAAGCAATACTTCTTTAAAACAAAACCCATTGCAGACAGTCACAGACTTTGGTGGGGTATATCTGTTTTTAGACGTTCTAGAAGTGAGAGCAGAAAACTATAAAACTCTCAGTGCCTGTAATTCATTCTTACTTCCCTCACTCTCACTGCTCCAAACCTTCATGTCTCTTCCTCTTTCTTCCCCCGGCCCCATCTCATTCTTTTTTCATTTTTAATTTTTTAAATTTTATTTATTTTGTTGTCAGAAAGAGAGAGAGAGAGCACATGCAAGTGCACGAGCAGGGGGAGTGGCAGGCAGAGGGAGAAGCAGGTTCCCGGCTGAGCAAGGAACCCAATGTAGGACTCGATCCCAGAACCCTGGGATCATGACCTGAGCCGAAGGTAGATGCTTAACCAACTGGGTCACGCAGGTGCCCCTCTCCCCTCATTTTATTTTATTTTAAAGAATTTATTTATTTATTTGACAGAGACAGATCACAAGTAGGCAGAGAGGCAGGCAGAGAGAGAGGAGGAAGCAGGCTCCCTGCTGAGCAGAGAGCCCGATGCGGGACTCGATCCCAGGACCCTGGGATCATGACCTGAGTCGAAGGCAGTGGCTTAACCCACTGAGCCACTCAGGCGCCCTCTCCCCTCATTTTAAAGGTACTTCTGCTTTAAGTCTGCCTTAAATCAACGACTGCGTTCTTCATATGGGTTTATAAGAGATCCAAACTTGATCTAATAATAATCTGCTCAAGTCCTGTGTGTTCAAATACAGCCCATACTTGTATTCTGTCAGTTCTCCCCTCTCCTTGATTTCTCCCTCCATCCCTCAAGGCATTCCTCCAAATTATTCTGTTTGTCTAGGTACGGACATCTGGTGTTCTATCTGTTCTAAGTCCTGAGCACAGAGCTTAAGTACATTGTGATGAATAAAACACACCATTCCCTGACACCTTTCTGAGTTTCCCTTTTTACTGAACTCCACTTGTACTTTTAGTGAGTACAGTGTCATTTAGGATTAAATTGCTCTTTAATTTTTTTCCTGTGAGTTATTTTTGAATTGCTAAGTAGATCAAAGCCTTGTTGAAGATTTTGCACTGATGATATTCATGCAGAAAATGCATCCCTGGACTGTTGAAGAGGCTCTGGAAAATGACAGGGGGCACCTGTTCTAACTTTTAGGGTCATAGAAGGTTCATTGGAGAAGACAACATCTAAGGGATTAGGATGAGTGGGAGATAGTCAGGTGAAGAATGGAATAGGGAGAGCAGGGCAGAGTGTCAAGTCCTATTTCATGTTCAAGGAGAGGTATCTGCAAAGAGAAGAGAAAGTATGGCATGTCCCAAAAGTTGCATGAATAGTTCAGAATCACCAAACATTAACTGCAAGAGGGTGGATGTGAAAAAGGAGGTAAACCGTAAGAAACAAGCAGGGAACAATACGAACAGAACTGGTATGTCAATTGTGTTATAAGCAAAAATTCTACAAAGTAAAAATAATAGTTTGCTAGTTTTTCCAACAATTTTACACAGCCAACAAAATGCCATGAGGTAATAAAGAAGATGTGGTGTATATATACACAATGGAATACTATGCAGCCATCAAAAGAAATGAAATCTTGCCATTTGCAATGACATGGATGGAACTAGAGGGTATTATGCTGAGTGGAAATAAGTCAATCAGAGAAAGAAAATTATCTTATGATCTTTCTGATATGAGGAATTTGAGAGGCAGGGTGGGGGCTGTGGGGGGAGGGAAGGAAAAATGAAACAAGATGGGATCAGGAGGGAGACAAACCATAAGAGACTCATAATCTCACGAAACAAACTGATGGTTGCTGGGGGTTGGGGAGTAGGGATAGGGTGGTGGGGTTATGGACATTGGGGAGGGTATGTGCTATGGGGAGTGCTGTGAATTGTGTAAGCCTGATGATTCACAGACTTGTAACCCTGGGGCAAATAATACATTATATGGTAATAAAAATAATTTTTTAAAAATGCCATGAGATAGACCAAAGACCAGGGAGAGTTAGGGTGGGCTTGAGTCTTTGGGTCTCAAAAATATCATCGTGATCATTATTCTTACTCCTATGCTTTCTTTTAGATATTATTTTTAGACAATTTTTGAAAAGATTTTATTTATTTATTTGACAAGCAGAGAGAGAGGAGGAAGTAGGCTCCTGGCTGAGCAGGGAGCCCAATGTGGGGCTCGATCCCAGGACCTTGAGATCATGACCTGAGCCGAAGGCAGAGGCTTTAAACCACTGAGCCACCCAGGCGCCCCTGATATTATTTTTAAAGTTCTTTTTATATTCAAAGCTCTGTGGTAAGTGCTTTATAAGTTGTAAGAGACACAAAGCATTTCTACATGTCTAACATCCCTTCCCTCTTCAGAAGTAATACGTCTCTTTTCGTGTGTGTGTGTGTGTGTGTGTGTGTGTGTGCGTGTGTGTGTTTGGGGGAACCAGCCCTTCTTCACTTTACCTCCACACAGTCCATTCTATGCATCCACACCACTGCCCTTTCCCTGTAGGATTTGCAGTGGTGGTAGCTATGGTCTGGATGAATCCACTGGTGGGCACATATCCCAAAATGGACTGAGCCACGCCAGGGTCTAGATTCTTGTTGGAGTGTTTGGAAAAGATGTATTCTCATTTTTCTCCTTGGGTGTGAGAGCCATTGCAATCTAAGGCTGACCAGACCAAGTGGCTCCCATGAGAAGAAGACCTACCTAATAGTGAAGTCAACACGTAGGAAAGCAGAACCAAGAGAAGGAGATGGAGCAACGGCATCCTCAAGACCTTTAAAATCTGAAGTCAGCTATTTCCAAAGGGAGCATTCCTCTGGGCCTCTAGTTATGGGGTTCAAGAAATTCCTGTTGAGTTAGGCTTTTGTTCTGGGTCACAGAAATAGTCAGGATTTTTTTTTTTTTTTCCTAAAAAGCTCCTGTGTTTAACCACCAATATTTCCAAGGATGTGTCCTGGTGAAACGATGTCAGTAATTTAACGTAGAATCACTCTCCGCCTGCCCCCTGCTCCCACCAGAACTCTTCTAGGACTCACAGGGCTGATCGGGTTTTGAGGCACTCTGGATCCAAACCCCAAACAACACAGCATCCTCACTCTTTTCATCTGAAACTGGTGAGCAAACCCTTTCCACCACTAGGTGGGAAGCCTGCTCTTACCAAAAACAGTTCTGCTCAATTCTATTCAGGGCTGAAATTGATGAAATGGCCCCCTCCGGTGGTGAGAGCAGCCACTATGTTCTCCTTGAAGAAACTTCCTTAGGTGGGAGACCTGAGATGAACCTAGTGGACTGAGACTCCACAGTCTCCTAACACTTACGGTGTTGATAATTGCACAGCTAGAAGGCAGTGACAATGGTGGGACTCAGGGCACCATTCAAAAAATCTCCAGTTTGACTGACTTCTAAGTACAAGGACAGAGTTCCTTATATCCTGGGAGTGTTCTTTCACAAGGGGAAGCTCATGAAGTAAGGTTTTCAGGAGTAAACACGAAGCAAAACAACCCTAACACAGTAGACTAGCTAATCTCTGGTCATTCTCTGTCCTGCAGAAGGGCAAGATTCAAATGGACATAGTATACCAGAAGAGCAAAAAAATGCAGGCTCCTTGAAGTACCTACGCATTTGGCCTAAATGCTTCCTGGCTTGTTTTTCAATCAGCTGATGTGAATGACAAGTTATAAATAATCAGGCGACCAGCGTGCCTTGCACTACACAGAGATGACCTTTATGTTCCCCGTACATCTATTCTAGTGGTCTCTAGGGAAGCTACCTGGAATTAGAAGAGTTTACCATGGATGTTAAAAATAACTTTCCTTCTTTTCCCTCTTAAATGTGATGGCACTCAGTGATGCTACAGTTCTTGAGATAATGTTTTAAAAAATATTTTCAGAAATAATAACTTTTCATTTTGCTGTCAGATTGGCAGGGCCCGACTCCTATAAAATTACTTGTTTAGTTTGAAAACGTGACTTGGTAGATGTCACTGCAGTGTGAGTTCTTGGTTTTTTAACCTCCCTCTGGTTCTAAAATCATGATGATTATCTGAAACTGTTTATGGGAGAGATACAACTCACACCGAATAGGTACCATTCCTCCTTCTCTTTTGGAATGGTCCTGGCTTTGAGGTATCTGATTTGGGGGCTATTTCTGTCAGCCCCCAGCTGGTCCTTCATCTTCAGCAAGTAGCTTAATCATGGCCCACCCCAGTGCCCTGTCCTGGGCTCTCTCCTCAATAGCACCCTCTCCCTGGGTGATTGATTACATTCAGCTTCGCAGTTCTACTTAACCATTCATACTGAGTCCTAACTTCCAGATCCATCCATAAAGCTGACTTCCAAACATCTACCTGAATGTCCTATGGAGACTCTAATGTAGTAAAACTGAAATTAGTGTATTTCCTCCTACAACCTAGTTCCAGTTCATTTCATGTTATCAAAACCTGGGAAACATACCGGGATCTTTCCTTTCCCCCTCCTTCCTCAACCAACTCATCGCTGTACGCTATGTTACCTGCTCCTCTGATGTGTCCGGTGTTTGTCTCCTTCTTACTACCCTAACTGACGTCCTCATTCAGGCATTTGTCATTCTTACTTGAACTACTCCAAGAAATCCTGCTTTGAACTCAACCTACATGTTATAGCCAGAGTGACTTTCCCAAAAAACAAATCAAATCATGTTCCTCTCTTCTTAACACCCTTCAAAGGGGTTCCGTTTCATACACATACATTTAAACTCCATACACAAACATTTAACCATTTGTACAAGACCCTTCACATCTGGCAAACGACCACCTCTCTGGACGAGTTGTCCATCGCCACAACAACGCTGTGTAACAATCAGCCATGAAATCTCAGAGACATCTTAGGAAACATTTATTGCTCTCTTGTCTGGAGTGGTCTGCTGGGTCAGTTTCTTTATCTTGGCTGGCCTTGGCCGGTCTAGGGCGTACTTCACTGGAATGACTGGGGCAGTTTGGCTCTGCTCCCTGTGTCCCTTGTCCTCCAGCAGGCGAGCCTGGACATGATTTATGGAGACGACAGAGGTGCAAGAGAGAGCACACGCAGAAACATGCAAGGTTTCTTGAGGCCTAAGTTTAGATTTGGCACACTATCATGTCTGCTGAATTTTATTTGGCAGTGAATGTTAGAAGATTGGCCCAGATTCAGAGTTCAGAAAACAGATTCTGCATATTTAATGGGAAGAACGAGGGTGGGAGTGGGGAACTGGAGCCTTCACTGTGCTCCTCATCTTTTGTCTTCACTGTTCTGTGCCTCTAATCTGGCTGCACAGAATGGATAGGAGTCTCCTAAAAATGTCCAGCTCTTTGTACTCCTGTTTTTTTAGCTCCTGCCATACCATCTCCCAAGATCCCCCTCCTCCAGCCCCCCAGGGACTGGCCCGAGGACACACGAGCTTGCGCATCTTGATCTGGTTCTGCCTGATCTCCCTCTGCCTCCTTTGTGAACTCTGTCCAGCCCTTACTAAGGTCTGCCTAAGACCTTAACTATTATTTTGTCCTTAATTTTTTATATGCTTGTTTCCCCCTAGTGACTACAAATCTATTCAAACCAGAGACCTTTCTTAATTACTTTTTTTACCCTTACGTACTCAAATAGTTCTTGTCAAATATTAAACACTTTATAACTCTTGTTTGATTAGACATCTGGAAGTGTAACAAGTATGCGAGTGACAGGGCGCCTGGGTGGCTCAGTTGGTTAAGCATCCAATTCTTGATTTTGGCTCAGGTCAGGATCTCAGGGTCATGAGAAAGAGCCCTAACTTGGGCTCCACACTGAGCATGAAGCCTGCTTAAGGTTCTCTCTCTGTCTCTCTGCCCCTTCCTCCTGTGTGTGTGTACTCTTTCTTCCTCTCAAAAAAAAAAAAAAAATCTATCTATATCTGTATCTATATGCATATATATATATATATTATATATATTACAAAATCTATCCACTTGTGTTCAGATCCACTGAATTGCTAAAAAGAAGTAGCTCATGAAGGTGATTGGTTTGGGAAACAACTTTTGGGTAAACATGTACGAGAAAACTTTTTGGAGGAGTAGTATATTTTTTAAGCAAGAGGTGAAAATGAGAGGACCGAGACACTTCCAGCCCCCTGCTCTAAAAATTCACCCCAAATAAGGAAAATAAGTTAGAAAAGCATCCATACCATTTTGATGAGATGAGGCGATCTTTATGACCCTAGAGACAGATGGTGGTTGGAGCAATGACAAATGACTCATCGCAGAGGAGCAAGGTGAGCCCAAGTGTCTGGAGAATGTGTGGGTAAGTACACAAAAGTCATTACAGGAATTACAGGGTCTAGCATGGCATAGAAAGAAAGGGCTGGAAGATGAAAGTGAGATTGCTGGAAAGTCTGGATGAGGAATATTAAGAACTCCCGGCTTGCTGTTCTTACCCATCACAGTCAGATAACTACGTATCTCGCACTCTCTCAGGAGAGGTTTGTTGCCTGGAGAAAAGCCAGAGAAGTTTAGGACTTGGGACCCCACAAGAAGAAGAGGGGAATGCCAAACTGAAAACAGGGGAGTGCTGAAATCTGCATGCGGAATGATGAACCTCAACCCCTGTCCCCGCAACGTCCAGCTCCAGAATGCCAGTCAGGCTCATTTGTCTTTAGACAGACTGAGCATCCTTCACTGGAGAACCTAAACTTTCCCGGAAAAAAAAGTCTCTAGATACAGACATTTGGGGGGTTTGACACACAACTGATCGAGTCCCCTACAACTCTCCCACACTCTGCATCTCTCCGAGACCTCTCATGCGCACAGAGCTTCCAGCAAGGTGAAGTAGGGAAAGCCCAGAGTAAAAAACCTGAGGAAACCCTTCTTCCATTCGTAATGAGCACAGTCTTGACATTGCGTGTGTGCAATTCTGAGCATCTGTGTTCCCCCTTGCATTTTGTGTCCCAGGCATTTTGGTCACCTTACTAACTCCTGGCTCTGGTTTCCAATCAGCTTTATAATGCCCCAATATTATATACGCATGGACAACCAAGGATCGCCAGATATTTAAAGAAAGCTTCTAATATCCAAGAGAGACCCCACAACAAACAAAGTGGAAAAAAAAAAAAAAACCTCAGGAAATGGAGATAATGTGAGGAGAATTTAAAAAATCTTCCCAGGAACTATAATTTTCACATCCTTGGAGAGAAAAGAAATGTCGCATCTATTTAAAAGAGAAAGTGAGTGGCACAATGAAAAAAAATGAAGAAAATATCAACGCGATCTTGGAAATTAAAAATATGATAACAAAATACAAATTACTGGAAAAGCTGGAAGAAAAAATTGAAGGCTATCCCGAAAAGGAAAGCAAAAAAGACAGAAAGGAAAAAAAGGGACCGTTGGGAAGAAATGCTAAGAAAGTCAGAGTCAACACAGAATATTCGATATCTTATCAATAAGGCTTCCAAATAAGGAAAGGAAATGATCAGAAGTATAAGAAAATGTAGATGCCCACGGTTTATCACTGGAGAGTTCTGATTCAGAAGGTCAGTAGGCTGAATTAATGGATTGATTTTTTATCTTTCCTCCATCATCTTTAAAGGACACAGTATGACACACAGACACAGCAGGATTCCAGAACCAGTGAATTGATATTTGATTTGAAATGTCGAGGTTGGTTGTGGGAAGAGGGCATAAGGATGGGGATAGCTATGTTTTAAACTTATTTTGGAAGTGGAAAACAGCTACACATCAGTGTTCAGTGATTACAGGAAGTGGAGACAATGTAGCTGCTAAATGAGTCCCTTAAATATTGACAGGACTGATTCTAGTGTGGCTTGTTTAGTAGGAAGTGGGAGAGAAAGCAAAAATAGACCAAAGCAAACATTTGCTCAAGATAAATGAAGAGAAGTACATCCTCTCCGTGCTCCTCCTCCCCTATGAAAACATGGCCATAAGCTCCCGACAAGTTTGTTTGCCTCACATTTCTATTGTTATGGCCATGGTTGTGACTTAGCACATTCTAACGACTTTTATTTGTGCTTATCTGTCTGTCTAAATGCTAGGTAAATATTTTATGCTTATATTGTCATAGCTCTTGAGGGATGAAGATTAGTGCTCTCCTTCATCCAAGACTGGAAAGAAGTAGTCAGCAGTACAGTCTCATGAAGATTATTTTCAAAACACAATCTCAAGTGAGGGTTTCCATTCTAAAGGTTATGGAACTGTATAGAGATTACCACAAAGTTCGTGGGAGAAATTGAGGCAGCTGTTTAGGTAATTTAAAAAGACATCATTTTCCTGAAGTTTTAGATAATTGAGGCAAAAGTCAGTCAGCTCTGAGATAGCTGGATGACTGCCTTACTTCTCTACTGTGCCTTTTATGTGTAATGTGGGCCGCTGGGGAGTTGAAAATCTCTGTGGAGAAATCTCAAAACAGAGGAATGGAGAGTAGATGAAAGAAGTTTCATTTATCTTCCCTTTAATAAGTGAGGGAAATGTGCTATAACAACGATTCACTCAAGCTATATGGAATGTTCGGTAAACGATTTTTCTCTGTCAGGTAATGTAATTCATGATATCCCGTCTTCACTGACTGAGAAAACATTTCTAGAGACTCGTTAGGTAGAATTGTTGCAAGCACATTGAGAAAGGTCTACTCTTATTGAATTTGTCTATTTGTCACTGTACTGAATAGATGTATTTAGAATTAGATTGAATTTTTTAAAAAGATCAAAATTACAGGCATTCGCTGAGTGAAATGACAAAAATTCATGTTCTCTATTTGACTTACTATTTCATTTTTATTTAGACTACACTTTCCTTTGACATTATGTACCTAAAAATGAACAATGTATTGTGCTGTTAATACTTCTATTGAATTATACCGTGGGAAGCAGAAATATTCTGTTAACAGATACATTCAGTCATAAATTCAGAGAATATACTGGAGGTAGTGTCCTAATATGAAATCGTGAAACTTAAGCAAACTTTCAAGCAAAGAATAGCTGTAAATGAAACAAAATACTATAGTCAACCCTTGAACAACAGGGGGTTAAGGGCACACTATCGACCCCATGCAGTCAAAAATCTTTATATAACTTTTATATAAATCCCCAAAACTTCACTACTGTTGGCCTACTGTTGACCAGAAGCCTTATACATAACAGAAGCAGCTGGTCAACACATATTTTGCATGTTGTATGTATTACATACTACATTCTTATAATAAAGTAAGCTAGAGGATAGACAATGTTATTAAGAATATCTTTAAAAACAGAATTTCTCTGTATTTCTCAAAATAAATCCACATGTGAAATGGACCTGCACAGTTCAAACAGGTGTTGTCCACGGCTAACTATAATTGCCCATGTCATAAAGTCCAACTCTGGGTCATCTGGAAACTTGCCATAAGTTTATTCAGCCACATCCTACCATAGCTATTCCAATGTGAAAGAATTTGCCATGCTTTTCCAAAGATTCTCCTCGTTTATTAACAATGACAGATGTGTGAGTCAAGCGTGGCCTAATAAGATGCCAATTACAGAAGGAGACCATTAGTAGAATCCAGCCAGAACTCTGCTACCCAAGTGTACTTGAAGCTTATTTGATTCTTTTTAGAGCCCATTTAAAATTTGTTAAAATGTGTGGTGAATACTGATTAACTTTGGCAAATCATAAGCTGCCATCCCTTTCTAAATACATTTAATATGATACTTTTAGGCAATAAAATGGAGCAAAGCAAAAAGGAATAATTGTTCGGACTAACCACAGACTAATATATATATTCACTGGATCTTTTTGGAAACCATCAAAGATAGGATAACAGAGACTAGTAGATAGATAGATATAGATATAAATATAGATATAGATACAGATATATAACCTATATATAGATATAGATAACCAGAGACGTGTGTGTGTGTGTGTGTGTGTGTGTATGTGTGTGTGTGTGTGTATTTATTCACTGGATCTTTTTGGAGATCACCAAAGATAGGATAACATTTCTCCCTAATCCTTAAATTCTTCTCTAGGCTACCTGGCACAAAACATAAAATAAAAAGAAAAATAAATGATTTTTTATTCTGGGTAAATTTTAACAATTGTGCTTTTTTTTTTTTAAAGGTCTATGTTCTTCCTACCATTGCTTCCTACCATTTACCTTTTCCTTTTACCATTTTACCTTTTACCATTGCCTTTTCCTTCTGCTTTACTGTTGTCCAAAGTTGCAATGGAAAAAAACCCATTTCCATGAAAAATATCATCTCATGTATCGGAAACCATGTGGCAGAAGCAGACAGGGACTGGGGTTTATTAACACATCAACAAATCCATACTGTCTATATATTGTCAGGGACTTGAAAAACATTGTCTGATTTAATCTTCAAAACCAGTCTGTGAAGTAACAATTAATTCCGCCGTTTTACAAATGAAAAAAAAAAGAGACTCAAGGAGTTTACATAAATGTACTCAAGATACATAGCAAGGAAGCAACAGAACTCTCATGGGGAGGTCAGATGGCGTGATTCCAAAGTCCACATTCTTGCTATCTTGTCACCTAGACCTCGGGCTCGTGAAGAAATAATGCCTACCCCAGTGCATGGGAGCGGTGCGGCACAAGGACGCCCCTCTGTGACTTCTTGGTGACCATCTGCAGAGACAGTTTGCACCAGAGTATACTTCCGCACCCTGCTTTCTTTATTGAGAAGCTTTTGCCTGGAAAACAAATGTCAACTGCACTCAGAAGAGCGTGCTTAGTGAGGTAATTGATTTCCTTTCTGGAACAAGCCCCTTATCACAGATTCATTACAATAGTCCGGGGAATGGCTGGGGTCCTCGGACCACACTTGGAGCAGCGCTGGACCCAGAGAAGAGGCATGACTGCAGTGAACTCGTGGGGTCGCCGTTAGCCACCAAACGGTGCTGAGCCTCTTTAGAACTAGAATCAGTTCCATTGTACCCCTTGCCCCGGCCTTACTGGTGGCATCGTTATCCACTGCAGAAATCGAAGTGTCTAAGGATGCTCGGTATTTCCCACATAAGACGAGGGGAATGGTTCTGAAAAACAGGCAGAATCCTGACTTCAATCCTGGCACTTTCCGGAGCTCCGGTATAGAAAATAAATAAATAAATAAAAATCAGGCTGTATGTTAGAAGTGTGAGAGCTTTGGTAATTAGGATGGGCTGTGGCAGGAGTGCCATAATGAGGTTAATAGCCCTGGCCTGAAACCCAGAGCACATCAGATTGAAGGATATAAGGCTTACCTTAAGGGCTGTTGTGAATGCTGTCCAGGGCTTAGCACAGCCTGGCAGTGGGGTTCAGTAGATGGCACCTCTGTTATTAGGATCCACTTTACAAGGAAGCAGATCCACATGTGAAGGCACTGGATGTTACCTGGTGGGGCATCTAGTCACCGTACATGAAATGCCATCTTAAATTACGATTTCTTCCCATCTTAAAGCCTTTACAATCTCCCAAATGCCTCTCCTAAAATGCAAATACTCCAGATATCTTCTTATCTTTGGCTGGTATACAGAGAGGTCAGTTTCACTTTTTACCGTGTTATTTGCAAGTTTTCAAAGTAATCACTTCCTTCATAATTATAACAGAAGTATCTACATTTCTGAAAAGGACACATCTGAGCTCAGCTCATTAGAATTAGCTTATGTCACAGTGTTTCCCAAATTATGTTTCACTTTATCACAGTGTCTGTGACATATGCTGTGTTTAAAAAAAGAAAAGAAATCATAGCAAATAAGGTTGGGATACACATACTCCAAGATTTGTGAGGCACACTGACATATTAAGGACCTGAACAAGCTTACCGAAAGAAACCTTTATCATCAAATTTCCCAAACGAGTTTGATTAGAGAGCACTTTTGTTAGGCATCACCTAGTCATGGTGTGATTTAAGATCACCCACTGCCTTAAGAGATTATTTTCCAAACTCAATGGTTAACTGAGAAATTCAGACTCTGTTGGTACAGCGCACAGATTGGGCATTTGGAACGAGGGGAATGTGAAGAGAGGATCTTCAAATGGGAGGCACGGGGATGATAGTGAACTCTCTCCTGCCTGGAAAGAGCAGATAAGAGAGACTCATGACCTTCTGCCCATTTCCAGTTTATTCATATACTAGGCACTGACCCGTTGTTTGCCACTACATCACCTAACCTTGCTAGACCTCAGTTTTTCCCTCTATCAAATGGGGAGGGGGCAATGCAAGACACGGTCTCATCCAGATCAGCTATCCTAGTCTTCAGTTCAATTTTGTTTTGGAAAAGAATGCATGCATGATCATTTTTACATTGATAGAAGTAGTGGTGTTATAAATTTGTTTTACCTGTTTAGAGGTTTTCATTTTCTTTCAAGGATTCTAGCCTGTTCCAAAGGTCCATCAAAATGCTTGATATAAAGCATTTCAGGAATCTTTTTAGTTTAAAGATTGCTACTTGTTCTAGCTCAAAGTCTCTATCTAGATTGTGATTTTTAAATAAAAGTTGAATTAATATTAAGATTTTTTTACATAATGGGAGTTATTTTAGTGGCTAGATCAACTTGTGATTTCATTGCCTTGCCTTTTATGTCTATTCAGCTCACTGACAAAGTGAATGAATCTTTAAACAATGGGGGAACTAGAAGATGCCTCATGCTCAGTGGCTAACGGGAATAACTCCATAAACCAGCAATTGTATTTCACTAATGTGTTCACTGTTGACTCAGGTTATCACGGTCTTAGGGTGGGATTAATGTATTTTCGCAAAACCAGGCCTGCATGTCAGGTGGTCGACTTTTGTGATGAGATGAGCTGGAGAGGATTCAGAAGCTTTATGGACTTAATAGCCGTAAAGTGAGTTGGCTGACAAAGGTAGAGAATAAAAAGAGAGATCCAGAGGGCATTACTAGCCTCTGAATAATAGGTATGCATATCCCTGGATTTTTAGAAGTAGCAGGTGGTCATGAGTCACTGTTTTCAAACTTGTTCGCTTTTCTGTTACATAAGGGAGATATTTTGGCAAAATACATGGTTATATTGCAAAATAATTATTCGCCCATTACAGCAATTCCAATGATATTGCTTTCTTTGGACATGAAGTGTTAATCAATATTGCTTGTAGCAATATTTAATACTGATACAACAACAATTATTTTTGCTCTCAACCTTGGGTTTTTCCCTCCTTTTAATTCCTGGGGGAGAAAAACACTTCCTGTCAAATCAAAGTGATTTTTTAAAAAATTCTTATGACAGTGTGATTATATAGAACATGAAGTCTCTTCTTTTACCACGTAGGAAGTACTTTGAACTTGTTAGATAATGACATGTCAGTGGTTATTTTTGATGAACTTCTTAAGAATACTAAATAGATTTGAATTAAAATTTTTTACTAATTCTCATTTAATATTCATTCTTTAGAACTGCAGTCAGCCTGGAGAAATTAAAGTCTTCACTCTAATAATCTTTCATCTTTCTAATTGAATTGATGTATATCTGCTATTTTCAAATCTCTAAAGGAAAGACCATACCTGACCTTGGACAAGAGTCTTGGGATTTTATACCTTGATGGTAGAGTTTAGAAAAGGTGAGCGTTATTATTCAATGTTAACAGCTGTAGAGCTCACAGAGAACTCATTTCCTCAGGATTTTCTAATAAATACTGCTTAATTTAGCAAAATTGTCCTTTTCCAAATGTACCTCTTTTCTTGTTAGGTATCAAAATGTATTTGGACTTTCATGGCTTAATAAGACAAGGATTTCAAGTAGCAAAGAGGTAAGTGATGAACACACTCTTTTAGTTCAATGAAAATAAAGGAGTTTAAAAAATGAAAATCAAACTAGCTAAGATGAAATAAGGTCTGAGGAAGTTCTAAGGTCTAAGACACAAAGGAAATCTCCATCTTTCAAAAGATTCCAAAGACTTGCTTTTATGCTAAGCTTTCTAAGAATAAAGTCCAAATGCAATGCAAAAACTGAAAAAAAAAAAAAAAAAAAAAAAAAAAGGAACCCATTTGGAAATGTTTAAGGAGATACGTGGAGACATAGCCTTCAATCTTCATAGTAGTTTGGAATTTTAATTGGAAACATGTATTCCTAAATGTATAGTTTGGGAAGGGAGCATGTGCAGTGGACTAGAATTTTCTGTAGCTTAGCCTTGGACCGAGGAATAGAAGACCTCTATTGTACCATTTCTCCACCCACGAGTTTTGCCACCACAAATCACATCATGTGAGTGCCTCAGCTTCCCTCATCTGCAAAGTGACAGGACTGAAGGGATTATTTCATTGATCTTTCAGGCCATTTCCACCATATTATTTTGAAAAGCTTTATGATTTTTACGGCCAGTTTTTCTTTAGACATTATTGTTCCAATCCTAGCTCACTGGAGAGCTAATATTTTTACACATACTATATGGTGTCCTTCCAGTTGTCTGAGGAAATAGATGAAGGTTTACTGCAACTTTAGGAAGGTTCATTTTTAATATCCTCAAAAATTGAGGAATTGAATTTTACTAGACACAGTCTAGGTCACGAAGTAGGGCTTTCTGCCACTCAGCCATTCGGACAGTTCTATCACAAAAGCCTTTCTGTGAGGGTTTCGGGCAACAGGGCGAAACTCCTTAGAGCGCAGCAGAACTGAAAAGGCGCGCGAGAACTGCAAACCACCGCCATCCGTCCTGACAAACGCCTCACCCTTCCAGAAACTCTCACGACCCGTGTCAAAGACACAGGCCTTGATCTCATCATCGGTCCAGGAAAAAACAAACCCTCAGCGTGCGTGTCTGAAACAAGTGTGCGACTTCGCCACGACTCCCGAGACGGTGCTTACGTTAGGGAAGCCGGAGTGTGAAAGACAATGAGGATTTCCTTTTATTTGGCAGGACAAATCAGTTTATAGAGTAAACCCATTGATGAGGAAGAGAAAACAAGCCTCCTTGACCCGGGCTGAACTTCCTCCTGCCGGTCCCCGCAGGGGTGAGGAGAATCTGGCTGACAGATTCCCAGCACGCGGCCAAGGACGCGGAGCCCGCGGCTCCAGGGGCGCAGGGGCCGCGGCTCCGGGAAGGGCCACGTGCGCGCGCGCACCCGCGCCGGCAGGGCGGGGAGTGGGAAGACGATACGTGCAGCAGAGCATCCAGTGGCCTTGCGGACCCCGTAGGCCTCTTCCTCTATTACATAACATCCTAACCTGGCTTCAACAAGAACCCAAATAGCAATTAAAGAAAAAAAATTTTTTTTTTAATTATTTTTTTAAAGCTGTCATCTGTAAGCCACTTGGGCACTTTGTCTACGGGTAAAACGACATGGGGCTGTTTCATGAATTTTGGTTTCGTGAATTCTTTTGCCATGCCCCCTCCCCCCGCCCCCATCCAGACTGAAGGGTTACGTAGCCAAGCGAAAATCACCAAGAGTGATTGTTTCTGCATGGAGGCTTTTGCTATCACTTCCCCCAAAGTATCCGACTTGCATGGCCCGGCTTCATCCCCTTTCTGTTTTTTGGTTTCTGAGATTCGGAAAGCCCTTCTCTGTTCAGGGAGAGTCAGGAGGAACAGGAGGGGAGATAAGGTAGTAGAAAGAAGAAAAGGAACGAGATGACCTATAAACTGGGCAGCCGTGGCAGAAGTGTAGAAGAAGGGTTGGTTTAAGGAAGTACTCCTCATGGATCAGACTGATCCCGTAAGTTTTAAAAGCAGAGCAGACCTATTAAGTTACTCTACAAATATTTATTGACTGCTGCGTGCTTGCTACAACCTGAAGGGGAACTTGAACCTAAGATCCCTTCCCTCATTTCTGAACAGATTCAACACCTCACCTGCCCTGGCCTGGGTTCAACCATCACAAGGAACCACGCCCCTCAAACCCCCACCCCACCCACCCCACCACCGCTACCTCCGTGCCTCTCCCCGGGTTGCTGTCCTTCCCTGCCTCTTCTTATTACTTAACAGGTTCTTTGCTTCTGACCCTGGTGTGGGCCTCATTCTTGTCTTCTACCATTTCCTTAAACTTGATGATTAGATTAGCAAACCATGAAATATATTCTCCCTAAAACCTTGCTTTTGCCTTTTGCTATATTCTGTCACTTTTACTTACAAAGGATCTGCTCCACCATCAATGTCAAAGTACTCTGGCTGCTCTGGACCTTGTGTTCCCCCAAATTCATATGTTGAAGCCCTAACCCCCAATGGGTTGGTAGTTGGAGATGGGAGCTTTGGCAGATGAGAGGGTTTAGTTGAGATCATGAAGGTGGGGCCCTCGTGAGGGGATTAGTGCCCATAGAGAAGGAGATACCAGAGAGCTTGCTTTGGCTCTCTCCCTGTGCACACACTGAAGAGAAGCCCTGTAAAGGTCCAGTGAGAAGGTACACATCTGCAACCCAAGGAGGGAGCTCTGGCCAGACACTACCATGCTAGCACTTTGATCTTGGGCTTCCGGTCTCCAGACTGGAAGAAATAAATGCCTATTGTTCAAGCCACCCAATCTGAGGTGTTTTGCTATGGTAGCTTGGCCTAAGACACCGGCACAACACTTGGCCCTTGTGAGGCACTTAATACATACTTATAGAATAAATGAATGAGAACTTGGGGGTCTTCTTAGCTCCTCTGACCCTTTTCTTGGGGGTCTGAGCCATAGATTCACTTACCCTCTACTCTTACCCCACAGAAACCAGCTCACCCTCAGACTCTTTCATATACTCCAGCATTGGACTCCCAGCTGAACCAAAGCCCTGGTTCCACTTACCTGGGAGAGGAGCTCAGACCACTGCACTCCCAATAGCTTAGCATTCATTTGGTGCATAAACATAAAACATTCACAATGATTGCCTTGACGGGTTCTTAAACAGCTTAATATTCCACATGTAGCATAACTCTCTCGGGTAAATGGCTCACTCATGTTTGTGGAAATCTTTCTGGACCCTCTTCCTTTGACTAACTTGCTCTCATTTCTATTCTCTCCTCCATTTCCTACATCTTCTCTTTGTCTGCTGGGTACCATTGTAACCTGATCCCTTAGTTCTAGGGCTGGTGTCTAATCTCTTATTTCTGATTGATGGCTCCCTCTTGTGGATATTGGTTTGCCCCATCAGTCCTACCTAAGCTGAGTTGGCTCTGACCCACCCCTTCCTTCCTCTCTCTTCTCTTCTCTTTTCCTTCCCTTCTCTTCCCTTCCCCTTTCTTTCCTTTTCTTTTTTCTTTTATTTTCTTTTTTTAAAGATTTTATTTATTTAAGAGAGAGTGCACAAGCTGGGGAGAGAGGCAGAGAAGAGGGAGAAGCAGACTCCCTGCTCAGCAGGGACTGACTGACTCAAGGCTTGATCCCAGGACCCCATTCTTAGGGAGGATACATTCAAAGGACGAAAATATAAGAATATACTCTACGAGAAATATGATTGAGGTATAGATGAAATGTTAGGAAGAGTTAAGTCTGCTGGACAGAGTCAGGTGTGGCTACATAGAACTGTGAATTGTGAGAGAAAATGGGAATTTCTCAGGCAGACAAGAGGAAAGTTAGATCTTAGACAACATGCACTTTGGTAATCAGCTAGATGAGGCCCGGAGAAAGGGTGAATCCAAAATAGAGCTAAAGCCAGGTTTCTGGTTTCAGCAACTGGGTGCTGTCCCCCATACAAGAAAACACTGAAAGTCAGGAATAAGTAGGTACTTCTTTTGATTTAATAAATTATTTATTTGGAGGTGACACTACTATATATTAACATATGTAAATATTTTCAGCACATACTTGAATATTTAAAAATATTATTTATATCCAGATAATTGTCAAAATAATATGTGGCCAAATATGTATTTATATAACATTAAAAAAGTTTTTCTAAAATCTTTTATCAAGATTTTTGGCTTTAGTATATTCTTAGAATAATACCTATATATATGTCTTCTTCTGTAACATAGACTTTTAATATTTGACCTTGCTTCCTTAGTCCAAACTTACAAGATTCATTCACTTGTTCATTCAATTAAAATGTGGTCGTCTTCTTTGAGGGGCATGCCCTGTGTGAGCCTATGATGGTGTAGACCATGATAAGTTGACCCTACTTAGTACAGGTATATTAGAGAATTTGTTACAGTGATCCTGGTTTCTGTTTTGTAAGACTCTGTGCACTATTAATATCTTTTGGAAAATATATTTTATCTTAGAATTGATGGGATTAATTGTATTAAGAATATCTCTGGGGATGCCGGGTGGCTCAGTTGCTAAGTGACTGACTCTTGATTTGGGCTCAGGTCATGATCTCGGGGTTGTGAAATTGAGCCCCCTGGCTCCATGAGCCTGCTTAAGATTCCCTCCCTTCCCCTCCATCCAGTCCTCCCTCCTGTCCCCTTGCACTCCCTCTCTCTAGAAAAAAATAAAATAAAATATTTTTAAATTTAAAAAAATATCTCTGGCTGCCAGACTGTGCCATCATTGAGCAAGATTATCACAGGTTTTGAAATGTTGACTCACCTCAAGCACTTAACAAAGTTAAGTACAAAGATATGGTAAACAAAGCAGGTTAGTTAAATATATATTCTTTGAAAGTACTCTATTTGATGTGAATTCTTCTTAGCAGATGATGTAGTTTTACTCAAATTGAGGCAAGTAATCTCCCAGGAAGAGGGAAATATCTCAAAACTAGAGTGTATTAGCCATCTTACCTTATCATGACATTGATGCTATTATTTGTGCTTAATTTGGAATTGGGAGTGGCTGGGTGTCAGAGACTCCTAACCCTCCCTACTTACTGAAACCTGTAGGACTTAGCCAGTTTCATATTATTGGTAAAATAAATAACTTGCATAATATGTTTTGTCTTTTAATTTTTTAGGAAAAATTAAGTCTCAGAGGAAAAACCGAAGTTGTTTTTATTTTCAGCTTAGGTTTTATTGAAGAGGGCTAGCAACCCTCATGTAGCACATGAACACAGTACAGAAAACAAGCAGAGATGCTAGATACTGTCACAGGGATACTAACTTTGTTGTTTATTTGCCTGCTTCAATTAGATTCTGAAGGGACCAACAATGAGAAAACAATTAATTGGGTGTGTGGGCACACATGTATCTCCAGTCTTTCATGGATACTCCAAAGGAAAAAGAGAGCTGTTAACAGAGAGTATATGGTCCCCAGCCGCAGGATCTTTCACACATGGGGGCGACTCAAAATATATGTGTTGGGGGAATGGAATCACATCTGCCAGATCACTTTCCGTAATACAGAAGACAGCTACCCAGTTTCTGTTCTCTTGAAACCAATGTCACCTTCATTAAAATCTGATTATTCTAGCCTTTGGCTTGTCACTTGCAGAGATGATGCCCAGTGTCTGTTTTTCTGCTGGGCATTATAGCTGGAGTTGATGAAAGAATTATCAGGAAGATACAGACATTCTCTGCCCTCAACGGACTAACTGTCCCATGGGAATGATACATGCGACACAAGTGACAGTCATGAAATGGTCTAATGATAAAGGAACCCAAATGACTAGGAGAGCAAGAGGGGCCCTTGGTTTTTAGGAAATAGAGCTGGGAGTGGAGCCCCAGGGAAGGCTTGTTAGGGGGGCAGGAAGCCCAATGCGTCTTTACCTTTTTTTCTTCTTCCTTCCTAAAAACTTTATATGATGGAAATGTTCAAACATATACAAAGTGGAGAGATGATTTAACAACTATTTACACGGGCGCCTGGGTGGCTCAGTTGGTTGAGCAACTGCCTTCGGCTCAGGTCATGATCCCGGACTTCCAGGATCGAGTCCCTCATCGGGCTCCCAGCTCCTTGGGGAGTCTGCTTCTCCCTCTGACCTTCTCCTCTCTCATGCTCTCTGTCTCTCATTCTCCCTCAAATGAAACAAACAAACAAAAAAAACAACTATTTACAAATGACAGTTTTGTTTCCTTTCTACTCTCCTCACTGCCCCAACCCCTCAATGGACTATTTTGAATCCAATTCCAGACCTCATCTTATTGTTCCATAAATATTTTGGTATGTATCTCTAAAAGACCAAGATTCCTGTTTTTATATAAGAAGTCATAACTACAATACAGTGTCTCACCTAAGAATCAGTAATAATTTCTTAATATTTTCAAATATCCACTCAGATTCCAATTTCATCTGTCTCAAGTTTTGTTGTTGTTGTTTTTTTTCCCCGAGGTTCAGATGAGGTCCACATGGTGCATTTTGTGGATACTGGAGTACATTTTGAATGGGATGAAGTCATCCAAGGGAATATGCAACCCAAGTAGGAAGCAGCTTTTTGTATGTTTTCTTCACTGCTTTGTTATTTTGTGGTGGTTGTTCACCGTTTTGGTCAGTGCCTAGAACAGCACTTAACACATAGTAGGTGCTCAACCAATACTTGTTTAGGTGAGTGAACGGGTTACGGATGCATCTCCAGCTGAGGGAGCGGAAGTGAGTGTGAAGGTCTGAAGACCTATGAGGTCACAACGTGTGTGTGTGTGTGTGTGTGTGTGTGTGTGTGTGTGTGTGTGTGTTTTCACATCACCAAGTGATTCTCTGACACCTGCTGGGTGTCCTGCAGTTCAACTCAATTCTCACACTATCTACCCAGAGATAGCATCAGCTCCCACAGGTTAAGGACTCTGTCCCAAAGACTGCCTTGTCACTTTAGCCACTGGTCACAAAATCAGGTTGTTCCCTGTGCTTCTGACCAACTGACTGAAGATCAGAGGTCCCCACAACCCCCTACTAAGGTTTGAGTCATTTGCTAAAGTGGCTCCCAGAACTCAGAGAAACATTCTGCCTACTAGATCACCAGTTTATTATAAAAGGATACAACTTGGGAACAGTCAGATGGAAGAGATGCATAGGGCAAGGGATGTGGGAAGGTGTGCAGAGCTCCTCTACTCTCTAAGCAAGCAACTCTCCCCACATTTCCAAATGATCACCAGCCCAGAAGCTCCCTGAAGCCCGTCCTTTTGGAATTTTATGGAGGCTTCATTACGGAGGCGCAACCGATGAAATTGCTGGCCATTGGTGATTGACCCAACCTTCAGCTCCTCTCCACTCCGCAAAGGTGAAATTGAAAAATTTCAACCCTCTACTCACAGGGTTGGTTCCCCAGGCAGCCAGCCCACCCCCAAACATAGGTTACTGAAAGTCATCTTATTAACATAACAAAAGACATCTTTACTTTTGTCAGCACGGAGGAAACTTAAATGGTTTTAGGAGCTTTGTACCAGGAGCAAGAGAAAGACTAAAATATGTATTTCTTTTTATAAGGCACAATATTACAACAGAACATTTTGGGAACAATCCATTTTATGTGTGGCTGGAGCATAGACTGGGTGATGGCAGATGTGTCTGAAGCAGATCATGCAGTGCAAAGCAGAGTGATTAGGAACTTTCTGAGTACTTTCAGGAGAGAAGCAAGGTAATCAGATCCTCAGCTTGGAAAGGTCGACTTCAAGTTATGCCTGAGGGACTAACAGATCCCTTGCAGGTGGTGTCCCAACTCAGAACAATATCAACCAGGCAAAGAAAGTTAATTAAAGAGAAACTATATATTGATTGCTTGCCTCCCTCAAAGTTCTGGGAGAGAGCTCATCCTTAGCATAGTGAACCTCATCAAATTTTCCTATGTCTCTCTCCCGCTAAAATCTGTCCCATGAACTCAGTTTGCACAGGCTCTCTTGAATCCTTGACTTGTATCTTTCCCTCATCTGTTTTGTTTTCCTGTCCTCTAATAAAAATCCAGATGGGCTTCAGGCTTTGCCAGTTTCCCTGAGCCTAGCAGGCCAGATGGAGGTCTCTTTAGTTCTCTGGGAGGCAGTTCTAGAGTAACATCTTGTCTCTGTCACTCTCACACAACACAAACTTCTCTTGGGTCTGTAGCACCTGTCTGAGGGACAGTGAGATTCTGACTGATGCTTTTTTCCCCCGGAAGTGCAAATCCTAGTTATTACATTTGAAATCAGATCTCTTTCCTTTTCCACCAGAACACAGCTCTGTTACATACTTGAAAATTACATCAACGCCTTGACGATATGTGCCTTTCATTGGAATGTCACTGCTGCAGTCTCAGAATTTCACCTGGGTTCCTCTGCGTGTGGAGAGCAGCACCCCGGGGCTCTTCTGTGAACACAGGGGGAAGGCACTGGGCAAGAGGGGAGCCAGGATGGGGAGATGTCAGGCCGAAAGCCAGGCCTGCTGGCTCCCAAGAAGCTGGTTTCTGGCAGAATTCAGACTTTAGAAATGCATAAAATGTCTCAATTTAGGATTATACTTGATATCTGGGAACTAGATTGTTTTGGATGAAAGAGCAGTTAGTGGTAAGATAATGTTACAAGTTTTGGGCCAGTCACTTTGTATTTGTGTATTTTATAGCTTACTAATTTATATTACTGTATTGAAAACTTAATACTTCTTTTAGAATTTCATTTAAACACCATGGGCTTCTTATAAGAAATCTTTATAGACCAATGATGAGGAGGTGGGTTGTTTTTTTTGTTTTGTTGTTTTGTTTGTTTGTTTGTTTGCCCTTTCTAAGAAGCCACCACCATACTATCTTTGCTTTTATTGGATTTCTTTTAAAAGCCTATTTAGAAACAGGTTTATTTTGAAAAACCTTTGGGAAAACTCGCATACTAAAAAATTCTTAATATCACTGTGAAAGACACCAAAAATATCCTCTGATGAATGGCTGTAAGGAGGGTTTCCTTAGATTTAGAATTAGCATAAACTCGAATTGCTTCATTACCAAAACAATCTTTTTGCCATCCAGTTGAAAGTTAAAGGATCATTCTCAAAGGGATGTTTAGAGAAACAGATGGGTAAAGTACTAAACTTGGAGTTTAAAAAACTTGTACATTGCAATAAAATCAAGAAACTCATGGGTTTCACTGTTTGCCTTCCACTACCAGTGAGTCCTTTTAACACTTTAAAAAGATATCAATATTCAAACTATTAGCAATTTCTTCTTAAATTCATGCTAATCCGTGACACAGTTCTGAAAGAAAGAATAAGAGGTGAAACAGACCAGTCATAAGCCTTAAGGGACATACTTAGCAATTCTTTTATTTATTTATTTATTAAAATTTTCATTTATTTATTTGTTTATTTGTTTAACAGACAGAGATCACAAGCAGGCAGTGGGGGGTGGGGTGGCAGGCTCTGGTTCCCCGGTGAGCAGAGAGCCTGATGTGGGACTCGATCCCAGGACCCTGAGATCATGACCTGAGCTGTAGGCAGAGGCTTTAACCCACTGAGCCACCCAGACACCTCCATACCTGGCAATTCTTTTTTTTTTTTTTTTAAAGATTTTATTTATTTATTTGAGAAAGAGACAGTGAGAGAGAGCATGAGCGAGGAGAAGGTCAGAGAGAGAAGCAGACTCCCCATGGAGCTGGGAGCCCGATGCGGGACTCGATCCCGGGACTCCAGGATCATGACCTGAGCCGAAGGCAGTCGTCCAGCCAACTGAGCCACCCAGGCGTCCCAATACCTGGCAATTCTTAACGAGAAAGTAGAAATTCAAGTGAATTGGTAACCTGTTAGACCACAGCTGATTTCAGCTCTGCCTTCGCACCGCGTTTCACAGGTGATAAAAAAGTAGCTTGATCCTGGTTGACAGCAGAGTGGACACTAGAGCATCACCTCTACCATCTCCTGGAGCAGAGTTTTCTTTTTTATGTTATGACTCTATATGTTTCTTTTTGCTTTGGAAACAGTTACTCCACATATATGCGGATTTGTGAGATTTCAAAGGGTCAGATCAGGAACAGAGTTGCAGGACATAGAAAGAAACTCAGATTGTATCCTAAAGGTAATGGGGAGTTATTGATGACTTTGGAATTGTAGAAAGCTCTCTCTTCCAAAACTCACTATTCTTTGTTTGACTTTATGTCATCTCTCAATCTCTGTATCTCCTCATTTCAATATTATCTCATGGTATAAATGATAGAATTGCTAATTGTATCATGTGGAAGTGGGTTCAGAGGTTCCCACATTGAGATTTTAGACATATTTGTAGCATATGTATATACTTATGGCTTTGAAGTCCTTCCTTCCATTAAAAGGAAATAAATTGCAGAATGGTATATGGCTTCTGGCAAGAATACCATTTCAACTGTGTTTTTTCAGTAATGCTCTTTTTTCCCGAGTCTGGTATGAATTATGATTTCCAACACTGGATTTATTTTTATAGAAAGCTCAATTTATCTTAGAAACTACTGTTAACAGCAGTGAAAGCTAAGGCCAAATATTGATGCACACTGTTTTAATGGCAAGCACTCTATTTTCCCAACTTCTAGTACAATTCTATAGCATCCACTGAACACGCTAATGTTATTACTGAAATGATTGAGAAGATGAAGGAGAAGTGTTGTCTAACAGAACTGAACTTTCTTGAGGTAACCAAAAGGGGTGACACAGACCTTGTAAATTAAAAATAAGCATAGCAACCTTCTTCCATTGTTTTTTTTTTTTTTAATTTAAATTCAGTTAGCCAGCTTATAGTACATCATTAGTTTCAGATAGTGTTCAGTAATTTATCATTTTCTATAACACCCAGTGCTCATCACATCTTGTGCCCTCCTTAATGCCTGTCATCCATTTACCCCATCCCCCAGCCCCACCCTCCCTCTAGCAACCCTCAGTTTGTTTCCTAGAGTGAAGAGTCTTCCATTGTTTTTTAACTCCAGATTTTGTTCAAATCAGCAAGCCCCAGGAAAAGGTAATCTTATTTATTAATCCTCAACCACTCGTTTTCATTGATTAAATAATAAAAGTCTGAAATTCGTAGAGCTACCTAAAATAAGGCATGCACTGTGCTGAGCATTTTATGTACATGCTCTTCAATACCACGGAAATATATATATCTATTCAACGTATAGGACGTAAGAAGGATTCTATGGCAAAATATTGAACATCTGCATTCAGCACAAGAGGGGCATCAAAGCCGAAGGATTCTCAGTCTGGGGTATTATTAGCATGTGGGAAGCTCGGCTCTTTGCTCTGTGTGAGGCCCCCAAAAGGCAAGGTGTATAGCATCTCTGGTCCTTGACCACCAAGTGCCCATAGCGGCCACCAGTCAACAATGTGACCTCCCCACCTAGATTTTCAAATGCCTCCTAGAGGGATGGTTGTATCCATGGGATGAGATGAGGTGATGACTGTCCTCCCTTCACTCAAACCTCTCTCTAAAAACAACTTTAGAAGAAAGATCTCAACACATTTGTCTGAAGCAAAATTCCTGAACAACCTACTTGATTGACCTAATGAATAAAGCTCTCCAGGCCACTGCATTGGTGTGAAAAGCTTAGGGTTATGAGTAACCCGCCTCCTTCCAAAAGGAGGAACAGTGGTGCATCCACATAGGGCTATAGTAGCTGCCATAGAGCTGTAGTTCCTAAACTTCAGTGTGCTAGGAATGGTTTAGAATGTTTACAACAATGTAGTTTTTGATTTAGTAAGTTTGCTCCAGGACTCAGGACCTGCATTTTGCAGAACAACTTCAGAAAAATGTAATTCAAGCTGTCACCTATTCTGCCCTTCTATATATACTCCCTTAGAAGATTTCAACTCCAGGAAAGTTATTTTAGACAAACTGGCAGTAAAACTCCCATTTAATAACAGTGTGCAGAAGACTGGGAAGATTCTAGTATAAGTTGAGAGCAATGTTAGAGGAAGAGACAGCAGTAGTCTTGTCTTAAGTATGTCTTTTGACAGAGGGTCAGGGGTCAGACCTATCAGAAGGTGGAGGAAATAAACAGCCTGACCCCTAGGAGTGGCCCCGCTGAGCTTTCTATATCTTCCCCAGAGGTGGGAATATGGGACATGACCTCTGCCCAAAGATGGATGGGAATGGAGGAGTGGTTTCCTGAGCTGTGATAGACAGGAAGTCTATGTTCACAGACACAGCTGTCTATCTTAATGGGGGTCATTTCCAATAACGAAGAGTAAATAAGAAAATATGTGCTGGAATTCATCCTCATTCCTGGTTGATATCCTCTAGAGGGAGGGTATTGTGTAAAACCAACTTATAATGGTAGCCTTCTTTCTATAACAGCCTGCCACAGCTCCTCATTTATAAGGTTCGCCCCAGCAAACTGGAGAAAGGAGGCAAAATTTGTCTTTAGTGTCTCATCCCGTCTTTCTGCATTCTGCTTCCATACTCCTTCCTCTTCTGTCATCTCCTTAGGCCTCCTAAGGAAGACCTTCATCCCTATTTTTCCAGAAGCTCATTCTCAGCTCGTGTGTATCTAATCCTCACTGGTGGCTTAACCAGAAAGCAAATTAAATTTTTCCTTTGGGAGGCATTGTTTCCAAGGTGTTCCCGAAAAATTATGAGCCTTTACCACACAAGAGATGAAATGCAAATAGTGAGTTCAAGCATCTCGGGGATGGGTATTGGGCAAGCTATCCAATGACTCTGAAACAAAATGAAGTGTCACTCATAAGGCTGATCATGTGACAGTGTGAGTTAGAACCTCACTGAAGTCATGTCAGGGTTTTGAGGAAATTTTGAATGAGCATGTGGTCCATTTGTAGACTTGCAGACACACTGATACTCAGACTCCTGGAGAAATGGCGGGTTTTTTTTCTTCTTCTTTGCATAAATTTCCACAAAAGAAAATTACAAAGAATAACAACTATTCCATCACCACAAAGTCCAATCTACTATCATTTCTCTCTCATGGGGATTGTAATGGTAGTGCCCCAAACCGCACTGACTCTTGCCATTACCACCCTTTTGCCATTGATTTCCCCCTCCTCAACCTCATGACTCCACATCTGGTAACATATTTACCACCCTGAACCCCGTGTGGTCTCCCACAAATGCTCATTAAATTATTGCCAATTCTGTGATTAAAACTGTTTTGTGGCTTCCCACTGTCCCTAGGATGAAGACCTACTTGCCTGGCCTACAAGACCCTTCACGATCCTGACATAGCCTTAGCTCTCCCCTCCAGCCTCTCTGGTCTCCTTTCATACTTTCCTACGTGCCATCATGCTCTTGTTACTTTATGACTTTGCACAGGCTGTGCTAGCTCCCGCAGGCTTCCAACTGTGCTGCCCCAAAGCCCTCACCGCTGCATTGTTTTGATCATATTTTTGGCCCATTGCACCAACCACATCATTGTTTCTCTTTTTGCCGTATTTGTGTGCTGCTTTGATTAATGTTCATTTTCCCAACTAGACTATAATCTCTATGAGGTGAGGACCTGGGTGTCTCTTACTCATAAGTATATTCCCCATGTCACAGAGAGACCACAGTACGTTTAAAATGAATATACACCTAGTAAATGCATGAACTATTCCTCTTATCTAACTTTGGGTTAAGCCCACTTTTAGTCATTGAAAGCAATGGGGAGCTTCTGGCTCTCCCTTTGCTTTTGGATGTAATATACTATCAGTTTGATCAAAGTGCACAGGTGCCTCATTAACATGGAAATCAGGCAATATAAATTAATTCTAATGTCACTATTAGTTTATTAACATATATTGTCAATTTTCTTCAATTTGTTAATTATCCTCTTGTGCTCAGACTCTAATTTGGTAACTGGAGAGGGTTAACTCCACTACATAGGGGTTTAGAGCCCCTAGAATTTTCCATATTAGAAAAAAAGAATCTTTCTTCCTCTCTTCCTTCCTTCCTTCTTCTTCATTTTCTTTCTTCCTTCCTTCCTTCCTTTTTTCCTTCCTTCCTTTCTTTCTTTTTCTTTCTGAATAACAGAGTAGAGAGATCTATCAGCAAGAGACAGAATAAAGAAGTAAATGCTAGGGGGCGCCTGGGTGGCTCAGTGGGTTAAGCCGCTGCCTTCGGCTCAGGTCATGATCTCAGGGTCCTGGGATCGAGTCCCGCATCAGGCTCTCTGCTCAGCAGGGGCCCTGCTTCCCTCTCTCTCTCTGCCTGCCTCTCCATCTACTTGTGATTTCTCTCTGTCAAATAAATAAATAAAATCTTAAAAAAAAAGAAAAAGAAGTAAATGTTAGAATGAGCTTTAAGATGGCATTAAAGAAATGGGAATTACTGATAGTTTTCAAGAAAGAACCAGGAATCTTTTGAGATTTTTATTTTAAAGGAATAAGATTGTACTTTAAATTTCTTTTTATGGATTCTGAATCCAGTAGGAGCCCACATTGTATCCTGACCAAAGTTTCTCCTCACTTAGTTCTCAAAGATCACTGCCTATATCTGAATGTATTTGTTTGTTTACTTACTAAGAGTGTCTGTAATTTTTTAAATAAAAATAACTGTTTATAGAGTACCATGTGCCAGACACTTTATATACAGTATCTCATTTGCTTCTCAGATACAGTTTATGATTATTTTCCCCATTTTACAGATAAGGAAAGTATGGTTCAGAGATTTAAGCATTTTGCCAGGACTCACAGCTTTGGACAAGCCAAGAAAACCCCAAGTATGGCTGATTCAAAACCCTGTGTTCCTGTCTCACTTCCTCTTTAAGATGAAATCCCAACATTTGCTAAGGTTTAAGGATTTCCCTCATTTTCACAGGCAAAATCACTTAAAGCAGTGGTTCTCTGAGTGTGTCCCTCAGATCAGCAAAATCAGAATTACCAGGTATTGTGCTAGAATCACCAATTCTCTGACCTGGTCCCAGACTTAGTGAATCAGAAACCATGGTCTGAGTAGGATGGACCCAGTAATCTGCATTTTAACCAGTCCATCGTGCCTTTTGGTTGCATGCAAAGCTTGAGAACCACTGTCTAGAGGAGTGAGACCTGAGCAGGCTTTAATGCTAAGCTGGGAACTGGTCATTGGCTCACACATCCTACTGGCTTCCCAGATGCCACTCGTGGAGAATGTTTCTCCCTCTTTTTCAAGATCCCCCTGCAAAGCAACCAGTGCATGGTGACCTCAAAGTCCTCCATGGACTTTGTTTTGGTTTGGCATGGTGGCACACAAGCTTACACCAGTTAAGTAAAAGGGCAACTTTTGAACATAATTTAACCTGGATGTTGTGGCAGATCGCAAAACGTCACTGTATTTTTTTGGTTCACGTTTGTGTGTGTGTCTACTTCTTTTTTCGTCCAGAACAGGAAGCGGAAGTTCTAAACTACACCGAAACCAGCTCTGGTATTTCCGGCCTTGCTGAGACCAGAAAGTAGCGGAAGAGACAAATCTCTCTTGTTAGAGTTCCAATTTGATTTCCAAATCAAGGTGCACAGGATCAAAGGTCTCTTGAGTACAGAGCAGCATCCCAAACTTTGATGCTTATCTAAATAAACAGCTTGGAACTCTGCTCCACTAGTTGTGACCTAGGCAGGTGACTGAGATAAAGTGATAATCAGCTGCTAAGGAATGAGGGGAAATTCCCAGCTGAGAGCTGAAAGCAACAGTATTTGAACCTGTGATTGCCTTCCTTTTTAATTTTCTAAGGTACGGTGATCAATACCTTTAATAAATTGAAGATTGAAGTTCTTAGAACTTGAGTAAACTAGGAGGAAAAACAATTTCCACAAATGGATTCTTTCATTATGATTAAAAAAAAAAAAAAAAAAAAGCAGAGGAACTTTAAGGCATTACCCTACCAAGAATTTTGGCTGCAGTTGAACTAGTTAATATGCTTCTGTTGTACAACCTCTAAAATAAGTTAAAGCATATGGAAGTAGAAAAACAGGGAGAAAAGATCATATCATGTTTTTTATTTATTATTTAGCTTCCATTTTCTCTTTCAATTGTTTTTTGTTTGTTTCTAGAGGGCAAAACCAATTATTCGCCCTACAAGAAATCAAAGGAAATTTGGATTATTTTTTTAAGATTGTGAAACTTCTAGATGAGTGAACCTGGAGGATAATCTATGAATCAAACAAGGGCACTTGGTGCATCATTGGGCAAACTGATAAAACCTGTTCCTCTTAAAGGAGATAAGGAGTTGCTGTTGTCACCAGGACTGCCCTTGGTAAGTTAGTCCCACCACTGCGTACAAATGAAATGAAACTGGAAGAGTATTTTACTCATACTCATGGTTTAGAATCTTCAGAACCACCAGTCTGGTCCTTCTCTCTGTTGAGTTTTAAAGGGAATTAGTTTTCAGTAACAGCCTTCCAATATCTGGACTAAAATAATCATATTAGCTCTTGTTAAAATGTACTCACGATCAAGTAATAAAACAATAGCATTCTTCCTACTTTATACCTGAAAACTGAAATTTCTAATCAATGTCTCCACTCTGCTGCATATCTGAGTGACATTGGGTTGCTTGGGGCTTCCTGAAATACTTGTGCACCATATACATTTCTAATCTGTATAAGAGAACACTGAAACATAAACAATGTATTTTCCTTTAGCTTAAAGTAAGTATAGTATTTCAGACAGTTCATTTTAGCTTAAAGTAAGAAGTCAGATTCTGCACAGTCTGAGAACACAGACACCTCTATCTTAGATGAGAAGCTCTGGATTCTAAGTTGAGTCCTGTTATGAAACTACTCTTTGCTTTAGATCTCCACCTTGTGGCTAGATGTTTAAAATGAAGATCCCTTTGGATTTTATGATCCTGGTTTATAGATTCTTTTAAAAAGGAAGTCAGGATGGACGTTTCCTGAAAATACCTTAGTCGAGATGAAGTCTGAAAATAATGAGACTCACAGTTGGGTATTTAAAACCGTATCACTCAGGTCCTCCTCTCTGTTGAGTTTTTCCTACTGAGGCACTTGTTTGCCACTATTTGTTAGGAAATTAGTTTTGGGCTTCTTAAGGATTGAAGAGACTTTCAGGGACCATCTGTTAAGTTAGTTCTGGTATTGAGGGAGCCACTAAGGGGACCCTCATCAGTAGAATGTTCCCATGCCCTCTGTAAACTCCAATGGGTGGACTCAGTTAGATATTACAACCTCAAAACACTGGGTAGAAACACAAGAGATACTCTTCTAACACATGGTTTAACTTCGTTTAAGAAAGCAGACAGGTGACAACTAGAACATCCCGTGATTTCATTTTCGAAGTTGTCTCGTCACAACATAGAAAAGCCATAGGGCGTCCACCACGTGTACGGCAGCGCCCCCTAGAGCTTACAGACCACGCCGTCCAGTGCAAAGTCCTGCTAGGGCTAAGCCTGTTGTGCTGGGACCTTTGTGTGCTAGGGCTCTTTGGATTTACATAAAGTGCGATTTACAGAAGTTAGTTAACAAACTACAAGTTATTTTATTATACTGACTTGTTTACATGTTATCCTTGACTCCTGTTGGGTTTTCTCTTTTCCATGCTCCAAAGTGAATGGTGACTCCACCTTAAAATCCTACCCAGGATCTGACAACTCCTCCTCACTTCCATTGTTCATAGTGATCAGACTGAGCCTATCAGAACAGAAGACAGATTCTCCCCACTCCTCTGCATCAAAACCTTCCATGACTTCCCTATCACTTAGCAGAAAAGCCCAAGTCCTCACAGGAGTCTTCAAGGCCCACTCTACATTCTGGGTGTTTCCTCTCCAACCTCATGGCCTCTGATTATCACCTGCCCTCCTTCTGCAGCAGCCACACCATGGCCTTTGGATTACTACTCCGTCTGCCTGGGCGCTCTCCTTTCTGACATTCACAAGGTGTGCTTCGGGATTACCTAAAATTCATGCTTCTTTCCCGGCCGCCCTATTGGAAATTTCAATGTTCTTCCTACACTCCCAATCCCACTTCACTGCCTTTTTTCCCCTTAGCCCTTATCCCACATCTTATACATTTTATTTATCTCATGTATTTCCATCGCCTCCGTTATAATTAAGGCTCCACGAGTAAGTAGGGAGTTCACTTGTTTTGTCCACTCCTAGCACTCAGGACAGTGCTTAGGTCAAGGAGGGTAACAGTAAATATTTGCCAAAGAGACAACTTTATCACCCACTTGTCTTTTTAAGTCTCTTAGGTTCATGTCTTATTTGTTTGTATTTTTGCACCTGGCACCGTGCCCTGCGTTTAGGTTATTAATAAATGGTGGGTAAGTGAAGGATTGTTGAAGTGCCTTCCTCCCTGATAGAACATATAATCATGGAACAATTGCAATTTTTTTCTTATGTCTGATTTCAGATGTTCTCTGTTGAACTTGCCCTTAAATGCACCTTGGCCAAGGTCACTCTTGCCGATTTGATTCTGAGGACAGTCCTGTAAATATTTCAGACAGTTCATTTTAAAACGTCATTCTTAAACTTCATCTAAAGCTTTTCTCTTCCCTTTTCCCTGACACTGTCTACCTGGTGACCTGAAAATGGAATGTTTATGGACTTTCTTACATACTCATTCTTCTTTCTTTTCCTCTTGGACATTCCTTCTCCTCTCTTATCAAACCCCAGACTCCCACGGGGTCCCACAGAGCTTACTGCAGCCAACTCCGCGGGAAGGGGCAAGCAGTTCTGTTCCCCTGACTGGTCACAGACTCATGGTTTACAGCACCATTTCTCAGACTTTTACACACGTATCAATTTCCTAGTGGTCTTGATAAAAAAGCAGATTCTGATTCAGAAGGCTGAGGGTGGGGCTGAGACCGTGGGTTGCTGATAACTCCCAGGTGATGCCGATACTGCCTGACAGAGGGTGACGATTGAGTGACAAGGGATCGAGAGTCCTCTGCTTCTTCGGATTTAGCCATTTCTGTCTGACACTGGTGGCCTCTGTTGATATTGCCGCCTCTGCATGGGGACTATTGGTGGCTTGTAGGGGTCTCAGTTTAGCTTCATTTCGGGCCCTTCACTGCTGCCAGGAGTAAAAATTCTAAACATCTATCCAGGCTGGGCTGCCTGGGCAGCTCCCAGGGCTCCTGCCTCTTGGTTAAATTCTTTCTTACCTTCTTATGGAGCCAAGGAATGAGAGGGATGATAGTACATACCCTCTTTGAGCCATGGAGAACTGGTATTGGGGAGGGGTTGCCCTCTTCCTCTCCTAGACACATCACAGAATCGTCTCATCAGATCTTCAGATGTGGCCTCCTACTTCTGGAATCTCCTAACATGGGAACAGATGTTACACAACCCTTTGTTTTCCCCCAGATCGGGGAAGAGACTGTAAAGGCAAATATGCCACAGGTCTCTTTTCTAATAATGGCCTCCACCTTGAGAATGGTCTCACCAGGCTTGACTTGTGTACTGGGATGAATGTTGACCTCTGGACTCTGCAGCCCAGTGAGGATCTAGCTAGGAAGTGATTTTCTCAGAACTTTCCTCACTTGCCTTTTGGAAGGAAAACTTCCCTCTGCCCCTGCCCGAAGAAGGTGGGGCATTGGCACCCTTCTCACAGACACTTGACCCTCAAATCACGAATGATGACCTCTTTCATCATCTTCTTCTAATAGGATCTGTTAATGCCCCCATCACATGGACTTTGCCTCCATTTTTGGTTTCTCCTTTTCTCCCTGTTTCCTTCAGGCTTCAGCGTGGACTCCAAATTTAAAACTACAGTGGAGGGTGGAGGTCTCAGAAAGCAAGGACCCAGGGATGGGTAGGGAATAATGATTAATCTGCCTTGGTCCCTGGAAGGATGAAACAACAGGATAATAAAGGGTTGTAAATATTATACTGTTAATCATTATATGCTCATTGCAGAATTATTGTGAAATCCAAATTTAAGAATATCTTGAAGTTACAAGTGAGTTGCACTGGATCAAAATGAGCATACACAGCTTTGAAGACAAATTTTTTTTTTTTAAGATTTTATTTATTTGTTTGCCAGAGAGAAAGATCACAAGTAGGCAGGGAGGCAGGCAGAGAAAGAGGGGGAAGCAGGCTCCCTGCTGAGCAGAGAGCCCGATGTGAGGCTTGATCCCAGGACCCTGAGATCATGACCCGAGCCGAAGGCATCGGCTTACCCCACTGAGCCACCCAGGCGCCCCGAAGACAGATTTTTTTTTTTAAATTATTATGCAAAAGTTTTCCTTGAGCTCAGAAGTCTTATCATACAATGGTTGCAATAGTAAAAACAACTGATACTTATTGAGTAAAACTACATACTAGTTACTGTATCAGGCATTTTAAATAGCCATTTAACCTTCAAAATGTATACCGTAAGTAGCATCCCTGTCCCCATTTTACAGATAAGGTCGCTGAGGCTTTATGAGTTACAGTGACTTGCCTAAAGTCTCACAGTCTGTGAGCATCAAACCCAGGATTCATGCCCCTGTTTGTAGTCTCAGTAAATGGGAAACTATAGGCTTGATCTAGCTACCCTTGCAACTAGCTAAACATCTGTAAATTAGATAGTTAATGAGAATTAGGGCTGTAAGAAAGATCTGATCTGATTCCATTAGACTCATTCATTCATTCTTGGATAAGGAATTTCTATCCAAGATGAATAGTCTTTCCTAAGGTGACACACCACCAGCAGTACCAAAGCCTTGCTCATTCTACCTCAATGCTTTGAACATTTGTATTGAGAAAGAGAGAAGAAAAAGAAAAGTTTATAGTCCTAGGGAGTCTCACTCCTAAAAGTATTATGATGAATTTTTTTAATAAAGATTTTATTTATTTATTTGCAAGAGAAAGAGGGTGAGAGAACATAAATAGGGTGGGACAGGTGGCAGAGAGAGAGGGAGAAGCAGACTCCCCACTGAGCAGGGAGCCAGATGCAAGGCTCCATCCGAGGACCCTGAGATCATGACTTGAGCTGAAGGCAGGCGCCTAACCAACTGAGCCACCTAGGTGCCCCGGGATTATTTTGGATAGTACAGAATCCTTCTATGGAAGAATAATTCAGCCCCATTGGTACCTTTCTTGTTTTCCCTATTTTGAACCTAATGGATTCATCATATAGTTCAATATTTGTTCGTGGAAACAAGGATCCATGAATTATCCATAAAATTTTACATTAAAATCTGGGTTTTCCAAACCTTTCTTTCTTCAAAACCTTGAGCATAGAAACCTATGGTAATTCACAGAGCTTAAAGTATTCATGAATTAAGCAGAGATTTGGCTCCAAGTGTTGCCAAATGGTTTCTGTGTTAATGAGCATTACAGATGAACAAGGTGCAAATCAGGTTCAACCAACAAGCCCACCCTTTCAGAGTCCAGCTTTGTTTATTCTCTCCCTTTGGCAAGAAAACTGGAGTCAAACTACTTCATATGTGTGAGGTGGCCAGACATTGTGAACATGTGGTTACATGAGCCTTATCTCTCAGACCATTAATGCAGACCGGAGTAAGCAAAGAAAGGGAAGCCGATAGCGACTGTCGCAGAGATTTTGAATTCATTGCAAATATAGTCGAATAAGAGATCTTAGAACTTCTGCCAACTTATCTTGCTGCAGCAGGTGGCAGCGATACTTGATACTGCCAGTGGTCGGAACACAAGAACGCCCAGCTCTAAGAAAACAGAAAAACTTGAACTGATTTAACAGACACATTAGAAAGTGATAATTCACATTGCCAAATACATTTTCATTTTGTAAAGGATTATAGTACTTAAGTTCCTAATAAGCTTTCTCAGGGCTGCTAACATATAATTTTTAAAAAATTAAAATTATGACTTACATGCAAATATAAAATGAACACATGTCAAAGATTTTATTCACTCCTTTACTAGTGAGGGAATTGGGAATATGTTAAGACTGGGTCAAAGAGCATTTGAAGACTTAAGATACTTACAGGCAATTTAATAAGAAATGTTAGGAGATTGCTGAACCAGATACAAAAAAACTAGTTAATATCTTACCGGGCAATAACCATAACCTTTGGGATAATCTGTTCCACAAAACATTATTTGCATCTCTACTAGACAAAAATATATACTTTTCATGGTAACATCATTAAATTTGGAAACTTTGATCAGCAGTAAATAGCAATTTTTTTTGTAAATAACAATTTTTTAAAAGATTTTATTTATTTGTCAGAGAGAGAGTAGCATGGCGGGGGGAGGGTGTGCAGCAGGCAGAGAGAGAAACAGGCTCCTTGCTGAGCAAGGAGCCCACCGCAGGACTCGGTCCCTGGGATCATGACCTGAGCTGAAGGCAGATGCTTAATTGACTGAGCTGGGTGCCCCAGTAAATATGAATTAAAGAAGGACATCTCCTAGATAACCCTTGGATGCCCCTTCTGTCATATGATACTGACAGGACTTGTCATCTACTTTTTTTTTCCAGTTTTTGATACTTTTCCTTCACAATGCATTTAATTTTTATTAATTATATGATTTTTGGTAATAGATGCATAACATAAATATGTATGTAATGATATGGAAATGAAACTCAAATTATCAGATAAAATAAGAGTTGTATATAGAAGAATGGAGAGTCCTTAGAGGAACCATTTCAGATGAGGCAACATGGTCTGAAGACCCCTTTGGATTTACTACTACTGTTTATCAAGTGCTGCCTGTGTGTCAGGCATGACCTTAGATGCTTTATAAGTACTATATCTACTACTCATGTAATGACCCTGAAAGTAACTGTTATGAGAAGACAACTGATGATAAGGGAGCTAGACAACTTACCCGAGGTCATATAACTAACTAGATAGATTGTTGGGCTCAATTGCTGTGCTCTAAACTTGTGCTTTATAGAGGTTACTCTATACTCTGCCATTGTCAGCATTTCATTATGGGGGTAAAGATCTTAACGTTTCCACATTTAATTTTTTATCTTATTTTATTTAAATTCCAATTAATTAACATGTAGTGTATGATCAGTTTCAAAGATAGAGTTCAGTGATTCACCAGTTGCACACAACACCCAGTGCTCGTTACTTCAAGTGCCCTCCTTAATGCCCATCACCCACTTACCCCATCCCCCTATCCACCTTCTCTCCAGCAACCCTGTTTGTTTCCTATGGTTTGTCTCCCTCTCTGATTTCATCTTTTTCTATTTTTCCCTCCTTCCACTATGATCCTCTGTTTGGTTTCTTAAAATCTACATGGGTGAAACCATATAATTGTCTTTCTCTGATTGATTTATTTCACTTGGCATAATACCCTCCCGTTCCATCCACATGGTTGCAAATAGTAAGATTTCATGCTTTTTGATGGCTGAGTAATATTCTATTGTTTATCTATACCACATCTTCTCTCTCTGTTCATCTCTTGATGGACATCTGGGGTCTTTCCATAGCTGGACTATTGGGGACATTGCTGCTATAAACATTGGGCTTTTTAAAAAATATTTTTTTATTTATTTGACAGAGATCACAAGTAGACAGAGAAGCAGGCAGAGAGAGAGGAAGGGAAGCAGGTTCCCCACTGAGCAGAAAGCCCAACATGGGGTTCGATCCCAGGACCCTGAGACCATGACCTGAGCCAAAGGCAGAGGCTTTAACCCACTGAACCACCCAGGTGCCCCTAAACATTGGGCTTATAAGCACTGACTCTTAATACTTGTCTCTGTATGAAACCTGGAGCTGATACTTAATGGAGATTTTCTAATGGCCACTAATTGCCTTGTCCTTATTGTATTATTTAACCAGCAAAACAATTCCATGAAGGGGATTGAGAAGCACCTTTAGTTTACAGCAAAACACAGTGATACTTAACTAGATCTCTATTTGTTCTAATTTAGGAATCTCCAAATGTCTGGTAGCATAGTATATCTGTAAAATAGACTGTCTTCCCCTTTCAGAGTTTATAATCCATGAGAGACTGTATAAATATAAGAACATATTGACATTTATAAAACTCTGCAAATATTGAACAGAAACAGATTAAACAGAGAAGTGAATCGTATACCATTAATAGCTTTCCTAAAGCACTGTGATGATTTCACTGAGATAAATGTATCATTGGTAACTTCCTACTTTTAGAAAAGCATTTGCTTGCTTCAATATTCGGATGGTGCAGAGGACTGGTTCAATAATTTGGACTTTCTGAGTCCTGGCCCTCAATTCAGGAAGTGGTTCAGATACCCTGACGGACATCCATCTTTCCTCCTTTTCCTTCTTATTTCCTTCCTTCTCCCTCTGTCCCTCCTTCCTCCCTTCCTTCTGTTCTTTCTCCCTCCCTCTTTTCTGTCTTCTCCTCTTCCTCCTCCTCCTCCTTCTTCTCAACCTTTAGGCAAGACGAAATAAGAAACACAAATTTTTCACATTCATATTTCATCTTCTACTTTTTGTAGCTAATAATCGCAAATAGTTGTCATGTTAATCTATTACGATCTCCTTCCGACATCTTGCCAGAAGAGAATGTTGGAACTCATAGGTAGAGAGTGTAGACACCTGCGTTATTGCAGGAGGCTGAGAACATCAGTTTTAAGATTTGTGAGGTTTTTTTTTTTTTTTAAGATTTTATTTATTTATTTGACAGGCAGAGATCACAAGTAGGCGGAGAGGCAGGCAGAGAGATAGGAGGAAGCAGGCTCCCTGCTGAGCAGAGAGCCCAATGTGGAGCTCGATCCCAGGACTCTGGGATCATGACCTGAGCCGAAGGCAGAGGCTTTAACCCACTGAGCCACCTAGGCGCCCCAGATTTGTGAGATTTAAATGAACACATGTATCAGACATTTGTCTGGGCTTTCTAACCCATTAATTTCAATCTATATATCTAGTCTACATATCTTTGGTGTGAAAAACTTACTAGATGAGTGCATTGGAGAATCAGAGTCAAGAGGGACCTTTAGAGATGATCATGTCCAAATTCTCTTTCAGTGAATTATCTCTTTCACAATATCCCTGCTGCACAATTGTCCAATCATCAGTAATTGTCTATGCCTTCTTGGACTCTCAATGACTAACAGGGTGCTAGTTTTTCAAGGATGGCCGTAACAAATTACCACAAACTTGGTGACTTCAAACAATAGAAATTTCTTCTCCCACAGTTCTGAAGACTAGAATACTGAAATTAAGGTGTTGGCAAAGCCATGTTCCCTGTGAAGCATCTAGAGGAGGATCTTCCCTTCTTCCAGTTACATCTGGAGATATTCTTTAGTTGGTGGCAGCAACTCTAGTCTATCCTTCTGTTGGTGTCTCTTTTCCTATGACTGTCTTCTCATATAAGGTTACTGGTTGTATTGGATTAACGGCCAATCCTAACGACCTCCTCTTAATTTGGTTACATCTGCAAAAATCCTGTTTCCAAAAATGGTCCTATTATAGATATGAAGGGTTAGGACCTTAGCATATCTTTGGGTGGGAGGAGGTCACGATTCAATCCATAACACACAGTATAACTGAAAGAGCTAAATGATTTATATGCTCATACTTCTGTTCTTGGCTTCTTGGCTAAGAATACCTCACATCTATTCAGTCCTGAAGCCCAGCCAATTATTCTTGCATTGTGATCCCTCCCACTCCACTTGCTTGACCTGGTTTTGCAGGGATATCCCAGACCCAGTGTTACCTCAGGCTTACCCCAGACCCAGTCTTAACTCGGCCATTCCAAGAAGCTTGTTTCATTGTTGGTTCAGTTAACCTGTTAAAAGTTCTTTTTTATCTTTGGTACAAAATCTGAGCCTGTGTAACTTCCAGACTTTGGTCCTAATCTTTTTTTTTCCTATAGCAACATATAAAACCAATACATTTATTCTTATAAATAATGCCATATTTTTATGTCACTGTAATTTGCAAAGAGATTTCATATTGTCAAAATAAATCTCAACAAAATGGTTGTAGATTAGCGAAATGAATTGTTCATGGTCATATGAGCTTTGAGCTGCAAAACTTGGGTTCCTTGAAAGTCAGCTGACTCTAGGGCCAGTTTTTTATATTATGCCTTAAATGTAGTCCTCTTCCTTACCATACTCTTTTATTTATTTTTTAATTTTTAAAATTTTTAATTCAAAAAAGTTTTTGTTTTTTGTTTTTTGTTTTTTTGTGGGTTTTTTTTCTGTGGGTTTTTTTTTTCTAGATAGTGTGCACAAGCAGGGGAAGGGGCAAAGGGAGAGAGAACATTTTAAGCAGGTTCCACATTCAGCATGAACCCTGATGCGGAGCTTGATCTCACAACCCTGAAATCATGACTTGAGCCAAAATCAAGAGTCAGTCGCTGAACTGACTGAGCCACCAAGGCATCCTATTACCACACTCTTAAATATTTGACCAATACTTACATATCCTACTTTCTAGTAATCTCAGTCTTAGCTTTATGCCTAAGATCAACGTTTGTACAAGTACTCTAGGAGATATACCTGAGAATGTTCTTGGCAGCACTATTCACAAGACAAAAACCTAGGAAAACCTAACAGCTCATTGACAGGAGAGTGGATATTAGAGTATATTTACTGAATGGAATATTACTTAGCAGTCAAAACTATTGAACAACAGCTTTCACCTTGGATAATACAAATATAATGTTAAAAGAAAAAGTCCCCAAAACATACATTAAATATGATATCTTTTTATAAAGTAAAAAATAAAATGAAATTAAAACTATACTCTTAGGCTTACTTGAAAATGAGATCTAATTATAAAAGATGAAAGGAAGGGATAGATTAAACACAAGATACAGGTGGTGGTTTAAGTTGAGTGCAAAAGGGAAATGCATGGTAATGACCACATACTGGTATCCAATTGCTAGTACTGTGTAACAAACCATCCAAAACTTAATGTCATAAAACAACTATTTAATAATGTTCACAGATTCTATATATCAGAGAGTGGGACAAGAAGCAGTGGGGATATCTTGGGTTTGGTTCATGATGTCTGAGCCTCAGCTGAGAAGACTGGAAAGATGGGCTGAGTTTTTGACAGTTGGGAAATGGAATCATCTGGGGATGTCTAGCTATTGATGTTGGCTAATGGCTGGAACACCTTTCTTGGCCTCTCCACATGGATTCTCAGTGTGGGCTAATTTGACCTTCACAGCATAATGGCTGCATTCCAAGAGCAAGCATCCAAAGGGAGGAAAGCAAAAGAGCATGTCATCTTTATTATCTAGTGTAGTTGTGTAATGTCACTTTTGCCAAACATTACTGGTCAAGGCAGTTGCAATGGTGCGGTTTCAAGAGGAGGATACAAAGACCTCCCCAATCCACTGGTAGAATTCCAATATCATATTGTAAGAATGGGAGCTATTTTTTGTGGCCATCTGCCAGAGGTACCTTGTGGCCACTGCCAGAAGTAGAAGTAAGTTGTTGCCAAATTCTTGTTTTCTTTTAGGGCGGTTCATGGGATCTTACTACATCATTAAAAACAGACAAACAACCAAGCATGTAAATAAATAATTAAGCACATTTGTAAATCAGTGAAGAGAATGTGTCTTAAACCAAGTATTATGATTCCTATACTTTTGTGTCCTTGGAGTCCAATAAATAAGTAAAAACAAACCTGAAGCTTGTATTCATCTCCCCCAACTTGGATGCTCCCAATGTCTTAACTTTTCTGATATTCATCTGATATTCCTCTAAAGCGTCTCATCATCTTTCTCATGCTCGTCCCAACATTCTCCAGTTAATCAGCATTTTTGCTAAAGTGTCATAACAAGAGGGCAAAGATACGATCTATCTAATGTAGAATACAGTGGACTATTTACTCTTATAATCTGTAGAGAATATTTCTATTATTATTCTAAAGTTACACTAAATTTTTTAGTAGCCATCTCCCATCATCAGCTCATACTGATCCGAGGTCATCTGAAACCTTTGTCCTGTTTTTCTCATGCCGTGCCATACCATACCATGTTTTTCACATCATTGAATCCAGATTCTCTCATCTTGAATTTTTAAATTGTTTTCATAAATCTGAAACAGTCATCTACATTTCTCTTCGTTAAATTTTAAATAGATTGTTTTCAGTCCATTTTTCAGAACTTTGAAACAAAGTAGAATCTCCATTGTATTATTTAATGTAGTAACTGTCCTCACCAATTTTGCAACATCCACACATTTGATTAGTATGCTGATTATGTTTTGATCTAAGTTGATCAGACAGGGCAAAGAGTAAAGCCCTGGTGGGTTTAGGATGATGTGATTTGTTTTTAGTGAATCCAGGCTCTTTTCTTTTCTTTTCTTTAATTTCCTTTTCTTCTCTTCTCCTCCCTTTTCTTTTCTTTCTTTCTTTTTTAAGATTTTATTTATTTATTTGAGAGAGATGGGGAGAGAGAGTGAGCATGAGCTGGAGGAGGGGTGGAAGGAAAAGAGAAGCAGACCCCTCTTCTGAGCAGGGAACCTGACTCCAGGGCTTGGGGCTCTGGGCTTGATCCCAGGAACCTGAGACCATGACCTGAGCTGAAGGCAGACACTTAACTGCTTAACTGACTTGACCACCCAGGCAGGCAGGTGGCCCCCAATTCTCTTTCTTTTTAAAGGTAAACAATTCGTTGACATACTTCTCATTTCAAGAGAAGGTAGATGCTATATTTGCCGGTCTGTGGTTTTCAGAATCTATTTGAATTGATCTCCTTATTCTATTCACTCGTTTTCACTCTTTCATTCATTTTACAAACACAATACTAGGTAAGACGCAATAAAAGTAAATAAGTAAAAAAAGAAAGTAAAAAAGATGTTGCCTTTAACTTCAAAGACCTTGTATTTTGTTTCTCCTGCTCCCCACTCCTTTGGAAATCAGGGCTTTGGGTATCTTAGGTCTTCTGGCACAGCTCCATCATTTCCCTTAAAGTGCTTAAAATGGGATCAGATTTATGAATGTTAGATTGGGAAGATGAGGGTAGGGCAGGAAAGGGCAGGAGACTGCCACCTTACTGAGCAAGTCTTTGCAGAGAAGATGGAATTTCAGGAAGTCTTAAAACATCTGATGAATTTTATTTAAAGCTTCACTGAATTTTGTTAGATTTGACATAATACAGAAATATAGTGAAACTTAGAAGTAGTTATTAACTTGGCCTGAACCACATGGTATGTGTAAACATTTCTACCACTGTTGGAATAGATCTTAGAATGTGAGGACTAGCATGCATCTCTCACTAAAAGTAGTTTTCTTGAAAAAAGAACTAACCTTATTAAATTTCCCACTGAAAGTTTTATTTTGATATTCTGTGTGTGCACATAATACTAGGTTAAAAAATCTTCTGGAAACAGTATGTCAGGCATTGAAGAAACAAAGTTTACACATTTTATTGTAGAATCCACTTTTTTCTTCAAAGCAGTAACTTTTTACTGTCTGCTTGTGTTCCATTATTGTGCTAATAAATCCATAGGGATAAAAAAAAATTGAGATTTTTACTAGAAGTGAGCCAAGTATAATTCTTTCCCAAAACTTAAGTGTTAGCATTGTCATTTCACTATGAAGATGGACTTTGTTTTGCCACTCAGTTATTCTTTCCAACCCCAATTTTGCCATTTATACAAGGTATGTATGTGTGTGCATTTTGCTGCTGTTTTCTTACTTGTCTGTCCCTTTCCCATCATGTAGCAGTTTATTCTTTCGGAGTGGAAGAGGAAGAAAGAAAGATTGTCATGGTTCCCTTCTCCAGTTTTGTTGTTTCTCTTCTCAAAAACTCGTATTGGCCAAATTGAAGGTGGTGAGAAGCATTGAATTTGAGATGACTTTAGTGACAAAGTGTTTTTTTCCTAATGAACATTTTTATTTATTTGTTTGACACAAAAAGAGAGAGAGGGAGGGAAGGAGAAAGCAAGCAAAAGCAAGGACAGCAGCAGGGATGAGGCAGGCTCACCACCAAGCAAGGGGGCCCCCAGATGTGGGGCTCGGTGTCAGGACCCTGGGACCATGACCCTAACCAAAACAGTCCCTTAAACCAATTGTGCCACCCCAGTGCTCCAACAAAGTGGTTTTTCTTAGGGCTTCTTAGAAGCAATTAGTCAGGGACACCTGGGTGGCTCAGTTGGTTAAGCAGCTGCCTTCAGCTCAGGTCATGATCCCAGCGTCCTGGGATTGAGTCCCACATCGGGCTCTTTGCTCAGCAGGGAGCCTGCTTCTCCCTCTGCCTCTGCCTGCCATTCTGTCTGCCTGTGCTCTCTCTCTTCCCCTCTCTAAAAAAAAGAAGCAATCAGTCATTGAGAGATTCTTTTTTTTTTTTTAAGATTTTATTTATTTGTCAGAGAGAGAGAGAGAGTGATCACAGGCAGACAGAATGGCAGGCAGAGGCAGAGGGAGAAGCAGGCTCCCTGCCGAGCAAGGAGCCCGATGTGGGACTCGATCCCAGGACGCTGGGATCATGACCTGAGCCGAAGGCAGCTGCTTAACCAACTGAGCCACCCAGGTGTCCCCAGTCATTGAGAGATCTTTAGAGAGAAGGGAAACAAGTAATATAAAGAAGGTGGAAATGGTGAGGCTATAGAAATTGTTGCCACACATTCAAGGATATTTCTTCAACTACTGTGCTATTGAATAAAGTCCTGGGATGACTTCTCTGTCTCCAAAAGAAAGACTACTCTTTTCAAAATTTTTAAAATATTTTATTTATCTGAGAGACACTGAGAAAAAATGAACGTGGCAGGGGTGGGGGTAGAGGGAGAGGGAGAAGCAGACTCTTGGCTGTGGGGCTCGATGTGAGGCTTGATCCCAGGACTCCAGGATCATGACCTGAGTCTAAAGTAGACACTTAACTGACTGAGCCACCTAGGCACCCCAAACGTCTGCTTTAATATTATTTCTTTTCTCTGGTTTTTGTTTTTGTGTGTGGGGGGGAAGAGGATTAGGGGATGTCAGGAGCAGAGGCAGGGCCAGGAGGGATGTTGGAGAAGGAAAGGACAGCCAGGAAGTGGGGATAGGAAGGGAGGTGGAGATCGGATGCCTTATATATCCATCAGAACTGAAATTAGATTTCTTTCTTTTTTTTTTTTTTAAGATTTTATTTATTTATTTGACAGAGATCGCAAGTAGGCAGAGAGGCAGGCAGAGAGTGAGAAGGAAGCAGGCTCCCCGATTGAGCAGTAGGCTTGATGCGGGGCTCGATCCCAGGACCCTGAGATCATGACCTGAGCCAAAGGCAGAGGCTTAACCCACTGAGCCACCCAGGCACCCCTGAAATTAGATTTCTTATTAAATTCCAAATTGGGGTGCCTGGGTGGCTCAGGTGGTTAAGCCTCTGCCTTTGGCTCAGGTTGTGCTCTTCAGGTCCTAGGATCAAGCCCTACGACAGGTTCCCCGCTCAGTGGGGCGTCTGCTTCTCCCCCCTGCTGCTTCTCCCTGCTCATGCTATCTCTCTCTCTCTCTCTCAAATAAATAAATAAATATTTTTTAAAAATTCCAAACTTGAAGGCAACTTGGGGGAGTATATCGGTGGCCAATACCATGTCACACATTATGGTGTTGGATATTGTAAGGCAAATTCAGAACTTCTGAAATTCTTTCTATTCTGTGATAGAGAAGGAAGATGGACAATGGCTTTGAACTGGCTGCTTTACTTGGCCAATGGGAAGATGAGCAAGAAAAGCAGGGCATATTGGCAAATTATGATACATTGATTTATAAATTATTATTTACTAAAATTAAATATATGCTTCCTTTTGGACATAGCATGAGCTCATACACTTGAAAAATGACATTTGCTTTTCAGAAAGCCTCTTAGAGAAGTTGATACATACGTTTATTGTTAATATATTGACTATGGTAAAATTATGGTAGTAAAGCTTCTATTTTATAACCTACTCTTTTCAAGCAACTCATCATATGTTGCCTGTTAGCAGATTCACTGTTTATATTTAACTTTCTTATCCCATGTTTGTATCCTTACTTTATTTAGTCTTTAACTTAACTCTTAGCGGTTTCCCATTGTTGACTGAGGTTTTTAAGACAAGGAAACAATTATTATTTTTCCAAAGAAAATTAATATAGAGGGATATTATCTCATCAATCTTTCTTACTCTTTTTCCAAATAATGAGTCCATTTGGAAATCTGTTGAAAGTATGAGCCTTCTCTTCCTAAAATGTATGTACCCAAGTTTGCATACAATTTCAGGGGGATAAACTTTCTTTAAAGGTAGAGGGGTCCCAGCTTAATACATTTTATTTAGAATGTGGGGCAGCAAGAGTGAATTATACTGAAAGGGACTGGACGGGGAGATAGATCTGGTACAGAAACAGCTGCAGACAGGTGTTGTACATTTTTGCACAGATTATTTCTTGTTGGTGTGGGAGCTTCTTTAATTAAAATATCATGAGAACAGCTGGCCGCCAGCTAGCACTGGCAACACAACAAGAATGTCAATAAATGCATCACAGAAGAAAACTTCCAGCCACAGCTGTTTCCAATGGAGACTCGGAGTCTGTAGCCCTACGGACAAGAGCTTCAACTTTTCCATTTTGCTCACACTTGCTGTAGCATCTTTAATGTTGAAAATAAACTGAGAACTTCCCCAGCATTGTTAAAAATACCACCAGGGGCATTTAGGCTTTGTAAAACGTTGGAAAAGTAGTGAATTCCAAACAACTCATCACATGTCTCCTTGTGAGTCACTGAGCAAACAAAAAAAAAAAAAAAAAAAAATGAGCTCCAGGACTCATGACTCGGTTGTCTCCTTTAACTCGGAGACCGCAATCCCACTGGCAGCGCGAGAGGGCTTGGCTCCAGGATGCAGTGCCCGGAGCGGAGGGCAGGGAGCACTGGCGAGCACGTCCTGGCAGCGCCCGAGGCGCACACATGATGGGATGCATCCCAGGTGGGTCAGGAGCGATCCCGGGACAAGTCCGGACACGGGGTTTCTGGTTTTATTCCCCTCATTTGCAGTCACCCCTTTCTCCTTTCGGTTTCCTTAGCTTTAAAATGGGACTAATGTGAGAAGGAAGTGAGAGAGCAGAGATAGTGTTTTCAAACCTGCAAGTCAGGGGCGCCTGGGTGGCTCAGTGGGTTAAAGCCTCTGCCTTTGGCTCCAGATCATGATCCCAGAGTCCTGGGATCCAGCCCCGCATGGGTCTCTGCTGCTCAGCAGGGAGCCTGCCTCTCTGCCTACTTGTGATCTCTATCAAATAAATAAATAAAATCTTAAAAACAAAACAAAACCCTGCAAATCATTAATCGAATGGAAGGCATTATAATTTCTCCACTTTCACATAATTGGAAAATGATGGTAAGTAAAATATAAGTACCTTTAAAAGTAAAGTAAAAGTAAAATAAGTAAAAATAAGTGCCTTTTCTAGTGTTGGTGACCTACTTTAAAGTCGGAGGAATCCCTACTGCAGGCACAATGTGTGAACTTCTATACAGCAGCCCCCTGTTACCCATGGATTTGCTTTCCGCGGTTTTGGTGGGGAGTGGTCAGCTGTGGTTTGGAACCAGGTAATCCTCCCTCCGAGGGATCCTCGGGTCAATAGCAGCCACATCACGCCCGTGTCATTCCCCGGCTTCATCTCATCACGTGGGATTTTACCATCTCTCCTGATCACAAGACGGGCCAGTACAGTACAGTAAGATGTTTCGAGAGAGAGAACCACATTCATGTAACTTTTATTCCATAAATTGTTGTTTGTTCTGTTTCATTATTACTTATTGTTGTTACTGTCTTACCGTGCCCGATTCGCAAATTCAGCTTTATCGTAGATAACTACGTCTAGGAAAAAGCGTAGTATATGTTGGGGCTTAATACTATCTACGGTTTCAGGCATCCCCTGGGGGTCTTGGAACGTATTCCCTGAGAATAAGGAGGGACCACAGTATACATATTCTTATTCCTGGTAGGGAAAGAAGGGCTTGAAAATGTAAACAAGTAGTGTAATTACAACACATTCCCCTTACACTTTTCTCAAAATGGATCTGAGTGAAATGTTTCCTACAGTCTTGATTAAAAAGAAAGAAGTGAGCAATTCACCTGAACAGAAAGGGAAGAGAATGAAATTTTTGAAAGCTCACTATGTGCCAGACACCTTACATATTTTAGCTCGTATAATCCCTACGACCACATAGGAGGAAAGTGGTATGTTTCTTATTTTACAGAGAAAGCTGCAACTTAACGAGGTCGGTGGCTTTCTTGCCACTCAGCTGGGTATCAGATCTAGGGTTTAAATCCAAGTCTGTCCAACTCCAAAGCACATGTTCTTTTTACATACCACACTACAGTCCGCCCTAAGCATTTTATTGTGAAAGAAGGACAAATTTAATTAAACATAGTAAAAGGAATAGGCCAATTCATTTACCAATTCAATAAGCCTTTCTTAAATATGTATTGTATATGGGACACTGTGCTAAGTACTAGAAATACAAAGATGCAATAAGAGGACACTTGTTCACCACAAAAGCTTCTTGAATTCATCTACATTGATCAAAAAAAGAGAAATTCATTTTAAAAAAGATGGAAGCAATTCCCAAACATGATTCAAATCTTTTTAAATAACAAGGAGCTTTTATTTCATAAGGCCTCTCAATATATTAACATAAAATCATTTAAAACTAAGAGATTCTTGGGAGCGCCTGGGTGGCTCAGTGGGTTAAGCCGCTGCCTTCGGCTCAGGTCATGATCTCAGGGTCTTGGGATCGAGTCCCGCATCGGGCTCTCTGCTCAGCAGGGAGCCTGCTTCCCTTCCTCTCTCTCTGCCTGCCTCTCTGCCTACTTGTGATCTCTCTCTGTCAAATAAATAAATAAAATCTTTAAAAAAAAAAAAAAACTAAGAGATTCTTCAAATACCCTAAGATCTCCATCTCCAAACCTCATCCTACATCTGAAGTTTTAACTGGAGTGATTTTATGCACGTCTATGGTCAAAAGAGAGGCACAGTTGTCTATCATCTGCTTGGGGCTGCTTGGCAAGAGCCAGGAGAATCTTGAATGATTAGATTCAAGTTCAATAAATTAAGATTAAGGTGTCCCTGAATTTTGAACCACTATGCTGTGAGACGGTGTCTTATCATGCCGGTTGAGCTATAGTTTAAAAAGTTTTTCTTTCGGTTGGTGCTGATGGTATCATCACTGCCTAGACATTTTGGATTTTGTTTCAGAAGGAATTCCAAATACTACTTATAAGAAGCAAACTCTAATCTTTTAAGGACAAAATGCATCCCCAGCCACTGAGAATAAGGTAAAATGGCAAAACAAACACAATTTTTATTGGAAGGATCTGCCAGCAGAGGGCAATGTTAGTTTTCACACTTAGTTCTAATACTTCTATGGATCCTAAACCATTAAGTCTAAAATAGCTGCTTTAGTAGAAAGCTTATGTTGTAATTTGTTGTTGTTGTTCTATGCAAATAAGACTAGTAACATAAGAGAAGCAAAGATAAGGCATAATGTTGATTATTAAAATCCCAACATCTCTGAAAAGAATTAATGAAAAACTCACAAAAGGTCTCGATATTTATTGATTAGAATGCAAGTGGGCGGTTAGCAACTCTTTATGGTATTTTCCTAGTGTTTAACATATAGAAGGTTTTCAGTGACTTCTTTGAATGACGTAGGAGTAAATTAGTGTCGATCAAATATATACATGTGTGGGTTGGAATGGAAGCTGAGGGTAGAATGAAAACTCCTCACACTTCCTTCTCATTTAGAATGCAGTCATTACTGTGCATGGCTTCTCCACAGAAAAATGCACATTTTGTTCATGGTTTCCTCTACCATCTTGGAAAGGAGTTTCTGGTCTTTCTGAAAATTTTAGGGCAATCATAAATCAATGAGCTTAATCTTCATAGCTTTGTATCAGTGGGAGGTAAATGTTATTCCTGAATTTTCTATAGGAGAGTTCCAAGGCTTATTTAAGATTGGTAATTATTGGATTTATGTAAAGTAAGACTAGTAAATTAAAATATTGTTGATTGATTGCTGGTTGCATTAAATGAGCTACTTGATAAAAATAAAGTCACAAAAACTGAAACAATGATTTTCTTTAGGCTGAATTCAGTTGAGAGAACACAAATTATGAGTCAGTGTGCATCTGGATGTCTCTGAATCTTAGTTTGTCAATTTTGGTGTGCAGTTATTTTATCATTGTTTATTTTGTTCCTTACATAAAATGATAGCAGCAATGTTGGGAGTTTGAATTAGTTGGCATAATGCCACTTTTTTTCAACATCTGTTAAATATGGTTCTCATTTCATACTCTGTTTCAGCATATAGCTAAATATTTAGCATTAAAAAATACCCTTTGGGGATGACTAAATGAGTTTTTATGCTTCCAATAATTCATTGTGCATTTGTGTTTAGAAAATCAACTTTAAGGCATAAACTATAAGCCCAGGGGGAAGAAACCCTTTTTTCTGTGCACTCTTGATGTTTGGTTTTTTGGTCAGCCTATAAGTCACTGCAAAAGAAATTTGTAGAGATGCAGAAGGTCCTCTGCTGAAAGCCTTGGGATTAGCCGCAGCGTGAGTAGAAGGATTTTGCTGAAATGTTGTCCATCACATCTCAGCAGTTTTCCCACTCGAGTCATTTTTAGGTTAAGGCAGCTCAAGTGCCATCAGAAAATAATACCCCATGATCTATCATCAGTAAGATGTTCTGCGTAAGTAGTTTTTCTAGAGAAGGATTTAGGGTTATGCTGTCTTGGCACACTCTTGTACCACACTGACTAATGGCTGTGTTTGGGGCTGGAGTCTGTCACCCATGCCACAGTCAAATGAAGTGATACAGATTCTGATGACTCTGGTTTCATTAGCGGGCTCTTCTGATTGAGATAACAGTTGCAATTTATTATGGATAGGATTTTTTTTTTTAATCACAAATCTCTTTCACCCTCAGTGTTTCAGAAATAACACTCTACTTTCTTTTTTTTTTTTTTTAAAGATTTTATATATTTATTTGACAGAGAGAGAGAGAGATCACAAGTAGGCAGAGAGGCAGGCAGGGCTGGAGCAGGGGAAGCAGACTTCCTGCCCAGCAGAGATTCTGATGTGGGGCTGGATCCCAGGACCCTGAGATCATCACCTGAGCCGAAGGTAGCGGCTCAAACCACTGAGCCACCCAGGCACCCCAACACTATACCTTCTAAGCTGGGCTTGAGCAGCAGTGGTTTGCCGTACGGCAGTGAGCAACAGTAGCATTATTGCTTTAGGGTACATTTTCGATGTTTATTTACGCTATATAATGCCTTTAGTCTGACTTCCAATAGGCCCAGTAGAATTTCTTTCAGATGTTCAGTCTTTGAAGTTGAAGACGCTACTCTGCTGGTGAAATATACTCACGAATTACCATGAATTATTTACTTCACTTCATTGTATAATGACAAATTACTAATAAACATTACTTGAATTTTCCTGATGCTATCATGTTCATGACTCATTAAAAATGCTTTGAGGGGTGACTTTTGCTATTTATTTGTTTGATTTTATAAATAACCTTTTTAGTTTACCATAGTTTTAGATTTATAGGAAAATAATGCATCTAGAACAGAAAGTTCCTTTATTCTCTATATCCCATTTCCCCCAGTGTTAACATCTCTCATTGTTATAGTAGATTTAAAAAAAAAAAAAAACTTTTTCTTTAAAGATTTTATTTATTTATTTGAGAGAGAGAGAGAAAGAGAGAGACAGAGAGAGCACAAGTAGGGGGGAGAGGCAGAAGCAGATTCCCTGCTGAGCTGGGAGCCTGATACAGGGCTTGGTCCCAGGACCTGGAGATCATGACCTGAGTCGAAGGCAGATGCCTAACCATCTGAGCCATCCAGGCGCCCCTGTTATGGTAGATTTATTACAACTAGTGAACCAATATTAACTAAACTCCACCATACTTTAGTCATATTTGCTCAGCTTTTAACCTGGTACTCCTTTCCTGTCCCAGAATCCCATGCAAGATAGCATTTGCACATTAGGATTCTCTATAGACTGTGACAAGAAGTCTTGAAAAGACTCTTAGAAGATGACGGATGCTATTCTTATCACATCATATCAAGAGTATGTGCTATCGACATGACTTTTTATCGTTGATGTTAATCTTGATCGCCTGGTGGAGTTACCATTGGCCATGTTTCTAGTTTGTAAAGTTACTCCCCCCCATTCTTTACTGTATTTGTGAGGGGTAAGTCACTATATACAGCCCACATTTAACGGATAGGTATTTATCTTTCATCTTTTCGACATGGGGTTAAGTATATATATCATTTGGAACTCTTCTGCATGGGAAGACAATCCTTTACTTATTTATTCAGTTATTTGTTTGTATTAATGGACTCCAGGATATTTATTTCATACTCTGGAGTATAAAAGATTTTTTCTTTATTTATCTGACAGAGATCACAAGTAGGCAGAGAGGCAGGCAGAGAGAGAGGAGGAAGCAGGCTACCCGCAGAGCAGAAAGCCCGATGTGGGACTCGATCCCAGGACCCCGGGATCATGACCCGAGCCAAAGGCAGAGGCTTAACCCATTGAGCCACCCAGGTGCCCCCATACTCTGGAGTATAATCATTATTATGTTTTTGCTCAAATTGTTCCAAACTTTGGCCTCTGGAAGTTCTTTCAGTTGGTTTCTGTATCCCTTTGACATATCTCACCATTTGTGTGTGTGTGTGTGTGTGTGTATCTTTGTTTTGTTTTGCATTCCCTTCATTTATGGACTTATAAGATGCTCTCAGGTCATCTTGTATATTTCCTGTCCCAGAGTTAGAATTGTCCATTTCTCCAAGGACCTCTGTTTTTTTTTTTATTGGAAATTGCCATTAGAAGTCAAGATTTGGGCATTAAGTGTACCCATTGCTATTGACATGTCATGTTACCTGTCATTGTTTCTAGGCTCTCTCAACTGACAAAGCAAGGAAATCCATGTGTGTATATTAACCTGTATATATACATATCCCATTAAGTATTTTTGCATGTAAGTGTCTGTAATAAGTCAAACTTGAGATCAGTCTTTTCTTTTTTCTTTCTTTTCTTTCTTTTTTTTTTTTTTTTTTTTTTGCACATTCTTTTCTTTATTTCCCAAAGTAGTAAAAAGGATGTTGAGTTCCAAGGGTTATGGATAGGAAAGTTGTATGTTCTGTTGTGAGCTTCTCTCAGCTTGGCTTCTGTCATCTCCCCACCCCACTTCTCTCTCAAGCAGAATTCAGTTCTCCTGTCTTCCCACACATTCAGACACTCGACATTTGTCTGATATTTCTGGAGGCTGGGAAGCCCAGATCGAGGTGCTGGCAGACTGGGTTCCTCCATGAGGACCACTTCCTGGTTCCTGGGTCCCGACCTGGTGAAAGTGCCACAGACTTCAGTCCATTTTGAATATTTTGAACCTGTTATCACACTATCACACTAGCCTCCTTTATACTTAAAAAAAAAAAAAAAAAAAAAAAAAAAGATTTTTAACTGAGTATAGGCTGAAAATAAAAAGGAAAAAAAAAGAAAGATTAGTTTTCATGATATGTTCCCTTATTTCTTTAAAGGAACCTAGAATTATTTATTACAATTTGGTTAATGCATTTTGAATATAACTAAGGTATTTAAATTAAAAATTCTCAGTTGAGAAACAAACTGAGGGTTTTGGAGGGGAGGGGATGGGGGGTTGGGTCAGCCTGGTGGTGAGTATTAAGGAGGACAGGTATTGCATGGAGCACTGGGTGTGGTGCATAAACAATGAATTTTGGAACACTGAAAAAAAATTAAATTAAAAACTACCTCTGTCTAAAAATAAATAAATAAGTAAATAAAGGCAGAAAGCTGAAACTAGTTGTTTATTATTGAAGCCGGCACCTTTCCCCTTTCATTAATTGGTAAAGAAAAAACAAACAAACATGCGGAAGGTTGTGACCAGCTGTAGTTCTTCTGAAAACAGAAGAAAGAGGCTTAAATTGTATTAGAAGAAATATAAGGGGGGAAATATTCTGATAAAGAGAGTTGCTAAATGTTGGAATGTAAGATAAGAAGAGAAATTAGAATTTTTCCTCTGTTTTTAAAAATTAGGGCAGATTCCCAGCTGTCTAGAATAGTAGGTGTTTTCTGATTTTCAAAGTTCTTTTCCCTCCCTGAATTCTGGCACCCTTCACATCTGGGATCAAAACCTTAGCATAGGAAAGCCCCTACTTTGAAGATGTGGGAGGAAGGTGTGCAAAAAGAAAAGAAAGATTTCACACTTAAAAAAAATCTTAGAATAAAGGTGAAAATAGAAATTGGGTTGTATCTACTATTTGAGCTATACTTTCATGCCTTTTCATATTTTTCAGTATCAAGTAAATCTATATTGAAACATTGATCTTCCTCTTTTTCATAGCCCCTGATGGTTAATAGAAACTGACCACAGGATCTAATAGATGTTTCCTTCTGATTAATAAGTCAATGGCCAGAGAGTCACAGATTTATAGCATTCCCTTTTTAAAGAGCTTTTTTTTTTTTTTTCAAGTTACTTCCACTAAACTGTCCTCGCTTCTACAACTCTTTAGTTGTCTATCTGGAGGTAAGCAAAGGTAAGTTTCACATAAACAAAATGGTTTAAAACAAGATGGTTTAAACACTTGTTTTGGCACTATAATGATTAATTTTCCCTACAGAATATTTATTTTCATAAAAATGTCATATTCAGGCTAGTCATAAAATTATTTTGCATGGTGACAATGGAATGTATTGGAAAGAGTCCTAAAAGACCTAGGTTTAGCTCCTGGCTCTACCACATACTACTGATGTCATCTGGGATAAGTTGGTTAATGCTCTGAGTTTAATTTGCTCGTCTCTGAGATAGTTAAGAAATACTTATCTTACAAGGTTATCGTGACTATTCATGTATATGAATCCATCCAAGTGCTAAGAACAAGGCTAAAGTACTCATTAGATGACTGTTACTATTATTACCATTATTATTAATCATTTTACATTCAGCAGTTCATCCACATTGAATTCTTATGGTGTGTTTGGCATTATGTGCTTATAAAAAGGAATCGAACAGAGCCCTATTCTCAAGGAATTCATAGCATTGTGGGAAAATATGAAATTAGTTTGAATTGATAAATAATGAGGGAGAAAGCTCAGAAATAAGCTTAGGGATAGGAGGAGTTCATTCAAGGCCAAAGAATGCCTGATGCACAAAGCAAAAGAAACGGAGACTATAGTATCTTTTTTTTCCCTGAAAAGGCCTATACAGGATGGCTATTATTATACTAATGATGACACTCTGAAATATACTAGAAAGCAATTATATACTCAAAGTTTTATTATTAAAATTTCCCAATCTTATTGTAAAATAGTAGGGAAAATGCAGACAGGAAGCAAAAGGAGGAGAATGAAAGTGAAGGAGAGGAAGATGTGGGAACCATGACAAATGATCTACCCTCTTTGTGTGAACTTCATTTTCAGTTTCCTCTTCTGTGAAATGGGGATCATTCCTTTAGTGACCTCATAATTTTTTGGAATAAGGATTAAATGTTCATACATGTAAAGCCCTTAAAATAGTGCGTGGGACATAGGAAGTGCCTGGTGATTATTAGTTAATCTATCTGGTGTGGTGGGAGAGGAATGATTACAGATCCAAAATAGATCGACAGCATGACTTCGAAAGTTTATGAGATCTGGGGTGCCTGGGTGGCTCAGTGGGTTAAACCCTCTGCCTTCTACTCAGTTCATGATCCCAAGGTCCGGGGATCAAGCCCCGCATCGGGCTCTCTGCTCAGCGGAGAGCCTGCTTCTCCCTCTCTCTCTGCCTGCCTCTCTGCCTACTTCTGATCTCTATTTGTCAAATAAATAGAATAAAAATCTTTAAAAAAAAAGTTTATGAGATCTTAGAGAAGTCACTCTCTGAGCCTCAGTTTCTCCTTTCAAAATGAAGTTCCTAGGGTAGAAAAATGATCTCTAAAATCCTTCCCAGCTTTTGAATTGGGATCAAGTCTCAGAAAATACTGGGTAGATATGGCCAAGTTCTTGACTTTATGGAGACAGAGACTCTCTATGAGAGAGGATGGGGGCCTCAGGGGACACCTGGAAGGGGTCGTTAAGGATACATTTTAATTTCTTCAATATTTTTTTCAGAAAGTGAGGCAGAGATATTCTTGGTTCAGGCCCCTTCCATTATCCCAAGTAGCATGAGGACAGCTTGTAGGTCTCTTGGTCTTTATTTTGAGAGCGGGTGGATCCCTGAGATTCTTATAGAGAAGATCACAATTGAAACACAAACCAGAATCACGAGTCCTCCAGAACTAGGACACTGGCTGAGCCAAAAGGGAGGCTCCCTTGGACCAGCTACCAGACACATGGTGCTTGTGTCTTCACCCACTTGCTGAGAGTGTTGGCTCGTCCTTAGGAAGCTTACTTCCCATTCCATGAGAGAAGATGGGAATTTCAACTATGTAAGGAGTAGGGGACTAGGCCCCTGATGCTTTCCTCTTTCTGGGGCTGTCCCCCTTGCTGACCACAGGCTTCGTGGCTTCACATAAAGTAAAAGCAGAGTGTTACATTCCCCAGAGTACGCCATGACATAGTTATTCTGTGCTTTCTTCTCTTGACATTAGTACCAAAAGAGAATAAGAATGTAAACATCTGTTTTATATAAGCAAATTCTAGACTTTTAATTTGATTAGTATAAGAGAATATTTGATGTGATTAATTTTCCAGTTACAACACAATGGCTTTCCATTCTTCTACTGCCTTCTTAAGGGAGGCAAGAGAAGAAAAAATAACCTAACCTTTTTTTTTTTTTTTTTCATTTCATAACAGTGCCAAGTATAACCATTAGGGTTGGTGCAAAAGCAATCTATTTTAAATTCAGTTGTAATAACAAGTTACCTATCCTGTAGAAATGTGCTAAAAAAAAAAAAAAATAGGGGCGCCTGGGTGGCTCAGTGGGTTAAGCCTCTGCCTTCAGCTCAGGTCATGATCCCAGGGTCCTGGGATTGAGCCCCACATCAGGCTCTCTGCTTGGTG